>NC_089035.1:31167500-31903125 GCF_034140825.1 Oryza sativa Japonica Group
AGGGGAATATGCACAAGAGATTCTTCTAGCCAGTCATGTCAATGGGGGTAGACGGGTAGTACACTGGTACTACTGGACTACTGAGTGCGCTCTGGTGGTTTCGCTGGCTACCGGCCGCTAGCTACCATTTGCTTCTCGTCTTTTGATCTGTTGCCAAAAGGCGAGGATAGTGTGTTACCATAAATGATCAAAGGCATGGAAAGGTCAATGCTAACTAAGCAGGCTGTCTGTGCTAATCTAGATAGGTTTAGCTTTTGGCATCTCTCCGCCCCAATCACCTCACCTCCCTGGAGTTGCGCCCTAATGTGGGGCTTGCATCTAGTACGTAGTACTAATAGAGTACTCGCATAGAGCATTAGTGCTAAGGAAATGCTCTTTCGAGTATGGGGTTGTTTATTTATCAAACTATCAATCATATTTGAATGATCATGATTGCTCCGAGATTTGTACCGCACTTCTACCCCCATGCATGCATCCTTCCTCCCACGCTTGATCCGTGCGCCCTCGTCTCCTCGTTCGACACCTCCTCCAAGCCACTCCCACTCCCGCGAGACCCACTACTCTCTCTTCATGTGCCACTTCCGATATCACACAAGTCACATACACATCGATATCGCCTCCCCGCTGCCTACCCTTCTTCCTTCGTTGCGACTCCGACTATGACATTACCATACTCTTTTCTATCCATCATCTCCGTCGCGGCAAACCTCTACCATTATTATGGCCTGGCTATACCATCCAAACTCAACGCCTGAGACCTCTCTCTCCTAAACATTGTCATTTCTCTACCATCTCATGTCTCGCGACCTAGCTAGTTTTTGATGTCTGTTATTGATGGGGTTAAATACCGTTAAAAGCAATTCTACGTACTACGTAGCTTATCTGTGATGCTATAGCTTTAGAGCTCGACTGTGTGTCGAAGAGAGACGACAGAGGTGAAAGAGGATTAATATGAATAATCCAACAGCTAGCCAGTATTATATTTTAGTTGACTGATGTTTTCAGTGGAAAATGATATATAAAAGATCATTGTAGTACTTATTTGCTAAGATTGGAGAGTTTGGGACAGTGTGATCATGTCCCTTCAGGCTCCTTGGAAGGCCGCCGGCTAACCTTTTGTCTGCTCGTTCCTGGGGCACATCCACCACCGGTCGTGCCAGTACCCTGCAGGAGTATCTACTAATGCGTTGTAGAATCTATGCCTGAAATAAGATGGTGCATCTTGCAAGCATGCTTGCATCCACTACTTCTAGTCTCATTTATTATACATATATCCTTATTAGTTGTACTGCCTCCATCAGGTGGGCGCAGTGTTGACAAGTCGGCGCGGCGGTGCCTTTATTCGGTTATTCCCAACTGAGGCAAACGAAGCTAGCTAATCCACACAGGTTTACCGTGGCAATCAATTTTAGCTGGTGTCATATGCCCATGCATGCACCATCCTTAATCACGTACATCCCCTCTAGCCAGAATAATGCTACCTAATTAATTTAAGTAGCTAGATACGCTCGCTAATAGGGTACAAATTAGGGGTGAAAACCGTACGGAATCTTTCCGAATTCTGGACCTATTTTCGAAAACGGAATCTGTCGGTTGGAATTTTTCGAAAACGGAAACGAAATTGGAAATATTTTCTCGCAAACGGAATAAAAAATGATAAGGGCAGTTTCCGTCGGAACTGGGAATCGGCCGAAAACTTTCCGGGAATTTTCTCGGAATTTTCAGAATTTTTCTCGGAATTACCAGAAATTTTGTGACTGAAATACCCTGGATATTTTTTAAGCACTGAATAGTGAATACCATGATGTTTGGCTGTTATTTTTTAAAAAAATATTTGTTATGCAAATCTAAAATTACATAAGACTATTTTTCCCTGCATTGGGATTTATCAACAACATTACTCTCTTTAACATAGATAATTTATTTCATAGATTGTGTTTTGTGTTATATTGTTGACACTTAACAATTGGACTTATATAATTATGTTTTATAATGAATTGTTAACCGTTGAGACTTGAGAATTGGATTTATCAGTTTGAGGGATTTTTTATTCCGATAAATTTCCGTTACCGTATCCGTGCCGGTTCATTTTCGCTCCGTTTTCGGTTTCGATAATATTCGATTCCGCTTTCGTATCCAGAGTTTCCGATTCCGATTCCGATTCCGAAAAAGATATGAAAACGAAAACGATAAAGATGGTTTGGTTTCCGTCCGTTTCCGTACCGTTTTCACCCCTAGTATAAATCAGTAATTAAGTCTTGCTCGCTAATAGGGTAAAAATCAGTGAGTTTTTGGTCTTCCCAGGAAAAGCAAAGAAAACAGGCATCTATACCGCGCGTGCATGTGCAAACGCAAGGCAGAACGTTGATTAGGATTCGGTAGCAGTAGCACTATACAGTATATATCCAGCTCTCAAGTTTACAATCGAGCATGTATCTTGTACTAGAGGCATATACTTGGTGCAGAGCACAAGTCGCGGTCCTGCAGGCCGGATCGCCATGCCAGGTAACTACGAAACTCGTGTGCTCTTCTATAATTGGCCCAAATAGCTCTTCGCGCAGCCCGTAATTTGCCGGCTACAGGCAAATGGGCCGTGGTTGCGTATCTTTCCAAGCGAAATTCTAGCCCAAACACGTCTGTGCGGTCCGCCTCCGCCTCGCGTCCTCCGCAATCGGCGTCGGCTAGGTGGCCACGCACCCTCAGATTCCTCCTCATCGGCTCATCGCGCATTCGCGCTGTGCCGCTGTGCCACCGTCAGAAGACAGATACTACGTGCAATAGTACGATGGAGCCACAAGGCGCCTCCGCGTAGGCCCAGCGCACTGCATCTGTAACCATGCACCGATGCACGCATGCGTGATGCATCATGCATCGGCAGGCGAGGCATGTGAATCTTTGGTGGATGTACACCAACTAACGCTGCTTCGATCAGCCGGCAATTTCACCAAACTCAGTAGTGCCAGTTAAAACTAGTGATGCCTGCACACATGCAAATGCGGCTGTGCCAAGTGGAGCTAGCACTGGACCTTGCGTGGCATGCCGGCACTGTACATGTACGTGCTCCTACTAGCAGTGTGAGGCCCTTTCGTAAAGGGTGGGCCTTGAGCACATGCTCTGACGATCGGGGCGGTACACGAAGTAATAGCAGCTGATACACGTGGGTTAACTTCTCTGCACCACGATCAAGTACAAACGACGATGTGTCCCAGCCACGCTCTCCGCACGACTTGGGCCGCAGATTCGAAGTGAAAACGAGGGCTCCATGTGTTTGGAGGACGTGTCTCCCAAAGGGAAGCGCGCGTCATACTCGTTTGTCTTTTTCCTCTTAAGAGCAGGTAAAATAGCAGGCTATTAGTTAGCTGTAAACATATTTTAATGAGATAAAAAATGAGAGAAAAGAGCAGCGAGCTACAGATCTATAGCCAGCTGCAGCGCGGATTCCAAGACGTAATATGTGTATGGTATGTGAGACTATACATTAATAGTATAGTAAGTAACTATTGTATGAATTAACTATTAAATTGGCTATAAATAAATTGGAGATAATAGGGGACTATACTATTAAACTTGCTCTAAGAAAACCATGCCCGCAGTGCCACGTATAGGAGCAGTACTCCTACTCCTCTACTTCAAGAGCAGTACTCCGTAAGGCGCAAGCTCCGAATAGCAAACGGCTTTGCTAATGCAATAATACAATATATGATTGTTTATTGACTCCTTTCTAGGAATATTCTGACAAGAAACTACTGTACATATCCTAATTGGCTATGCCTGATACGACATACTGTAAGGGCATTTACAATGCGTCACCACATTTTGCCGTTCTTCCCGTGCCACATAGACTAGGAATATTATAAGCCACATGCTCCACAATGCAAGTTACACCTCCACAATACAAGCTACACGTAGTGGTGGGTCCCAGCACTCTCTCTCTCCCTTTTACTTTGTGCTACTGCCTTTTAACTTTTCCATCGGAGGAAGCGAGGAGGGCGGTGTCGAGCGTCTCCCGGCGACCGGCGGGGCCGAGCGAGACACGGCGCCAGCCGGAGCGGCGGCGCGGCGGACTCCTCAACGGAGCCGAGCGGACCGGCGGCAGCGCAGCGCTGCCTCTGCTGCTCCTCCAACCGGCGGGGGCGAGCGGGAGATGGCGCCAGCCGGGGCGCGGCGGACTCCCCGACGGAGCCGACCGGCGGGGGCGAGCGGGAGACGGCGCCAGCCGGAACGGCGGCGCGGCGGACTCTTCGACGAAGCCGAGTAGACCGGCGGCGGCGCGGCGCTACCTCTGCTGCTCCTCCGACCGGCGGGGGTGAGCGGGAGACGGCGCCAGCAGGGGCGTGGCGGACTCCTCGACGGAGCCGAGCGGACCAGCGGCGGCGCGGCGCTGCCTCTGCTGCTCCTTCGATCGGCGGCCCGAGCGACACCGGCGAACGACGCGGCGAAGCTCGGCGGCTGCGCGGCGCCGCCTCTCCTCCACCGACCGGGTAGAGTGGCCCACGCAGCGACGGACGAGTCGGCGGCGCGGCTCAGGAGGCGTCGGCCGGCAAGGGCGCCGCCGCTTCACCGCTGTCGACCAAATCCACACCGGCGCTCCCCTTCCCGTCCCTCTCCGGGGCCCCTCATCTCCCAGCCGACGATGAGCATCGAGGGCTCGGAGGGCCGGCGGCGGCGCAGGAGCTCGGTCGGCACGGCATCCTCCCGAGCGGCGAGCGGCATCCGGCCTCCGCGCCGCCCCCTTCCTCCTTCAGCCTTCGTGCGCTCAAGGAAATCGGCGCGACCTTGGTAGGCGGCAGGATCCGGCGAGGAGTGGCTGCGCGTCGGCAGGCGTCGGCGTCGGTCAGCACCATCCTCCCCTGCCGCTCGGCTGCCTCGCCCCTCTTCCCTCTCCCCTCTCCCCTCTCTCATCTAGCGGCAGTGTGGGTCCCATCTGTGGACCCGCTGAGACGAAGAACGCGTAGCCAAAGTTGGCTACGCGGAGATGAGGCGCGCGCGTGGCTAGCTAACGTGGCAAAAGAATATTCGCTTTTTTGGTTGAGGCTGAATACCACCTAGACCCATTGTGAATGGCCTAAGACCGATGGAGGCAACATTGCTACCGAAGGATGGAAGTGGCTTGTGTTATCATCTCCTTAGAGCATCTCCAAGAGACTCTCTATTCAGCTCTCTAAGTTAAAATTTAGCCAATATAAAGAAAAAAAAAGCTCTAACAGACTCTTCATCCTCCGGCTGGCCAAATGTAGCCAGTGGATTCATCCAGAGGGCCAAATTGCTCCTCCGGCTGGCCAAATGTAGCCAGTCTCTCCACTGGCTAAAGGTGGGTCCCACTACCACTCTTAGCCCCATCCTTCCTCTCTCTCTCCCGTCCGTGAGCCAGAGCGCGCAGCGCGCCCAGTCCGGGTACTCGTCGCGGAGAGCTCGGCGACGTGCCTCCCAGTGGCCACCCTGAGGCGCGCGGAGAGCAGCTGCACGAGGAGGCCCATGGCCATGGTCCAGAGGAGGAGCCAGAGCAGCGCATCGCGAGCGGCCGCGCCGGCCTGGAGGTCGCCCTTGAGGTTGCCCGTGTCCAGAAACGCGATGCTCATCAGGACCCCGGGCCCCGTGAACAGCCACAGCCTGCGCCACAAGAAGGGCGGCACACGGCCACCGCCGGAGAAGGGGTGGTCGTCGTCGAAGTGGGAGTCATCATTGCCGCTGCCGCGCCACGGTCACGCACGAGCCATCGCCGCCGCGGGGAGCCGTCGCCATCTGCATCGTCGCTGCCGCGCGGGGAGCCGTTGTCGTCGCCGTCGACTCGCGCCTCGCGCGCGCGGGGTGCCGCTGCTGCCGGCTGCCGCCTCCCCGCCTCGTGCCTTGTGTGCGGGGGGAGCCGCCTGCCGCCACCTCGCGCCTCGCGTTCTAGGAGCCGTCGTCGCCGTCATCGCCTCCCGCCTCGCGCGCACGGGGAGACGTCGCCGCCGCCACCTCGCGTGCGCGGGGAGACGTCGTCGCCGCCGCCTCCCGCCTCGTGCGCTGGGAGCCGTCACCACCGCGAGGTAGTCGAGGATGGATCGATGGGCATGGGCCGATGTGGGAGAAGAGGAGGATGAAGAGAAAGAGAGAGGAGAAAGAAGAAGGGAATGGAGGCTGACACGTGAGTCTCTTTTTAATTTTGGAGATGTAAATAGAGAGTATGTTGGAGCAAATACTTAATTTGACTATCTAAATTAATTGGAGAGTTGGCTATATAAATATTTAGAGAGTGTAATTTGGAGATATTATTGGAGATGCTCTCACGTGAGCCGTGCAGATCGACTCCGGAGTCCGGACTCCCCCATAGGTTCGTAGCGCAGGCCAATGAGACGCTCGTGAGATGTCGGGTGAGACGTCGCCGTAGAGAGTGCGCTGTCAACTAGCGCGCGCACCCCGGCTGCCGTTGCTTCCCCTAACCCGCCGGCACGATCGTCGCAAAGCGCGCGCCCGGTGGGGAACCGACTCGTCGAGGGCGCTATCAACCCCAGTGCAAGTGCAATACTGGTGTTCTGAGGACACCATGCCGTGGCGATCGATCAGTTGGGTACGTACTGATCGATGGCGAACCGCCTATGCCGCGCGCGCGCGCTAAGATGTGGGGAAGTAAAGGGAGGAAGGCAGCGCAGCCGCGGAGGAACCAGCACGCAGCCGCGATCGGGACAGGCCGCGCCACGCGACGGGGTCGCGGGGTCGCCCTCGTAGGGGGAAGCGACACGTACGTCGACGGTAGCGACGGGTTCCTCACTTCCATCGTCGTCGCTGGGCCCGTTGCGCCCGGCGTCCTGTGACTTGACGTGAGAGCCTAGTTCGGACCCCGGTTGATAGGCGATGATAACTCAGAGGCTCGGCTTGGATTAAAGCGGTTGGCTTGGGAGTCGGGGGCTCCTTGTGGCTGTGTGTGACCTTTGTGTGCATGGGCGGAACAGGTACGAATAGTTCACATGACTGTAGTCAGCTGTCAGATCTGCCGTGTCTTTTCTTTAGGGTCGTCATCGTCGTTGAAGAAACGTGTTGGGCTGTTAGCCTTCTAGTCGGTGTTACGGGAAGAGCCACCGAAGAGGAGATCGGCGTCTGGTAACTGGTAAAGAACTGGTTAACAGGGGGGAACAACAACAAGCGTGTCTGCGTGTGCGAGTTTGTTTAGGCTTTTTAGTGTGTGTACAGTGCTTTTATATATATATATATATATATATATAAGAAAAAATAGGGCTACTTGAAAACATATAATTAAAAAGCAATAATAATAATAATTTTAACAAGAAAATAAATAAATAACAGAAGATTGGGAAACAAGAAATATACATAACTGTTCATTTATATAGATTGCAAAAAGAACACAGGAATTGAATAACAAAGATACACTTCAAGGAATTTTTTTCGAGAGATTAGAGCTCTTACTAACTTTTCCTCAAAATCACATGTATTAAGCTATTGCATAGGATTCAAAAAGCTAAATCCTTTATTTCAAAGGTCCAAAATATATATCTATACCTAATAAAACAAATTGTAAGGCTTCCGGGTTTTTTATGGTTCATCCGGATAGTTTTTTCGTCGCCGTTTTCTTCCTTTGCAGGTTTTTTCATACTGTTTTTTCCGCCGCCGTCTTTTTCGTTGCGGTTCTTTTTCCACACGGGGTAAGTGCTTCCGGTTTTTTGGTTTTCTTTTCGTCACCGTCTTTTTCCTTCGCCGGGCCAAAGCCTAGCGCCACCGCCACATCGATCTGTCTCCTCAGGCGTTTCCTCCTTCAATTGATTGCAAAAATTGATTCGTCACTTCTCCCTCATAGTTTTTCCTATAATTTTCCCTTTCAATTCGGTTTTAATACGCTGGATTTAATCTTCATTGTCACCGATGATGACTGGCGAGCTTCCCCGATCGTTTTTATCCTGAATTTTGTTTGCTCCAATTTTGAGGAAAACGGAAAGAGAAAGCCTAGCATGTCACGCCCCGAACTAGTCCCGACCGGAACTAGCCCGTGACGCTCCAAATTAACCTGTTAATCGATACCAGTCCCAGGAAACAGTGCTGGTATCACAGGGAGACAGAGTATCACAGCAACAGAGGTCTCTTTATTATAGAGTAGAAGTACAGTCATGTTGGGCTGCGGACAGATCCCGAGCTCACAACTGCATTACAAAAGGAAAGCGGAAGCCAGGACTTGGACCAATCATCACAGGCGCGACTTGGGAACTAGGCCGAAACCCTAAAACTCATCGTAGCCGACTTGCTCCTGGAAGAACTCCTCGTCAGCAGGATCCACTTCATCTTCTTCAGCAACTGGGGGGGGATTATTTATATAGAGCAAGGGTGAGTACGGGAGTACTCAGCAAGCTAGGGGAAATAAGTGTTTAATGCAGGCTTCAAGGAAAGGCTGTTGTTTTCGTAATTGATTTTGTTTGAACTCTTTTCTAAAAAGTCTAAGTGAGTGCTTCTCAAACGACACGGATGAGACAGTGCGTCTCGTCCGGTCGGAGTATGTGCAATGTGTCAGTCTTTAGGATTGCAACAAGGTTGGCACCCGGCCAACAGCTTTTCAAACGGCCACCCGGGCCAACAACTTTTCAAACGGCCACCCGGGCCTAGCTGATCCCATCAGCTGCAGATTTTTCAAACATCGAACCCCTTTTCACAACAGCAATTTCACAAGCAGTAGTCAAACAAAACTACGCTAGGAATCACCTCACATCCGCCCATGACCGTGGGCACGGCTGTTCGAGCAGTTTGTTAACCTCTGCAGAGGGGGTACACTTTACCCACACGACATTACTAACCCGGATCACCCAGCCCGTGGGGATCAGCCACGTCGGGAGACCTCCAAGCTTTCATGACAAGGCATTTCGAAAGCCGATACAGGTTTACCATATGCCGACGAGAGGGGTCCCAGACCAACAACAGGTTAGGTCCCAGACCATACTGTGCCAGGAAGCCCAGGGGTCCTCCCCGACACCACCCCGGCGAATCCACATGTCTCTCGGCATCAAGGCTCCCGTGATAAGCTAGTTACTCAGCCAGGGGTGTCCCATTCCACCCATGTGGTCGTACTTGTCTTATGTTTGGATGAAATTCCAAGGGAATCGGTCCTTAAGTGCGAGAGCGGGAAACCGTACACCCGGTACGTTCCCCGGTCCGCGGTTTTGGAAATTCATTTAGTTCGCAATCACCGACCCAGGTGTCGGGTTTTCCAAGTTTTTTGTAAAACTCCAGTTTTACCCAAGTTGTTACTCAGATTTTAAGTTTGAAGGCGACCGTCGATACTCGCACAGAGTGCACGAATATCGAGGCGCAACTGGGTGGTTACAAGGGGATATGGTATAACAATTAACAAAGGAAGGATCAAATGTAACAAATTAGGTAGGTCTGCCAATCTGCCTTGCAGACAGGACAACAGATTAAGTGTGATCCTATCAATGCATAATATTTCGCAAGCAATATAATTAAATTTCAAATATAGGCTCAAGATGTTCAAAGGTGGCTTGCCTTGCTCGAGATCCGGAGCTTGATCCTCGAAATCCTCGCACTGCGGGTCTTCGGGCTCCGAAACTACACGCGAAACGGGACAACTCAACAAACGGCGAAAATAAAGCCCTATTAATGACCTCTAAGCGTGCCATTAGATAGATCTCGAGATTTGAGGAATTTTGGAAGTTGAACGGAGTCAATCGGATTTACGGTTGGGAAGATATTGAATTTCTAAGATTATCGGATTTTTGGTCTAAAGGAAAAAGGATTTATGTAAATCCTTTTTGGAAAAGAAAAAGAAAAGAAGGGAGGGAGGGAATATAGACTTTTCTCGGACAGCTAGGGCGCGGCCCAAGAGAAATGGAGCGGTCTGGCCGAGCTAAATGGGCCGGCCGGCCCAAGGCGGCCCAAACTCGCGCGCGCGCGGGAGGGAGGAGAGAGAGAGCCGGTGGACCGGGCTCACCACGCGCGGTCCCGGGTGGGACCCGCTTGTCAGCGGCTCGGCTCACCGTGCGGAGGGAGCACGCGACGCACGCGCGCGGGCGGGGAAGGGACGCGGTGCATGCGCGCGGTCCGCGGTGGACGCAGGTGCGGCGGGCCCACGCGCAGCCTCACGGCTCGCGGTGGAACGCGCGCACGGGGAGGGACTGACCGGGGTCGGCTCGATCCGGTCTAGGCTGAGCTGGCGCCGACGTGGCGCCTACGTGGCTGCCACGCGGGCCGGCGGGAGGTAGACGACGACCTGGCCGCGAATGGACGGCGGGCGGCGGCGGCGAGCGGCGGAGCGAACCACGGTGATACGGGCAAAAGCGTGCACACCGGGCGGTTGCACGTGACAAGGGGAGACGAGCCAACGGCTCGGATTCGCCGAAGGTTGCTCGACGGCGGCGGATTGCGGCGGCGGCAACCGGCGGCGGGAGAAGAGGGAAACGGCGACGAGGTCACGAGAGGTCGATTCCCGGCGGTGAGAGCATCTACGCGGCGTCGGGAACTCGACGCTAGCGTCGGATTGGACGGAACTACGCCGAGCGAGGCCGGCGACGAGCGGGTGCTACGGAGCTTGGGCGGCGACGGCGGCGAGCACACGGCGAGCGACGGCAACGGTCGGGGCGGCGCCGGCTAGCTACGGGGAGGCTACTCGTGCTACCACCGAAAACTAAGGGGGGGGGAGATGGAGCGAGGAGGAAGAACGGAGAGAGGCACTACCGTGCGGGTCGGGGCGCTGTGACGAGAGGCCGACGGCGCGGGAGTAATCTCTCCGGCCTCGGGCCGGGGAAGAGGAAGGAGAGGGCGCGGCCGGAGTCCTCTTCCGCGTCCTTGCTCGTGCCGGCTCCTCCGACACGCGCAACGACGATCGGCGACGGCGAAACAGAGGGCGGCAATGGCGCGGAGGCGAAAATGAGAGAGTTTGGAGGGGGAGGGCTTGGGCTTAAATGGATGGCAATGTCGGTTTGGGAGAGGGGAACCGACATTGGACGGTTAAGGCGCGAGCTGGCGCTCGGCGCTTGCAGCCAAAGCGGTGGCAGGAGGATGACGCCGGCGAGGAGGAAAAAGGGGAAAAGGAGGGGGAGAAAGGGGCTTGCCCCTTTGCCGATTCGGGAAAAAGAGGGGGAGGGGAACGGGAGCATCGCGGCAGAGGGAGGAGGGGCGCGGCTCCGTCCCTTGGCGGCTTGCGCGCGGAGGGGCGGGGGCCGGGCGATGACGACGGTGATGACGGCGGGGCGGTTTGGAGCGGAGCGGTGACACTGGCGACAGGCGCGTGCAGAGGCTGACGGCGGCGGCGACCGGGCGGTCGGCCACCACGGCACGCACGCGCGGGAAGCAACGGGCGGCGTCCGCGCGGGCGCGCACACGCTGGCTCGCGAGGACGAGCGGCTGCGCGGCTGCAGGCGCGGCAGAGCGAGGGGAAAGGGAGGGGGCGCTCGGCGCGTCTGCTTACGCGCACGCGCGCGCGGCGTGCGGGCGAGGCTGAGCGGGGGAGCGGGGAGAGAGGCGCTCGGGGCGGCGGCTTACGCGCACGCGCGCGCGGCGTGCGGGCGAGGCTGAGCGGGGGAGGGGAGAGATGGGAGAGCGCGCGCGCGAGAGAGAGAGAGAGAGAGAGAGAGCGCCCGGGGAGAGAGGGGGCCGGGGAAGAGGGGAAGATGGGCCGAGCGAGATTCGGCCCATCGACCTCGGGGGAGGCAAAATAGACTTTTGCGGAGGAATTTGATTGGAAGGATTTGGATTCGGAATTGAACTCGACGATAGATCGGGGATTGAGATCTTGAGATGGCACGGACACTAGACAACAAGCAAAGAAACAAATTTCGCAATTAGGGTTTTTAAGAGATAATTTTCCCGCTAAGCGCCACGACGGAACGGGCGCTACATAGCACCACCGCCACGTCGATATGTCTCCTCTTGCGTTTTCTCCTTCAATTGATTAAAAAATTGATTCATCACTTCTTCCTCATAATTTTCCAATAATTTTCCTTTTCAATTCGGTTTTAATTCGCCGGATTTAATCTTTATCGTCGCCAATAATGACCGGCCAGACCGTTTTTATCTTGAATTTTGTTCACTCCAATTTTGAGGAAAACGAAAAGAGGAGATTGAGTGATCAAAAGCCCTAACCAATTTTAGAAGATCGAGAAAGATTTGGCCGAATTTGATGGGGGAGAATTGGCTCCGGGCTCCGGCATCGTAGGGGCATGGCAGAGGTTAAAGACTGCGAGCTAGACCCATAGCTCCACTTGTGAGCTGGGCCGAGCAGAGGGTGGTAGCATACTAGGTTGATGCTGGAAAACAAGGAAAGATGTGCTTTCGACCTAAAACTAAGAAGGAAATATAACATATATTGATTAAAAAATGTCTTATCTGTTGTAAAGCAGGGATATTTTTTTGTAGTATATAAAAAATATAAAGTTTAAATCCTATAAAATTCATCCATAAAATTATTTGTTTCAGGGGCATTACATGGACTGTAAATTGCAAAGGAAACATACTGCTCTCATACGGAGGAGGAGAACACCAGAAAAGATCGGATGTGATCCGAACACCGAGATTTATATGACCGATCTTCTGTCCTGTCCAATAACAACGATATCAAGTCGCAAGCCAAAATAGGAAAAGCAAGAAAAAAAAAAAAGAGGCGAGCTTCCCTAACGGAGATGCCATGCCGCGGGAGACAGCGCGACGCTTTACGCCCGTGTGCCGCCACACGTGGCCCGTATGCGACAAGCCCGAATCCTCGCAAAATCAGCAGGCACCACCGTCACCACGTCACGGGGCAAATCGGATGCCTCCATTTGTTGCCGCCGTTTGCCCGATCGAGCCCCCAAGCGGGCACTCCCTCCCATCCCACCTGCCCGAGCGCTCGCGGCCCAAGCCCGTGCCGCCACCACCGCGACGCGACCCCGATAAGGTCGGCACGCGCGCGCACCGAGCCTACGTGAGATATATCTATCGAAACCGCTATATAGGCCTCACCGCCCCGGGCGGAAATATCTTGCGCGCTCACTCCCTCCCTTGCCCCCACCGACGAACGGAACAAATCTTAGCGAGGAAAAAGCGAGCGCTTTTTTCTTATCCTGTTCCGCGGGCGCGCTGCCACGACCGAACCGGGAGGATACTTGCGAATTACACGATCGGTTGTGGCACTATGATGGGCGGCGAGTGCAAGGTCCACCAGCTCCAGGCCGCCGGCGACGGGGGCCCAGGCGCCGTCGCGCCGTTCGTGGCGAAGACGTTCCACATGGTGAGCGACCCGTCGACGAACGCCGTCGTGCGCTGGGGAGGCGCCGGCAACACGTTCCTCGTGCTCGACCCCGCCGCCTTCTCCGACTTCCTCCTCCCCTCCTACTTCAAGCACCGCAACTTCGCCAGCTTCGTCCGGCAGCTCAACACCTACGTATGTATATGCGCCTCCTCTGCTTCTGCCATCTGTGCATAGCTCTGTGTGTGGCTTCGTGTGTCGTCATGGTTGTAACTCTTTCCGTTGCTGCTGTCTTCTCTCTCAGGGATTCCGCAAGGTGGATCCGGACAGGTGGGAGTTCGCGCACGAGTCGTTCCTGCGGGGGCAGGCGCAGCTGCTGCCGCGGATCGTGCGCAAGAAGAAGAAGGGCGGGGCGGCGCCGGGGTGCAGGGAGCTGTGCGAGGAAGGGGAGGAGGTGCGGGGCACCATCGAGGCGGTGCAGCGGCTGCGGGAGGAGCAGAGGGGCATGGAGGAGGAGCTCCAGGCCATGGACCAGAGGCTGCGCGCCGCCGAGAGCCGCCCGGGCCAGATGATGGCGTTCCTCGCCAAGCTCGCCGACGAACCGGGCGTCGTGCTGCGCGCCATGCTCGCCAAGAAGGAGGAGCTGGCCGCGGCCGGCAACAACGGGTCCGATCCCTGCAAGAGGCGGCGGATCGGGGCCGACACGGGGCGCGGCGGCGTGGCGACCGGCGGCGACGCGGCCGAGATGGCGCAGAGCAGAGGCACCGTGCCGTTCCCGTTCTCTGTTCTTGGCCAAGTGTTCTACTAGCCGCAACAGGGCCAGATAGGTGTACACGTACGCAGTCCCCCGTTGTATATATAACAACAGTGTAACTTCGCCTCGGTTTAGTTGCCTACTGTTAAGTTAGTGTACTTAAGCATAATAGGAGAGTTTGGCTAAGTAGCTATCGTTGGATTTGTGTGTATATATCGACTATCGAGGGGCTAATAACGCCTATTTTGTTCAATGTATCGTGCTTACGACTTCTGAGAGAGAGATGTTAGGCTTATGCTCAGGACAGTAGACCACTCTCTTCTTTCAAGCTAGGCTCTTAATCCTCTCTGCGATGCCTATGAAGGTACTGTAGCAAACTAGCAATAGTAGAACTGAAGCGTCAGGACTTATAACCGTTCAATTAAAAAATGGATGGCTGCGAGATCCAGTAGAGTCTTAACTACGATTGCACGTTAGAGATAGCACACAATCGTAGCCATCTATTTTTCAATGAACAATTAAGATCTGATGCTACAATACGTCTACGTGTGAACAGTATTATACATAGAATTAGTTTAGACCCTTGAATTTGCATCGAACAGTCTTAAGTACTACCCCGAAATTTGCATCGAACAGTCTTAAGTACTACCCAGAATATGCTACTAATCCAATGTTTTCATCACAATAGAAATCACAGTTTGTTGATTTGTCTCCTTGAAGTTAGTACCATGTACCATGAAGAAACCACCAAGCTTGAAACATTGGTGGCGGTCTGTCAATTCCATCTTCGAAATAACTGATCTGAAACAACCTAACTTATTCGCGTGGTTAATTCGTATCCTTCCTTTCGGTTTGGCTACTAATGTCCACCGATGACAAGACCAACACCCCCCTGCTCGAAGCCTCGAACTCATCCCGTCCATTACCGACCTTTGGTGCCATCCACTTTCAACATGGTAACATGTGCTCGTGACATTCAACCTGTAATATCCTTTTTTGTAGATATTTTCACGGAACCAGATTTGGACTCTTGGAGAGAGAGTTGGGGAAAAAGATGAATTGGATTCGTTTACTAAAAACTGGTTCTTTTTCAGCGACCAGTGACAGAGATGGGCATTCTCTATGTGAGAGCAAATTGGGAATGGCGGGTTTACTAAACCGCTGGTAACCGCGCGGTTATTGTGGTTACCGCGCTTACCACGGGGTACATTAAAAGGAAATCACGGTAACCTCCTTAAATTCAAATAAATTTAAATTTTTGATAAAATTTACACGGTTTCGTATGGTTTACCACGGTTACCGCGCGTTAACCGTGCTTACTGTCGGGGCGCGGTGACCCCGGCTCCGGTGGTTTGGGAAACTCTGGAATGGCCCGGCGAAAAGAGCAAATTGGGAAGGAAAAAGTACACCAAAGGTCCCTCAACTTATCATCGAGATTCAAAATCGTCCCTTAACCACAAAACCAGATATCTGGCGTCCCTTAACTAATCAAAACTGCTCACTTTAGATCCTTCGGTGGTTTTGACCCGATTTTATCCAACGTGACGGCTGAGTCAGCGTGGGACCCACATAGACCCCACGTGTCAGTATGCCACGTCATCATCCTCTCTCTCTCCCCTCCTCTCCGACTCTCCTTTCTTCCTCCTCCTCTCTCTCTCACTCTTCTCTTCTCTGGGCGAGCCGGCCGGCAGCTGGGGAGGAGGCCGCCGGGGCGAGGCGTGAGAGGAGGAGGCGGCGGGCGGCGGGCGGCGGCTGCGACGCGGGAGAAGGCCGTCGAGCAGCGAGCAGCAGGGAGCAGCAGAGGCCGAGCACGTTGGCGCACACACGCAGCTTCAGCGCGTCGCGTGGGCTCGACGATGACCCGGTACTGGGCGTCGGCGTCGACCTCGGCGCCGGCGAGCAGTCGGAGCCGCAGGCGCTCGCCGCCATGGCCACGGTGTGGAGGCTCACCGCCCGAACAAGCACCATCTTCGCCGCCATTGCTATCGATCGAGCTTTGCTAGGCTGCTAGCTTGTACTTGTAGCTAGCTCGAGCTTGCTGCTGCTACTGCTGCTTGCTGTGTGCTAGGCCTGGGAGTGTGCATGGCAAGGTGTATTGTGTATTTATAGTGGTCATGGAGAAGAAGATGAGAGGAAGCGACAGCGCGGGAGCACCAGACCAGGAGGGCCTTCCCCCACGCCGCCCCCACCGCCACCGCCACCGCCACCGCAACCGGCAGGTGGGGAGGAGGCCGACGGGGTGAAGTGAGGAGGCCGGCGAGTCTGCAAAGTCTCGGATGATGCCGCCGTGATGAGGTGCTCCTCCTTTCCGACGGCAACGGGGAGCTTGCGCACGCCATGGGTGTCGAGCTCGACCTCTCGGACAAGCCCACCGGGCTCGACGTCCGGTCTCGCCGCTACGCGTTCCTGGCAGAGGACGGCGCTCGCTGGGTCTAGCCGACGGCCGCCACCACCAACGCCAAGCTCCTCTCCGTCGGCCGCTGCTTCTCTCCCCGCTCGTCTTCGCCAGCTAGTGTCGCCGCCGCCAACGAGGGCCAACGCCGCTAGGTTTAGGAGGACGCGCGGGCGACCGCTGGAGTCGCCTCCCGTCGAGTAGAGCGGAGAGCGAGACGACGCGAGGCGAAGGTGAGGAAGAGACCGTCGCCGGTGACGCCGCAACCACGTCCGTCTCCACCTCCGCTCCTCTCCCCGCCCATTGTTAGCCCATCCCCGCTCCTTCCCCGCCGTCCGTCGCGCCGGCCCTCCTCTCCGCTGCGCTCCCCCCTGCCGGCCGCCAGCTGCGCCCGCCGCGCGCGACCCTCCTCCCCTGCCGGCCACCAGACGCCCCCGCCGCACGCGCCAGGCCAGGGGCTCCTCCCCTGCCGGCCGCCGGCCGTGCCCGTCGCGCCGGCCCTCCTCCCCTGTTGGCCGCCGTTCGCGCCCGCCGCACCTGCCGCGCCGGACCTCCTCCTCCGCCAGCCGCCGGCACTCCTCCCCTACCGGCCGTGATCCTGCAGAGGAGAAGTGAGAGAGAGAGAGAGAGAGTGAGGAAGTGAGCGGAAGGGGAATAGAGAGTGTGCTTACGTGGCGTCCTGACATGTGGGGCCCTACATGGGTTCCACACTTACTCAGCCGCCACGTATGACAAAACCGGGATCAAAACCACCGAAGGGACCTGGTTTTGTGGTTCGGGGATAATTTTGTAACTCGATGACAAGTTGAGGGACCTTAGGTGTACTTTTTCCAATTGGGAATCTCTCAAAACGAAAGCGACTACATTGGGCTAAATCCAATGTAGGCCTGGGTCTTATTGAAAGGTACGCTCCTCGGCCCAACTGAGAAACATGGGTGCCGAGTGCCGACAGAATGCCGATGCAGTGCTTTTCTGCAGATATATTTTTTGCGAACGAGCTTTTCTGCAGATATTGGCTCCATAGGAACAGACGAACAGAACACATACAGGGAAGGGCTACGAACTATAGATTCACACTATTTTTTGAACGGAATTTTTTTTTGAACGGAATAGATTCACACTATAGCTCTCTTACCACCTGACAAATACATAAAGCCCAACATGAAGAAGTAAAAAAAACATCCAATGGAGCAAAGCTTCAGCTACAAGGATGCACCCCATCAAGCCCTGTTTTAATCCAAAAGTTGGGTCTATTAATCCGAATCTGAATAATTCTCCATTCCACCACAAGGCGATCATTGTCCTGCTGCTACTTTAATGAGCAAGTATCATTTGGCGATCAATCTGTCCGGTGCTCAATCTTTCCTAGGTGTTGCAGAGATCTTCTCCAATTTTCCCCACTACAAGAAGTGAAGAAGGTTTGTACGCAAGTAAAGCAACTGCAAAAAATGTGGCAGGGCCGCAGGGCGATCTCACCTCCCGCCATGAACAAGATGACTGTTAGGTTAGGTGCAACGGCCAAATTACTCCTTCGAGTACTGCGAATAGTGTCCATGCTGGTGCTCATGGGGCCATTGCTGCGAGTCCGGAATCATTTGGATGGCCACTGTGCCAGCTTTGTTCAACTATCTTTGTATAGTTCCGACACGCACACCAGAATTAATTGTTGAAACTTATTTCGCAAAAACATAATTAACGATCGAGTAGTTTAGTTAACCATCGCATCTAGAAAAGGTGTTTTCCGTGGCAAATTAAGGATGGCTTCGCAGTCACTCGCACGTAACGTCGTACTACCAACCAACGTCCAACCTCCACGACGTAATTAAGGAGAGCCGTACTGGCTTACCGCCAGTTTAACGTCTCGTCGTGGATGCGAAGAATAGCCAAATCGATGGTAAAACACGGCTCCGGTGAAAAATAACGATGCAGCAAAAATAAGAAATCCGATTTAATCCCATTTCCTTTTTGTGTTTAGTACATGTTGTTTCTTCCTTATTGGCACATGGCAATGTGGTAATGTATTTCCTCCATTCCCAGATATAAGAAATCTTAGGTGGATGAGACACATGCTAGAACTATAAATCTGGATAATAAAAATCTGGATAATAAGATATTCAGATTTATAGTATTAAGATATGACTCCTCCACCCAATAAAATTTATATTTTGGAACGGATGAAGTATTTATGATCGACGGCAAGTATTCTTAGGTAAATGAGATACATGCTATAACTATGAATCTAAATAATAGCATCTTTAGATTCGTAGTATTAAGATATGACTTGTCCACCCAAAAAAATTTATATTTTGAGATGGATGGAGTATTTATGATCGACGGCATGCATTCAGATGCCATATCATTCATCAGGCAGTCTTTGAAGATTTGTCGGTCTTTCAGACAAGCAGTGCAACCAGTGGTTTAATGCCTCTGGAGTTTGGAAAGAATCTGATATTGCGGCATGGCGCGTTAACCAACTCTCGGTGGTTACTGGCCAGAACAATGGTACATTCTTTCTCTCTTTGGGTGAAATCTTCCATCGTCACCAACTCACCGTCAGTCATGATAATCTGTTTGCGACCAAAACATACTACTGGATCAGATGATCAGATCGCTTCACTACGTAACTCACCATTTCTTTCTAGTGTCGGTGCAGCTCGATTGGTTGCTACTTTCAATGGATCAGCACAGTGTATGTCATAAACTAGGAAGCATTTGCAACGTTGCAAAAGGACCGTACACAAGCAGGTAGAGTTTAGTCATCCAGATCGCATTACATTAAGCATACTACAAAGTACTAGTAGCTCATTTGAGGGGATGGTTCTGGAAACTAAGTACCTGCAGGGGAGAGTAGGAAGGTAAAAGTCTCGATCTCGATCACTTTCAGGCTTGGTACGGTGGCATTGCGCTGCACCATGGGAGAAAGCAGTTAAGAGCATCTGAACATCAGAACATGGGTATGCATAACAAGTAATTGACCCTAACTAATGACAGCTGAGCAGTGTTTTGTGCATTAACTAACAGTCTCAACAGTGTTCTTAGGAAACAGCAGCGTACTTCTGATCCATTTGCTTAAACCCTAGGTTAGTAGAACCATGAAATATATCTGGAGAAAGAATCCTTCGCCAACCATGAGTCAAATTCATGATCCGGCGGCGGAAAGGTGGTGGGTGCGCGACGTATGGCAGGGGAAATTCAGCTCTTGTTCTTCAAGTTCCTGCGCATGTCTCCAGCCAACTCCCAACCGAAAGTGAGACGAGCTGCCCAGTTTTCCACACTCCATTAGTGGCCATTCAGGCTTGCTACATGCACGCAAAGTCGCAAACAGCATTGCTCTGTCATCGCAGGACTGTTTAGCTAATTAGGTTGCGCCATTTGATACACGCACTCGCTTGATCTAGCCCGTACAACGTGCACGGGTACATGCCGGCCAGCATGGCTAGATTTAATAACTTCTATGGACAATATGTGCCCTGAAACTACATCCTACAACCACCAGAGATGGACGCTTAATTATGGTGTTCATCTGTTCGATATGGTCCATGGATTGGTCCGGTGATTGCTTGCGTTCTTATACACTAGAAGGATCGGAGATATGAGTTCACCGTGCAACCGTCAACCGGAGGAGATCCACGCGTTGGCAATGCGGCATACCGGCATCGGCATGGGACGGCGACGGCGACGGCGATGGCCGGCGGGCGGCATTCAATAACGCGAGCTCAGCTGAGGCAGGGACGGTTGAGCCAATTGTGGCTGCGTTGGAGTCTCTGTAGCTAGCACCGGTAACTGTTAGGTGTACCATCTCCGGTGATCTCCGCGTGTCAGCATTCAGCAACACAGCGATCTCTAGCTAGGAGCAGAGTAAACACACTGGTTACTTGTACTGTTACAGGCATAGCAGTGGCGCTAGTGCTGCTGTATTGCTCAGCGCGATTAATTCATCGGCTTGTGCCAATTTAATTCCCCCAACTCCCTAGCTACTCCCTGTCCCGGTTCTATAAATAAACCCGGATCTGTGTTGGTTGCAAAGGCCCATCACCTGCATCGTTCCAAGCGCAGCTCAATCTTTGCCTCGTCAGGTTTTGCTCATTGGCGTCTCCATGGATAGGCTCCTCGCCTGCCTCCTTGGCTTCCTGTTGGTCAGTTCCTCATTATCAGGCAGCTCGTCTGTTTATTTATTTATTTATTTATTTTTCTCATCATCTCCGACCCTCTTGGAGTACATGCATAGGCGGTGTTATTTTTGTAAGGAAATGCTCTGTTCTGCCCTGTTTTGATGGCTGTTATGTGTTGCATGCCACATGCCAGTTGCAAATGCAAAGATTCAGCTCAGTCACAGCATTTTTCTGTTTCAAACTCTCAGCATGTATTATACTGGTATATGCTCATACCTAAAAGTAACTTTTTGTGTTATAAAAAAAAGAGGAACTTTTGTGGAAAGCCAGTTGGTGCTGTAGTCGGTTACATGAGAAGGTTTGCACGTATATAGCACATTGACAGGTCGAGTTCACCCAGCAAGGTGCAAAGCTACTCTGATTTTGCTGTACTATTTGCATAGCTGGTCACTTTCTGAATGTATCGAGCAACTGAGAGATGGCCATTGAGCTTCACGTTTGATAGACTCAGCAAAATCAGTATAGTATTATTCAAGCTGGAGTACTGATCTGAAACACGTTGAAACTGTAGTAACCTGTAAATTTGCATACAGATCGCTTCAGTAGGAAGCCATGCCGCTCGGACTCCGGAGCAATACTGGAAATCAGCTCTTCCCAACTCTCCCATCCCGAGCTCGCTCTCTCAGCTTCTCAGCACTGCAGGTGATTAAGCTAACAGCTTTGATACACTCCGGGGGAAACTGTTTTAAACACTCGGGTGGACGTCCACCCGTTTCTTGCATGCCATCTAAATGGTTGTAAAAAATTTTCACAAAAATTGACATGATAGGTTAATATGTAATATAACACTTCACAAACATGCAAGTTCAAATTCGACTTTTACAAGTTGTGACAAAAATAACAAATTTGACTGTGAATATATGTATACTAGTTAGAGTTTGATTTGTTATTTTTGCTACAGCTTGTAGAAGTCGAATTTTGTGAAGTGCTATATTACATATTAACCTATTTTGTGAAATTTTTTAGAATTTTATCATAATCATTTAGGTGGCATGCAAGAAACGGGTGGATGTCCACAGAGGGATTTGAATCCATCCTCCACACTCTGGATACAGATTACTTTGATCAACTTATTAACGAACTCTCTTCTCCTTGATTGCCTACTATACAGGCGGAGGCACGTCGGTGAACGTCGGCGGGGGCGGCGTCCATGTCGACGCGGGGCACGGCAAGCCCGGCGGCACAACCGTTGATGTAGGCAAGGGTGGCGTCGGCGTGAACGTGAAGCCTGGTTACGGCAAGCCCGGCGGCACCACGGTCGGCGTCGGGAAGGGCGGCGTGGGAGTCAACGTCAAGCCTGGCTATGGCAAGCCCGGAGGCACCAGCGTCGGCGTCGGGAAAGGAGGCGTGGGCGTGAACGTGCAGCCTGGGTACGGCAAGCCCGGCGGCACCACCGTCGGCGTCGGTAAGGGCGGCGTCGGCGTGAACGTGCAGCCAGGCTACGGCAAGCCCGGGGGCACCACCGTCGGCGTCGGGAAGGGCGGCGTCGGCGTCAACGTGAAGCCCCGGGGCAAGCCTGTCCACGTCAACGTCGCACCTTTCATCTACAACTACGCCGCAACGGAGACGCAGCTGCACGACGACCCCAACGTGGCGCTCTTCTTCTTGGAGAAGGACCTCCACCCCGGGAAGACGATGGCCGTACATTTCACGGCCACCACCGCCGGAGAGAAGTTCCTCCCCAGGAGCGAGGCCGACGCCATGCCGTTCTCCTCCGAGAAGGTCCCGGAGATCCTCAGCCGCTTCTCCGTGAAGCCGGGCTCCGTCGAGGCGGCGGAGATGGCGCAGACGCTGCGCGACTGCGAGGCGCCGCCGGCGCAGGGCGAGAGGAAGGCGTGCGCCACGTCGCTCGAGTCCATGGTCGACTTCGCCACGTCGAGCCTCGGGACCAGCCACGTGAGGGCCGCGTCGACCGTGGTCGGGAAGGAAGGGTCGCCGGAGCAGGAGTACACCGTGACGGCGGTGAAGCGCGCGGCGGCCGGCGGCGACCAGGACCAGCTCGTCGCCTGCCACGCGGAGCCGTACGCGTACGCCGTGTTCGCGTGCCACCTGACGCGGGCGACGCGGGCGTACGCGGTGTCGATGGCCGGCAGGGACGGCACGGGCGTGGAGGCCGTCGCGGTGTGCCACGCCGACACGGCCGGGTGGAACCCGAAGCACGTCGCGTTCCAGGTGCTCAAGGTGAAGCCAGGCACGGTGCCGGTCTGCCACTTCCTGCCGCAGGACCACGTCGTCTGGACACGCAGCGGCTAGCTGATGATCGGCTGCCAATCTTGGCGCCTGATCGAGTTGGTTGCTTATGCTCTAGAATCTAGCTAGGCTCCATGCAGATGCTATACTGTATGGTGTCTTACTATCTTACATATTTGTATGCACGCAATTTGGTTCTTTGTTATTTGGATGGTGTTGCCAGCATCGCCAGCCTGCTAGTAGATGATACGGGTGGGCTTGCTGTTTGATGTATAGTTTTAGTATGCGGGTGCAATAAACAGACAAGTATTTACTTATCTCTTTATCAGTGCCATCTAGCTCCGTTCGATCATTCCTAAGGAAACTCAATCAAGCAGGGCAAAGACCCCAAGACTGAAGATGGTAGTACAGTGCTCTCACCTAAATTCTAATGGCAATGCAAACAGTCAAATGTGTTTGATTTCGTTTTGTTAACAAGGATTGCACGAGGGACACTAATACAGTACAACAAATAGGAAATAGTTTCCATAGTGTCCCTCGGTGCCGGAAACTCTAAAACCGGCACACAGGGGATTAGTTGTTCGACATAGTTCAGTATGTGAATGCAATAATAAACATAGGCTGCTGTGAATGCAATAATAAACATAGGCTGTTGTGTTTAGTTCCTTCAAACTTCCAAAAATTCCAGCACATCAAATGTTTGGACACATGCATGGAGTATTAAATGTGAAAAAAAAACATTTAATAATGTGGTACTACAATAAATATTTACTACACCAAAAATTCCGGCATGTAAATTGCAAGACGAATCTTTTGAGTCTAATTACACCATGATTTGATAATATGGTACTACAGTAAACATTTAATACTTTAAATATGCGTCCGTATACGTAAAAAATTTTTTTGGAGGAACTAAACACTGGTATTTTACTTCTCTTATCTCCTTGTTGGTGTTACCTGCATAAACATTTGGGTAGCAAACTAGACCAACTGAACTGAACTAGGGCCATGTTTAGTTCCAAAGTTTTTCTTCAAACTTCCAACTTTTCTATCACATCAAAACTTTCCTACACACACAAACTTCCAATTTTTTCGTCACATTATTTCAATTTCAACCAAACTTTCAATTTTGGCGTGAACTAACCACAGCCTAGGTGGCTCTCGCCACGGCGCCATCTAGCTCCAGTACTAACCAAATAAATCTCACATCACCATGGAAAGTCAAATCAACAGTCTGCTTAAGGTTGAGGATAATACTTTAGATGGCAGGTAGGGTCTAAATTCACAACCACAAGACAAACAACAATACTAGCAACATTTCGCTATGCAAAATGATTGTTGAAATGAATATTAACCATATTGTAGCAAGAACTAAAGAATCCCTATCAACCGGTGTCAACAGTCTGCATCCTTAGAAGTCCAACAGAAACTGCATGGAAACGAAGGTATACAGAGGTATCAAATGCATCATGAGCTGGTGTGTGATGCTCTCACCTGAATTCTAATGAAATGTTCTCTTCTTGTGTCATCATTCATCAAGAGTATCCAAAATCAAAACCATATCTCTTCATCCTCATTCCAAAATCTTCATCATCCAGCCGGAAGTGAAGGGGTTAAACCGACGTGCTATGTCTTCCCATTATAATTGTTTTGTCCAGGAATTATTTTTCATTTATGAATGTGGACGTGAATATACCTCTCCAATTTTAACAACACTGATCTACACCAAAATTCTGTTTGTTATTTGCCACACATTTGTGGAAACCTGACGATGCGTACATTTTTAAGCCATTTTGATTAGAAACTACCATAACTATGACCAGGTCTCAGTGTGAAATTTGCCGTTCCTTTCTAGTTTCCTGAGCCATATCGAGGCTTCCTCTTCTGAACAACCGGTTTCTTGACAGATAACTTCTTCCAGTGCAGCTGTAACATCAGCTGGCATTTTGGTAGACGAGCCTGCAATGTATATTGCAGCCCCAGACTTTAGTAAATTCCACACTCTTGCACTCTGCTCCCTTATCCTGTGCTGCACATAGACTTTTTGAGGCTGATCTCTAGAAAAGGCAACAAAGAAACCACCGCCATTTTTCGAGGACAATACCCCCTGGTCATGGGCATGAGCATACCAGAAGTCCTTGTATAGAAAATCATTTTCTTGATTTCTACAGCCAAAGAAGAATAGAATGGGTGCTGTTGCTTCTGATGTACTCTGTGCAGCCCTTTCCGCAACAAATGCACAGAATGGTGCACATCCAGTTCCTGGTCCAATAAGAATAAGTGGAGTCGATGGATGTGGAGGAGGCAAAGAACCGTGGTGTACCCAACATGGTATAAGATTTTCTGCATAATAACATACTGTAAGAAAGGATTGAATGACTTGTAACCCGTTTTTATCATGGCAGTGTGCAGAGCTGGAGTTAGGATTAATTGAATAGAATACTATGGCACGCAAAATGAGGAGCAATCAACCTAAAAAAAGAACAGAAGAAAACACACGCATAGAGGTCTCTATGTAATTAAGTAGAAGCGAGGAATACCTTCATTTGGATTTAGCCCAGCCAGCCATGAAGAGCAGAGACCCCGCCGCATCCTTTTGAAAGGAGTACGCCATGACACTATGCTAACAGTCAAGTGTATTTGATTTGGTTTTGCTAATGGAGATGATGATATGGAAAAGGCTCTTTTCTTTAATGGAGGCGTTAGTTGCACCAACCATTCAAAAGGCATTTGTACAGAGGGAAAATCATCCAATACCTAAAAGCAGCAAAAAAAAAAAACACATGTCAGAGTTGAACCATGAAGAGTTAAAAGGACGAAGGCCTATTGTCATGTATCAGCTAAAAAGCTGAGGCATGTACTGCACGAACATTATTAGGAAAAATCTTCAGTAAATGCATTGCTTACTTCTAGAATAGTTCGGCCCTCCTTTTGATTGTACTGATAAAGGTCATCTCTTCCTTCCGGAGATGCAAAATACTGAAGCTTTTCCTTTTCATGTTCAGCCGTTGCAAAAAAGCTCATGACCTACAGCAAAACATTAGACTTCCTTGTAGGCATCAGGATATCACAAGAATCAATAAGAAATAAAAAAAACAAAAAAGCTGTTGCATAAACAAGGCATTAAGGATGATGTCTTGCCTCAAAGAAATATCGCCGAGGGGAAGCTGATGCGACATCCATTGTCAAAGCAACAAAGGTTTTTAACTTGATACGATCTTTCAAAAGTGAACCTTTGGAAATTTTAACCCTGTCCTTGGCTCGAACCTGGGCAGACCAAAAGGAAAAATATCCTCTCTAGTTAGCTACATAACTATAACAGGTTGGTACTGATTGAGAAGATATCAAAGAAATAACTAAATGTCTCGACATTCTTTGGGGGATAAAATCAAGAACAACATGTTTTTTGTTTTTAAAAAATGACTACATGGATGATTGCTTGCTAGTAACATGAAAATCCTGTTAGTATTTCATTTTTTTTCCCAGTAAACAGTAAGCGCCAAGCTCCCAATTTGAAATCATACAGTAAAAGTATGACAATACTAAATAAAGTTGCATATGTGGCAGAGAAAATCACAAAGGTAGAAGTAATTATTCCACATGATATAACGGAAACCACAATACAGATCCCCATACCGTTATGTAACAATCTGGATCCAATTTACAGCGTTCAATGAAAGAGTCAACAGCTGATGGACTCTGACTTGGTAGAATTTCTAGCGCGTCGCCAACTTGATAAGTGATGCCCTAACATGAAAAAAAAAAGGAGACAATTTCAATCTGTCTATATTACACCTAACAAAGTGATTGTGGTAATACATCATAAATGGTACAAAGAACATACAGAAGATGGATTTTCCAGTTCAAAGTGGCGCACGTCTCTGTCAGAATTTTCCTTAGTCAAACACCGATTTGATACCTAAAAAAGTTTAGCAACCTCATCAACCAACAACAAAAAACTAAGCATATAAAGGTAAAACTACCAAATCACAAGTGCACAAAACAATTTTTACATCATCAAATCTATTCAATAATGCTGCAACAGGTAGGACATCCCCACAATGGGCAATTAGTCTAGGTGTCTCAGAAGTTAGAACAAACAACAGCATAATCCTTTATACTACAGAAAGCATATGTTCAGCACAAATAGAAAAGTAGATCCGTAAAATGTGTCTCAGCAGTCACCAGTAAGTTTACTATTGAACTTTAAGTGTCAGTGCCAGTTTGGTTCAATAGAACTTATATAATATTTGAATTATGGGTTACAACTTCTACCCTTTACACGGCATACGACAGTATGTTGTGTGCAAGTGCAGAGTATACCCTGAGATGACTGTATAGCTATAATCAGAACTGCATAGTAAGCTTAACCTCAATACAGAGTATCAGATTATAAATGAGTTACCATTAATCGAAATATGGATGACAAAAATAACATGAAAGGTGACTCAAATTTTAGCTCTTGGAAAGGATACAGAACGTACCATCTGTAACATGTAATGTGGTTCTTTGTCATTATTATAGAACTGTAGAGAAGGGGACATTGAGCGCGCTCTCTGAATTAAATTCTTGAAATCTGATGAATAAACAGGATGTTAGAATTTTAAAAGAAATATTACCCTGTTGTTTGCAGTCACCAAATATTAAAAGATTGTCACTTCATACCCAAAAGGTTAGAATCTTGTTGAGCCTCGTCAGAAGAGTGATAGATGACTTCGACTTTTGCATCTCCTAAGACACTCAAATCTGGATTAATGATATCATACATTCTTGGTAACAGCGATGGAGTTGTTTGATTCAGTGATTCCCACAAAGACAGCAACCAGGGATCTAGAGCTCCTTCATATCTGGTAAACAGCAACAAAAGAATTGTTTAGTAAACTTGAGGAATCGTTTGAGAAGAGAAAAGGAGAATGCACAAATTTTGGCAACCAGGAAAATGTTTGGCACCTAACTTCTTCAGGACTTGCATGTCGGGTATGGAAACAACAGCAAATGAAGAAGTAACGGAATTAAAACATACCCTGAAGGGTGTTGATCATCTCCCAAGCCTACCTGTATGATTGGTTCTGCACCAAGGTGTAAAAGCCTTTTATCGAGCTTTTTTGCAGCAAACTGCAGCAGATGAACATCAGTGAAGAGAACAGAAACAGGAACCCTTGACAAGTTTCCAAGCCATAATAATTATGATTTGTGAAAAACAAACATTTGTAGGACTAGCCTGGATTTGCTTTGATAAATTTTGATGGAAACAAAAGATGCCACTATATCAGCATGGTGGAACATGCAACAGAAGTAATATTTAGAGTACAGAATGACAAACTAAATAGGCCATAGCCCTCAGCAAGCTTTCAAATGCTTTACTCAAGCTATTGTAGTAACTCAAAGGAACTTCTAAACCTTTGGTATTATTACACTACAAGCAGTTACCATAGCAACAAGTCATCGCTAAGGTACAAATAGGTTTCCCAAAATCATACTCACAAGATCCCAAAAATTTGAGAAAGGCATCAACTGCTGCTATAACATTTATCCTGCACTGTGCTTCACAAGCATATTTGGAAGAAAAGGAATCATAGGAAATAGTTCAATCCCCAGAGCCACAGGAACTAGGAAAATTTCAAACATTCCAAACTAGGCCTTAATAATAATTGCCTAACAATACCTAAAAATAGTAAACTACAGCAGCAATAGCAAGCTAATAATTAAGCTATAAGACTCACATTGTACTTCTGATAGCCTGAATCTCCGAGCCCAAACACAGCATATCTGACCCCTTCAAGCCACCTAGCACCCAAATTCTTCTTAAGAAGGTACCTCCAAAACCCCTGCCACGCCCAAAAGCAACTGAATCAAAACCCAATTAGCAGATCGGAAACGTAGATCCTACCAAACCAAACGGATCACATCCCCAATACCTTCATGGAATCCGGGGGATCACCCTGCCCCGTGGTGGACACGACGAAGACCACGAACCTCTCGCTCGGAAGGCAACTCTGAAAAAAAAAAAACAAGCATGCGCATCAAGTCGAGCTGTGATCACAAGAGGTCAGGCGAGAGGACCGTGGCCCTGGGGATTCAAGGGTTTGAAGCTTACGGGGTCGAAGCTGTCCATGGGGAGGACGTCGACGGCCGGGCAGCCGCCGCGCTCGGCCTGGCGGCCGACCCGTTCGGCGGCGTCCATAGCGTTCCCAGTCTCCGAGGCGTATATGACGAGGAGGCGGCTGTCCGCCGCCGGAGTCGCCGCCATGGGCGTAGACCTTGACACCTTGTGGAACCAGGCGCAGCGGCGCGGCGAGGAGGGAGAAATTTAACAATATGCCAAATGCCACCCTATAAGATGTCGTTATAAAAATGCGACTCAATAGATGTTCCTCCTTAATAGAATACCAAAAATACCCCTGTGTCCTTCCCAGGCGGCTGTGACGACTCCTTCCCGGCGTTGGCGCTGGAGTGGTGGCGCGCGGACGGCGCGGCGGAGGCGGCGGCGTCGGCCCCTAGCGCAGCCGAGAGGAAGTCGGGCCGCGCGCGGACGGGCGACGGCAGCGGCGGCTGGCCGGGGGGTGTGCAGACGGGGCGGCGGCCGGGCACGCGCGCGCGGACGGGCGACGCAGCGGCGGCCGGCCGGGGGCGTGCAGACGGGGCGGCGGTGGCAGCGGTCGTTCCCTAGCTCCTCTCGGCCGCGCGCGGACGGGCGACAGCAGCGGCGGCCAACCGGGGACGGTGTGACGGTGTCGTCGCCTAGCTCCTCTCGGCAGCGGCGGCCGGGCGGGCTCGCGCGAACGGGGCGGCGCTGGGGCGGCGGTGGCGGCGTCGGCCCCTAGCGCGCCGAGAAGAAGTAGTGAGAAAGAGAGGAAAAACGCATTGTTCTGATCTAAACGATACTAAGGGATATTTCGGTCATTTCGCGAGCAAAGCCCTGGTGAAAAATGTAAAAAAAAAAGCCTTAAAACAGTTTAAAGTTGGTATTTTATTAAGAAGCTGTCTCTATTGAGTAGCATTTTAATAATGACATTCTAAAGGTGGTATTATGTTAAAGCCACCTCTGTGAGTGGCATATTGTTAAATTTCTCGACGAAGAGGTGAGGAAAATGGCTGGATATCAAGCTTGCTCGTTTGTTTAGGCTAACTCAGTTCAGCTCGTTTAGGGGCACGGCGTATCGTGTTGGGGGGAAAAAGAAGAACCTGGGAGAGCCTAGGGCTTTGATTTAGGCCGCTCCGTTTCAATGGAGTTGGGCTCTGTCTTGCGTAATAGCCTACAGCCCAAATGTCACGTCTCATCTTTGAGTTTTTTTATTTTTATATTTAGGAAATCATAAGAAGGGAAATAAAGGGTATGAATAGGTAGGATTATTTATTCATATTTTTTACTTTCTTCAAGATGTTCATATGGAGTACTAGGGTGGTGTTTGAGTGGAAGGGACTACTCAAACACCACCTAGTACAGGTTGTGAAACCAGCTATACCAGTCACATGGTGTTGGCCTATGTAATCGAGGCTTTCAGCAGTTCTGTACTCATATTGCAAGTGTGCAACTTTGAAAGCTGGCCATAAATGCACAAAAAAAATAAACTGCGTAGCGAGTCAGATATCTTACGGGAATGCTAATGGGCGGGTGATCGCTCCCCCGTTCGCTCGGCGATCACCCACCCGCTCCCTTCTCTTCATACTACAGTAAACCACAAAAAAATTTTAAAAAAACAAAAAGTTAGAAAAATTTATGTATAGAAATACTATGTATAAAAAATTTGAATTCAAATTCAAATTTGAATCGGGGATGTAAACTTTTGACTTATAAACTTTAGGTCTATAAACTTTAGGCCTATAAACTTTAGATGTATAGAAATACTATATATAGAAAATATTTTAATTCAAATTCAAATTCAAATTTGAGTCGGGTATATAAACTTTAGGTCTATAAACTTTATGTCTATAAACTTTAGATGTATAGAAATACTATATATGAAAAATATTTGAATTCAAATTCAAATTTGAATCGGATATATAAACTTTAGGTCTATAAACTTTAGATGTATAGAAATACTATATATAAAAAAATATTTGAATTCAAATTCAAATTTGAATCGGATATATAAACTTTTGGTCTCTAAACTTTAGATGTGTAAACTTGAGGTATATAAACTTTAGGTGTATAAATTTATTAAAATAGAAAAGTAATAAGGTGCCAAAAAAGGAAACCAGGTGGAGGGAGGGAGGGGGGAGGGGGGTAGCGAATCTGATCGCTACCCCCATTGGCTGGGCGATCGATCGCCCATTAGGGCTGCCCGATATCTTATACGTTCGTTGTGAAAAAAATGCATATGTAGTTGCATGAGAATATCATCACGAGTTTTTCTGTGTATGCAATTTTCATATATCTCTATCTCTACTATTATAAAAATTGAAGATATTTTTGCTGGTGGTTTGGTAAGTTGTCTGTATTCAAGTCTAATTCTTATCTGTCTGCATCATTAGTTATCATGCCGTCCTCCTATCTCTTTTTTTTTTTGTCCACTTTTGACATTGTAAATATCCATTCAATTGCAAGGCAATGCGAGTTACGCGACTCACTTTTTTTTTGAAACTTAAACATCCATTAATATAAAACGACAAAGTTCACGGGAATAAATCTCAGTACATTGCTAAAAGGTTAAAGAGAAAGCATAATGCCATCCGTTTCCAAAGAAACGGGAAACTGCACTAAGGCCACCAACTTCATATAGAAACCACACAGCAGAGAAGGTGCACATCAACAGGGAGCTGCGGCAATGCCGCAACGAATGCAACCTTGGGCCTCCTTCGGCGTGCACAACGCTTGACAAACCGGAATCCCCATCCGGTTGCCTCCACGATGACGGCACAAATGGAGGTCTGCTGCTGAGCCGTAGATTTTGGAGTGAGCATCCCCGGACTCAGCAAGCTTAAGATGTCCACGGAGTTCATCATTAAATCTGAGGAGCGTGAGCTCAACTCGAACAACAAACCTTGCATGGAACAAGCTAGAGGAAAGACATAGGAAGAAGGAGCCCAAATCCGGATCCCTAAAACCACTGAAGAACTCGAATGGTGGCAAACGAACTGATGTCTTCTAGGAGTGACGTATGGGGGAGGGGAAGTGAAATCCTGCAAATCTTTGATGGAAACCTTTGCATTGAAAGCACATGCACCAGAGAAACCACTGCCACAAAGCCGGCGGGAAGTCAACGCGCACCACGAGCTGCGCGCGCCGAGCAACAGCAAACCTGGCCGACGGGAGCCACAAGGAGCCGCCGCAACCGTCGCAAGGAGCAGGACAGTGACCTCCTAGACGAAGAAGGCATCACAGCTGGCACCGCCACGAGGAGCCACCTCCCTCCGTTGAAACGACCACAGGGCTTCAGATCTCGCGCCTCTACCGCTGCCAACCGTCGCCGTCGTCGACCACATCGCAAGGAGCAGGGCGGTGACCTCCCGGCCTAAGACGGCAACGCAACCGGCACCACCGCAAGGAGCCATCTTCATCCGTCGAATCGACCACAGAGCTTCGGATCTCGCACTTCCACCGCCGCCAACCGTCGCCGTCGCCGACCACATCAGCACAGGGGACTCACCGGTAAAAGCAACCAACAAGGGACAAACCCTAACTACAGGAGACATCTGACCACACTATGCTAGTAGGGGGGAAGGTGGCCGGACCCCTACTCTAGCCCTCGCCGGAGGCGAACCACCGGAATCGAAGGGGAAGAGGGGCTGGAGGGGAGGGATTTGGGAGAGTTACTGTAGCAAGGGAAGGGGAACAGGAGAAGAAGGAACTTTATGACTTCTACGCGACTCACATTGAGACTTGGCTTTCCATCCAGAACAAGGGCCAGCGATGAAAGACTTTAAAAAGTCAAGATGGACTAACATTTATCTTTGCATGTGGATAGATTCTTCTTTTACTTCACGTGGATAATAGATTTGACACGCATGCAAATCACGACTGGACTCCTATTTTTCTGATGCAAATAATGGCTAGCTAGCAAGGAGATCTTAGGCTTCCTTTTCTTAGAGAAGGTTGTAGAAAAAAATAACAAAGATGTATTCGATTTTCAGTTGTTGTAAATCTATACCTATAATATTATATAATAAAAAACACATATGGATTAAAAAAAAATTCGTTCGTCGTCACCTAATTTTTTTCGTCCGCAACATTCCAAGTCCAACACACAAAAATCATCCCGAGTCTGTGTCAAATCGGTTATGATGGGGATTTTACATATATGGTACTAAAATTAAACAATTTGGTTATATACAACTGTTTGTGTTATACTACGAGAGCTTGCATATACAACATACAAAGGTTGGTTACAAAATTTCCTTGAATTAGATCCCAAATACAATAATTTATGAAAGAAAAAAAACCCAAATCCAGCAAAATTTCAGCCACCTGAATCATGGTCTCATCGGTTTCGATCTTCAGCCATACATGGCATGATTCATCGCATGCACTCTCAATCGACTTTGGCCTGGCGTCGGACCTCGCCAGAGACACGAGCGACATGAGTTTGGTCGCCGTCGAGGTACCACCATCGCCACCCCATCTGTTTAATGTTGCTGAAAAATTATGAAAAAAAATTATGACAATTCATTAATTCAATTCTAGCTAAATGGAACTAGTGAGAATTTTAGCTTGATGTTTTTATTATATGGATTTATTTTCTGACGAAGATAGATTATAAATTCACGTAAAATTAATCTCATTATAGGACATCTGCTTTCCACCATCTAAAAAAACACAATGCATAAAAGTAGTAGTCATATAATTTAAACACCCATAGCAACGAACAGACATCTATGCTAGTGTGTGTATGTATGTATATGTATATGCGTGTGTATATATATGTGTCGATCGGAAACGTCGCGTAACGAGGAAGCGCCTTTAATTAATTAGTGGCGATCGAATTGCGACACGTAATCTGCGTTAATTTATATGCCTAGCAACGAAGTGTCGGACAAGCTGCGTGGTTATATATGGATCAATCGCTGTCCACGATGATGATCGATGATAGACGACGTCGATCCTAAATTAAAGATCGATGATGAATATCCATGTCTGACATCATCGTCGATCGAGAGGTTGTTTCTGCGTTAAGCTTCTCGTCGTAATTAGGGAGTACGCATTTATTCTTCATACTGAATATAAAAATCACGATTAATTTAATGTAGAGACCAGATTAATTTCTACTTTTTCCGTTTCAGGTTATAAGACTTTCTAACAAATTGTATCTAGATTCATTAATAATTATATAAATATGGATAATGTTAAAAAGTCTTATAACCTGAAACAGAGGTAATAGTAAATATCGACGATGCACGTATAATCTCTAGCTCGTAAATAAATTTGCATGAACAGTTGGATATATTAATTAACCTGCTGCTGAGTGCTGGCATTTTGCACGAACGTGTGCATGCACCTGACCCCACCAAACGCAAAGCTACCATTGCATCGACCGCCTCCATCGGCCATTCAACCTGCAAGCGCTCGACCGGTCATCATTCATCAGCTAAAAACTGCAAAAGACGACCCAAGAGAAGAAACGATCTAGAACGAACCGTGCCGTCCTGCCGTGAATCAGAACTTTTCCTAGTTAACTTTACGTACCAGTAGAGTACGTACGTATACGTACTGTAACTTTTACAGACAGGAACACCTTTTGACTTCGTCTCCAAACCTATCTGAAACGGTCGAGGCGATAGCTCTCTTATTAATCCACGAGTAGTATATATATTATCATGGAGACATCAGACAAGGCTAATTAACAGAGAGGGGACAATATGCAACAACGTATCCCACAAGCTTCCATCCATGCATGCATGCATGGATCGGCGAAGTTAAAATTTCTATGACTCGTTGAGGGACGAGACGACGGGCAGGTGAGCGACCTTAGATACAGGGTGGTTGTGATCTGGTTGTGCTCTATCTCTCGCCCTCTCTCCAATCTCCATCTCTCTGTCTGATTTGTAATCTTTTCCCTTGGCTTTGAGCGTGCACGCTTGCCCAACTTCCCCTTGGCTTCTAGCGTCTTATTCCACACGCGCACTCCAGCTGTTCGATCGATTCACCAGGTATAAAATCGCCGGTAACGTGGCGCACGTCCGGCCGCCTGAACCTGCGCCGATCGAGATATGGAGAACCTCCAGCTCCAGGGAGATGATCACGACGACGAAGCGCTCCCTCACTTCCCCTACTTCGCGGTGCCGTCACCGCCGCCGCTCGCCGTCGCGCCGGCGGCATCGGCGACGACGTCGGATGGTCACCAGCACGGCCCACTCGAGGTGCTCGAGCAGCCGCCGTGTAGTAATAACCTGCATCCCGATGGCCTGGTCGATGGCCCTCAGCTAGCGGCGACGACGGCGGTGCCGATGATGCTGCCGGCGATGACGTCCTTGGACTGGCAGTCGCTCCTGCAGACGTGCCTGCAGGTACCGCCTCCGGTGCTGGAGCAGCAGCAACCGGCGGCGGCGGCGCAGGCGGATCAGTACAGCGGGGAGAACGATCACGGCGATCTGCAGGCGGCCGAGAGCAGCGGGGCAGGTAACAAGGAGAAGCAGGTGATGGCGAAGGGCGGGGCGGGGAGGCCGTCGGGGACGAAGAAGAAGGCGAGCCGGCCGCGGTTCGCGTTCCAGACGAGGAGCGACAACGACATCCTGGACGACGGCTACCGATGGAGGAAGTACGGGCAGAAGGCCGTCAAGAACAGCAAGCACCCCAGGTTCGATCGGCTAATTAAGTTCTTCGATCTCTCTACATATTTTCGATTTCGACCGGCTAGGTTAATTCATGCTAATAACAATTCTAACTTATTGTTGTCTGATTGCATGCGCTGAGAGTGTTGAGATTTCGTTTAAATTTAAATTATTTACAACATGTAATTCAAAATCAAAACTTGAAAATTGAATCTATATATAATATATACGTTTGGGCATGTAATTTTGACCGTGGATTAAGAACAGCTGGGAGGTTCAACGCTCCCTAGCTAACTAATGCATGAGCCAACATGCATGGCTGCATGACGTGCCTGTTATGTTTGGATATATAGCTCGGTCGGGTTATATACGCAGGTTGTGTTAGGAGAGCTACGTTCTGTTCTTGTTCGCCAAATCTCTCTTCGCCTATAGTGACAACACATAACTTATCTCGTTATTAAATCCAAGTTTATTTATATTCTAATAACTGCCCACAACGTCAAGCTTTTGGAAACATAAGACTTTATATTCCTCGCAAAAAGAATTCATATTCAACAAAATCACCATTCTAAAAAAAAAGGTCAACTCAAACAATTAATGATCTGAAAGCTTCAACTATCTAGATGATGAACCAGTTTCATCCAATGTTCACGATTTTTAAATGAATAAAAATTAATGTCTGAACTTTAATTTTTAGGAACATCAATGAAAAAATATGCATTTTAATTAATTTAACTACAAAGAAATTTTAGGTAGAATTTTGTATTTTCCATGCTTCCAACTTAGAATTAGAACGGATTTTAAAAGTCAATATCTTGGAATTTAGGATCCCCTCTCTCATATGTTTGCTTGGTCACACAACGGTCCCTAAAATGACTTTGTATATATTGCCCTTGGGGTTTTGGTAATTTCATGTCCTTCTATATTAAAATAAGTATATATACATTCATAGTGATATAAATGTTGTTTCTTAAGAACTTACAAAATTTGAATGAAATTGCAAAATATAACAAAGTTATGGCCTAATAGTTAATTTACACTTTAGGATGTCAATTTAATGTTAATTAATAAAATAAAAGTTAGAATTGTAACATAAGGAAATCAGACATTATGAAATGTACAATTCATATTTTAAAATGTTAAGGATCAAATTAATATTTTCAATGTAAATTCAAGAAATTTTAAAATTAGGAATGTTTGAACTATGTTTCAATGAATATTGATTTCAGTGAAATTAAAAATCCAAGAAGGCCATCGCTCTGAATAAATGACATTTCATATTTTTCTACATGCGTTCATCTCTACTATATCAACCAGCAATGCAAAAAAAAAGAAAAGAAAAGAAAATTAAGAAGCGCATTGACTGGAATCTACCTCCTACCACCCCGTTACATATTGTTGAGATTCAAACAAAATTATAGTTTGTTAGTTCTAGAATATATTTAATAAAATCTACTTTTTGTAAAACCACGATAATGACATTGTAATTTGTTATGAACTTACACATTTATATAACAAGGTAGCAGCGTGTGGAAGGGGAGGGGGTGTGGGGTGTGTTAGGGAGCTAGCGAGTGAGAACTTGAGAAAGGCGATAACGCGATAGGACACTGATGACTATGATTGGCTAAGCTTGCTGGATTATATAATTAGCGTGAACCGTAGGGGAGGGGCGATGGCGGGCACTGTTACACTATATATAGCAAATTGGGAGCCTCTCAAGAGCCTATTCACTGTTGATAGTGGCGTAGAAAAAACTACATATTTGATATAATTATGCAAATTGCCATGTGCCTATGCGTGTATGAGTAGATTTCACAATTTACATATATATGTGTTACACACTATCAAGTGTTATTAAAAAAACGACGGGACATATTCAAGGAAAAACTACAATATATATTTTGAACATGCATATATATAAGACCATGGTCCATGGACAGTTCATTTCATTCTCACCCCACAGCAAACATACCTGAATACATATGCACGATGATTACAGTGCAGGCATGTGTGGCGCATTCATAGTCAAATGTTGTAGCAAACGGTTATTTCGTGGGTTCAACGATATCAAACAACTCTGTGCGCGCGGTTTGTTTAAAAAACAAGAAAAAAAAAGTCCTTGGCGATTAATAACTGGGTAGTACAAGACAGAGATGTATATATATTTGTCCCTGAATACCCTCTTCTTTTTTACGTGAAAATATTGCATGTCCTCCAAATTGTTAAAAAGAATAAAAATACTTGATGAAGTATATCAATATGTGATATATATCTTACCTTACAAACATGCAAGTTAAAAATTAATCTATACAACTAGAAACAAAATAAACAGATTAAGCTCTAACTAGCTAGCCAACGGCAAAGGCTAGATATATAATCTATTTCTATTATATATAAAAAAAATAACATGTACTATTTATAGTCATATTTGTTGTTCTTTTTTAATATATATAAGTTGAATTTGAACTTTATTTGTGAACTAGTATATCACATATATTGATATATGTGTATTGTCAAATTTCTATATAGTTTTTCGTAACTATGTAGAGGACATGTAATATATAAGTAGATGTCTTAAGGGATAAAAATGGACTTTTCCTTTATATATACTCATTTCCTGTCGCATAAGTGCACGTATTACAACATATATGCAGGAGCTACTACCGGTGCACGCACCACACGTGCAACGTGAAGAAGCAAGTGCAGCGGCTCGCCAAGGACACGAGCATCGTGGTGACTACGTACGAGGGCGTGCACAACCACCCCTGCGAGAAGCTCATGGAGGCCCTCACCCCCATCCTCAAGCAGCTCCAGTTCCTCTCCCAGTTCTAATTAACGACCCATATCGATCGGTCTCGGTCGGTCTCAAACTCTGAAATGATCGATCTTTCAAGTTACTACACAAACACAATAACACACATTCACGTGTACATATATACCTGCAACAAATTAAACTCTCTGTTTAGCTTGGGGGGAAGAAAAGGAGAACAATGTGGCCTACCTCCCCCGTCTCCCGTCAATACAGTACAATATACTGCTAGTTGATCATGTATGTCGTCATACTGTATATACGTACTCCCTGTACGTGTATCCTTGTATATTTTCATATGTACGCTAAGCTTACGCATATATTGTATATGTGACACAAATAATGCCCCCGGAAAGTTAAAATATGTCGCTGTTATTTATTTCAAACATTGCGTATTACTATCAGCTCATGATAACAGTATGGGTATTTTAGTTTCAAGCTATGCAGCTTTTTATTTCTCATGAGAAAGCTCAAGCTGGCCACGCTTGCTCACAGTAATTCAGTAAACTGGGACCAAGAAGAGAATAAGGCCATTCCTTTGCTGATCCCAGTCCATTTGAGCCTACTAAGAACGCAGAGAATAAGGCCCAACAAGTAGAGAAAAAGCCCAGTCCATAAATGAGCCCACTAAGGACGTGGAGGAGAAAAAGCCTACGATTCACAGGCACACAGCACGAGCATCCGCCGCCGCCGCCGCCTCGCCTTAGCCTTGCCGCCTCGTTCCGGCGAGCAGCAGCCACCCGGCGGCCGGTCCACCACGCAGACGCAGTGACTCTTCGACGGTCGGGTACGCACTTCTCCGTTGCTCCCCTTTCCTTTGTTTTTCTTTTTTTACCCCAATCGCCGGAGGCGGCTCCATCCACCGATCCGCCCTTCCTCTGTCCTCTCACAACTCCGGCGGCGGCGAGGTCGGGCCTTACTCGCTCGAGGCCACCATTCTGCAGCGCCCCTACGTTGAAACCTCCCCCACGTCCCCTGGACTGCCGCCGAGTGGATCGATGGGGACTTTGCACTGTTGCACCCTCGGCAATCCCTTCACCGTTCTCGATTTCTATACTTCTGTAACATCGGCGACTCATGTTGATCTTCTTCGGACCCCCATTTCCTCTGTTCCCCTTGTTCTCGATCGATTTCTATTCAGTATTCTTCTCACCCCCCCCCCCACAACCAAAAAAAAATCTGTTCGCTATTACTCAATTTTAATTTGTGATTCTTATGTGTTGTCATTGTCCCTGTTAATTTCATTCTCTCCTCTTAATTTCAATATATGATCCAGTGTGATTTGCGCGAGTTCATACTCAGTGCTGTTTTAGCAGGGTTCTGGATGTGCCATAGTTCTCTATCTTAATTCTTACAGTAGCTTATTTCTGTTAGCTCTGTCAATTCGATTAATAGTATTAGTTTCCTGCAGTGCATGACCGCAGTTCATAAATGAATTTGTGTGATTGTACAATTCGTTCAATGTTCGTTTTCTAGTGTAGGATAAGGGGACATGAGCTTGCTTCTAGAGTTGTGGTTATTTTTTCGAGAACAGGAGAGCCCTACTTGAATATTGCTTCTAGCTATGCATTACTTCTTAGGTCCCAAAATACAAGGCACATTAGACTTTTACAATCTCCAACACTATGCTTCAACCATTAATTTCCTTCATAATATATCATGAACAACATATGGAAGTACTTTTAAATACATATCTTATGACATCACATCCGTGATGCTGAACATATATATTGTTAGTTTATAGTTTAATTAATGTTACAACCATTGATTTTCCTGAAAATTTGGATGCCTTATATTTTGGGACGAAGGAAATATCTATACTTCTAACTTTTATTTCACATCTCAGGAAGGGAGAAAAGGCTTCTGGGTGAATCTTCTATTATTAGAAAATGAACAAGGGCAAGATTTTCAAGTTGGCAAAGGGATTTAGAGGCAGGGCGAAAAATTGCATAAGGATAGCAAGGGAGAGGGTTGAGAAAGCCTTGCAATATTCCTACAGGGATAGACATAACAAGAAGAGGGATATGCGATCCCTTTGGATAGAGCGTATCAATGCTGGTACACGATTGCATGGGGTATGTATCCATTGCACTCAAGCTGTCAAAAAGGAAATATCATTGGTAGTTGCTAGGAAAGATCTAATCATACGCCGTTCCATCCTGTGCTTGAGCCTTTCAAAACAAACAATTCAAGATAACACTACTAGACTTACATCTTGGAGTTTAAGTAGCTCTTTTCTTGCATTTGACTACCAGGTGAACTATGGAAATTTCATGCATGGATTGATGAAGGAGAACATCCAGCTCAACCGGAAGGTGCTCTCAGAGCTTTCTATGCATGAGCCCTACAGCTTCAAGGCACTTGTTGATGTATCCCGCAGTGCATTTCCAGGGAACAGGCCGCCTGTTAAAAAGGAGGGTCTAGCAGCCATCCTGTGAAATGATTATGTTCAGTCGCACACTGCACTCATGATGGCCGTTGCAACTGAAAGTTACTACTATTATTGTCTTTTAGCTCAAAGGTGACTCATGTAATTCTCCCTTACCTATATTAAATATTTATGTTATTTTGTGTGATGTTCTCTGTAGCAGGAAACATCTAATTGCATTATTGTTTATCTGGCCCCTTTCTGTTAGTCTTATGGAGAGTGTTATTCCTTTACTGTTGACAATTTCAGCAACAGTACTATGGATTTGGTCATAATATATGCAAAGAGTCATGACTTTGTCATTACTTGTTCCCTTATAATGGTGGCCATGCTGCCTATCAAACTTTGCAAGTTTGGTTTCTTATTATTTCTGCGTAATTATTTGAAATTACTTTGGAGGATTTGTAGTTAACAAAGCAACTGTGCTTCAAAATGCATATATACTTCTACAATGCTTTGATTTTCAGAAGAACAGAAAAGAATAGTGCTCAGACAATTCCTTTAGGATGACAGTCAAAGTTCCCCACTTCCCCACTTAAAGGATAATGATACCTTCCAGCTCAATCACAGTAAGTTCATCGCCTAATGCATTACCCTTATTCTGATTCAGGTTTCCTACCACTCATGCAAATCGGTCTAGCAAACTACATTTATATTGATTCGGATCAGAAGCTCTAATTCTTCAATCCTCCAAATCTCAAGTTAATTATTCATAGTCCATTTCGGCTTTTACTTTTCATAATGTATTGGAATAACTGTGTGTTCCTGAGAGGTGAGAGCTATCCTTTTCATCCTCCTTTTTTTAGGAGCACCTTTTTTATCCTTATAAAGTGTATATATGTGCATTATTGGATTCAGATTATCTGATACATATTTTGTGCTGAGCTTCAAGTTCTGCTAAAGTAGACTCCATTTTTTTAAAAAGAAAAATATAGCAATAGTTGGCTTATCCAGAAAATAAGCACTATGTTTCTGATGCATGTTGCTTACCAGTGGATTGATTAGCTATCAGGACTAGCTAATAGATGTTTTATGCCATGCCAGTTTGGTTCAGATCAAACTTGCACTAAGACATTTTTCGAGGATATGTCATCTGGCCAATGATTTCTAACCTACGGATAGAAGTCACAATGCTACGGTGTGTACATAAATTGTAGGCAAACTTTTTGGTGTTGGCCACTTGGCCTAGAGCTATCCTTTTTTTCTGAACAGAAAGAAGAAAGCAAAGACATATATTCTTGGTTCGAGGAATTTACTTCTGCACAAAGATTATGTTGGTTCCCTTTCCAAGTCTATAACGAAATGCACAGCAATGCGCACATCACTTTTGTCTCCATGCAAGTGTGAACACGGTTTGTTCATTGGAGCAACCAAAGCCATGCAGCTGTTGCGCTTTGGGTCTCTATTTTCTCTTCGCTGGATTGCACTAGCATAGTAGAGTAGTATTTATCAACTGGGAGAATAAAGTAGCAGTTCGTGGTTGCATTATCAACAATGCATTTCTGAAAAACTCAATTTTTCATCTTCTTTACAGGTTATAGAAAAGGACCTTATTAATGTCTGAACTGGAACCGAAGATTGTGTGAGCTTTGGATGGAATTCTCTGTTCGCTTTATTCGTGCTCCTCTTGTCCTACCATTCATCCTAAGATATGATTTTTATTTCCTTTGTTTTTGATTAAGACATTTTACAAGATACATTCTTGTAGTTTATATTGCTATCTATAAAATCGTATTTGCTCCCTTGACACTATCTTTTTGACGCGCTGTGAACGTGGAACCAATTCGCTGTCAGATGTGCTGCCTCTGAAAGCTCCGATGTTCACACGACACTGCTTAGATAACAAGTTTTCACTAGAGTGCTTGGATGTTTTCAGTTGGGATTGCTATGAACTTGCAGTTTTATGACGGAGACATCAGTAGGTGAACGACACAGAACATTCGTGAAGAATCTAGTATCTGAGGACAATACATCAACAAGCTTCCCACGGAAGCATTTGCATGAAGCAAAGTTGTCAAAGATGTTCCCGTCATTCCATCGATGTTCCATTGGAGTATCGATATTCCTTCCATTGGTGTACAGCAGGCAATAGGGTCGTAGCCAGGTTCTTCACTTTTGGATATTGTAGCTCGACAACTTTATAGTGAAGGAACGGACTGTTCAGCATAATGGGATCTACATCCTTTTGAAAGATACATTTTGAAACTTTCAGCTACCTGCAGAGAAGTGATCACTGTTTCAACCTGCAGAAAGTTTTACCACCGAATCATTTCATTGAATATACCAACCCAAGGTTACAATCAAGGATGTAAGCTTAAGATGATGATCTCTTGGTGCAGAGAGGACCTGCTTGTCATGGAGTCTTTGAGACTGGTGGCCATCTCTGGAAAAATAATGGTCATGCTCATCTGAGCACGTCTACTCGAGAGGCTTGACAAAGAGAGATTTGACCTTTTTGCTCCTGACTTTGCAGGTTGCGACCTACTAATAGTTGGTGCCCTCGCTGCATCACCTTTCCTCTAGAAGCACAGCTCAAACGTTCGAGCGTTGCAGCAATATGTTCCACATTTTTTTGCAGTCTTGCTTCGAATGTTGCTTTTCGAGTTTTCATAGTACTGTTCTCTCTGTACCGTCCAGTTCAAGATCACATGTTATGAAGTTATTTGGTGTTGATCTTTCAAAAAAAGTCATTTGGTGTTATTCATTAAGTAGAGTAGTTGACACCTATTTTACTTCTTGATGCTTTTGCTCGGCCTTGGTGAGACGCGTTACAAATCAGCCCTGTAATTCTTCATTTATTGTACTGCACTGTCAATTTGTCTCGGTCCACTCGTGCCTTATCCTAGGTTAATTATCAAATCACCAGGCCTAGTAGACAATGAGTTCACTGAACATCTGAGGTTAGTCTAGTGTTAGGTGGTAGGTCGATGACATGACAAAATTGACATTTCAGGAAGAACCAGGCATCTCCTTTAGAATTCGCTGTAGCATTTCATTTTCTTACTTGAGGGTGGTTGATCTTCTCCCTTGCGTTGTTCGATTGTGATCGCTTCTTCGAGGGAGTTTGGATACGCAGCTTAATTAGCCTTGGACTCGGCCTTTGAAGTCATCCATGTTTTGTCAAATTTTCATCTCTCAAAGCCCCAACTAGTTGCAATATTTTTTGTGTTTCTTTAGGGCAGGTCGTTCCTGAAAAGGCTGGATGAGAAAAGGGGCAGGTAGCTTATTCATTTTATTGACTAATAAGGTATCCCTGGAACTAAGGGGAAATCGTGAGATCATAGAGAAAGTGACGTGCAAAACTCGTCAAAGGAATCCACGTAGAATGCATTGATACTTTGAAAGGGTACCATTTTATTAGAAAAATAACAGAGGTTGTATTTCAATGAAACATTTATGTAGTTAGATTGGCTGTCAGAGATCTTTTCTGGGAAAAATTTGCTTCTTCATGTGCAAGTTAGCTATAGCTGCCTTCCAAAGCAATTATACTCTATTGACAACATGTATTACCTTTTGATTTTTCTCTCCTTTCAACCATGTTTGCCTTTCTTTTTTCCTCTTCTTAGATCTCATTCAAATCGTACAAAAGAAATTGGAACAAGTGTTCATCTCGTCGAAAGAAGTTTTCCGTGTTTCCCAAACTGTAATTACAATGACAAATATGAAAGAATCCGTGCTGTCAGATCATTACCTGCTCTCAGAAAAAGCCAACTTTTCAAGAATGTATAAATAGGATCTTATGACGATCTAGCATATTGCGTTGTAGTCGAGTTTACAATGCATATTTAGCTTTATTCATGGCCTTTCCTACTTTTCGTTGCAAAGTCAGACGGGTACACATGTATGGCAGCTTAGTCAATTAGTACAGATTTTGCTTTATTCATCACTCCCTTTGGCTTTTCTGATCGTCAGATAGCCAACTTGATCATTCTTTCCCCACCATTTTTACTCTGAAAACATCCATTTTGACTATTGTTATACATGGGCAGGACTAGTATCTAACAGTAAACTGAGCCATATGCCGGAGAGGTGAACAGATTCAGTTTTTCACTACTGAATCTATCAGTTCCCTTTTAGAAGGTCTGGGAACTGATGATGACAATAGGGTTTCCATTTTACAATACGCTGATGACACTATTTTCCTGCTTTCAGACAACTTAGAACATGCTAGAAATTTGAAATATATCCTTTGCCTTTTTGAACAGTTGTCTGGACTTAAAATTAACTTTAACAAAAGTGAGGTTTTCTGTTTTGGTGAGGCAAGAAAGAAACAAAATCTGTATGGTCAACTCTTCACTTGCAACATAGGTGCTTTGCCTATGAGATATTTGGGAGTTCCCATTGATAAAAAAAGGATATTAAAAAAAGATTGGAAGGTAGCTGAAAACAAAATGGAACATAAGTTAGGCTGCTGGCAGGGCAGATTCCAATCCATTGGGGGGAGATTGATCCTGATCAATTCCAGCCTTAGCAATGTACCTTTATACATGATATCATTTTACAGACTTCCCACTGGGGTGAAAGAGAGAATGGATTTCTTTAGAAGAAGGTTGCTCTGGCAGGAGGATTAGGGGATTAGAAAGTATCACCAAGGTCAGTGGCCTGTGATCTGTTCTCCAAAGGACCAGGGTGGTTTGGGAGTCCTAGATTTAGACCTTATGAACAAAGCCCTACTTGGGAAATGGATCTGGAAACTCGAAAATGAGGAGGGTTGGTGGCAAGATATTTTAAAAAACAAATACTCAAGGAAGAAACCAATGTCAATTACGAGGAGGGTTGGTGGCAAGATATTTTAAAAAACAAATACTCAAGGAAGAAACCAATGTCAATTACAAAAAACAAACCTAGTGACTCACATTTTTGGCAGGGGCTGATGGAAATAAAAGATAAGTTCTACTCTTTGTGTACTAAGAAACTTGGAGATGGGAAATCTATTTTGTTTTGGGAAGACAGTTGGTTAGGGGGCAGACCCCTGAACATCTAGTACCCTGCCCTGTATAATATCACTTTTTCTAAACACATTACCTTAGCCAAGATAAAAGAGAAAGGCTGGGAGGTGATCAAATTCAGAAGATCCTTATATGGGGATAAGCTACATGACTGGAACAAGATCAAATCGAAATTTGGGGAGTTGGACTTTCAGGAAGGGGCTAAAGATAAACATAGCTGGACTCTGACAAAACATGGAACCTTTTCTGTGAAATCTTTTTACAGGGCTCTGTGTGTTCAACAGGCCAGCTCACCTCTGAAAAAGGTTTGGAATTACAAAATCCCCCTGAAAATTAAAGTTTTTCTCTGGCTCTTGCTCAGGGGAAGAATCTTAACTAAAGACAATATGTTCAAGGGAGGGTGGAGGAAGGGTAGTTTAAACTGCCAGTTTTGTGACAAAAGTGAGACTATCCAGCACCTCTTTTTTGAATGTCCCATTGCCAAATTAATCTGGAACACTGTCTACTGTGCTTTTGATATAAATCCTGTGTCAGACAGCAACCATCTCTTTGGCTCTTGGATCTCTGCATTTGGGGAAAAAAAATGAAGAACTTGATTGTTGTTGGTGTGGCAGCTATAATTTGGGCCATTTGGAAAACAAGAAACAAAGCCTGTTTTGACAAAAAATTGCCAAATGATCCTACTGATGTTATTTTTTCGGTCTGTCATTGGATGGACTCCTGGGCTATTTTGCAGAAGGCGGAGGCCGATCGAAGAAGGCTGCTCTTGGGTGCCAAGCTCTTAAGACAGGTGGCAAATGATATCTTCTGCTCCAAGTTTGGATGGAGGCCTGGGGCAAGAAGAATTGGCTGCTGTTGACAACACTTGGATATGCAGGAAAACGAAAAAATGATCTGGGGCTTGGAGCTCCTTTAGGCTCTTCTTTAGTCTGATAGTTAGCTTAGTTTCACCTGGGTGAATGTTGTTTTGGGAGGATGTTTTCAGGTTCTCTTAGAAACCTTGCTGAGTGTTGTCCTGTTTTCAGCCCGACAAAATGTGGGCTTTGTGTCTGCTACTTAACTTTGTTCTGAACTCTCTGTAAACTCTATCATTTCTAGTAATGGAAATGGGAGGCTTTCACGCCTCTTGATCAAAAAAAAATTATATTGCATTCCTTCATTTAAATGAGTACTAGTTAACTCTGTCTGATTTGACCTACGACAGTAATCAGCATGACGTGCTTCGCTAAAGAAGGCAAGAGAAGATTGTTTATTGATCTGAGCCTGAAATATGCCGTAAATCATCTGCCTGGTGCAATTCTATATACTTCTATTCTTGAGCTGACTTTTGACTTAGAAGATACTGCTGCTTCTACTACTACTGAACTGCAAATCAAACGCTCATGCATCGCCATTCCTGTTCCTGTGCAGTACTCTAATGATGGAATCAACCTTAGCCTCTTTAGTCAACCAGCTCCAGACCAATCACTCATTCAAAAGACCCTGTAAATCTGTAATGCTGTGGCCACTAGTACCAATAATATCCCTTTTATATCAAAGCTGATGATCGATCGATGGGTGCACTGTACGAGCTCATGGCATGCACACACTTTGCGTACAAAAAAGGATCATGTGATGCTGGGCCTTATGGTCAGTATCACGTAAGATCCTTGGATTATCATGGACACCAAACCTGCCAGAGGAGAGGTGCCGAGATGAGCAACAGGTGTCGCCGATTTTCTTCAGAGCCGCAAATGCAAAAGCAGAGTTGCTTTGCTTGCTAACCCCCTCGCGCGCGCTCGCCATATGCCCTCCCGGTGTCACCCTTGTCCATCACACAAGATGCGCGTCCACTCCGTCTCCACTCTCCAGCCATCCATTGCAGCTGGACTCACGTCGGCTGGTCACTGGTCCGTGCCAACGTCTACCGCTGGTCCGCTGCAGTGCGGCTGCTGCTACTTAAACTTTTTTAAAAATACGTAACATCGTTAACTTTTAAAAATATATTTATCATTTGTTTTATTAAAAATAATAATTATTATTTATATAATTATAATTTAATTTATCATTAAAAGTTCTTTAAGTATGACTTATATTATTTTGGTTTGTAAAAAAAATAAATAGAATGAATAATCAAACGTGTGTCAAAAAGTTAACATCGTCCTATATTGAAAAATAGATGTAGAACATTTTAAGTCATTATACCTCCTAAAAACCAAAAGTAACTACGATCCCTATATTCCTAGATATAATCAATTTTTAGGATTTAAACTTTACACATAATATAAACATTTTTTGGGGACATTGGCCACAATACATGAGGAATCCAAGTATTTTGCACTGTAATCCAGCCAACCAAGTGCTTGGAATCTAAGCAATTCAAAATTTAAAATTTAACAAATGAGGAGATTGAAGGTATCTTTTCCTCTCAAACTTAATATTTGGCTAAACAATCTGTAATGTTTATACTGTTTATATTTATGAATAATATTTTTTTAAAAAGCAATTGCATTTGACATTGCTATTTAGGATTACACAATAATACTGTTGCCGACAAGAATTGGTTGAAGTACACTCGTGCCCAAGGCTGCAGTGCTGATTGTTATTAACCTGAGGAACACACGGACATATCAGTCATCACACATGAGGAGATTCCAGGTCCAGATCAATCAATCATTCCCCCTGCTTGGATTTCATGGTGTCGCACTGTCGCATAGCAACGGAGGCATGGTCCAGTCGGTTCTTCAGTTCTTTCTTCCCTTTCGGCTGGAGATAAGGACTGTTGTTTGCGTTTGGATTTTTCTCGATTCGAGCTGGCTTTAAGGTTTGGAGTAGGTTGCGATTCCATTTTATTTTCCCCTGGGAATCGGTTGGGATTTTGTTCCATTCCTTTTTTTTTTTGTTATAGCTAGATTTGAAGCTGAGTAGTTAACCTAATTGAACTCGTCAATCCGGGGGAACCAGCGGTTCACCATGCCAGCCAGTGCCCGCTCATTTTCGTCGAGAATTAGTTATTGATGCGCACATAGTTTGCTACCAACTCTTCATTCACTGATTGGATTGGTTCAATGTGATGCATGCTAGAATAAATTGGCCAAAATATGCTAGTACTTGTAAGCAAATTCCGGAATTAAATGGGAATAGTATCATATAAAATTCCTTATAAAGTCAGCTTAATATTTTAAGTGGCCAATGTTCCCCAATCCCCCAAACTTTGAACAGTTAGTTGAGGCGTTGAGCAGAGTAGTACCGCTAACAATATGAATATATGACATGCATTTCTTCAATAGAAATTCGTTTTGGTTTAACTTGGACGAGTTCGCCGCGCTGAAAATTGAAAAAGATACATTTTCTCCGCACGTACGTGAAAGCAACTTCATCACCGTACATATAGATGCACATTTGACAGTTTTTTTTAGTATTACTACATTTTTAGTTTTTAATGGACATGTGCATGCAGTCAACGGTCAATAAGCGACCAGTATATATATATTTCTTTGTCACGTCCGCGCCATGCAAGCACAATTTTGCACCGTACGTGCTGTTCTCCAGCTACGTACGGCATATACAGTAATATATACACACGATCGGTGCACTGCGTCTGCACGCATGAGGCGATTAGATATAATACTGCTGCATCATTACAGCTTAATTAGCAATTAACTGATTTAATCACTCTGCATATACTACTTCCTCCGTTTCATATGAATCTAACACTGCCCACATTCATATACATTTGTCTAGAGCTGAGTTGTTCCCAACTTTTTCTTCAAACTTCCAGCTTTTCCATCACATCAAAACTTTTCTTCACACATAAACTTTCAAACTTTTTTCTTTAAACTTTCAATTTTAGTTAAACTTTCAATTTTAACGTGGAACTAAACACAACTTAGATTCATTAACATCTATATGAATGTGGACAGTGCTAAAATGTCTTATAATATGAAATGTATGAAGTACTTTGTTTACTTCGTTTGTTTCATATTATAATCGTTTTGACTTTTTTATTAACTTTTTTTTACATTTAACTAAGTTTATAAAAAAATATAGCAACTTTTCTAACATATAACAAACATATTATCAAACCATATAAAACGATAATAAATGTTAATTTTAATAAAACTAATTTAATATTGAAAATATTGTTAAATTTCTCTATAATTTTAGTTCAATTTAGAAAAGTTTAACTAAAAATAGTCGAAACAACTTATATATAAAATATAAAACAGAGACACAAAAATGGGTCGTTGTTGGATGTTGATCATCGTACTAAACGTGCCTTATTCGGGTTCTTCAATTGGCCCCATCCACTGAGATCAATCAACGGAAAAGCTGCATATATATGGCTTGGCAATTGACACGAATACGTACTACTGTTTGATCCATCTAGAAGCTAAGCTACTGCCGTACGTACGCACACCGAGCAGGTAAGTAGGATCGATATGCACGTGTGCGCACGAAACAAAGCGACGGCTGCCCTGAACACGGCGTTGGTGCCATGTCTTTTCGCTCTCATATTGTCTCAAAGGCAGGTCGACACTGCAAGCTAAGCTAGTATGGCTAAAACATGCACCTTAAATTGTTCCTTGCCTTTCGAGCCAAATTAAACCCATCTTTCTCCAGTGACGACGGCTTCCTTCAACTTGGCGACAGAATGCTGTGTTGATAATCTTCCGGTACACGAGACACGTATGATCCCCTAGATCCTACGTACACTCATCTAAGTTTCCGTCGATCTGGTAGGTGAAGTGGTACACATCAAACACGATACATGGAGTGGTTTCCTTGAGGAAAAAACCTTCAATTGGAGCCAATGGGTTTATGCTAAGAATGTTTGATTTGTGAACTTTTCTGGCAGCACACATTAACAACCGGTTCCCCTACGACGCAGGCAGAGCCAACGATCAAGTGTTAGGAGAAGGGCAGCAGTTGACTCGGCTACAACGACATAACTGTTGTTTATATGTGGCCCAAGAGGCCCAAACTACACCCCTAACATACGCGTTTTACTGCCTTCTACGCTTGCTCTACCCCAAGTATATATTGTTGTTTTTTAAGGAAAAAATATTAGTTTTTGTGTATGGTTGGAAAGACACAACGTGTATTAACAAGCTAGGTTGTACAAGGAGGGGTAGATAGAAAGAAAAAAAAAGGTACCCATATCGAAAATTATATCAACTTATTGCATCTATCTTTAAAAACAATGTGTCGATGTATTGTTCGGGAGAGTTGGATATTACGTATAAGTAAAATTTGGATGACTAGTTTATAGATAAGTATAGATATGGTTGATAAGCTGTGAAAAAAAAAATGAAACGACAAAAAATATTATGGGTTGTAAAATGTTTATATCCACGTAATGTGGTTTAAAAGCTGATGCTGAAAAATATACCATGATGATAAAAATACAAAATGAAGTTCACTATTAAGTTTCAAAATTCTTTTTTCTTTAGTGTCTGATAAGCTAACAAGCAGATGAAAAGGGACCCATGTAGTGGCGGAAACAGTGTCTGATAAGCTAATAAGCCTAAATATTCATTAAAATTTACATTTGAAAACTTCAAAATATGAAAAATAAAGATAAATTATGTAAATTATGCTGGATAGGCTCTAGGCTTGAGAAAATTACGGCTACGCCACTGGACCCATGCACTTGAGAATCAGGTTTTTGATAATCAGTTGGTGGCCTAAGTTGTAGCAGTGTAGTTTAATCCTTCTAAACAATACTGCACTAATTGTGTATTGAGATTGTTTCGTACAATACCTTGTTATGTTTTTGTTGTTGACGTCTGAAATTTGGTGAACGAGCAATGTTTTGTACCATAAATTATGTTTGGGGACATATATTCACAATATAACTAATATATCATGATATCTTATTGAAAAAAGTCCCTTTTACACCCAGGAAACTATTTCACCGAAACACTTAACACCATAAACTATTTTAAAACTTATTTTACACACTGAATTATTAAAAACGGTTCAATTTACTCTCTAATGTGATATATCTCTCTTTTCTCTCTCTAAGTAAATTATATTTTTTAGTATTAGACTTTTGGTATGGTAATAGATGTGTTACAACTTATGCCTACACATTTTTTTTAGATTTTTTTCTCACTATTTACGTAGGTTGGAGCTTGGAGGTACCTGAGGCCAATTTAAAACATCAAGATTTTAAAGTTCGAGCAAACAACCATGATAAAATTTAAAAATATTTTTAAACTTTGATAATCATGCTATTTACGGGTCTAAAAAAGTTTCAGCTTAAAGTACGCCCCCGTATAAAAAGTAAAAAAAAGAGAATATTATTAAGAAGTAAAGTGAATCATTTTTAATAGTTTAGAGGATAAAATGAGCTAAAAATAGTTTTGAGATAAAGTGATTAAATAAATTGGTTTGACAGAGTAAATTGATCGTTTTCTATATATTTTATTTTATTAAGAAAGTAATATTGGGGCATATTTTATTGTGCCACCTTGAAGGGTATAATTGTAACTTACTGCGTGACTAAAAAAATCTAGTGGGTTATAATGCAGGTAGAAAGAGAAAAAAAGACAAAAGAAGAAAAAAGAAACTACCGGTCTACCGCTAGATAGAAGCGTACTTGTAAATGAGATTTGTTGTATGAACGAATCGAAGCAGAAAAGAGAGAGAGAGAGAAAAAAAAAGGCGGTTGTCATTTTCTCCAGCACTCGACTTCCCTTTCTCCCCCAACTAAGGTTTATGCGAGCCTAATCCCAGTACTTAAGCTAAGCGTACTCAACTTAACTCAACTCACTTTTGTTAATTTTGTATATTGTTTGTGCTTTTGGTCGACCTGTCTGTCACCCATATATTGCTCTCCCGCTGCTCTTCCTCTTTCCTCGGCTCGGCTCGTCTCCTCTCCCGCTCCGACGCGTCGCGAGGGCGCCTTTTCCCAGAGATTCCACATCCATCCAGCCCGCGGCCGGCGAGCATTTGGCCCATCACGCGAGCTGGAGAGGTTGGCCCGGCGGCGGCGGCGGTGATGAGGGGCGGCGCCTCCTCGGGACCCCAGCGATGGGGCTCGGCGGGGACGACACCGCGGTCGCTGAGCACGGGCTCGTCGCCGCGCGGGTCCGACGACCGGAGCTCCGACGACGGGGAGGAGCTGGTCGAGGTCACGCTCGACCTGCAGGACGACGACACCATTGTGCTTCGGAGCGTCGAGCCCGCGGCGGCGGCGGCGGCGGGGGTGGGGGCGGGGGCGGGGGCGGCGTCGGCGCGGGGGGAGCTCACGGGTGGCCCGTCGTCGTCGTCGTCGCGGTCGAGGTCGCCGTCGATCCGGAGGAGCTCGTCGCACCGGCTGCTGCAGTTCTCGCAGGAGCTCAAGGCGGAGGCCATGGCCCGGGCGCGGCAGTTCTCGCAGGACCTGACCAAGCGGTTCGGCCGCAGCCACAGCCGCAGCGAAGCGCAGGCGCCGTCGGGCCTCGAGTCCGCGCTCGCCGCCCGCGCCGCGCGGCGGCAGCGCGCGCAGCTCGACCGCACACGCTCCGGCGCCCACAAGGCGCTCCGCGGCCTCCGCTTCATCAGCAGCAACAAGGCCAACAACGCCTGGATGGAGGTGCAGGCCAACTTCGACCGCCTCGCCCGCGACGGCTACCTCTCCCGCTCCGACTTCGCCGAATGCATCGGTATCCCTACCCACCGATCGCCCACCACCACCATTTTTCCCCCCACCGAATTGCTTTCTCACGCAGCATCCGCGACATTGTCGTCGTGCAGGGATGACGGAATCGAAGGAGTTCGCGCTCGAGCTGTTCGACACGCTGAGCCGGCGACGACAGATGAAGGTGGACACGATTAACAAGGATGAACTCCGCGAGATCTGGCAGCAGATCACCGATAACAGCTTCGACTCCCGTCTCCAAATCTTCTTCGAAATGTAATTAGCTACCCAATCCACTATCTCTGCAATTTTGCCATTATTACCAGTACTACTAGATAAACAGAGTATCAACTCTGCTAAATTTTGTGGCGATTTTCGTCTGCATTTTTACCAGGGTGGATAAGAACGCGGACGGCCGGATTACGGAGGCGGAGGTGAAAGAGGTGAGCAAAACATAATCCACGCCCATGTCTATGCTGTTCCTACGCTTGGTGGTCCAGCAGTACGAGTTCTTCTGTGCTTTTTTTCTCCATTCTTTTTAAATTTGCTATTTCAGGATATCAAATCGAATAATTTAGACCGTTTTGACAACCGTAGTTGTATATTTGGTCGATTGAGCTGTCCTCGCCTTGCTTGGGCCACACCAATATTTGTTTTCTCCCTCCAAAATATGCACACATCTAAGTCGCGATTCGCAACCTTACCGGATAGGATTACTTCTTAATTCTGATTAGAGGGAAGAACAGTTCTTAATTAACACGTAACAATCCGATAAGAGAGGACATTTTAGATCAGAAGCGTACTACGCAGGGAAAGGAGAGAGGCATGCAGTACAAAGGTACGAGAAAAGAAGAAAAAATGCTTGGCTTCCAATCGGAGTCGGTGAGCGAAACCGGCGGGGAAAGCATCACGGCGACACCAACTCCTACCTGCCAGTTTTGGGACACTCATTTTCTTTAACTTTTAGGAAAAGCCGAAAAGGGGTACCCTTTCTAGAACGTGTGAGGGCAGTTTCGGTAATCCGGTGGGCTTCGTGGCTTACAGAAGCCCTGTGAAGCGGCAGTAGGTGAGGGGCATTTCTGTCAAACCCACTAAGGGCAAGTTTTATAGTAGAGGTGGCCACCACATCCAATTTCATGCATGACATATATAATTAAATTAAGAGGTGATATGTATAATAGATTACCTCTACTACACAATCCCCAATATCTCTAATACTCTCACATGTTTATTGAAGTTTATCCCCAATATCCCCAATATCCCTTGTATGAGAGGTGACTATTTCTCTCTCATCCTTGTTCTCTCCTCCACCTCACTATTTAGTCCCATGTGGCATCTTAGGGCTTGTGCTTGGATGCCCATAGTACTTGCCCTAATGCTCTCTGATCAGCTCAAACGATGCGTTGACAAGATGAGTTATAAAGTAGCCTTTTAAAAAAAAAACGATTCGCTAATTTTTTGCCTCTCACTGATGTCACTAACAGTGCTGCGGAGCAAATTGAGTTGGTAGGGGTTTTTTTGGCTGCTCTGGGTTGCTTTCTTGAGGTTTGGAAGATGTTGGATCATGTTGACTCAGCTCGTGTTTCTCCTTTCACCTACGCGCAGATTATTATGTTGAGCGCGTCTGCCAATAAACTGTCGAGGCTTAAGGAGCAAGCAGAAGAGTACGCCGCTTTGATCATGGAGGAGCTTGATCCTGAAGGGCTCGGCTACATTGAGGTAAGCTCGATGTTCTTAAGCAGTTAAGCTGGTGTAAACCCTCATAATGCGCTTATATCTGTAATAGTTGTACTCATGCACTGTAAACCCACACTATTTACTTCCACCAAACCTTTAGGAATAGTTGACTGAAGCTGTCTGTTTTGGGATGGTAGTGCTGTAGTGGGGTAGTACCAGTAGAGCCTAATTGATGACTTCGTGCAGTTCTATTTTATCTGTCACATTGCTCCGGTGATGGGTGTCCCCCAACCGGCCAAGCGCGCTTGTTATGATAATTAAACAAAAATTTGTCCGTCACAGCGTCAAGGCCAACTACTTGCAAAGGGACGCATCATTCATAACAAAAAGATGATGCTGGTACCCCACAAACTTCTTGCCCACCCATCATCATTTATATCGAAGTTGTTGAGCAGACGTAGACCAGTGTAGCTGTGTAGCATCCATTTCAGTTTGGGAACAGTTTCGCTTCGCTCCCCTGCCTAATTCAATGCCATCCTTGCTGCCCACAGCTTGTTGCCGCACCATTTACAAAGGAATCATTTACAATGCCAGAAATGTTCCATCACGGTTCCATGGCTCTTGGTCGTGCATTGCTCTGCCTTGCCCGGGTGCAAGGGTAGGGAAGCTGATGTAGTAACTAATAAGCAGGGTAGCAAGTACTAGGGATTTAGGAACCAGGATTAACCCATGCGCTCATGTACTAGTAGGAATGTCGATCAAGGGTGTTTATCTGGACCATGCAGCCAGTGGCTTTGGTGATTGCCATCCATGATCCATGTTAGGCCTCATTTGTTATGGTTTTAGTTCACCAGGTGATTCAAGTCCCACCTTTTCTAGCAGTGGGATAGCTACAACTTCAGTTTGGTGGGGATTCATATTTTTGTGCAACCGTACCAATTAGATCGCCGTGTAGTGTTAACTTGTCTCGTACTTTTTTTACCCTCATAGTATTTGAAGTAAATTAACTTTACATGTTCGATAAGTTGACGCTTCTTTTTCAAAAGATAGCAAGAGATAACTAGTTGACACAATTGTTTCATTTGAGTCAACACTGATTTAATATTTGTTTGTCCAAAATGGTTAGTTAAGCTTGAGAAAGTTCATGTACATATTTCATAGGGTAATTTCAGGACACATTTGCCAATATTAGTAAAGCAGCAAACTGTAAATTCGAGTTTCTCTTAAATAAATTATTGAACTATGAATTATATACATCTGAAGAAAATGTTTGATATCTTCTTGATGAGAAGCGTTGCATCTATTCACAAATCACAAGTACCATGTACTGCATCTGGTATGACTGCACAACTTTTTACATGAAAGTCCTTTCATATATAAAAAAGGAGGTGTTTTACAATGATCTCTACTAGTAGTGCAACATTTTATTTTTTGCCATTGCAGCATAATTCTGTTGTTATATAATCTTGATATTATTATGTATTGGATGGTGAAAATTGATGTGCTGTTGTTGACATGCTCATGTGTTTCTTGCAAACAATTTGTTGAGCTAATGGAAGTGTGAGGACGTCCCAAAGCCTAGGTGGTGCAACGCTCCGAGGCATGTCAGCGCGAAATATCTGGATGGATGGGTTCTCAAATAAAGCCCAAATAAATACGGTAACCATCCAACCTCATCGCAGACCCCGACATGTCTTGAAGAGTGCACTACATAGGCTCTAAGCCATCGGATATGAAATAGAAGACACAACTGTTGGAATAGCCACACCAGTCATCTACGTCATATGCCCGTCAACCACTCGATGGTGGCGACAAAAAACATACCCCAGAGACTCGATCTCAACAGAGGCATATTCCCCGGTTATCTCAACCATTTCAAACCCATCCTCATGTGGGACTAGTCGCCCAGGAATGCAACATAGTCTCACATAAATCATCTCAAGCATGATATCCAAATAATAATTGGTTCTAAGCAATAAGCATAAATAGTCTTAATAAGGTTCTAAGTAGTACTTGGCGACAAGCCATAAATATTGGTTCATGCGGTAAGCGTGCTACCCAAAAGCCCATAGGCAAACCGACTAGGGTAAATCCCTAGTTAGAACCATCCTGGAAATCTGCAACATCACAAGCTGCATCAAACTCCTCATCCAAACAGTCATTACCTGCAGCGCGGTCTGAGCATAAACAAGTAAAAAAAAGCAAGAAATCAGTACATTAATCAAATTAATGTATTGGCAAGTCGGAAACAATCCTAGCATACTACATGTTGGCCATATTCAAGGATAAGCTGTGTATAGGTTAATTTGCATAAATGCCAATTTTAGTTCACAACATGTTTCGCAACGGAATTTTATAACAATAGTATAGAGTAAGTAAAACTTGTAATGTGAATGAATAAATAATACACATCTACCCCTCAAGTCATCACATACCACATATCATTAATCAATTTCATCATATCACGAACCATAGGAAGTTCCGATAAGTTACCAAAACCCGGTAACCCATACCCTTCGGCCTACCAAGATGCAAGGCTAAACTCTAAACAACTTAATAGGTTGAGGCCAGCCCATACTTAGCACATGTGGTTTGTACTGTTTTCATTAGTTGGTGACATAGAGTGGGGTCCTTAATCGACCCGGGCGAACGCTCCCCCTATCGGTGTACAACTACCACCCTATGTACACTCGCCGCCCAAGTCTAAAAACAAGTTATTTCCATTTTCAGTTCACAATACTCACACACTTAAATTTCTGTCCAGCAACATCAAAATAACCATTTTCACATATAACATTTATCAAAACGAGTAATTTGCAAGGCGGTAACCAAATATAAGCATATAGCAGCAATATAAGCATAGTATAATCCCAAAGAACACAATAATTGTATTCAAAAGCACTCTATGGTTACAACCAGCAAGGGTTCAATATTTCAAGGTGGATTATGCAGCAATTAGGTCATATCTACCATTCCCACATTTATATAATATTTTTTTTACCAAAATTAATACTAGCTAACGTATGCATGTTTGCAATAGAATCATTTAGCCCAATAGAACATAGGATCAATGTGGTCAAAGGAGGGGCAAACTTTCCTTCGTCTGCAAACTCCTGAGCCTGGTCGTCAACAAACTCACCCTCTTCTTCTTCGACGTATTCTTCCTCTATACAAAATACGTGTATACGATAAATACAAAAATGCATAAAAACCAAAATGCATGAAAATGCATGAAATTTATGCAGTGAGTGTGTGCTGGTCTCAGGTGGTCTCTGGTGAAGGAATTTTTATTTTGTCACTTTTTATTTACAGAGATATGCATTTTACAATTAAAAAGGTTTAAAAGGGCTAAGTTTTATTAAGCAACATTTTTGTACAGAAGTGAACAAAATTCCTTTTACAAAGTTATAGAGCATGATTTTAGAAAGTTAACAGAAGTGGTTTCACAATTTTTAGAGCTATATTCAATTCGTTATGGATTTAACAAGTTCTAGGCAACATTATGGCAAAACAAAAATAAAGGAAAAGTTTGTACAGAAAGTACCCATTTTTATATTTTTGTAAAATATTTCACAGCTTTATGGATCTAACAAAACTGGTTTCACAATTTTTGAAGTTAAAATGAATTTTCTACAAATTTTAGAAGTTCTGCTCATTCTCTGCTTTAAACCAAAATAGAAATCAAAATTTGAAATTGCATTCCAGCCGGGTCCACAGGTCAGTGAAAGAAGATTTGCAGAGAGGCCCTCGGAAGTTGGGGGAATCATCCCGCACTTCTTCTGCCACCTGGACAGCAAACTTTATTAAGAGTCTCTATTCTTTTGTTTATTTCCATCAAGGTCCTGCTATAGTAATATGAGTCATGGCAGTTTTCAGATTGGACCCTAGAGTCGATCAAATTCAAGAAATGAAGTCCCCAGCTATCTCACATCGGGAGCAGCCATGGCTGAGCTCGGTCTACGGCTCACCGGCGGCGATCAGTGGATCGAATCGGTTCGAGCACAAAAGAGAAAATGTAGAGAACGTTCTTGCGCATCCGTGAGTGGTGCTGGTGAGGGAAATGGTGGTCTGTAGCCCATAGAACATGAGCTACAGCGGTGGTGTGTCTCGGTATGCCCATGTATGTGCATGCAGAGGCTTGGTTAGTGCAAAGGGTTAGTGCATGTGCTCTCATATGGTACCAGGGTGCTCACCAAGCAGAGAAACGGAGGCAGCGAGGTCCAGGGAGCGGCGGAGACGGTGGTTGATGGCCAACGGCGGCAAAACTCCGGCGTCGACGTCGCCGGGTCGACTCAAGGCGCGAACTGTAACTTCGAGAGTACGGGGGTGTTAGAGATGAGCCACAGAGGGTGCATGCGCGAGGAATCCGGCGGAAACTCACCGGAGCTTGGTGTTGCTTCGGTGGTGAGGAACGGCGGCCGGAGCGGCGTCGGCGGTTCGGGTGGCCGGCGGCGAGGACGGTGACGCCCACCACGTGCTCGACAGATTGGTCCTAGGGCAAAAGGGGTACGGGTGAGCTCGGCGTGATGCGTAGGTCACGTTCCATAGGAGGAAAGAGAGAGGGACTCACCGGGGATGCACGGCGACGACGGCTAAGTCGCCGGAGCCGGGGAAGATGGCCGAGCTCTGGGCATTCTGTGCGTGGGGTGTGTTTTCTTGGACTTGGAACGCGATGTGGGGAGCGAGCTGTTGCTTCTGGTGCTTTGGCTTGGGAAATAAGGAAGAGTGGAGTGGGGGAGTGAGAGAGAGAGAGGTGGCTGGTGCACTCATTGTGTTCCTTGGGCATTTATTGGGCATGAGGAACGGTGGATGCTGTGAGGGGAGAGTGGGAGGCTGTCATGTGGGTCCCGGGGGTTGTGGGGCCCACTGTCAGTGAAAGAAATTCGAAAATAGCCTTGGAGGCTAAGTCAATGAGGGTTACCTGCCAAGGATCTTTGGAGGGGATTCAAGGTGGATTTTGAGCAGCAAGAAATCTGGCTAGATATCCTCTTGGTCAGGGGTGATGTGGAGAGTAAATGTGCTGAAGTGGGTTGGGTTAGAAGTCTCTGGTTTAGGTTTGATGGAGTGATGAACATGTGTTGACAGTGTTGGTTAGCAGCAGTTGACAGTGCAGTTAGCAGCTGATTGGATTTTTGGAGGGAGAGAAGAAAGGGTTAGAGAGTGATCCAGGGTATGCCACTCCTCAGGGTGTTAGAAGAAAGTTAGTAGAAGACTTTGGCTGAAACCAAACTTCAAAAAGAGGTTTTGAAATAAATTTTACAGAGAGAGCAAGTTTGAATCTGCTAAGCAGTTTTTTTTTTCAGGATTTTGGAGAGATTAAAGTAGATCAACAAGTTAGCAAACCTTACTGAAAAACTCTGAAAATTTGTGGGTTGATTTCTGACATATCAAGGTATTTTTGAGAATTTTTGTGGAATTTTTGGATGCATATAATTACCAGATTAATTGTTTTTGTGACTCTAGGCCTATCAAGATGCATGTGATGATGAGATGATTAAGATCCAAAAACAATTAAAATCACTCCACAACCACATGATGCATTTAAATTAAATTTAGTTCTCAGGTTTATAGGCTTGGGTATGTTACAGGAAGGGACCAACTTTCATTTTTAATAGGGAGTATCTAAAAAACTGCCGCAAGTTTTTTTGAGTGAAAAACTTTCACATGTAACTATAGTATAATCGAAGTGTAACTACATTGTAACTATACTATAACTGCATTGTAACTATACTGTAACTATGATATAACTTATATAAAACTTGTATTTAACTATGGTTTGATTGGTTAGCACCGGAATATTACACGTGACATGTGCGCAAATTTCTTTCTAGCAATTTTTTCCCTTCATGCACAAATCTCGAGGCAATCCGATGGCTACAAATCCGAAAGTTTTGGAGGCAAAAGAACTTGTGGAAGTTTTCTAGCAATTCCATTTTAATATCACAGAACACTATATATATTAATTTAGGCGGTCTTGTGCTATGTATTCAGTATCCTCCATGTGTAGTACATGTATAGTGGCCCAGTGGTTGAGCTTATGGACCTTCATAGTACAATTTCTTTCTTTAGGAACCAGTTTTGAGAGAGTAGCTTATGTTTTGTTCATAGAATATTATCCTCAAATCAACTAAATGTGCTTATAGTTTTGCATCAATGAAATGTGAATGACATGACTTCTGAAAAATACACTGTTTTTTTTTTTGTTTGTGTTACAGCTATGGCAATTGGAGACACTTCTGTTGCAGAAAGATACCTATATGAACTATAGTCAGGCCCTTAGTTACACAAGCCAAGCACTGAGCCAGAATCTTGCAGGGCTAAGGAAGAAGAGTTCAATCCGCAAAATAAGCACCTCTTTAAGCTACTATTTCGAGGACAACTGGAAACGTTTATGGGTGCTTGCATTGTGGATTGGGATAATGGCTGGACTGTTCACCTGGAAATTCATGCAGTATCGTAACCGATATGTCTTTGATGTGATGGGCTACTGTGTCACAACAGCAAAAGGAGCTGCTGAAACCCTAAAGCTGAATATGGCAATTATCCTCCTGCCAGTATGCCGTAACACCATTACTTGGTTGCGAAGTACAAGGGCTGCACGGGCACTACCTTTTGATGACAACATCAACTTCCACAAGGTTAGCAAATAGTCTGTCATTGCCTCTGTTATCCCCTTGATACAATCTAGCACAGTGATCTGTATTGAAATCAATGAATTTAGACCTTGACCCAGTACTCTAGAATGTAGATGCTGCATTTGAGATACAAGCACAAGTAATAGGGTCATGACACAACTGAAAAATTTATAATATAAGTAGATATATTGAACATTCTTCTGCTGACAAACTCGAAAAAGAAACTAACAACTTGTGTTTTTGTTGTAACGGCAGACTATTGCAGCAGCAATTGTGGTTGGTATAATCCTCCATGCAGGGAACCACCTTGTATGCGATTTTCCACGGTTAATAAAATCATCAGATGAGAAGTATGCTCCTTTGGGCCAGTATTTTGGGGAAATAAAGCCAACATATTTTACATTGGTCAAAGGAGTGGAGGGCATCACTGGGGTAATCATGGTTGTATGCATGATAATTGCTTTTACTCTAGCAACCCGGTGGTTCCGCCGTAGCTTGGTTAAGCTTCCAAGGCCATTTGACAAACTGACTGGCTTCAATGCCTTTTGGTATTCTCATCATCTGTTCATCATTGTGTATATCGCGCTCATTGTTCATGGAGAGTGTCTATACCTTATTCATGTCTGGTACAGAAGAACGGTAAGATATTTTTGAATTTATCTTCATTCATTGGTCTAAGATAATTCGAATTTCTAATGTCCTCATGCTTTTATTTCAATGCAGACATGGATGTATCTTTCAGTGCCTGTTTGCTTGTATGTAGGGGAGAGGATTCTAAGGTTCTTCAGGTCTGGCAGTTATTCTGTCCGGCTATTGAAGGTCAATCCAAAGACATTACAAAATTGAGCATTGATACTTTGTGCCTTGTACTAATTCAGTAACTTTCTTAGCAGGTGGCCATATATCCAGGTAATGTTTTGACACTGCAAATGTCCAAGCCTCCCACGTTCCGTTACAAGAGTGGACAATATATGTTTGTTCAATGTCCAGCAGTGTCTCCCTTTGAATGGTACTTGGTGCTTTTCAGCTGAAATTTAATTGAATTATGTACACTGGATAACATTGCTAAGATAGATTACTTCTAATTTTCATGTGTAGTGCATATGTACGAAAGGCAAACTCAGGGCAATTAATCTAACATTAACATTTATTGTCTCTTGTAGGCATCCCTTCTCAATTACTTCAGCACCTGGGGATGACTACCTCAGCATTCATGTTCGACAACTTGGTGATTGGACACGAGAACTCAAGAGAGTATTTGCTGCAGCTTGTGAGCCCCCAGCGGGTGGTAAAAGCGGCCTTCTTAGGGCAGATGAGACAACTAAGAAAATGTATGAACACTCCCTATGTTTACCACAACAAAATTTTGTACTTTGTGTGCACTAACATTTATAATTTTGTCCTTTTGGCTATGCAGCTTACCCAAGCTTCTGATTGATGGACCGTATGGTTCTCCTGCTCAGGATTACAGCAAGTATGATGTTTTATTACTTGTTGGATTAGGAATTGGTGCGACACCCTTTATTAGCATATTAAAAGATCTTCTGAATAACATCATCAAAATGGAGGAAGAGGAGGTATGTTTTCTGCAGTTGTCTTCCTAGTATTGCAAGTAAATAAAATATTACTCTTTTCCTTATCATGCTTATCTTCTTTGTGTAGTATAGTAACCATTTACGTTTTTAGCTGTGCCTTATGTTTTCGGTGTCCTCTGTTTCTCCGTATTTGCAGGATGCTTCTACTGATCTTTATCCACCAATGGGTCGGAATAAGCCACATGTTGATCTGGGCACACTTATGACGATTACCTCAAGACCAAAGAAGATCTTGAAGACCACAAATGCTTACTTTTACTGGGTGACACGTGAGCAAGGCTCTTTTGATTGGTTCAAAGGAGTCATGAATGAAATTGCTGACTTGGATCAAAGGGTAAATAGACCAATTGTTTTTTTTCCAGTGCAGTTTGTTTGTCTTCAGAAATTTGCCATGCATTTCCTTGTGAACTTGTAGTTACGGTTGCCTTTGATTCATGCTAGAATATCATTGAGATGCACAACTACCTAACAAGCGTCTATGAGGAGGGGGATGCCAGGTCAGCACTCATCACCATGCTCCAAGCTCTGAACCATGCCAAGAATGGAGTTGATATTGTCTCTGGGACAAAAGTAAGTATTGGCAGGACGTTTAACATCTCCACACGGATGCTGTAAAGCTGTTTTGTTTGATATTAAGTTTTTCACCTCACTGGTTATTATCGTAAAGAACTCAAAGTTAATAGAAATCACATTTGCCTTGTCCATTTAATTGTCACTGCACTTGTTTTTCAGGTCCGGACACATTTTGCACGACCAAATTGGAGAAAGGTCCTTTCTAAAATTTCCTCCAAGCATCCATATGCCAAAATAGGTTAGTTTACATGCTTCAAGTCTAACTAATCTTTATCTTGATTTCCTTTGGTCATTCATGCCTACTACCTAACTCTGCATATATAACTTATTAGATGTACTGAGTACTACATAAAAGAAACGCAAAACTTCCAATGATATATAATAAAAAATGGGAAAGGGGAAAACTTGAAATTCCACGCCTTCTACACTTTCAGCTCTGTTGTAAATGAGCAGATCTGTAAACAAGTTACCACCTCGGGCTGAGTTACTCATCAACATTTGATCTATATAGTTAATATAGTGATATCGTAGACACATTATATATGGTTTGAGTACTTATTTGTGTTGCATACAGGTGTATTCTACTGTGGAGCTCCAGTCCTGGCACAAGAACTAAGCAAACTTTGCCATGAATTCAACGGGAAATGCACAACGAAGTTCGAATTCCATAAGGAGCATTTCTGAAATCAAGTAAATACTTGAGGGGAAACAAGGATAGATTATGTTATGTGTATAGCATTTTTGTCTTCGTATATTCTTCATTATAATGGACAGGAGATAGCAAGGTGAGGAAGCAAGCATATAGTTAGCCCAACAGTTCTTGCTACCAATCAATAAAAGGAGCAACAACAAGAGTGATTTGGGATAATCATATAAATTTGTGCGATGTCCATCATGGCTTTTGCAGCATGTCTTATGCAGTCATGAATGTACAGAGCTCACTTGAAGACCTTGAGCTTCTTCTGATTTTAGTTGAGATTATAAGTAGGATGGTATAGCACATAGGAAGGTCACAAGGCTAATTAACTGTATATTATTCATGCAGCTGAGTGTCTGGCTAAGGCCAGAAGCACGTTTTACTTTTGTATTTATACATAACAGAAAACGAGAAAAAAAAAGTGAAAAGGGAAAGGTATACTCGAATTGAGTGTTTGTAATCTGTAATTTATACAGTGCATTGGCAGTTTTATTGGCTCCAGGTTGGGCGCACCGCGCACCAACCACATCATTTCGGCTCTGTTCATTCCTGTGATTTGTGAGTCAGTGCTGACCGGGAAAAGAAACTGAGGATCGTAATGTGCCCGTATAAGCATATACCGACATATACTGCATTCAGTTCACGACGAAATGAGCTGCGAGGCACCTGAAGATTGCAACCATCTTTTCACCCGATGTCTCTACACTAACAGGGTCTGGTCTCTGCTGAGAACATGGCTGAGAATCAGTTTTGATTTACCTGGGCGCAATGGGGAAGAACTGGGCGTCTGGTGGCCAGGGGCGAAGCTACAGCAAAGCGTTGGGGTCAGTAGACCCCGACGATTTTCCACAACCATCGTATACCCCGTTTATCTTACCAGCCATGACCCCGGTATAGAATACCGGAACTGCATATCTGTTTGTCGACAGATTTTTGGGGCAAAATCACCCACATTTTTCCAGCCTTTAGATCTAGATCCAATGCATAGAAAAAAATGACTACAAACAAACTTTTTACCGTCTGGGCCTTAGGAAACAAAAATAAACAACAATTAGGCTGAAAAACAAGCCCAAAACACAGAGCCCAATAGAAATTAGACACGAAATTATCATTCAAAACTTTGACACAATACAAATGGTCGGAACCATACAAAAACAAACCAAAAAAAACTCTATACTAGTGTAGAAAACAGATTCAACAGTAATATTTTCACTGCAGAAATCACTGCAGAGAAAACATGTATCAATCAGTGATATTTTCTCTAATACCTTTAACAACCGATTTGATCAAATGAGCACATCTCATATGTTGAGCTTGAAATGCCACCATGAAACTCAGCTTCTGCCTGAACAGCACATGTCACGATTGTAGAAAACAGTGCATCAGTAAACAGCTAGGATATACAACGAGATATCTGCAAAAATGGGGATTTTCTTTGTGCACGAAATTTTCTTTGTGAACCAAAGAACTGAAATCATATAATCCTTTATGCCAAAATTAACTCTGAACTAAAAATTCATAATAACTATAAAAATGCCCATCTAGCAGGGCATCAGCCTCCCCAGATTCAACATAGACATTCCACCGTGACAAGTTCAATTACAAGAAAAAATGAATATCTAGCTACCAATAGCTAAGTTAGTTACAAGAAAAAAATAATAAGAATTACATATGTAACTAAGGTATATTTCCACTGTAACTAGACTGTAAGTGGTGATGAGTTGAACTGTAAGTATGATCTAAGTTATACTAGTGATGAATGGTGCTGCATGAAACACAAGGCAACACAGATAATAGAAAATAACGGTACAAAACTTGGCCTACATTACTAACTAGCAAAAACAAGTTTGTGCCTAGGGTTCCTCAAACTACAAGTTTGTGCCTAAGAAAATGAAGATGCCTAGGGTTCCTCAAACTACAAGTCCCTCAGTTTTCACACAATTCATTGATAAAACCAATATAAAAAAAGTTACAATCTAATTACCAACAGTTAGTTACAGTGAGAGATAACATAAATTACAACTGTAAGTGAGGTATATTTCCGCTGTAACTGCACTATAAGTGATGATGAGTTGTACTGTAAGTGTGTTTTAAGACTACATGAAACCTAAAGTATTGACTTCATCTGATAAACAAAATTCATAACTAAAAATACCATTTGAAAACTTAACTAAATCACCAGATGTAAGAAGAGGGCATTAAATACAGATTTAGATCAGCCATTCAAATGCCTCAAGAGATATTTTTTTCTGGGGTATTTTCCTAAGAGAAAACATCTAAACGTTACAAAAGAAATAAAAAAACACTAATAAACCATAAAAGGCACAAGTTCTCCTTTTCTGTTTGAATGAAAGGAATTAATAGACACATAAGAGTTATGTCCAGGCGACACTTGTTATGCAAAAATCAAGCAGAATCTACGCAAAGACAAAGAAAAGAAAGTTAATGTTGGTTGCATACACTAACAGGCAACATAAATGAAGTGGCCTCACACTTGCAATGACGCAAGAAGCCTAGCTAATTTCAGTAAAAACATATAACTAATTCAAAAATGGATGATGACCCTACACAGCATTGATTGGAAAAAAACCTACAACACAAGGGGAAGCAGCGCAAACTCACACATATTCTAACTTTTGCATGCACAACTGACAAAAGGAGTCCCTAGGGTTCCCAAACAACAAGTGTCCTAGTTTTCACACAAATCAGTAATAAACCAATGTCAATCAATTACAAAATCTAACTACCAACAGTCAGTTACAGTGAGGTATAACAGAAATTACAACTGTAAGTGAGGTATATTTCGACTGTAACTGCACTGTAAATGGTGATGAGTTGCACTGTAAGTATGTTTTAAGTTAGAATTACTATAATTTCATACTGCATAAAACACAAAATATTTAAGTTAGGTAGTCTACAACATGATTCTAATGCTTTCAATTACATACACCAACCATACTTGTGTTAAATTACATGTAGGGGTTGATAGAACAAAGGCTCAAGTAACAAGGACAGTTGAAGGTTAGAATATCATGCTTACCTATTATTATGCATCATATCTGATCTTCGTAGAAAATTTCATCTAGCACAAATTTATATATAAAAAATTAGTCATGACACATGTAGTAAATAAAAATAATCTAAGTACCTACATTCAGTTACAGTGAGAAACTACAAAAGTTACAACTGTAACTATAGTGCATATGGACTTTTTACAACTGTAACTTTTGCTGTATTAATTTTCCAGGAGAAAGTATATGGGTGTGGGGCTAGCAAAATGGCAAGCTTCACGTAACTAGTGTATACAACTATCAATCTTTACCAAGTAAGTACAATATTGCAATGGTTCATTCATAATAAAGAATAAAAAATATGCAAGCATGCATGCTGCTGATGTTCTGAATGATGAAGGAAAGTACATCTAAACTTTATATAGAACAATAACAGAAGGGAATTGTAACAGAAGCACATGGAAATCATACATCACCTTGTTTTGCAAATTGAACACAACATATATCTTTAATCAACGCACAGTTTAGATGTAAGCTTGCTGCAGCCTGCACAGGGTTGCTCAATCAAGATTGTATTGTAGAAGGGATCTTCATTGGTTCTATCGTATAGGACACAATGAATGGAGCTCTAAAGGTGCTTGCAACTTAACCAGGTGATCCATTCAAACAAGATTTAGGTGTATAATTGACACTGCTTTGTTTCATAAAACAAAGAACATGATAAAAGCTTTTGTTATTCTAAGGTGGACACATTTACAATTTATTGTTAACAAACACAGAAGGAGACGTGCATGTTAAGAACAGAGGGAAAAAACAAAATCCCCTGTACAGGACAGAACAAAACAGAGGGGGAAAAAGATGCTAGCAAACCTGTAAATCTGCCAAAAGCATGTCCAATTTACTCCGAAAAATGCAAATCACACAAAAAAAAATCCCCATCTACCAGACACAAAATCGAGCTCAGTGACAAGACCAAAAAAAAAAAATCCAGCCATCGTTTCCACCGATGGCTAGTTCGGTGGTTACAATTTATTCTATTCCCAAATCACACAAAGCAGATGTACTTAAAAAACAGATCAGACCTAGAAAATTTCAAATAGTGTGTAGCTTTACCTATAAATAAACAGATCAGAGCACTACTCACCTGGAACTTAACAAAATAAAAAATCAACAGCTAGGCAATCTCATCGGCATGACATAGAAATCAACGGATCAGGGGACTAATCAAAACAAGGGCAGGACGGAAGTGCTCCGCGTGTTCAGGTTCCATGACATAGAAATCAACAGATCAGGGGACTAAACCAAAACTACCGATTCCAAAATCTAAAACAGTTAAACAAGCATCAGATCCAAACATTAAGAGCTACCTGAAGCATCAAAACCTAGCCGGAATAAGATTGAAAAAAAAATCAACTAATGATGCAAACAAATAGGAGACAAGGAGAGAAAAATCAGCAGAAAACTCTCCGGCGAGCTGAATCACCACGGCGACCTACCTCTCTCTCGCGCGCCGGCAAGCCCTCTCTCTCGCGCGCGCCGGCAAGCCAGCTCTCACTCACCGGCGAGATGACTCTCTCTCTCTCTCTCTCTCTCTCTCCGGAGAAAACAATGAAGAGAAAAGAAAAAAAGAGAGAAGGAAAGAGAGCGAGAAGAGAGCTGAGGAAAAACAACGGCTACGGAGTACAGACAGAAAAGCGTGGAGCCCGAAATTTGAGAGGGATGGCCCACATTTGACTACAGGCGCGGTCTGATTACACGTGACGCAGCTGCATCCCCACCCCCGCATGCGCACGAATCATAGCGCAAATCCTATGGTCAGAAAAACGACAAATATTAGGAGAGAAATTTAATGACAAATATCTAGCAAAATCGTAGAATACCATTAGACCCCGATAGATTGATTAGTTAAAGGCAATTGTGATTAATAACAAAGAATGACACAACAAAACAGAAAATAGCTAAGCTAGCTCGTATGCATTATATGCCAGCCCAGCCCACATAATGAGACAACGTTTGGATGTGAGCCCACAAGGCTGGCAGCCGTCTCCACAAATTCCCCTGCGTTGATGTAATATTCCAGTATTCCTCCATTGCGATGAATTTGGAGGCGTAGACAAGATTTTGTAAGTAACCGCTACCGAACCAAGACTTTTTTTTAAAAAAAAATATGCCATAATTGATTTTGTACCATCTTATATATAGTCTGGTGTTCTTTTCTCCTGAAGATGATATGAAGATTAAGTTTTTTACGCAAAACAAGGTGATATTAACATATGATTGATTGAGTTTTAATTATTACAAACTTGAAAAATAGATTAGTATGGTATTTTAGAGCAACTTTCATACAGAAAGTTTTCACACGAAACACACCGTTTAGCAGTTTGAAAAGTGTGCCACGAAAATCTTAATCTTCATCAAACTTTTCTTGGAAAAAAGAGCGGGATCTTAGATTATTACAAGCTATAGTCTATTGTTAGTATCATTAGTTAGTAGACCCCGGCGATCATTTATCCTGGCTTCGGCCCTGCTGGTGGCAGCAAGTGCGTGCCTGTTGTCGGTCCAGCTACAGGAGCACATTTTATTCCTTCTTCATGCTGGTTTGCTGGCGTGTTTGGAAGGAACGGAATGCTCGAGGTTTTGACCAAAAAGAGAAATCTGTGGAGCTGTTGGTTGCAGACATCAAAGAGGAAATGATGGTCTGGAGAAGCTTTTAAGTTTAGCGAGGAATAGACTTTAGAGCTTCTGCCTATGTACATATTTTTTCCTTTTGCTTTGTTTTCAAGGCTTCTCGCCTTGACTGGACAGTTTAATGTCGAGGTTCATGTATTTTCTTCCAATTTTAATGAAATTTAGATGGCGTTTCTTCCGCCGATCCGGCAAAAAAAAGAGTAGAGAATCACAGGACACGAGATAGGGCAAGATGAGACGGCGTACATGGCTGCCGTGGTGCTCCGCCTCAGCACGAAGAGGAAGCAGTACGGACCGGCGCCGTGGCGCTGAGCGGTGAGTCCGGTGACGACGCTACTGTGGCGCGGAGAGCCGGAGAAGATGAGGGTGGTGCGGCGGCTGGGGCCTGGGGGGTAAAGTGCGGACGCAATTGGTATATAGCCAATAGGGGCGTGACGGTGACGCGGTGGCTGTGTGGACACGCCCATGGGGCTATGAGGTGCGATGGGTCACTTTTGGTGGCGGTCTGGAAGCGAATTTTTTTCGGTTTTAGATTTTTTTTAAAAAATATTTACAGAAATAATCTATTGGCCAAAAAAATTACAAAAATAGACCCTGCCGCCCACCTCTGGGGCGGCAAGCTGACGTGGCAAACGGGGGAGGAACGGGCGATGACGGAGGGAGGGTTTTTTTGCAGGAAAACCCTTGCCGCCCTCTGGTGGGGCGGCAAGGGGCCCGAATGCAAAAAGCCAGTCGGGCCGGCTATTTTGCAGGCGGCCCCTTGCCGCCCTCTGGCCGGACGGCATGCCTCGCTGCCTATAAAAGGCCTGCTGCCCAGCCCCCAGCCCTCATTCTTCTCTCCTCAATTCCAGTGAAAAAAAAAGAAGAGAGGGGAGGAGAAGAGAAGAAGGGGCGAAGCCCTGCCGGATTCAGACGCCGATTTCAGGTAATATTCATAGATCCTATATGTGACTATTGAGTTAAATAGTGTGTATTCTTTAAAAATTTGTTTGAATAAATGCATTATATTTTTAGGGTTTTAGTTGTACTAATCTAGAAGTGCGTATTGTAGATATCGGTAACTACGTAGATCTGCTAGTTTGGAATCAATACATTACCGTTGCATTGGCTTACACAAGAAGATATTACGTTGTAGATGTTTATTGCATGAAAGAGTAATATGATCTAGTTATTTCGTTGACAGATATGTCGAACAAACAAATATTCCAAGTTTACCATGGACCAGGAAACGTCCGTTACGGGCCAACTGGGGTAGATCTGTCAGATTTTATTGTATCAGAAAGGGGAATTGATAGACCGGCTGAGAGGAGTGTACCTTCTATAAAAGGATGGTTAATGAGGGGCTTGAGAGTTGATCCACAGACAAGTGACATAACAATCAATGTTATAGTAAGTCGGGCAATTGAGGGTTTTTATTGGGAACTAATGCCAGTTCAAAACTCTCGAGTGTGGAGATGGTATTTGGAAAATGCATTGCAACGCGGGTGGCCTCTAGCTTTGGTTCCGTTTGTTCACCTGAAGGATCCAGGTGTGCAGATGAACATGGATGATGGCGAGGGACCAAGTGCTGAAGTAAACGAGACTTCTGTGGAGGAGGTCAACGCACGATTGGACGGGGGCGTAGTAGCTCCAGTGGGCATTCAACCAGGTGGAGTGGCCGACGAGGGGGAGACTGTCGGTGCCATTGTGGATGAAATGGAGAAGGAGGATTCTGACAACGAGCGTGTAGAGGAAGGTGATTCGTCAGATGATGAGACGGATATTAATCCAGCAGAATAGGCTAGTGAGGATTTTTCTGGGCTGATCGTCTCTGAAGAGGATAGTGTGAGATGGGAGTACAAAGAAAATGAGGTTATTCAGGGAGCGATTTATAGTAGAGCAGAAGATATGAAGGAGGCGGTAAAACATTTTGCAGTGTCACTTCATAGAGTGTTTAGGGTTGCCAAGTCGAACCGGTCGCAATATGAAGTTCGGTGTGTTAAGGAAAAAGATGGTTGTCCCTGGAGAGTGCACGCGTATAAGGGGAAATGGAAGGATTATTGGACAGTGTCAGTCGTTACCAAGCATACATGTTTTCTACCTGGTGTTCAGAAATACCACATGAACATTACTTGTGCATTTGTTGCATCTGAGATGTATGCGCATGTCATCGATAATCTCACATATGAACCAAGGTCAATAATCCGACACATCGAAGAGACATACAAGTATACTATTAGCTATGCCAAGGCCTGGAGGGCCAAACAGAAAATAATAGAGATGAGATTTGGAACTTACGAAGCCTCGTATGACAATTTGCCACGCCTGCTTGGTGTTATCGAGGAAAGAAACCCTGGGAGCTCTTATGAATTGAAGAAATTCCCCTCAATTGAACATCCTAGCAAGAGTGTGCTGCAAAGGGCGTTCTTAGCTCCACATGCATGCAAGATGGCATTCGTGAACTGTCGTCCTGTTCTCTGCATTGATGGGACATTCTTGACAGGAAAGTATCGGGGCCAGATACTAACAGCAATAGGGGTAGATGGGAACAATCAGGTATTGCCCTTGGCATTTGCTTTTGTTGAGAGTGAGAATACCGACAGCTGGTACTGGTTCCTGAAATTGGTTAAAACAAAAGTTGTTGGTATGAGGCCAAATGTGTGCCTGATACATGATAGGCACGCTGGCATTCTGCGAGCGATAGAAGAGTTGCAGTTTGGGAGTATGGAACGAGGATACCCCGGTGTTTGGGAAGATGTACAGAGTAGGTGGTGCATGCGTCATATGGGAGCTAATTTCTTCAAGCAATTCAAGAACAAGGAGCTCATGAACATGTTCAAGAGGCTGTGCAATCAGAACCAGGAGAAAAAATTCAATGAGCTTTGGAAGAGATTAGATGAGTTGACAGCCAAATGCAGTGATCAGCGTGCAGCGGCTCCATCGACCGCCGTTGCTGACCCTCCTCAAGCTCTTGGACCTCTCCCAACGGATAGTCCAACATTGGTTAGAAGAACTGGATTGGAGATTCGGAAATTTTCTCAGTGGATTCTGCATGAACCAAAAGAGAAATGGGCCAAGGCGTATGACACAGGTGGTGCTAGATATGGAATAATGACAACAAATTTGGCAGAAGTTTACAACTGGGTGATGCGCGGTGTCCGTGAACTGCCACTAGTTGGCATAGTGGAGTTCATTTTACATGGGACATGCAGGTATTTTAGGGATTGGTTCCAGGCAGTTCTTCCCTCTATGCCGAACAACAGCATTTTGTTTGGAGCTTTCATGCAGAAAAAGCTAGAGGAGTTGCGTAAAAAGGCCATGAAACATCGAGCTATAGTGCAAGGTACTCAACAGCACAGGTTTGAGATACTATCTCAAGATAAGGCAGGCAGGGGTATCTACCGCAAGAGAGTGAAGCAGGAGTGTGTTCTCAAAGCCGACGGCACATGTCATTGCTCTTGTGCAAAGCCGAAGCTGCTCCACAGGCCATGCAGCCATGTCATTGCTGCCGCAGCGGAGTGTGGCATACCAGATTGTAACATCCCGGCCTAGGGCTTAATAGGATTAATAGAATATTCATATCAACAAGTTGCAACTTCTTTTCCGGAAGCCAATCTCCAAAGAACTCCAGGGTTAAGCGTGCTTGGCCTGGAGCAATTTGGGATGGGTGACCGACCGGGAAATTCTTCCCGGGTGCACATGAGTGAGGACAAAGTGTGCAGAAAAGACATGTGTTGGTCTGTGAGGGCAGTCCCGGCCTGGGTGAAGGCGGGACGTTACACAGATGCAGTATATGTGTGGGCCCGGCCTGGGGGAAGGCGGGATGTTATGTGTCACAGTACTTCAGTAAGCAAGCAATATATCATACATGGAGCGGCGAGATTTATGGGTTCGGCATAGCTGGGGAGTTCACAGAGACTAACGATGAAGTACTCAATATTCCTGACCCATCGAAGCTCCGAGGCAAGGCTGGAAGGAGGAGGACTCGTCGCATCCGCAACGATATGGACGAGTCGGAGGCTGGCAGGGTGAAGCGTTGCAGCAAATGCGATGAACATGGGCACACCTACAAGCATTGTCCTAAAGACAAGGAGAAACCAAGTGCGGCGGAGGCAGGACTATCAGGATCAGCAGCAGATGGAGCTCGCCCTACGGGTGAAGGCACTACCTCCACTCGACCACGTCCTAGGCGTCGTCGTGCCACGTCTGGCTACGTGGTGTAGTTCTTATGTTCTATGTCGGCATGTGGATTTGCTTGTAATTTGTTTCGAACTTATTGATGTGTTTATGTTTCGTCGTGTAATGTCAGACTTCGGCATGTCATGTCTTTAGGTCTCGTGATGTAACGTCGGACTAAGGCGCCTAACGTCTTTAGGTATGCTGATGTATGTCGGACTTCGACACGTAATGTTATGTTATATTATTGAACTCTACATATATGTTAAATTGCACGTCATCGTTATGTACCATTAGTAACGTTTGCTATATTTAAATAGCCTGTACTCTTGTTGTACATAATTAATCTCATGATTTTCTCCTTGTACATAATTCTCCTTGTTTAAGTCCATATAATGTTTCTATGACCCAGACTGCGATAGGCCTATATAAATTATCCGAGTACTAATACGTCGAATAAGGTACAAAATAATACCTCACTTAACATATGAAATTGCGCAACAACCAACTTCAATACATTTTTATAACAATATTAACAAGTTTTACCAATAAATACTTCTTTATTTATTATTAACATAACATAGAAAAATCTTTTGGCCGTACTTTTTTCATCTGGGTCCCTTGCCGCCCTCTATTGGGGTGGCAAGGGACCCAGATGAAAAAGTACGGTCGCAAGCTCTTTATGGGCGGCCAAAATTGCAATTAGCCCCTTGCCGCCCTCTGTATGGGCGGCAAGGGCCTAATCGCAATTTTGGCCGACGGCGGCAGACGGCGCGGTCGACCCACCGTCTGCCACGTCAGCTTGCCGCCCACCATTAGGGCGGCAGGGGCTATTTCTGTAATTTTTTTTGGTCGATAGATTATTTCTGTAAATATTAAAAAAAAATCTAAAAACGAAAAAAATTCTCTGGCAGCTGACATGCAAAACTGATAAGGCCTTTCTTCCAAGGAACAAGTTCACTTTAGATCTCTCAACTTGACACAGTCTGAATTTTATCCCTAAACAGAAATATCATATATATAACACGTTTATCAACTTTTAAACCCAGTGCAAACTTGATCTCAAGGCGGTTTGGATAACAGTTTCGGCTAACATGGCTATTTTTTTACCGAATCCTCGTCCCGTGTAGCGTTGATGTGGCACTTACAATCATAAAAATGGTGGGACCCACATGTCAATGATTATCCGATTAAAATAAAAAAGTACAATGGGTCCCATCTTATTTTTGTTTTCTTTCCTTCTATTTTTTCCTTTTATTTTCTCCTTTCTTGCTTCTTCTCCTCATTCTCTTCAACTCTTCTCCGATTCCCCTTTCTCGCTAATGTGTTCGGGGAGAATGCCAGCGTGGCAAGGCGGCCGGTCGCAATGGCGGTGGGGAGCGTTAGAGAGGTGGCACGAGAAGGGATCATTGGGGGCCGCCGTGGCTAAGCGTGGTGGTGCCCTGGTCGGGATAGTGGGGATGCTGGCGGCGAGCAGGACCGATGGGCGGTGACGTGATGGTGGGTGGATGGGCAGAGCGAGGAGGTTGTCTCCAAGGCTAGCAATTGGCAGCTCGGGAGGAGAAGGACGCCACACGACGATAGCCCGTCGTGCACCTCCTATTCCTCCTCGCCGTTGTGCCCCAACCTCCTCGTCTCGTCCTCCTTCCTCTACCACCACCTCTCCTGCCTAGCGCCTCGCTTCACTACACCCTACCCTCGCTGCTGTGTCAGCAGCACCTCTGGGGCTGCAGGGCGCCTCCGCCTCAAAGTGGGCCCCACTGTGATTTTTTTTATTTTTAACTATAACTAGACACTCACTGACATGTGGGTCCCACCATTTTTTAGATTGCAAGTGCCACGTGGGATGAAGATCCAGTCAAACCAACCATGTAGATGTCACGCCAGCCGAAACCATCATCCAAACCGCATTGGAATTAAGTTTGCATTGGTTTAAGGAGTTGAAGGGCGCGCTATATCTGGTATTTCGGTTCACGGATAAATTTTAGAGCCAAGAGAGATTGATTTTAAGCAGATCTGCAGACTTTCCCTAGCGTCAATTTGTAGATGGAAGGACAAATATAGATGGATGATTAATATGCCAGACTAAATTTCAGTCATTGAATGATGAAAAGAAAGCACCAAAATGCTAAATTCAATCGTGAACATCAAATTCACACCGTCGTGTTAATACTTCTTTTCTATCTCTACCAGTTAAATTTGAGTATGCATGTTCAATAAAATATACATTGCTCTATCCCCCTATCTTTTCTATAAAAAAATATGATTTTATAGTTTTTGTTATTGTCCTCTATAAAATGAGAAGATATCCTCTCGAACAGAAATCCCTCTGCATGTTTGCTACTCGCTTCGTCCCACACGAAGATTTCATTTTTCAGTTTTTATAGAATATTTAACTCTTTGTCTTATTTAATAATTTTCTATGATTAATATTTTGTTATTATTAGATGATAAATATAAATAGCATTTTATATTTTTTTTAAGTAAGATAGGCGATAGGACACAAATATTTAAAAAAAACCTTCGTGGGACGGAGGAAGTACGATGTTGCCAGCCTGCCAGGACCAAATGCGAGTCCTTTGGAGTCTTCCAGCAATCCATTCCAGGCACGCCATTCAAGTAGCAATGTCTGTCCCATTCCATCAAGTCACCAGCTACATGGCATTTTGGCCTCAACTCTCCAACTAGCCAGATTACATACGTCGAGGGGAAAAGGAGGTGGGGCCCATGGCTCAACCAGATTCGCGTTTGGCTCCGAGTACCTCGTCAGTGGAAAACAGCTTTTTCACAGAGAAATCAGAGAATCACATCCACACCCATGGCGAAAGCAGGACAGAGAGAGAAGGGGGAGGGACTCGTCGGCGCAGGCGAGGAGGGCAGCGCGGCGACGACCACGCCGGCGGTGACGAAGCCATGACCACGGCCATCCTTGCGCCGCGCCCCGACGAGCCGTCGCCACGTGGACGAGGCGGCGGCGGCGGCGCGCGAGGAAGACGCGGACGAGGCGGCGGGGACACGCGAGAGGAGACGTGGCCAAGCCCGCCGTCGCCGACTGTTCATGTCAGCGCGGCTGACGCTGCTTGAGCCGGATCTGGCTGCCCGGCCGCCGCTGCTTGAGCCGCCGTTGCTTGAGCTCGAGGTCGATCCGTGGAAGGTGGATGGCCGCGGTGGAGACCGGATCTGGCTACCCAGCCGACGCTGCTTGAGCCGCCACTCCGCCCGAGTCCGGTCGGCGGCGACCTCCGCGAGGACGACCGTGCTCCCACCCGTCGTCCTCGAGGAAGACGAGGTCAGGTGGCGACCTCCACGACCTCTGCCGCCCGAGCTCCATGTCTACCGCCACCGGAGCTCCGGCCATGTCCGTCGTCAGAGAGGGGCGCCGGTTGGTGTGGCCGTGTGGGGGTGGATTTGGAAAGGGTAAAAGGAGTGAGAGAAAAGGTAAAGGGAGTGCGAGAGAGGAGGGATGGAAAAAGTGTTTGGTGGTGGGACCCATTAGTAGTAACTGCACTGTGGGATGAGTTGATTTGTAGGAGCTTCATCCCACGTGGCACTCCAGGCTGAGCAAAAATTCGAGACGCACTGTCAATAGCCTTAGCGTCGTTGGAAAGGCTCCCGTGAGCTGGTTCGTTCGTTCCGTATGTGGTCATTCGTTCCGTATGTGGTGTCGAGTCGTTTGAGTCCAACAGGCTCCCGTAGCCAAACATGCATTGATACTCGCACATACGTAGCCAGTCGTCAGTTCGTAACCAACACCACGTTTATGTCGCTCGGGGATAAGATCGCGCCTTCCATCCTCAAGATCTCGATTGGCAGTTTGGCACTCGAATCTCCGCCACACCACATCCCGGCCGCGCCCCCGGCCTCGCGGGCGTGTCACCCGGAGACTGAGCGCGCGGCGCCGCGTTGGAGTCACGCCACGCCATGGAGAGAACCGTGGTGCTGTATCCCGGCCTCGGCGTCGGCCACCTGGTGCCGATGGTTGAGCTGGCCAAGGTGTTCCTCCGCCACGGCCTCGCGGTCACCGTGGCAGCCGTCAAGCCGCCACTCGACTCTCCCGATTTCTCCGCCGCTGTCGCGCGCTTCGCGGAGTGCAACCCCGCCATCAACTTCCACGTGCTGCCGCCGCCGCCGCCACCGCCCGCGCCCGTGGGCTCCGGCTCCGACGGCAAGTCCGCGTCCCCGATCGTCGGTATGCTCGGGTTCCTCAACGCCATGAACGCGCCGCTCCGCGACTTCCTCTGCTCGCTGCCCTCCGTGGACGCGCTCATCGTCGACATGTTCTGCACGGACGCTCTCGACGTCGCCTCCGAGCTCAGGTTACCGGTCTACGTTTTCTTCACCTCGGCCGCCAGCGACCTCGCCGTCTTCCTCCACCTAACCAGCATGCGAGATAGCATCAACACAAGCTTCGGGGAGCTCGGTGACTCCATGATCCACATCCCGGGCTGTCCTCCGTTCAAAGCTTCAGAGTTACCATCAGATATTCTCAGTGACAACGAAGCATCCAGGCTTATCTTACTGATGTTCCGTCGGCATCCAGAGTCGAGAGGAATTCTTGTCAATACATTCGAGTCGCTGGAGACGCGCGCGTTGCGCGCTCTGGAGGACGGGCTCTGCGTCCCCGGCCGTGCCACGCCGACGGTCTACTCCATCGGGCCAATCGTCTCGGGTGGCGGTGGCAGCGACAAGGATCACGACTGCCTCCGGTGGCTGGACGCGCAGCCGGACAACAGCGTGGTGTTCCTCTCGTTCGGGAGCTTGGGAAGGTTCTGCAAGAAGCAGCTCGAGGAGATCGCCATTGGCCTGCAGAAGTCGGAGAAGAGGTTCCTCTGGGTCGTGCGGAGCCCGCGCATCGACGAAAAGAACGTGTTCGAGCCGCTGGCGGAGCCAGACCTCGACGCGCTCCTGCCGGCCGGGTTCATGGAGGCGACAAGGGGGAGAGGGCTCGTGGTGAAGCTATGGGCGCCGCAGGTGGAGGTGCTCCGCCACAGGGCGACCGGCGCGTTCGTGACGCATTGCGGGTGGAACTCGACGCTTGAGGGGATCACGGCGGGGCTGCCGCTGCTGTGCTGGCCGCTGTACGCGGAGCAGAGGCTGAACAAGGTGTTCGTCGTGGAGGAGATGAAGCTTGGCGTGGAGATGAGGGGCTACGACGAGGAGGTGGTGGTGGCGGAGGAGGTGGAGGCGAAGGTCAGGTGGGTGATGGAGTCCGAGGGCGGCCAGGCGCTCAGGCAGCGCGCGGCCGCGGTGAAGGATGCGGCGGCCCAGGCGATCAAGGAAGGGGGCTCGTCTCATGCCGCGTTTTTCAAGTTCCTCGAGGACCTGCCGCTGCAGGTCTCCAGAGGCATGGTTAGTGCATGATTTCGAGCCATGGTAATTTGTCGGGCACTGTGTTTACCTGCGACTGTGAGCAACATAATTTGAGTACTGTATGGTTCTCTTAGGATTGGATAATGGATGTTCTTTCTGATAACACGAGATATCGGTGGGCACTGAGCATGGTCATCCATGTAAGAGTACACTGTTATCGGTGGACATTCGGCATAGTCATCCATGTAAGTGTGTGTACTGTGTAGTGTCTATTGTTTACTCTCTCCATTTCAAAATATAAATATTTTTAGCATAGTGATAAGTTAAACATTTTTAACTTTGATTATTAAGCATGCTCGCTCGCTCCATTCTTACGCTCGCTGGCTGGAGAAAAAAATAAAAAAAGATCAATCATATAAAATTGATATTACTAGATTTATCATTAAACAAGTGATATGTAACTCTTTTTATTTAAAACATCTTGTTTTTATAAAAATATATTGTTGGTCAAAGTAACATCTCGAAGATCATGGCAAACTCTAAAAATGTTTATATTTTGAGACGGAGGGAGTATGTTTAAACGAACTTAAAAGGCTAACGCGTGGATGTATGTGTGCCTGAGCGCGGATTGATTTTATCAGGTTCCTTTTCTTTTTTCCTTGGAGCACGAGCGGATCCATAAAAACATTATAGGACAGCTCATATGCTGCTTTCTCCTTCAGCCCCTCCCATTCTTCCTCTTTAGAGCATCTCAACAGACTACCCAAATCTGACTCTCTAAACACCTATATAGCCAACTCTCTAATTGATTTGAAGAGTCAAACTTGTAGGTTACTCCAACAGCATCTCTATCTACACTCTCTACTTGGAGTCTATGACAACAGGACCCACAAGTCAGACTTTACTCTTTCTCTCCCCCTCTCTCGGTGTTGTGCTCGGTGGATGGGAAGCCGGTGGCGGCGACAGCGACGTGCGGGGAGGAGGAGGAGGGGGCTCCCCATCGCCGGCGAGGAGTGGCCGCCTTCCTCACATCCGCCGCCGCCTCCCCCACCTCGGCCTCCTTCCTCCGGCAGCGACAGCGACGCGCGGGGAGGAGGAGGGGGCTCCCTATCGCCGACGAAGGAGGAGCGAGGAAGGCCAGTGAGAAGCGGCTGCCTTCCTCCCATCCGCCGCCGCCTCCCCCACCTCGGTGACAGCGACACGCAGGGAGGAGGAGGAGGGGGCTCCCCATCGCCGGCGAGGAGAGGCCGCCTTCCTCCCATCCGCCGCCGCCTCCCCTACCTCGGCCTCCTTCCTCCCATCCGCTGTCGCTTCCCCCACCTCGGCCTCGCGCGGCGCGATGGCTGGCACGGGCGGAGTTGGGGACGACGATGGAGAGGGAGCGACGTGTCCCACGGATGGGCGTGAGAGAGGAGAGAGATGGTGGGGCCCATGTTTGGCTAGTCTGTTTGGATAGCCAAATTTGGCTAGTTGGGAGAGGAGTTTGGCCAGTCATTTAACTTGTCCATCCGAGTAAAAAGTCTGTTGGAGTGCTATTTTCTACTAAAGTTGCTAAAATTTAACTTAGAGAGTTAGATGGAGAGACTGTTGGAGATGATTTTACCTCATACTCTGTTTCCCCCTTCGGATCTCCTTCTATCAATAGTGATCTAGTGGGGCAGAGGGGACTTGAGTCCCCACAACGCCCATGTTGGATCTATCCCTGCTTGGCTACTTGGGAGGTGTTTTATCAGCACTTTCTATTTTAGCAATTTCCAAGTTAAATCGAAACCTGTTTGTGACTTTCATAGATTGGACACAAGGAAATTTCCTTTGTGGGGTTGATTTGCTACCTTTTTTCTAGCATGTGTTGGGTCTAAATCTAATTTAGGCTAAACATGTGGCCTAATTAAGTGTTTGTGTATTCTTTTCTTCTTTATTTAATTTAAACATTTATGTGTGTAAAGTTTCTATATGGAATGTTTATATGTATAGAATTTCTATGTCAAATATATGTATAAAGATTCTATACCAAATGTTTCTAGGTATAAGTTTCTATGTCGAAAATTTATATTTGTGAAGTTTTATATACCAGATATTTCTATGTATGTATAAGCGTGTTCCTATATATAAAGCTTTTACACATAAAGTTGTATACATTTTTAGGGCTCATATATTACTTTTACTGAGATCATGTGTGCTCGACTTCAAAATGTACACATCCAAAATAGGAAAGAAAATAGTCAAAAAAAAAAGAAAATGTTATGTGGATTCCCTACACACATTGGCATGCCAGAGAAAAAAGCATCTAAAAATTATCATATTGATCGGAGAAAATATCTAATCCATATTATAATTGTGTAAAGTGAACAAAAGAGCCTATATAGAAAAAAATATTATAAATGGCTAAATTTGGATTTAAAAATTAAACAATATAAAAGAAGATTGAAAGCAAGCACCGTGCACGCGCAGAATGCACAAATCAACGGAAACAAATCCTCTACAATACTATCCTTTCACTTTGAGTAGCTGACATGTGGAACCCACATCAAAGAATCTATATGTCAGGACTCACGTCAGAGAATAGTACCGAAGGGAGACTCATCCTAGATCAACATATGCAGCAATGGACGGACATCATTGCTTGGTTTCCCAAAGGCAGTCGTGAATCATTGTAGGGATGCAAGCAGGCCGACCCGCGAGTTTAAATAAATAATAATTTATGGGTTTTCGCGTCGTGGCCCGGCTTGCCGCATCTAAATATACAAGTGAATCGATCTATAAACCTATCTATAAATCAAATTCATAGTTAATCCGTTAGTCAAACCGGCGGGTTACGCACTATTTTTACCTATAAGCGGGTTCGCGGGTAAACCCACTTGCACCCCTAAATCATTGTTTGCAAATACATAATAAATAACTAATATTTAATGAAGAGTTCACTTGATTAATTGAAGTTAAGAAATAATAAAATAGAAAAACTAGCAATTGGTTTCTATATGAATTCCAAACCGAAATCTCTAAATCACTAAAATTTGAGTCTCCACCATGATGAGGAAGACAACAAGTAAATTTGCCATGCAAGTACAACGGTTTTTATTAGTGGTCTCTCTATTGCCATGCAAGTAAATTTGATGACATGGAAGAAAGAGAAAGGAGTATGTTTGTTATACATGACAACGGCTCAGAGTCGACTCTTAGCATTTATTAGAGCAGATTTTGTTGCATGGTGATGAAAGAAAGTAAAGAAGAGTAAGAAAAAGTATTTTGATACATTAATGATTAGAGACTATATTGTCTCTAACTGTTGTAGGATGCTAGTCTCTAGATAATGTAGAGCTCATATCTGACTCTACCTCTGTACATATCCTCATGGCAAGTGACCGGTGGCTGCGGCCATGAACATTTCCCCTCTCAAGATCCTGTTGGATGGACAATGTTCAAGAAATACTTTCTTCAAGCCATATTCAGTTAATCCTTAGAAGAGAGGATTAAAGAGGATTTATTCCACATATATTATGATGTGAAATTATTTTTCTTTAATCCCTTCAAACCAAACAAAGACTAAGCTTTTAAGCACGGTAAAAGCTCGGGAGTCGGGAGGGTAAAAGCTCGGGAGTCGGGAGTCGGCTGCGGTGAAGAAAAGTAGCAATGGTACTAACATGCGGATGAGAGAAGGGAAATAATTCTTCGTAGAAAAATCATAGAACAGATATGGAGGGGAAAGAGTGAGGAAAGATATATGGTGCAAATAAAGAACACGTGTATTGGTTCATAGATCCTCCTTTTTATCTTTCAGACTCAGTTTAAGTGGCTGCAATGTAAGCCCTCCCCCCCTGTGAATAGCCTCTTGAATCAGAGGAATGAATTCTATGAAATTATATGAAATTCCTATGGAATGCCTCTTTCTATGTAAGTTTTGGAGGAAATTTAATATGAGGTAGAACCTCATGTTAAGAATCCTTTGAGTCTTTATCTCTCCTCAAATTCCTTTGTTTTTTCTGTGGCTCAATTAAACGGTCATTCCTCCTATGTTTTTCCTGTGTTTTGTAATCCTTTGTTTTCCACTTGTATTCCTATCAGAATCCTATGTTTTTCCTATTCCTCCGTTTTTTTATTCCTGTGATTCAAAGGGGGCCTAAATCTTCTAATAAGGCTATGTTCGGGAACCCTCACTCCCCGACACGCAGAACGAAGCAACGTTTAACACGTGATTAATTGAGGTTTAGCTAATTTTTTTCAAAAATAGATTAATATGATTTTTTAAGCAACTTAAGTATAGAAACTTTTTGTAAAAAAAACGTGCCGTTTAGCAGTTTTAAAAAGCGTGCGTGCGGAAAACGAGAGAGAGGGGTTGGGAACTAGCACTCCCGAACGCAGCCTAAATGTGGAAATAGACAATTTTGTGAGCATGACCGAGTTTAGTTCCAAACTTTTTCTTCAAACTTCCAACTTTTCCATCACATCAAAACTTTCCTACACACACAAACTTCTAACTTTTCCGTCACATCGTTCCAATTTCAACCAAACTTCCATTTTTAGCGTGAACTAAACACACCTATGTCAATAAAAGCATAATCTTAAACCCCACGATTATACCCGCAGCAACACATGAACACACGGTAGGTTCGTCTAGTAAGGGAGCAAGCACATATAAATAATGGATACTCCATCTATTTTAGGTTATAAGATGTTTTGACTTTGATCAAAATCAAACTGCTTCAAGTTTGACTAAGTTTTTAGACAAATATAATAATAATATTTACTTTACCAAAATAGTTTTATTAAATTAATAATTAAATATATTTTTATAATAAATTTATCTTGGGTCGAAAATATTACTACCTCCGTTTCAGGTTATAAGACTTTCTAGTATTGCCCATATTCATATGGAGTAGATGTTAATGAATCTAGGCATCATTAACATCTACTCCTAGATTCATTAACATCTACTCCATATGAATATGGGCAATACTAGAAAGTTTTATAATATGAAACGAAGGAAGTACTATTTCTGTCTATAAATTTAGTTAAACTAAACATCTTATATCCTTAAATGGAGGGAGTACTATGTAGATTCTTTATTTGTTCCGAAATAAATTAATCTATTATAAGATATGACATATCTTTAACATGTATTATGAATCTGGATGGAATATTCAGATTTATAAATATATCATGTTTCATAATAGGTTAATTTATTTTAGGAACGAGGGAGTACGATTCTAGGTGTAGAAAATCTTACGCGTGTTTAGTTCCAAAATAATTCTTCAAACTTTCAACTTTTCCATCACACTAAAACTTTTCTAGAGACACAAATTTTCAACTTTTCTGTCATATCGTTTCAATTTCAACAAAACTTCCAATTTTGGTGTGAACTAAACACAGCCTTAGATAAATGAGGACATTGGCACCACGGTCTGGTTTAGTTACCAACTTTTTCTTCAAACTTCTAACTTTTCCATCACATCAAAACTTTCCTAAACATACAAACTTCTAACTTTTCCGTCACATCGTTCCAATTTCAGGCCGTGTTTAGTTCTAAACTTTTTCTTCAAACTTCCAATTTTTCCATCACATCAAAACTTTCCTACACATATAAACTTCCAACTTTTCCGTCACATCGACACACATAAACTTCCAACTTTTCCGTCACATCGTTCCAATTTTAAACAAACTTCTAATTTTAACGTGAACTAAATATACCCTCAATTAAACTTCTAATAATAGCGTGAACTAAACACACCCCCACGTTAAAGCAGCAATAAGAGCCGGGTAGCAGTAAATGTCCGACAGAGGCATCAGCCGGACAAGATAAATACTCCGACAGAGTACTAAACTCCTACAGTACGCATTCCCACCGCACCGCCATTCGATCTGCCACTCGTTGTCACAAGTGTGGTCTTCTTCCACAAGGTATCACAATCTAATCAAGCTTCATCCGAGGCAGATCTCCACACGTATCTCCGCACTTGACTTTTAATTAGTACTCCATCTCTCCTAAAATATAAGGGATTTTAAGATTTTACTTGTAACATATGACCATTCGTCTTATTCAAAATTTTTTAAAATTATTATTTATTTTATTTATGACTTACTTTATTATCTACAGTATTTTAAGTACAACTTTTTATTTTTTATATTTGCAAAAAAAAAATTAAATAAAACGAATGGTTAAACTTGTAAACAAAAACTTGAAATACCGTTGGACGGAGGGATACTTTGATTCCCGCGACTCGAAGTAAGTCCACTGCTTCCCCGGCAAGGCATGACGCCTATTTAAGTACCACAACCATTACTTTCTGTTCCAGCCTTCCAGCCAAACTGAAGTCACGACTCGCGACATCTGAAGTTGACACACCTCCAACCATTACTTTCTGTTCCAGTGTTGCACACACCTCCGGCCATTTGGGCGTCATGAAGCAAACCGTCGTCCTGTACCCCGGCGGCGGCGTCGGCCACGTCGTCCCCATGCTGGAGCTCGCCAAGGTCTTCGTCAAGCACGGGCACGACGTCACCATGGTGCTGCTGGAGCCGCCCTTCAAGTCGTCCGACTCCGGCGCCCTCGCCGTCGAGCGCCTCGTCGCCTCCAACCCTTCCGTCTCCTTCCACGTCCTCCCGCCACTCCCCGCCCCCGACTTCGCCAGCTTCGGCAAGCACCCGTTCCTCCTCGTCATCCAGCTCCTGCGCCAGTACAACGAGCGGCTCGAGAGCTTCCTCCTCTCCATCCCTCGACAGCGCCTGCACTCCCTCGTCATCGACATGTTCTGCGTCGACGCCATCGACGTGTGCGCAAAGCTCGGCGTGCCGGTGTACACGTTCTTCGCCTCGGGCGTCTCGGTGCTGTCCGTCTTGACCCAGCTCCCACCGTTTCTTGCCGGTAGGGAGACGGGCCTGAAGGAGCTTGGCGACACGCCGCTTGATTTCCTCGGTGTTTCGCCGATGCCGGCGTCTCATCTCGTCAAGGAATTGCTCGAGCATCCGGAGGACGAGTTGTGCAAGGCCATGGTGAACCGCTGGGAGCGCAACACGGAAACCATGGGCGTCCTGGTGAACTCGTTCGAATCGTTGGAGAGCCGGGCGGCTCAGGCGCTCAGGGACGACCCGCTCTGCGTCCCAGGCAAGGTGCTGCCTCCGATCTACTGCGTCGGGCCTTTGGTCGGCGGCGGCGCGGAGGAGGCGGCCGAGAGGCACGAGTGCCTCGTCTGGCTCGACGCTCAGCCGGAGCACAGCGTCGTGTTCCTCTGCTTCGGGAGCAAGGGCGTGTTCTCCGCGGAGCAGCTCAAGGAGATCGCCGTCGGCTTGGAGAACTCCAGGCAACGGTTCATGTGGGTCGTGCGCACGCCGCCGACAACCACCGAAGGCTTGAAGAAGTACTTCGAGCAACGCGCGGCGCCGGACCTCGACGCGCTCTTCCCGGATGGGTTCGTGGAGCGTACCAAGGACCGTGGCTTCATCGTCACGACGTGGGCGCCGCAGGTGGACGTGCTCCGCCACCGGGCGACCGGCGCGTTCGTGACGCACTGCGGGTGGAACTCGGCGCTGGAGGGCATCACGGCGGGGGTGCCGATGCTGTGCTGGCCGCAGTACGCGGAGCAGAAGATGAACAAGGTGTTCATGACGGCGGAGATGGGCGTCGGGGTGGAGCTGGACGGGTACAACTCGGACTTTGTCAAAGCGGAGGAGTTGGAGGCCAAGGTGAGGCTGGTGATGGAGTCGGAGGAAGGGAAGCAGCTCAGGGCTCGTTCGGCTGCGCGGAAGAAGGAGGCAGAGGCGGCGCTGGAGGAAGGGGGCTCGTCGCACGCTGCGTTCGTCCAGTTCCTGTCCGATGTGGAGAATCTTGTCCAGAACTAACTGACGAAAATTTGCAGATGCCCAGCATCTTGGCCACAAGTGACGAAAATTCTCAGATGCTCTTTATTTGCCTGGGGACCGGGGGCCCTTTCAACGATAATCATTTAAGAACTACTTGTGTACCTTATTTGTTGTTAATAAAGCAACGTACTAGAATGGCCGCGATGATATTTATCCCTTGTCTTTATTATCAGAGTATATGGATAAAATCTAATTGTATGGTTTGTTATGGTAGAATATAATTAGTTTCCACCTCTGTCTCTCTAATTTTAATTTAAATCTAATCCATGTACTCATATATACCGGACTTAAGGCTTAATACAACGTGTCAAATATTTATACAATTCCTCTTCTTCCTATATTATCCAACATGATATCGGAGCGGGCGACATACAGCTGCCGTTCACCGCTTCTGCTGCCGTCGCCTCTGGGAGGCGATCACGCTCCCGAGGGCAGCCACCCGTTTTTCTGTTTTCTTCCTCGTCGCTGTCGTCGTTGTCTTGAAGATATCGAACTTCACGACCGTTTTTCGTCGAGTCGTCATCGTCAAGCAGCTTCAGTAGCAAATCGGTTTGCACTCGGTGGCCGCCGCCACAAGCACCTCGTCGAGGCCAGCGGCGCCCCACGGCCAACCCCCGGCCTGCTCCGGCTCTTCGTCGGCATTGCCCCGCCACCCAGGACCCCCCGCCACGCAGAGACCTAGGCTGCCGTTGTCCTCAGCCCCGGCCTCGCCGACGCCGTCGGGATCTGGGACCCCACCCGTCGCCCGCCTCCTCGCCAAGGACCTCGCCGCCCGCCTCGGTTCCCGCTGCGGCGGCGCCGACGGCTTGTGCGGCCCCACCGACGCTGACGCTCGTGACCTCATCGCCCGCCTCTTCACCGTGCCAGGGTTCACGGTCGGCGTCGCTTCCCGGCTCCCGATCTGAACGTCGCCGCCGGAGGGATGGGGCTCGACCCCGCCGGCACCGGCCACCACCACTACCTCCCTCCGGTTCCTCTCCACCGCGGGTCCTCGTCGTCGGCGCGGCATTGGGTCGGACTCGTCTCCGCCGCTTGGGACGTCGTCACCTGGGGGATCTCATCGCCGGTGGGCAGCCGAGGTCGTCGTTCCCTCCGTGCGCCGCCTCCGACGCGGCCGCCAGGCCAAGGCCCTACCTCCGGCTCCCCATCCACCGCCGAAGCCGTCCTACGCGTCACCCCATGGAGCCTATCGCCCGCCGACCACTGGGTCCCAATGCCGCACCGCTCCTCACGACGCCCCCGACCCCGCCAGTCCTCGTCAAGGCCGTCGTCCCTCTCCACGCCCGCTGTCCTCTGCCTCTCCCCTATCTCCTCTTCCCATGTGGCTGCAGGGGTGGACTGGTGAGGTTGGGCCATGGAGTTTCGGTGGTATTTGTGTCGTTTTGGCGTGGTCTGCTGCTACTGTGTGCTACCGCTTGTATCTGTGTGTGTGTTTTTCCCCGATCAGAGATTGGGTTTGCGTCCCCCGTCGCCTCGTCGGCATCTGCATGTCTCCAACATCGACATCGACTCGGTTTCCACTTCGTCGTCCTGTCCTGCGCATCATCGGCTTGATCACCTGTTCAAGCGCCCGGCTACGATGACACCTTGCCGCCGATCGTCTTCGACTACGCATCTACGTCATCAAGCTTCGGGTTGCCACTGCGTCGCCCTCTCGGGCCGCATGCCGCTGCCTGTGGTCCACACCTCCACTAGTTGTTGCAGTGTTGAGACACCCTCCTCAGCATGGCTACATCACCGGTGGACTTCTCGCTGCTGCATCGACATGGAGCTGCAGCTGTGTTGTCCTCTCGGACCGCCGCTTCACCGCTTTCGTCCTCTTCATCGCTGTTCGCGCTTGAACACCCTCATCTTCTACATCGGTCATCTTTAGCTGTCGGGTTCTTTGTCTACTTTGAGCATTGCCGCCGCGTCTCCAAGTTGCCACCGTCGCCTCTCTAGGCTGGTGGTCTAGCTACCTCTACATGGCTACTGACGTCGCCGTTCAGGCCGTTGGTTCCACTATTTTGTCTTCGTCCAGCATGCCTTATTGCCAACATCGCCGTATCTTTCTCGACTACACTATGCTCTTCTCCGACAACCGCATGCTGCTCCGGCAATTCTCCCTCTACTCCGTTCTCACGCCGCGACCATCCCGGAGGCCTTCTCTGCTAGTCTCCTCCGACATTGGCTTATGATTCATGGTGGTCTCCTGCCTCGCCCACACGGTATTGGCAACACCGGCACGAGCGTTCATCCCAAGTTGTCCCCGGGTCTGGCAAACCCGGCATGACATCTCATCCTTCACGGTTCGACTATATCGGCTCTTCAGCGTCATCTTCCTCAACGACTGTCACGATAGTGTCACCGTCATTGTCTCTAGCGCGTCCTCGCGCACCTTGGTCCATGACGCCCTCCCGTGCATCCACGACCACTCTACGGCACCCCATGCGCGCCCTGCGGCTCGACAACCTCGACTTTGGCTACATCCATCATGGCTACTTTACGCAGGCTTCATTGACCACGGGTCCCTCACATCCTTCGCTTTGGCTACGTCGACTATGGCACAAAGGGCTATCATCCGTATTAAGCATTCTTGCTAGTTTCTTCTCCAGTCCAAGTGTCTGCGCTGCTCACGCTTAGACCGCGGGGGGATGTTAGAGTATATGGATAAGATCGTATCGTATCCGGTTTGTTATGGTAGGATAGGTTTAGTTTCCATCTCTATCTCTCTGACTTTCTGGGTTTACTTAAGATCCAATACATGTACTCCTATATACATCGGTCCCCGAGGCTCAATACAACGTGTCAAATATTCACAATATTCCTCTCCTCCCTATACTATCCAACATTTATCCACGTCGTCTTCCTGTCATCAAATACATCATCACCATTGCCTCCTAACCAGTTGCACTTCTTTGTCCTTGCTACTGACACCGACCATACGACTCTAACACCTCGTTACCATGGTTTTCCTTACCACCGGTAACTGCGCGATTACCGCGGGGTACGGTAATAGTTACCTGCAATAGAGTTTGAAGAATTTTGACCAAATTCAAAATTTCCAAAAAAAAAATCGTGAACATAGTTCTTGATTTTTATGGTAGATGGTGAAGAAATTTTATGAAAAAGAGTAAGATAAAATCAAATTTGAGGGAAAAATTGATGATAGTTAAGAAAATGGGAAAAAGAAAAAAAAAATTGGGCCTTAAGTTGCATCTGCAACCGGTCCATTGAGGCCCAATAGAGGAGAAAATATCTCCTAAGCCCCATTTTTTGTGTTTTGACATCCAAAAGTTAGGTTTACAAGTATCCTATATATATTTTTCTAATTATCCCTAATATCTACACACATTTAAGTGATTTTTTTAGCATTGTTTTGTTTAGCAACACAACTCACGGTTACCGTATAAATATCACTGTTACCGCGTTAAACCGTGTGATAACCGCTATCAAACTGTGAAACCGCCAAATTTTGAATTCAAATGTTTGCCGACGAATTCACATGGTTACCACAGTAACAGCCTTACCGCGGGGGTGCGATAACCCTCCTCTAAATAGTAAGGGAAACCTCACCACCCGTTCATGTCCACTTCGCCCACCATTTGGTTCTGCACCACCCACGACCATCCATCTAGGCCACTGCAAAACCTCCCTCTTCCTCTCTCCTCCTCCTCCTACCCTAACCCCAATCCTAAACCGTAACATGTATGTCCTTTGCCAAAGTTAGGGCGTTGACGTCGAAGAATAGAAGGAACTCATCGGAGTTGGAGGACAAGGAGCCTAGGCACTAATTTCGGCACGGATCTAACGGTGCAAAATCTATAAGATTTAAAATAAAGAGTAAAGGGGAATGCTAAGTATCACCTGATACCGGTTATGTATCAGGATATGATACCTCATATGTATCATCCGTCCGAACGGGATACCGTTCTATAGCATTTTCCGGAGTAAATTATATTTGTGATACAACAACTTAATATGCGGATGTAATTTACTGCAAGAACTTAAAAAGTGAGCGTACTAGTACAACAACTTAACAAGTGAGTGCAATATAGTAGAATAATTTAATTAGTGAACATACAGATGCAAAAATTTGTAAGGTGTGCGTGATTTTGATATAGTAAGTTATGATGTGTTGCAACAACTTAGTTATTTTGAGTTTTTTTCTATACACATTTAGTTTTTAAGTTCCTATTTTTTCCATATAGTTTTGCAAATTTACTAAAACATATTTAATTTGTTTTATCATTGTAGTAATTAAAAATAAATTAAATTTTACTATTTACTAGAAAATTTGGTAAGATTTAAGAAGGTGAAGAAAAATATCCAAACCAATGATAAAAATTTGACAAGCAACATAATTATTATAGATTAATTAAATTCAACTAGTTGGGTGTCTTGGCAATTGCGTGGCTAGCACCCATACAAAATTATTTATTTTTTACTTAAAAATTTCCAATAGCTATCTTTTGTGTTAAGATTTTCAAAGGCCAAACCTTATCATCCCCGTGTTTCTACTTTTATAGATTTTAAAAGTCATACCAGTTGATACCCCTTACTCCTGTCACCCTTCTTTATTTGCTTGCTTGATCTACTACTATTTCTATTCATTCTCCTTGGAATCTTTAAAAATGAACATTTTAGTTTTTAGAGTTCACTGCTTCGTTGGTTTATTTTTAATTCTTAGAAGTCTCGTTAAACGCTGCCACTATGCTCCTCTATGGCTCGTCCGCTGTCTACTCTTTATTGTCGTTGGGATTTTAAAAATCGAATATAATTATAGTTTGAGTTCATTTTTTTACTTTCTAGAAGTCTCACCAAACCGTTAGCGACTTTACCACTGTATTCCTCTATGGCTCACCCGCTGCCTCCCCTCTTTATTGTCGTTAATATATAAAATCGAACATGATTATCATTGTCTTTTTTTTTTACTTTTTAGAAGTCAGGATCTTTAAAAATTGGACATTGTAGTTTTTATAGTTTTTATTGTTTGTTGTTTCGTTGAGTTTCATTTTTATTATTTTTAGAAGTCCCGTCAAACGCGTCACTATACTCCTCTATGGTCCGTCCGCTGCCTTCTCTCTTTATTGTTATTGAAAATTTTAAAATCAAACCATTTGGGTTCATTTTTTACTTTCTAGAAGTCCTGCCAAACCATCAGCTGCTTTGTCACTGGACTCCTCTACGGCTTGCCCGCTGTCTCCCCTCTTTAATGTCATTGAGATTTTTAAATCAAATATGATTATCATCGGGGTCTAATTAATTAATCTCGTGTTGTACCCTATCTAGACTATTCTTTCAATATGCATTATTTTCTATTTCGAATTTTAATTATTTCTAAGTTCTATTCCTATTAGAACTCTTCATTGTTATTGGGATTTTAAAAATTGAACATGATTATTCTTTGGTTTTCTTTCTATAGTTTATAGAAGTCTCGCTAGCCGTCGGTGCCCATATACTTTGCCAGCTTCGTCTTGTCCTCTTATAATACAATAGAATTTATTTTATCTTTTATTCTATATCGTAGTAGTTTTCTTTCAATATTTTTTATTCTCATTTAGTTATTTTTAGTTGTATTCGTACTTGAACTTTTATATTTTTTTTCTATTTTGAATTTTTATTTTTTATTTTATTTCGAATTTAATTAATCTCATGTTATGTTCTAGATAGACTATGATTTAATTTCTTATTTTTATTTTGAACTTCAGTTATTTTTTAAAAAATGTATTCCTACTTAAACTTTATTTTTTCCTTCAATTAATGTGATAATTTTTATTTCAGATTTCAATTATTTATAAATTTATTCCTATTTGAACTTTTATTTTTATTTTTATAATTTCGTAATTTACTTTATTTTTTATTTGAAATTTCAGTTATTTGTAAATTGTATTCATACTTGAATACAATTAATATGTTTTTTTAAAAATAACTAGATACTATTAAAAAGAAGAGCTTGTCAGTTGTCAGTCTTTGCCCGATAGGGAGTTCAAATAGATAGATTCATGTTTTGTTCTTGGGTTTTATTTTATATTTTTCTAGTATTTTTACCACTTGTGAGTAGGATTTGCCCGGTACTTATTTCTGGGCAATGATCAATCTTAATAATTACTAGAAAAAATGCCCATGCGTTTTGGGATCGCTATATACATTATAATTGAAAAAGTTAATGAAAATTTTTCATGGGTTTAGGGTCAATAGCCTTCCTTCCATTTTAGCCTTAGGCCAGTCTCCCGAAGATAGTCCCGTGGCGTGGCAGTACGGTTGCTAGTCCCGTGGCCGTACGGTTGCCGGAGCAAATCTCCCCCATCAAATCTGGTCGAATCTTTCTCGATCACCCAAAATTGATCGAGGGTTTTTAATCCACTCGATCTTCTCTTCCCGTTTTTTCCAAAATCAGAGTGTAAAACTCTTTGTTTCCCCATCAAATCCGGAAATCCGGCCGAATCTTTCTCGATCACCCAAAATTGGTTGAGGTTTTTTTATCCACGATCTCCTCTTTTCATTTTTTTTCTAAAATCAGAGTGCAAAACTCGGGCTAAAAATGATCGGGGAAGATCGCCGTCATCATCAGCAATTGTTAAAGGAGATTAAATCCGATAAATTAAAACCGAATCGAAAGGGAAAATAATGGAGAAAATGATGAGGGAGGAACGAGGAATCGATTTTTGCAATCAAATTGGAGGAGAAAACGCACAATCGATATGGTGGCGGCACGGCGCCAGGGTTCAACTCGGGAGGCGTGCGGCGAATGATCGGATTAAAAAACCAGATGAGAAAAACAAAAATCGCACGGGAGAAAAAACCGGTGATAAAAAATTGACAAAAAAAACAAAAGTGCCCGGGAGGCGCGATCGGATTAAAAAACGGATAAAAAAAACCAAGAGCCTAAATGCGTGCGAAAAAAAAAACTCTTTCGCATGCAAAAAGTCGGAAAAATACAAGTGGCGAGACTTTTTACCGAAGTCGGACTCTAGATGTTTTTTTTTCTATTTTTACTGACGAGTGACGACAGAAGGTTGTTTTTAATCGCTTTTGAGTCAGACACATTTTTTTTTCTTTTTAACAGACAACGTAAATTTTAGTAGATAACATAAAATTAAAAAATCGACTCAAACACGGATGACATACCAAAGTACCGGTAAAAACATCTTCAATTTTTATAATGGTAGAGGTTAGAAACTAACTCAGACACGAATGACGTACCAAAATCTCGGCAAAAACATATTCAATTTTTATAATAGTAAAGATAACGTATGTCCACCATGAATTGGAGCAGATTTTTTTTCTTTTTTTTATGTCCGTATATAATATTTGGCAGACTGCCAAGCAGGAGGATTGATTTTTTTTTTTTGTTTTACTGAGCTTCTCTGATTTTTTAAAAAAGAACGTGTTAGATGTCAGTGTTGTCCGGTTGGGACTTGAGAGTCTGAATAGAACTTGGACTTTTTTTTTGCTGCACAGTTTTTTTTCACAGAGTTTGAGTAGGACTCTTACTTATATTTGTCCAATCAATCACAATGGTTAAATTATAGATCTATCAATATATCATAATTCAATGGTGTATATTTTCCTTTTTTTTCTGATTAATGTGGTAATTTCTAGCCTCCACAGTAAACGTAGTGACTTCTTTCAAGGTTGTTTTAACAATATAATAGATAGATAGATAGATATTGTAATGGATTAATATCCATATGATTTCTGTGTGATGTGATGGTATATTGACATCGTGAAAAATCTCACTTAGTACTTGTTAACAAGAACAACACATATCTAGCCAAATTCTTGTACCAAATATTAAGTTGTTAAGTTTTTTCTTTTAACTAAAACATGTCTATTTGCTAAGTTATTGCATTTATAGTAAAATTCTTAATTTAATAGATTACCCCTATCTACTACTCGTGTCCATATTCATCTCTATAGTTGGATTTATCTTGGAAGGAATACATTGTTGTAACGTTAGGTGCAATTTAATTAAAAAATATTTGCGGGTAATCCTGAGTTAATGATAGTTAAAGTGTAATAACATGATGTCGACACCGATGCTGCTGCCATTGGCGTATGTTTCGATTCTCCTTGTCTCTACTACCGTAAAGGACTAAGGGCGACATCCCCAGTTCTCCATGTCATCTAGTGTCCATAACATTAAATACATTGTTACAATGGCAAGAAAGTTAATGAGAAGATGGGTAAAAAAAAAACAAGAAGAAACCATATCTACACAAGAATTAAGAAAGAAAATAAAGGAATAAATAGATAAAAGAAGAGAGAAAAGAGGTAACTAGATGAAAATTAATTTGAAAACACTATCCATTGGATATATAATTTCTACACATAATATCTATGTGACATGGCAAATATGAAAACTAATTGATAGTTTCTGGTTGGAGATATCGTAAAACTGGAGTCCACCGCTATTTCGATTTCCTCCATCTCGATTTAACAACGGTGGACAAAGGACACTTGTTAATTATCACGTGTCAAAGACTGCACCACAAGTCCATAACTGCCTCATTTCATGTAGCACAGGCATGCATGTTTCTCCCCTCTACCATGTCGTCCTCCAGACAGCGATACAATCACGCGGCCGCGTCATAATAGTCATTTCCCGGCCTTAATTCACGTACCAGCACTACTAAAAAAGTATTTTTTTTCTAACGTAGGAGTCTTTTTTTCGCAGGCGGACATGAGCCTGGGAGTCAAATGACCGCCAACAAAAATATAAATCGGGGTGAAATTCGTTGTCCGTCTGCGAAAATCCTGCAAAAATCGTACCTACCGAAAAAAAACTTTGATCCTTATCTATTGCTCCAACCCCCTCCCCACCACTCATTTCTATCTTCTCAACTCTCTCTCCCTCCACCACCGGCTTTTCAGCACCCCATCCCCTCCCCTCCCTCCCTCCACCGGCGGCGGAGGCGGCCGCGGACGCGGCGGCGACCCGGTGTGGCGACGGCGGCGGCTCCCTGGCCTCCCCTCCCAGATCCGGCCGGAGGGAAGCCGGGGGAGGGCGGCTACGGCTGCGGCTACGTGGTTCCCCGGCCTCCCCTCCCAGATCCGGCCGGAGGGAGGCCGCGGGAGGGCGGCGGCGGTGGCGCATGCGGACGCGGCGGCGACCCGGTGCGGTGGCGGCGGCTCCCCGGCCTCCCCTCCCAGATCCGGCCGGAGGTAGGCCGCGGGAGGGCGGCGGCGGTGGCGCGTGCGGACGCGGCGGCGCCCCGGTGCGGCGGCAGCGGCTCCCCGGCCTCCCTCCTCCCTCCCAGATCCGGCCGAAGGTAGGCCGCGGGAGGGCGGCGGCGGTGGCGCGTGCGGACGCGGCGGCGCCCCGGTGCGGCGGCAGCGGCTCCCCGGCCTCCCTCCTCCCTCCCAGATCCGGCCGAAGGGAGGCCGGGGGAGGGCAGCGGCGGCGGCTGCAACGTGGGCGTCTCCCCTCCTGCGGCGGCCCTCTCCCGGTGCGGCGGCGGCGGCTCCCCGGCATCCCCTCCCAGATCCGGCCGGAGGGAGGCCGGGGGAGGCGATTTTTTTTATTGGATTTTCGCAAGCGGGCCATTCGCCCGCTTGCAAAAATGGATGATTTTCACTGTCGTCAGTCTGCAGGCGGTCCTCTCCTCCGCCTATAAAAATTGCTTTTGACCGTCTGAAAAAATGTTTTTTCTTTTAGTGCAGGGTAGGTCATTTCCTAGGCCGCCAGTCGGTCTTGATGGCAGATTGCCAGGTTAGGTAACGTTTGCGGTTCGGAGTGAAGCACATGAGACTACAAGAGGAAACACACTACGCTATCGTTAAGCAGCACACTGCGCTGAGCGCCTGAGCCGTGAGGAGAGTCAACGCAAGCTGACAAGCTTTTCCCAATTCCATGAGCGCATCAGACTGCAGCCTCTCATCACAGTCGCGGAGTCCCATCCCCTGTTCCGAAATGAGTCCGAAGAAGCTGGCTGTCATCTACCCGCCGCCGGGGATGATCAGCCACTTGGTCTCCACGGTGGAGCTCGGAAAGCTGCTCGCGGCGCAAGGCCTCGACATCACCATCGTCCTCGGTGGTCATGACGAAAAGGAGGCCGCTGCTACTGCTACCACGTCTTTCCTGGCGGAAGCCGCGGCCGCCAACCCGGAGCTCTCCTTCCATCGCCTCCCTCAACCCACGCTCCAATGCGACGTGCCCGCCGATGATTACGTGTCTCGGATCTTCGAGTTCGCACGCTCTTCCGGCCCTGATCTACGTGACTTTCTCCGGTCCACCTCCCCGGCCGTCCTCATCATCGACTTCTTCTGCTACAGCGCCCTGAACATCGGCGCCGAGCTCGGCATTCCGACCTACTTCTTCCTCACCACTTGCATCGCCAGCGTCGCTTTCATGCTGTACCTTCCCGTCGTCCAGGGGGAGAATACCCTGAGCTTCAGAGATCTCGGTGGTGACCTCGTGCACGCGCCGGGGATCCCGCCGATACCAGCCGACCACCTCCCCAGGTCTCAGTTCGACCGCGACAGCATGAGCAGCAATCACTTCCTCGCCTTGTCCGAACAGGTGTGCAACGCGCACGGTGTTATGGTGAACAGCTGCCGGTCCCTCGAGCGGCGCGCCGCTGACGCCGTCGTCGCCGGCCTCTGCACATTCCCAGGGCGTCGAACGCCGCCGTTGCACTGCATAGGGCCACTGATAAAGCCGCGGGAGGACGACAGCGCAGAGCGCCATGAGTGCCTCGCCTGGCTGGACGCGCAGCCCAAGGACAGCGTGTTGTTCCTCTGTTTCGGCAGCATGGGCGTGTTCAGCGTGGAGCAGATCAAGCAGGTGGCCGTCGGCCTGGAGACGAGCGGCCACCGGTTCCTGTGGGTGGTGCGTCGCCCGCCTGGCTTCGAGCACGTTACCGGGCCCGACCTCGAAGCCCTCATCTTCCCGGAAGGCTTCCTTCGCCGGACCAAGGGAAGGGGGCTCGTGGTCATGTCGTGGGCACCGCAACGCGAGGTGCTGGAGCATGGTGCGGTGGGTGGGTTCGTGACACACTGTGGATGGAACTCGGTGTTAGAGGCGGTCACAGCGGGGGTGCCCATGCTGGCATGGCCGTTATACGCGGAGCAGAGGATGAACAAGGTGTTCTTGGTGGAAGAGATGCGCTTGGCCGTGGCGGTGGAAGGGTATGACAAAGGGGTCGTTACAGCAGAGGAGATTCAGGAGAAGGCGAGGTGGATTATGGATTCGGACGGTGGAAGAGAGCTCCGAGAGCGGACTTTGGCAGCCATGCGGGAGGTGAAAGAGGCGTTAAGTGACAAAGGAGAGTTCAAAATAGCGTTGTTACAACTCACAAGTCAGTGGAAAAACTACAATAACTCATAAGTCAGCAGAAAAGCTTCTGAGAGAGAAGGATGGAGATATGAACAGTGGTGTTCATGGGCTAGCCTTCTCCACCATTTGATTTAAGGGAAAATTGTAACCATGCCATTATAATTTTATAAAATTTGACATATGTCATCCTGATCCACATGTCATTGACTCGTGTGGGTCCTATATATCATTGAGATACCGATGGCATATCTCAAACTTTAAAAAATTATAATGGCATGGTTCCAAATTACCCATGTAAAATGAACAAACCAGGTCATATGCTACAGTAGTTCGCTATAGCATTCTTTTCTATCAGGGTGGTAAAATTCAATACGGTATGTATGGTAGAGTATAGTGGCACATTTAAATTAGAGTGAGTTGCATGTTATATCATTTATCTATCTATGATATTATTAAAACAAACTTGAAAGTGGACACCACGTTTGTTGTGGAGGTTGAAAGTTCCCACATTAATTAAAAAAAATATAGTTCAAGTAAGATTACAATTTAGAAATAACTAAAATTTAGAATAAAATATTAGGAATGATTAAAAATATCTAATGTAGTGTTAGCATTATAAATAAGGCAGACCCAATAATCTTGGGTTAGACTTGGCGGGACCCACCATATATCAAGTTTTATACGGAATCATGTCTCAATTATGAAAGTTATTCCAGATAAGAAAGGAAAAGTAGAGTTTCATTCGGGCACTACAAATACTACTCGGATATATTGTATATGTACTTGTCTCCGTAGTTCTATTTGAAAAGGAGAGGTATAAATACAAGACCCTCTAGGAAGAGGGGAGAGACCAACACAAGCCAATACAGATCTAGCCAAACCTAATGTAGGAGCCACAGGGACTGACATGAGGAATCTAGAGATAACTCCAATCTCGCCGAGTTTATATTCGAGGAAGAATACTATACTACCCGTCGATTACGTATGAGAGCTCCATGTCGCCAAGCCGATAGAGATTAGATTAGGTCATCCCAAGTATTATACTCATGTGATACTGGTATATAAAGAAAACACCGGCTTCGGCCAATAGGATTAGGGCTATTACCTATCAGTTAAGGTGTCCGAACCTATATAAAAATCCATATCCCCCATCTCTATTACTGTAATCTTGCGTATACCATAGTTCCAACGATCCCCGTACTGTACAAGTCCAGTATGCGGGTATAGTTTGTCAACATATAGAACATAATACGAGATTAATTGAAAATTGAAATAAAAATAAAAAAGATCCCAAAATTAATAAAAAAAATAAAAAGAAGGGTTCAACTAGAAATACAATTTAGAAAATGACTAAAATTCGAAATAAAAAAAAGAACGACAATGCTAGGGGACGGGATACCGTCCCCCAACGGGATAGCTCCTCTCCACACGCGATTCTTATCCATACACTCACTTGCCGCCGTCGCCGTCCCCCCTTCGCTGCGGCGCCCGTCCCAGTCGCCTCCTCCTCCGCCGCCGCCATGCCTGTCCCCCGTCGACGCCGTCGCTGTCCCCCGCCACCGCCGCCGCGGCGTCCATCCCCTGTTGACGCCGCCGTCGTCGCCGCCACCGCCGCCGTCGCCGCCGCCGCCGCCGCCACGCCCATCCCCCACTGCCGCCGCGCCCGTCCCCGCTACCGCCGCGCTCGTCCTCTGCCGCCGCCGTCGCCGTCCTCGGGGTGGTCCTCCCCCAACGGGATGCCCAACTATATCTAGTAGGAATCACCTGATACCTGATAGGTATCATCCGATACCTCGCAAGTATCACGTGATACATGGTAGAAATCGTCTGATACCTCGCGGGTATCACGTGATTCATGGTAAAAATTGTCTGATACATGACAGGTATCGCATGATACCTCGTGAGTATCACGCGATACGTGGTTGAAATCATCTCATAGCTGACAGGTTTCACATGATACCTCGCGAGTATCACGCGATATGTGGTAGAAAATCGCATGATACCTGATAAGTATCACATGATACTTGCAGGTATCACCTGAAACGTGTATAGAATCGTCTAATACCTGAAACGTGGATCATCCCGTTCGAAAACAGGATACCGTTATATAGCAGCCCCAAAAAAGAATATTGAAACATGATACAATCTAGAATACAACCTGAGATTAACTAAATTTTAAAATAAAAAGATTATAAAATTAGAAAAAGAAAAACAAGAATTTTCATAGAAATACAATTTAAAGTTAAATAAAATTCAGAATAATAGGCAACAAATATTGAAACAACCGTCCATGTAAAACACAAGACGATATTAACTAAAAGTTTAATAAATAAATAAATTCTGGAATTAGAAAAATAGAAATAAGAGTTTAAGTAGAAATACAATTTAGAAATAACTAAATTTAAGATAAATAATGAAAATATTTTAAAGAAAAGATCATAAAGGACACAACACGAGATTAGGTAAAATCCGAAATAGTAAATAATCACGTGTCCTATGCTGCACCACGAGTCCACAACTGCCAGTTGTTAGTTGACTCTTCCATTTTCATACGTGTAATTACAGAACAGAACGCTTGTTTCTCTCATGTGCCGTGTCTTCAGTCACGTGGCCGCGTCATAATAGTCATTTATTTTTTTGTCGAAACAATAATAGTCATTTACTATTGACCAAACGATTAATGGACCAGACCCAGTTCATTCCTTGGGCAATCGATTCACGGAGCAGAGAAGTTCATTCCTAGGCCAGTCGGTCTAGTTGCCACCTCTGTTAAAAAAAACGAATATCTAGAATTGCATAAGGCATATTCTATTATAATGAATCTGAATAAATATATGTTCAGATTTATAGTTCTAAAATAAATCACATTCAAGTGTGTTTAGTTCCCTTCAAATTTCCAAAATTTCGTCATATCAAATGTTTGGACACATGCATGAAGCATTAAATGTTAACGAAAAAAACAATTACATAGTTTGCATATAAATTGCGAGATGAATCTTTTGAGCCTAATTCCATCATGATTTGACAATGTGATGCTACAGTAAATATTTGCTAATGACGGATTAATTAGGCTTAATAAATTCGTCTCGCAGTTTACAGGCGAAATCTATAATTTGTTTTGTTATTAGTCTACGTTTAATATTTTAAATGTGCGTTCGTATATGTAAAAAAATGGAGGAGGAACTAAACATGGCCTCAGTATTAGATTGGTTCAGCTGTGATTGTAATTTGGGGTTGGGAAGCCATCTTCTTCGCACGGAAAATGGAGCATACCATTAGCGCGTGATTAATTAAGTATTAGCTAATTTTTTTTCAAAAATGAATTAATTTGATTTTTTTAAAAACAACATTCGTATAGAAAATTTTTGTAAAAAACGTATCGTTTATTAGTTTAAAAAGCATGCGCGTGGAAAAAGCCCCCTTCCCGGAAGGCTTCCTTCGCCGGACCAAGGGAAGGGGGCTCGTGGTCATGTCGTGGGCACCGCAACGCAAGGTGCTGGAGCATAGCGCGGTGGGCGGGTTCGTGACACACTGTGGATGGAACTCGATGCTGGAGGCGCTCACAGCGGGAGTGCCCATGCTGGCATGGCCGTTGTACGCGGAGCAGAGGATGAACAAGGTGTTCTTGGTAGAAGAGATGCGCTTGGCCGTGGCGGTGGAAGGGTATGATAAAGGGGTCGTTACAGCAGAGGAGATTCAGGAGAAGGCGAGGTGGATCATGGATTCAAACGGTGGAAGAGAGCTCCGAGAGCGGAGTTTGGCAGCCATGTGGGAGGTGAAAGAGGCGTTAAGTGACAAAGGAGAGTTCAAAATAGCGTTGTTACAACTCACAAGTCAGTGGAAAAACTACAATAACTCATAAGTCAGCAGAAAAGCTTATGAAAGAGAGAAGGATGCAGATATGAACAGTGGTGTTCATGGGCTAGCCTTCTCCACCAATTGATTTAAAATGAACAGACCAGGTCATATGTTACATGTTACAGTAGTTCGCTTTAGCTTTCTTTTCTACGAGGGTGGTAAAATTCAATACAATAGGTATGGTAGAGTATAGTGGCACATTTAAATTAGAGTGAGTTGCATGTTATATCATTTATCTATCTATGGTATTATTAAAACAAACTTGAAAGTGGACACCACGTTTGTTGTTGAGGTTGAAAGTTCCCACATTAATAAAAAAATATAGTTCAAGTAAGATTACAATTTAGAAATAACTAAAATTTAGAATAAAATATAAGGAATAATTAAAAATGTCTAATGTAGTGTTAGCGTTATAAATAAGACAGACCCAATAATCTTGGATTAGACTTGGCGGGACCCACCATATATCAAGTTTTATACGGAATCATGTCTCAATTATGAAAGTTATTCCGGACAAGGAAGGAAAAGCAGAGTTTTATTCGGACACTACAAAGACTGCTCAGATATATTGTATCTGTACTTGTCTTCGTAGTTCTATTTGAAAAGGGGAGGTATAAATACTAGACCCTCTAGGAAGAGGGGAGAGACCAACACAAGCCAATACAGATCTAACCAAACCTAATGTAGGAGCCACAGGGACTGGCATGAGGAATCTAGAGATAACTCCAATCTCGCCGAGTTCATATTCGAGGGAGAATACTATACTACCCGTCGATTACGTATGAAAGCTCCATGTTGCCAAGCCGATAGAGATTGGATTAGGTCATCTCAAGTATTGTACTTATGTGATACTGATATATAAAGGAAACACTGGCTTCGACCAATAGGATTAGGGTTATTACCTATCAGTTAAGATGTCCGAACCTATATAAAAATCCATATCCCCCATCTCTATTACTGCAATCTTGTGTACACCATAGTTCCAATAATTCCCGTACCGTTCAAGTCCAGTACGCGGTATAGTTTGTCAACATGTAGAACATAATACGAGATTAATTGAAATTTAAAATAAAAATAAAAAAGATCCCAAAATTAATAAAAAAATAAAAAGAAGGGTCCAACTAGAAATACAATTTAGAAAATGACTAAAATTCGAAATAAAAAAAGAATATTGAAACATGATACAATCTAGAATACAACCCAAGATTAACTAAAATTTAAAATAAAAAGATTCTAAAATTAGAAAAAGAAAATAAGAATTTTTATAGAAATACAATTTAAAGTTAACTAAAATTCAGAATAATAAACAAGAAATATTGAAACAACTGTCCATGTAAAACACAATACGATATTAACTAAAAGTTTAAATAATAAGTAAATTCTGGAATTAGAAAAATAGAAATAAGAGTTTAAGTAGAAATACAATTTAGAAATAACTAAATTTAAGATAAATAATGAAAATATTTTAAAGAAAAGATCACAAAGGACACAACACGAGATTAGGTAAAATCCGAAATAGTAAATAATCACGTGTCATATGCTGCACCACGAGTCCACAACTGCCAGTTGACTCTTCCATTTTCATACGTGTAATTACAGAACAGAACGCTTGTTTCTCTCATGTGCCGTGTCTTCCTCCAGACCCCATCAGTCACGTGGCCGCGTTATAATAGTCATTTATTTTTTTTGTCGAAACAATAATAGTCATTTACTATTGGCCAAACGAATCATGGACCAGACCCAGTTCATTCCTTGGGCAATCGATTCATGGACCAGAGAAGTTCATTCCTAGGCCAGTCGGTCTAGTTGCCATCTCTGATAAAAAAAACGAATATCTAGAATTGCATATGGAATATTCTAGTATGATAAATCTGAATAGATGTATGTTCAGATTTATAATACTAAAATAAATCACATTCAGGTGGGGTGTGTTTAGTTCGTTCAAACTTCCAAAAATTTCATCATATCAAATGTTAGGATATATATATGCATGGAACATTAAAGGTTAACAAAAAACTAATTACACAGTTTGCATGTAAATTACGAGATGAATCTTTTGAGCCTAATTACGCCATGATTTGACAATGTAGTGCTACAGTAAATATTTGCTAATGAAGGATTAATTAGGCTTAATAAATTCGTCTCGCAGTTTACAGACGAAATCTATAATTTGTTTTGTTATTAGTCTACGTTTAATATTTTAAATGTGCGTCCGTGTAGGTAAAAAAAAATGGAGGAGGAACTAAACATGGCCTCAGTATTAGATTGGTTTAGCTGTGTTTGTAATTTGGGGTTGGGAAGCCATTTTCTTCGCACGGAAAATGGAGCATACCATTAGCGCATGATTAATTAAGTATTAGCTAATTTTTTTTAAAAAAAATAAATTAATTTGATTTTTTAAACAATTTTCGTATAGAAAATTTTTTAAAAAACGTACCGTTTATTAGTTTAAAAAGCATGCGCGTGGAAAATAAAAGAGAGGAGTTGGGAACCGAGAGCAGACTGTAACAGTTGAGGTTCCAATTCGAGTGAAGCACACGCGACACGCGAGTATTAAAAAAAAGAACGTGATTACATTGCTAGTGGTAACTAGTTTGTCTAAACCAGCTACCACTCTATCTATGAGAGACATTATCCACTTATACTTCAAATACAATTTTCTCTTAAACTACTCATCCGATCTACGATCCGATTACACCGTTGTGTTTGTAACAATTAAATCTTTATAACAAGATCTCACATGATTATATTCTGATAAAAAATTATAAATTACTTTTATAATATATCTAAATTACTTTTAGATTTCACTAAATAACTTCTTAGACATGTAAAAGTAAATTCATGAAGCCTAAAAGTAATTTACATATATTATAGAAGTAACTTATAACAAAAATGAATGTCTTTTTTAATTGGATGTAACTACACAGCTAGTGGTAGCTAGTTTGTACTCCATCTAGTATCTTCTTTCAACTTGAAAAATACAATAGTATCTTCTTTTCTCATTCTACATGAAAAATAAAAATGAAAGAAAAAAAAAATCGATAATTAAACAGATTTATAGATAGTTACTTTTGAACTATGCAAAAGTTACTTCCAATTAATATTGAAGTTACTTTTAAAAAATTGTTAAACTTATGTGTGTTGATCTGTGCTAATTAAATTTAATTTCTAAATAAATTCATATTTTTATCCCTAAAACGAATTTACTTCTAACGTCCAAACAAAATTACTTCCGTTTTGTTTTAAGTTACTTTTATAATATATATATGTAAATTACTTTTAAACTCTATTAAATTTACTTTTATATGTCTAAGAAGTAATTTAGTCAACTCTAAAAGTAACTATGTGTGTGTGTGTATATATATATATATATATATATGATAAAAGTAACTTAAGTAATTTACAAATATAAATATTTTTCATCGTAATATATTCATGTAAGATCTTGTTGTGAAGATTTAATTGTAACGAACACAATGGTGTAATCGGATGGTAGATCGGATAGGTAATTTGAGAGAAAACTTTGTTTGAAGAGGAAAAGGACGTACATGTATATTAAAAAAGCATGCATGTAGTACCATGTAGTAGCTAGATTTCTCCATGTTTAGGCGTGGCTAGATAAGGCAAAATTGAGAGGCCTCTCTAAATAGATTTTATATAAAAAAAACACTAAGCTGAAATTAAGTGCGCTGAGCCGCTGAGTGATGGACTAGTGAGGAGACTGCAGCCTCTCATCGCAGTCGCGGAGTCCACGCTCTTATCCCGAAATGAGTCCGAAGAAGCTGGCTGTCATCTACCCGCCGCCGGGGATGATCGGCCACCTGGTCTCCACGGTGGAGCTCGGCAAGCTGCTCGTGCCGCACGGCATCGATGTCACCATCGTCCTCGGCGGCCAGGACGACGGGGGCGCCGCTGCTACCGCGTCTTTCCTAGCGGACGCCGCCGCCACCAACCCAGAGCTCTCCTTCCACCGCCTCCCGCAACCCACGCTCCCCTGCAACGTGCCCGCTGATGATTACGTGTCTCGCTCGGGTCTTCGAGTTTGCACGGGCTTCCGGCCCCGATCTATGTGACTTCCTCCGGTCCACCTCCCCGGCCGTCCTCATCATCGACTTCTTCTGCTACAGCGCCCTCGACGTTGGCGCCGAGCTCCGCATCCCGACGTACTTCTTCCTCACCACTTGCATCGCTAGCCTCGCTTTTCTGCTGTACCTTCCAGTCATCCAAGAGGAGAATACCATGAGCTTCAGAGATCTCAGTGGTGACCTCGTGCACGCGCCGGGTATCCCACCGATACCGGCAGATCACCTCCCCATGTCTCAGTTAGACCGCGACAGCGTGAGCAGCAGGCACTTCCTCGCCTTGTCCGAACAGGTGTGCAACTCGCACGGTGTTATGGTAAATAGCTGCCACTCCCTCGAGCGGCGCGCGGCCGACGCCATCGTCGCCGGTCTCTGCACGTTCCCAGGGCGTCGAACGCCGCCGCTGCACTGCATAGGGCCACTGATAAAGCCGCGGGAGGAGGACAGTACAGAGCGCCACGAGTGCCTCGCCTGGCTTGACGCGCAGCCCAAGGCCAGCGTGTTGTTCCTCTGTTTCGGCAGCTTGGGCGTGTTCAGCGTGGAGCAGATCAAGCAGGTGGCCGTCGGCCTAGAGACGAGCGGCCACCGGTTCCTGTGGGTGGTGCGTCCCCCGCCTGGCTTGGAGCACGTAACCGGGCCTGACCTCGACGCGCTCATCTTCCCGGAAGGCTTCCTACGCCGGACCAAGGGAAGGGGGCTCGTGGTCATATCGTGTTCACCGCAACGCGAGGTGCTGGAGCACGGTGCGGTGGGCGGGTTCGTGTCACACTGTGGATGGAACTCGGTGTTGGAGGCGGTCACAGCGGGGGTGCCCATGCTGGCATGGCCGTTGTACGCGGAGCAGAGGATGAACAAGGTGTTCTTGGTGGAAGAGATGCGTTTGGCCGTGGGGGTGGAAGGCTATGACAAAGGAATCGTTACGGCGGAGGAGATTCAGGAGAAGGCGAGGTGGCTCATGGATTCTGACGGTGGAAGAGAGCTCCGGGAGCGGACTTTGGCGGCCATGCGAGAGGTGAAAGAGGCGCCAAGTGACAAAGGTGAGTCCAAAATGACGTTGTTAGAACTCGTAAGCCAGTGGAAAAGTGACTGAAAGGAGACGGATAGGGAGATGAACAGTAATGTTAACGGGCTAGCCTTCTGCACCGTTTGGTCCAAAATAAACATACCAGGTCATACTATAGTATATTTCCGCCAGAGTAGTAAAAATCCTTGTAGAATATTTAAGTTGGAGTGAATTGCATGCTGGATCATTTATTTTTATCAATGTTGTAGCTTAGACTAGAGGTAACACAATATTTTCAACATTTAACCGGGTAAGCTTGCAAAAGGTTTCTGCTTACACGGGTGGAGAAGTGCTTTTTAGTCCCGGTTTGTAACCCCCTTTAATCCTGGTTGTCCAACCGGAACTACGAATCCGGAACTAAAGATAGCGATCTTTAGTCCCTGGTGAAATAACCGGGACTAAAGATCCCTATCTTTAGTCCCGGTTGGAGTTACCAACCGGGACTAAAGAGGGAATAACAGCAGTACAGATGGTCCTCTTTCCTTTTTTTTTTCTTTTTTATTTTCTCCCGAATCAAGTGGCATGCATATCCCCAAATCCCAAATCAAATTAACATCCCAAATCCACATCACAAATGTTTAAGTTACTTATACACATAAATCAAATACATCGCAAATCCTAAAAAAATTACACAAATCAAATTACATCACAAGTTCTACAAAATTCATTGCAAATACATCACAAGTTCACATCGCACACAAATCAAATACATCACAGAATCATGCAATAAATCACAAATTCTAAAAAAAAGAGAAAAAAACCACATAGGCGCTGCTCGGCCGGCCGCTGTCGCCTCCTCTCCGCGCCAGCCGGCCACCGCCGCGCCGCCCTCCGCGTCGCCCTGCGGCCCTCCGCGCCGCCGCGCTGGCCACCGCACCGGCCGCCGCCCCGCGCGCGGCCCTGCGCGTCGCCACCGCGCCGCCCGCCGCCATGTTGGCCGCGCCGCCCGCCGCCCGGCCGGCCCTCGATCTCGCTCGATCCAAAAAAAAAAGAGAGGAAGGAAGAAAGAGATAAGGCAGGAGTTAGAGAGGAAGAAAGAAAGAAAGAGGTAGAGTTTGTTGCGTGGATGAGAGAAGAGGATAAGTAATAGGGATTATATAGTATGTGTTGATTTTTATTCCCGGTTAGTAACACCAACCGGGACTAAAGTTAGATCTTTAGTCCCGGAACACCAACCGGGACTAAAGATCCTAGGCGCCTGACACGGTCTGACATTGAACCAACCGGGACTAAAAATCATCTTTAGTCCCGGTTGGTAGGTTGGACTAAAGATGATTTTTAGTCCCGGTTGGTAACACAAACCGGGAATAAAGATCATCTAGTCCTGTTGTTCTTATAAACCGGGACTAAAAATCGTTTTTAGTCCCGGTTTTTAATGAAACCGGGACTATTGTAGATTTGGGTCGACCGATCAAAGATGGTTTCTCCACTAGTGTTAGGCCTTGTTTAGTTGCAAACTTTTTTTTCAAACTTCTAACTTTTTCATCACATCAAAACTTTTCTACACACACAAACTTTCAACTTTTGCATCACATCGTTCCAATTTCAACCAAACTACTAATTTTGGCGTGAACTAAACACCACTTTAGTCCTCTCCTTGCTCTTTCTTCTCTTGGCGAACTTGGAGAGTCAGTGAGGGCAGCCGCGTGCTGCTCCTCCATCCAAAGGAGCATGAGTAGAATTCAACCATCAATTAAGCCTTTGTGTCTATGCTAGCTGTTATGGATTTATGAATTGGGAGGAGATGGTAACAACCTGACCAAGTTGGTCCTTGGCAATGAGCAGCGTATGTTCATGCTTGTTTGCATCGTCAACTCGGCAATTGCTCATCTCGCAACGCCCACAAGATGCCTTTGCCGGTACAACTAACCCACCTTTCGCCATGATGTCTGCAATACGCTAGCCACATGGTTGGCAGTTGGCACAAGAAGAGATCGAGCTCGCGACGCGCGCGTGGGGATGGGCGGGCGGATGGTACCATCGGATTCTGCTACTCCGGTAGGCTCTGCAGTAGCGTGCCGCCGGCTGAGACGTGCCATCTCTTCGGTATTACTCCGTATCCTCGTTTTTCTAGCTCCCTTCATACCTTGAGGCAGTACCGTTCAAGCCGTGGAGCCCTGTGCTATTGAGCTCCGCCATTGCCTGCTTCGCCCAAAATCTACAAATAGTTAAATATCTCCATGTGGCGGAGGAGAAGAGTCATCACCAGTAGCGTGGAAAAACTGAGAGGCTGGTAATAAGGACCAAAAAGGAAGAAGATTTTTGGGAAATGATGTGCAGGGCCACTAGCCCAAACTGCAGATGTTTAGTACTCCCTCCGTCTCATTTTAAATGCAGTCATGAGTTTCTCTGTCTAACTTTGATCATCGTCTTATTTAAATTTTTTTATGATTAGTATGTTTATTGTTATTAAATGATAAAAAATAAATATTACATTATGCGTAACTTATATTTTTTATTTTTTTTCAAAAATTTTTTAAATAAAACAAACGATTAAAGTTGGATACAGAAACTGGTTGTGTTTTAAAATGGGACAGATGGAGTAATAAGACTAGTCTAAATTAAGCAAAAAGATTTACTTATTCACTCCTTATGTTGTACACAGAGACTCTATGATGTAACTTTGAGGAATCGAGCTCTTCAAAAGTAATACTCCACCATTTGCTCCTCACCTTACTAGTTTTTAGAGTTGATTTGAATGTATTTTTTTCATGGTTTATTTTCAAGATTTGGCTTTTAAGTCGCTTAGGGAATCAATAATGTATATAGACTAAGTAGATATATATGAGAATTTGTTATTCCAATTGTCACAATGTATAAAGATAGTACTTGACATCAAGGTAGAACCCACATCTAAAAAAATCACATCCAAGTGCCATGGTTTTCTCACGCAGAGAGAAGAAAGATGAGAGATAATACATTTTAATTCATATGGGTGATCTTTAATGCCACTTCTTACAATAGTAAAGGTACTCATATGGATCTATAAGGACTACTTTTTACTTACATTGTGGGTGCCTTTAGAAGACATATAAAATATATAAGTTTTACCTTAAAAATACTTTTGGATTGCTAATATGTGTTACGGCTTAGTAGGTGTAGTACATATTGTGATCGTGATTTTCACTTACAAACTGATAGTAATAGTAATAGTAGTAGTTTGTACTCTTATGTACCAGTATACTAGCTAGCGGAAAGTCCAAAGTCCAAAATTCCAGCATGTCACCTTCCAAACGTCATATACATTTTGGACTATGGACAGTTGTTTATTATTAGACACTTAAAAATAAAGTATAGATGTAGTAAGTGTAATATAGACAGTACACATGGGTTTTGGAATAGGATGACAACGACTGTGAACAGGACACCTGCTGGAATTATGAACTTTGGACCAGTATAATGTTGCTATCGTGGTACTATTCCATGTTTTGGAATATTCCATGATATTACCACGATACGGGTTTTGGAATTCCAACTTTCCGGCTAGTGTAGAATTCAAACGTTGTTGTCCTATTCCAAAACCCATGTGGCATGTTTATATTACACTTACTACACCTATATTTTATTTTTAAGTGTCTAATAATAAACAATTTAAATTCATATGATTTAAAATTAGTACTATCAAGCTAGCTTTGTCGATAAAATTCCTTTGTAGTGGGACATGTCCACTGAATTTGAGCCTCCGCCTTAGTACATGAATATCAAGATATATCGCCTAGTCTCTCATATGTGCAAACTTAAAGTTCACTATAGTTTATGTAATTTGCTGATGGTCATTGCAAAAATGTACCATGATTAGAGAACGTCACCAAAAACTGGTATTTTATTAGAGAATAACATTTTATTATCTTATAATAAATATAAAGTTGTCCATGTTTTGAACTATCAATTTATTATCTTATTAATCCATTTCAAAATAACAATAATAAATTTGTAACTAACAGGGTCTCTTCTACTCCCTCTTATCATAAATATTCGATGTTAGGACAAGGTCGAATTATTGAAATCCAACCATTAATAATTTCTCTAATTCTAAGTTTTCAAACAAAATATATGGTATATCTACAGCTGCATCAAAATGTACTATTGTAATATAATAAATTAATTAGATTTTATGAACTTATTTTATTATAAAATTGATTATCAGATTTTTCTAAGTTTAACCGAATATTGGTTGAACATCAAATACCTATGACTGACGTAAGTGTTAATGCTAGGCTTGTCTGATTGATGCGGAATCTTCTAGTGTCAACTTTCGTGTAGGTAGACATAGATGGATAGATGTAGTCAAGACTCAAAATCTTAAATCACTTCTATATGTAAAAAAAAATAGAATTCAACTGCGTAATAAGTGGTATAATGGTATAGAATCCCTCTCTGTTGGCGCACTAACGAGCTGCAAGTATCAGACCTAAAACATTTGTTCGAAGGACGAAACACGTTCCATTAGTAGAATTTAGAAAGCCATTGTTATGCAAACGGTACTGAATATTCCCTATATATATATATATATATAAAGTTTGGGGGCTTATATAAAAAATCAATATAAAAGGAACTTATCGTAATATTAAAAAAGTTACAGGGCTAAACTAAAAGAATATGAAACTTATCTACTCACGTCTCATCGTGGGAAAACAATTAAAAAGGAACTTATTGTAATATTCACAAAGTCAAAGGGCTAAAATGAAAAAAAATGAATCCTTATACACTCAGGCAGTACTGGCTAATGGGATAGGGAAATAATTTCCCACCCAAAAAAGACATTTAAATCCTAACCATTTATTCTACATCTTTCATTTAATCCTAACCCTTCCGGTTTGTTTGGTAACTTGAGGGAAAGGGATTGGGAGTTTAAGAGCCTGTTTGGTTGCTACCCTGAGAGAAGCATGTCTGGCCTTAGACAAGCCTGACCAAATATAGGTTTGTTTGGTTGCTACCGTGAGACTATTCTCCACTAGCCTGGCCTGACGGATACAGGCATGCAATTAGCCTGAGTCAGGCGACCGTAGGCTCCAGGCGCAACAAATGCGTGCTTACCATCAAAATCTCAACTGTACATAGCCATTAGCCCATCACCGTGCGGAGCTCCTGCCGCCATCGCACGAGGCTGCCCCTGCCGCCACTGCGTGAAGCCCGTCGCGCGAAGCCTCCACCGCCGGCAAGCGAAGCCCCTGCCGTGGTCGTCGTCGAGCGAAGTCCCCGCCTTGGTTGAGTTTGTGTGAAGCTTCGCGCGATCCCCTTTGCCAGATCCAGCTTAGAGTGAAGCTTCCGCTGATGCCTGATGCTGCTGATTTTTGCGGATCATTGTTGTGACTTTGTTGTTTGTATGCGTGCAATTTGCTGGATGTTTGGATTTGGGGATTTTTCTTTTTTGGGGGGAAAGAAGCGATTTGGAGATTATTTTCCTCGTATAGGTGATTGATTTATTAATGGAAAGCTAGGTAGCATATGGATTTTGTGAGATTTTTCCTGAGACACCAAGCCATTTTCTCGAGATTTTTTTCTTCCCGTCTAATACTTGAGTTAGCAGTAATCATCTACTCAGGCAGCAACAGCAAACCAAACAAGCAACTCGTCAGGCTGCCTGGTCAGGTAGAACCCATGAGTTTGTTGGATGCCTCTCAGGCGTGCAAATTCTTCAGGCGTGGTGCTCAGGTCACCAACCAAACAGGCCTACACGAGGGAATTGATGATGAGATTAAGATGAGAATTTGATTTTTAATCCCAATATCTTGTTTAGTACAGGTGATGGAAGTTGATAGGGAGTTTAGTTGGAGATTAGATCATTAATAAAAACGGATGGATGAGATTTGCTTAGACAAAGTAAAGGAGGAATTCCCTCCCAAATACCTGCCCCTACCCAGGTATTGAAAAGGAGAGAGTTACTTCCTCAATTCCCCATCCCCATCCACCAAAATTCTCATGTCTCCCAACCAAACAAAACACTTAATAGCCTCATCCCTCTAAACTCCCAATCCCTCCTAAAAACTCCCTCCAACCAAGCAGGCGGTTCATTCATTTATCAATCCCAATCCCACCTCTCATTTTCCATTATCCAAACACACCCGTCTCATCTGATCGATGGAAAGAATCCAGTTGTTCTCAGCCACTCAAATGGTGATGAAAGCGATGACGCTTCCAGGCACAACGGCAGTGACGGTGCTCCCCAAGCCCCTCGGCCAAATGGTATCGACGATGCTCCCCCAAAGCCCTCGGCGTGACGACGACTACACTCCCCCAACCCCTCACCCCATCCCCCCCCCCCCCCCGCGTGGCACGACCACGGCCACGCTCCCCCATCCTCAGCGGGACGGTGGTGGCACCGCTCCATGCTCTCAGGCGCAACAGCAATGAGGAAGGAGGGAGCAACAACATCGCTCATCCGTTGCGGTACCAATCTCGGTGCATTCTCCATTCCTAAAGCTAACCCTTTTCAGATTTTCCTTCTTCTTACCTCCTTATGTCGGGACATGATCCATCCACATTTGGAACATCGTCCCACATCGTTCCCATTCCTCGAAGAAGTAGGAGGAGCTAAGCGGTGTTCTAACGTTTTGATTTAGGTTTGCTGCTAATTTTTCTAATCTTGGATCCTATTTAATCTTGTTATTTGCTTTAGGTTTTCCCCCTCAATTTCGTTTATTTTTTTTCCTATTTTTACCGCTTCCAATCACCATATTATTGGAGTTTAAGATCTTAAATTTTGAATCGCCTAGGAGTTGTTGTTCGGATATGTTCAGTTCAATTACTTTAAAATTTTCATATACATATGTCAAGTGGCGAAATTTTTTGGTCGTGTATTTTTCCTTTCTAAATCAAACACCATTTTTTCCTGGTTCGTGAATTAACGCCCTAAGGAAACCGGAAGTTGCATGCCTAACACGTGATGATGCGCGCGACGACATGAGCAACGACGGACGAAACAAAAATAGAAAATGTGATACGGGATTCTCGGACTTGCGGACAAAAAAGAGTGGTGACGATTAGAAAATTATGGATTTTTTAAGTAGTTACTAGCAAAAGTATCCGTGCGTTGTACCGGGTGATTACGAAGTGTGTACAGTGACTGGTTTAGACATCTAATATGGTAAAAAGAATTGTTTGTTTTTAGATAAATAATATGCTTTATATTTGTGGAATATACATGATGTTTATGGGAAAAAATGGATGGACGAACAATGCACATGCAGATAAAAATAGATTATTTAGTTGGAGTTAGTATATTTTTTTAAGAAAAAATTCCCGTGCGTTGCAACGGGAAAGATTTAGAAAAACAAATGAAATTTGGAATTAAAAATATAAGAAATATTGAAAGATGGGTTTAGAGTTCATATAGAAATAAAATTTAGAAATAATAGAAATTATAAATTATACTGGATGAGAAGTCTAGAATATTCTCCAAAAGAGGGTAGAGTGCATATATGAATACAATTTTAAAAAAAGAATTGAAATTCAAAATAAAAAAGAATATTTTTTTGAAAATAAACAGTCATAAACAATTAAAATGGTATTAATGCTATTTCTGAAAATTATAAAAATACTTAAAATCAATAAGAGAGAAAAAACTGATTTAAGCCCGACCCAATAGAGCGGTCTTCTGTGCTTCCCACGTGCGGTCGGCCCCATAGGTTGGCCCAATAGCGCGGCGACCTAAAACGTCGCCCGGCCCGACGTGGGAGGAGCATGGACCGTCCGATCTGATGAACGGTCTCGATTGATCCTAACCTAGATAAATACCCGTAACCCTAACCCTAACCCTAAAATCTCTCTCTCTCTCTCTCGATCCCCTAACACGATCTCTCTCTCTCTCTCTTTCTTTCTCGTAAAGCAATGGCGCCGGCGGCGACTATTCCAACAGGCGATGACGGCAGCGGCCTTCCCCACTGAGCAGCGGCGACGAAGCTTCTTGGTGGCGCGTTGGCACATCGGATCCCCGCCGTAGCGTCGGTCATCGGTTCAGAATCTAGCCCCCCCCCCCCCCCCCCCCGAGTTCGCAACCTCCATTGCAGCGAGGTGGCGAGAAGCAGCACGTGATGGCCTTATCTTGTGTTAATATTTTTGATGTTCTTTGATTTCGATTTATATTTGGACTGTGATTTTGTTTTTAATTGGATTGTGATGATTTCAATTTTTAGATAATATTTAAATATTCATTTTATTCAATTGTGTAAATAAGCAAAAGTATAAATCATACTAAAAATATCTTTAATGATAAAACCCTAACAATCGAGCCGAGTCGGTCGAGTTGGCGGGGCCCACGCGAGTAGATAAGGATCTATCTAGATCCATCCAGTCGCCGCCCCCTCCCCATTCTCGCCCAGCCCTCCACCCCTCCGCCCCCTCCCCCCACTTCCCTCCCCCTCCGCCCCCTCTCTCAGCCGGCCGGCCGGCTACTTCCCTCCCAATCCACCCCCCTCTCCTAGCCGGCCGGCCGTTTCCCTCCGGCGAGCAGACCACTTCTCCTCCCACTCTCTCTCCACTTCTCCCCCCTCTCTCTCTCTGCGGCGGCAGCGGGAGGGGCGGCATGGAGGTGGCTGTGGCCCGGCGGAGGCAAGAGGGGCGGCGGGCCGGACCTCGCCTCCGCCAGATCCGGCGGCATAGAGGCACGGCTGCGGTCCGACGGGGTAGGAGAGGCGACGTCGTCGTCTCTCTCTCTCTGTGTGTGTTCATGGTGGGGAGGTGCGGTGGCAGTGGCGGCGGACGTCGGCCGGACCTCGCCTCCTCCAGATCCGGCGGCATGGAGGCCGCTGCGGTTCGGCGGGGCGGGAGAGGCGGCGGCGGGGTCTCTTTCTCTCTCTCTCTCTCTCTGTTCATGGTGGGGAGGTGCGGCGGCGGTGGCGGCTGACGTCGGCCGGACCTCGCCTCTGCCAGATCCGGCGGCATGGAGGCGGCTGCGGTCCGGCGGGGCGGGAGAGGCGGCGGCGTCGTCTCTCTCTCTCTCTCTGTTCATGGTGGGGAGGTGCGGCGGCGGTGGCGGTAGACGTCATGGAGGTAGTGGGTCGGACCGCGTGTAGGCGGGCGGCCGGGCCTCGCCTCCACCAGATCCGGCGGCTGCGGCCGGGCGGCGGCGGGAGGGGCGGCGGGCCGAACCTCGCCTCCGCCAGATCCGGTGGCATGGAGGCGTGTCATGCCCAGAAATTCCCGAATAGAATTCCAAGCAGAATGTGCATTAAAATCCTCGTCCAGGACCGGCCGGGGTACACAAACGACAATATTGACATTCAGATCCACGTCTTACAAACATCATAAAAGTCTTACATAAATGCAGCAGAAAAACGAAAGACAACAGGAGCTAAGCCTTGACTAGAACTGCAGCGGGAACACCACTCCACAGGCATCCTCAACGGCACGGACGAAGCCTACTCCTCGGAGAAACCTTCATCTGACACATACCCTTGCTCTGGGGTTGGGAAAAATAGAGCAAAACTGAGTACTACCCACTGTACTCAGCAAGTCATACCGGAATAGGGGTATGATGCAGGGAATTATCAAAGGAGAGCTAGAGTGGTTCATTTGCATAAAGCGAGCATTTTTAAACAGAAGTTGAAAGATTTAAACAGTTGTAATAATTAATTAATATAAATCATCCACTGTCCAACGCTATCCCACGTTGCGACAGGCCCAACCATCCACCTAAACTATCCAAATTCAAAAGATTACACTAGGGTGAGACTAATCACGGTGAATCTGGTTGACCACCCATAACCGCGGGCACGGCTATTCGAATAGTTTTACTCTGATCAGAGGTGTACAACTGTACCCACAAGACACAGCCCCACGACACGTTTCCGTGCGCCGGCATGCCACCACGACATACCGGAAAGAGGCCGTGACAGGACCCTTCGCATAACCCCCTCTAACCAAGCACACCACACCTCAGGTTTCACCCCCACTCCTCGCAAGGCAGCGGGCAGTCCCCTCTCGTGCCTAGGTGAATCCGGAAGCCGCATAGGCCGTCGCAGGGCCCATCCAAACTCCATCACGCCCACCCTTGCTTGGATGCGTCGGCTAGAGGAAAGCTACGCTACAAGCCCAGCCGTTGCCCACGCTGGCTTGTGGTAAGTACGATAAGTTCTTCCAGGGCATCCCGCGAACCGGTCCTTAATTGACATGGGTGCGACCAGCAAAACCATACACCCACAGCCCACCATGTGATTCATTTTAATTAACCAACACCAAAGCGGTGGCACTAATCCAACAACACCATTAGAACCAACAGTCTAAACATTAATAGGATTTTCCCCATTGTGCACTAGTTGAACTAAGCATGGCTAAGCAATCCCTAGTCCAATCTCTAGTCATGTTGTAACCCAAGCTAACAAAGAGGCATGGTATAACAATAGCATGGCTATGATAATAGGTAAACATCCCATAGTAACATTATAAAACAATGCAATATTTGAAAGAAAACAATAGAGCATTTGCAATATAGGATCAACATGTTCAAGTGACAAGCATGACTTGCCTTGCTCTGCTGCTGGAGGAACCTCGGCGACTATTTCGAAGTACACCGGAGCGTCAGAGGAACCGGAATCTAGCGACATACAAAGCAAACATTGCAAACAGGCTATAAGACTACTGAAACAGGGAACAAAACCATTTTTAATGGATTCTACACATTTTTCTTGATTTACTGAGACTTGAATGGGTTTAAACGGAGCTCGGATGAATTAGTTATGAATTTTAGAAGATTCACTGTGTTTATTACTATAAAAGAAAAATCTTAAATCATTTATTGCGCAATAAATCCCAGGGCTGACGTCAGCACGGGGGAGGAGGCGCGGCGCTGACATGCGGGACCCACCGGTCAGCGGCTCGGGAGAGGGAGGAAGGGGCGCCGGCACGCGGGACCCACCGGTCAGCGACTCAAGGGGGAGGGCGGTTCACCATGGACCGGGACCACGCGGGTGGTCCACCGCCGGTTCACGGAATCGACGGCCCAGATCGCCCTCGGGGTCGATCGGACGGGCGGCGGCGACCCGGCTCGGCTCAAGGCCGGCCAAGCGGCCACGGCGACTGCGACGGCGCGCGCGCGAACGCGTTGCCGGCGACGGCCACCGGCGGCGGAGGCGACGGCGCAAAGGCGACGCGAAGGCGGCAGCGCTGAGCGGCGGCTAGGAAGGAGAGGGAGGGGAATAGATGGGAGGGGAAACCTCACCGAGGGTGGCCGGCGCGGAGGAAGACAACGGCGAACGGCGACGGCAAGCCACGGAAGGACGACGGCAACGGCGGACGGGATTCGGGGTGCCCTAAGGAAGGAGAAGAGAGATATTAGAGGGAGGGAGATGAACCACGGCGACCGGTATTCATGGCCGAAAGCGGCGGTAGGGGTTGAACTCACCGGAGCGCGAGGGGATGCGAATTCCGGCGATGAAACTCGACGGGGAAGGGGCGGCCGGGGTGGAGTTCGGCCTCACGAACCCGACGGCGGCGACGGCGCGGTGCGGTGGCGACCCTAGCGGCGGCTAGCAGCGGCTGGAGTAGCGAAACGGCGGCGGCGGGTGGTTGCATGGCGCGAGAGCGATGGGGAGCTCGGGAGAGTTCGGCGAAATGGAGAAAAAGCGAGAGGGAGAGACGGGGAAGCTTAAATAGGGGAGGGGAGGGCCGGACATGGCCGGGAGAGGCGGGATCGCGCCGGCCAACGTGGGGAAGTGGGGGAGGAGAGAGAGGCGGGATTCGAAAATCGAATCCCGGCCATCTGGGGCGCGGGCGCGGGCGGGAGAGAGAGGGGAGTGGGCGCGGGAGATGCGGCGCACGCGCGGACGTGGGCGACGTGGCCCGGGGGAGGCGGAGGCGTGGGCGCGGCGGCGGCGGTTGCGGGCGCGGCGGCGGCGGTTGCGGGCGCGGCGGCCGGCGCGGACGGCGGGAGGTTGGGGAAGGACCCGACAGGTGGGCCCCACCTGTCGGCGACCCCGGGAGAGGAGGGAGGCGGGGGCGGCCTAGCTGGGCCTCGGCCTGCGGCCGGCCCAACAGGGAGGAGGGAGAGAAAAGGAGAGAATGGGCCGGCGGCCCATTCGGAAGGGGAAGGGAAAAAGAAAAAAAGAAAAAGAGAAAAGGATTTTCCCTGGAATTAAAATATTTCTTGCTCAATTTTAATTGGTTAAAATTATTTCTAAGGCTCTGAAAATTCCACTAAAAATCCTGTTAGTGAATTTCGACATGTAGAACTCAAGAAAAATTCCACATGCCAAATCCGATTATTATTTGCATTACTTTCTTAGGGTTTTCTCTTGATTTGCACCGGCATTTTCTTGGGGTCATTTATTAATTCAATTTTTGGCTTAGGAGGAGAACTTCCGGGTGTGACAAGGCGGCTGTGGTCCGGCGGGGGCGGGAGATGCCGCGGCGTCGTCTCTCTCTCTCTGTGCATGGTGGCGGTGGAGGTTCATGTGTTCTTGGTTGAATGTTTTGTTATGTGTGTTATTGATGGAATGTTTCATGTGTGTTTTGGATGAATTTCGACTGGGATTTTTCTTGGGGGCAGGGGGCGGACGAAAAATCCCCGCATTTGGTTGTGATTTTGGGAATTGATTCCCTTGTATCCGGGATTTGATTTGATTTTGGGAGTTGATTCCCTTGTATCCGATTCTGAGAGGGATTGGAGGGATGAGGATTCGGGGGCTGCGGTCGAAGGCGCACCGCGAGGGACGAAGGCAGCCTTCGTCTGACTTGTTACGACCGGAAAAATCCAAATATTTATATTTATAGATATAGATATAAGATAAGAATAAGATTTATATTTGTATTATTGTTTAATTGAAAAATACAAAGATCAGACATCGATGTTTTTAAGCTGTACATCCCCTAAAATAAAGAAAAGGAGTACTCCATATCGCTTCGCGATTTTTTGTTGACCAAATCAATTGTCCTTGTCCATCGCTATCTTCAGGCCGCCAAGAAAGTCAGTGAATGACGCCGTCGACGATCCGCCGATCTCCATCGCGCGAGTGGCCATCTGTTTCGCCAACGCCATCCTCTCCCTGATCTGCTTCCCTTGCTCTGACTCCATCACCAGCCTCACCTTGGTCTCCACCTCCTCCGCCTTCACCACCCCGTCGTCGTCATAGCCATCCATCACCACCCCAAGCTTCATCTCCTCCACGACGAACACCTTGTTCATCCTCTGCTCCGCGTACATCGGCCAGCAAACCATAGGCACCCCTGCCGTGACGGCCTCCAGCGTCGAGTTCCACCCGCAGTGCGTCACAAACGCGCCGGTCGCCGGGTGTCGCAGCACCTCCACCTGCGGCGCCCACGACGGCAGCACCAGCCCGCGCCCCCATGTCCTGTCCAAGAACCCCTCCGGGAGCAGCGACTCCAGCGCCGCCTCGCCGCGGCCCTCAAGCCGTTTCGTCGAGTCCGCGTCCGCCGCGACCGGCGCGCGCACGGCCCAGAGGAACGAGTGCTTGCTCCTCTCCAGCCCCACGGCGATCTCCTTCAGCTGCTCCGCCGGCACCGAGCTCGCGCTCCCGAAGCAGAGGAAGACCACGCTCCGCGGCGGCTGCGCGTCCAGCCACCTTAGGCACTCCTGCTTCTCCTCTTCGCCTCCGCGCTCTTCGCCGACCAATGGGCCGACGCAGAATAATCTCGGCGCGGGCTCGCCAGGGCGGGGGATCCCGTCTCGTATTGCCTTCACGGCGCGGGGCTCCAGCCACTCGAACGTGTTCACCAGTACGCTCTTCGCTTTGGCCAGCTGCTCGAAGAAAGCGATGGTTGCCTTGTACTGGTCCTTGTCGCGGTCGAGCAGGAGCACTTCCGGCAAGTCGGACGCCGGAATCGGATGGACTCCCGGGATGCGCAGCAAGGAGCGCCCCATCTGCCCGAAGGACACGGCGGATCGCATGACGGGGATGTGCAGGTAGGAAGCAAGGGCCGAAGCGCAGGAGACGAAGAACAGGTAGGCCGGGACGCCGAGCTCCGCGGCGGCGTCGAGCCCATACGCACAGAAGAAGTCGATGACGAGGGCCTCCACGGACGGGAGGGAGCGGACGAAGGCGGTGAGCGCGGCGTTGGTGGCGCGGAGGTCGGCGAGGAGGGTGATGAAGGGGTCAGCGTCAGGGTCGGCCGTGTCGGCGCCGGAACGGGCCGGTGCCGCCGGTGGTAGCAGCTGGAAGGAGACGGAAGGGTAGTAGGCGGAGAGGCGGGCAACGGTCTTACGGGACTCGCCTGACGACGGAACGTCGGCGACGGCGACCGTGACGGGGACGCCATGGTTGGCGATGCGATCGGCGAGCTGCGTCATGGGGTGGAGGTGCCCCCGGACCATCCATGTGTACAGCACGACCCTGCTCCTCATTGCTCGATTATGGCTCGTGTTTTCTGCGTGTTTATGGAGTACTACAAGGGGATATAAATGGGAATCTATGTTGCCGACGGCCGAGTTGTTGGCAGTCATCGGCAGCCGGCAAAGTTGGAACCACGAGCTATATCCTATTATTTGATTCCTAGTGATGAGATGATGTTTTCTAATAACAAAATGTGCCAGACCATGCTTTCCTTTGAAACTTTGGAGGCAGATATTAAAAAAATAAACCCCGCATATCCTAACTTTTTCTTCAAACTTTTAACTTTTCCACACATAAACTTCTAACTTTTTTCTTCAAACTTCTAATTTTAGCGTGGGAACTAAATACACCCTTTAAATGTACTACGTCTTTAAAATAGTATTCTATTTTTTTATACTTATACAATTCATTCTATTTCTATATACTACGTCTTTAATGTGATTTTCTTGTGTTGTGGTGAAGCCACGTCATCTCATCCCTACACTATAGTAAGGTTGCTAAATTTTGGTAAGATTTCATATGTACTTACTAAAATTTAGCAACAAACTAAATGTAACCATTTTTTTGGAACTTTACTAAAAAAGATAAGGTTAAAAATAGTAGCAAAGTAAACAAGCCCTTAATATGATTTTCTTGTGTTGGGGTGAAACCACATCAATCTTGATTTTCTTGTGTTGGGGTGCAGCCACGTCATCTTAAATAAGCCAGACCATTGGATGAAGCAACGTACACTCCAGATTGTCTCAGTTTTGCTCGGGCCACAATCTCTCCATCTGCCCCATCCCACTAACAAATTTAAGGTTAGCCAAAGCCTCAGAAGACGCACGCAAAAAAATATATACATCTTCCACTCACGTATTTACGGAAAAAAAAAGGTGCATCTTCCACTAACTCATTTTAAAATTTGTCGGTGCTAACCCTACAACGGTAATACACACGCAGGCACGCAGCGTATGTTGTGAAAGCATTTCAGGCATATGCATCTTCAGAACAAACATTTCAAACATGTAGTCTAGCAAGAATATTGAAGACATTTCAGGCATATGCATCTTCAGAACAGACATTTTAGGTAATAAACATAGAGTATTAGGAAATCAACAACATTACACCTTCAATTATGTATGCACTACTTCATTATTCATTTAACTGAACTGGTGAGCTGGATCAGGTACACCACCGGGAAACAAATATTAAAGAACCATGGGCATTTGTAACAGTTGGGAATTAACAGTTCGGTCAATCTGAGACATTGAAGTACATTTCCTTTTTTTTTCAACCGCTGGAGATCATTGTGCATCTTATTGGCCATTCGGCATCATTTGACGGAGGGAGTAGTATTTACAAATTAAATCCGAATCTACAAACCTGAATAAATCAATGATACAACCTAGTTTCCATAATATTTGGACAAGGATAAAATCAAGAACCAGTGTTGCCTACCCCCTCCGTCCAAAAAAACCCAATCCTAACTAGGGTTTGTCTTTTTTTTTGGACGGGGTAGTACAATATAGTTCAACATAACCATCCCACTTAAATAAAGAAACTTCCCAAATTTTACATCATAGGAAAAAACTGAAAAAAAAACCCCACCCCATTCACCACGATCTCACCAATCCAGATGTATTAGTTCAAATCTTATTTTCACGGAAACGTTGTATCTACTATGACCATTCACAATGCGCTTATGTGGCATCCGGCCTGAGTAGAGGGAACCAAATATTTGCCATGACCGCGTAGCCAAAGTATGCCATTGGTTCCTCGTCAGTTTTTGCAGGTGTGGCCCATACTAGTGCTCCATACCGCCAAGGGAGGGATGGAGGGAGAGAGAGGAGAGGAGACAGATGCGTCGTCATCCTCGTGCTCCATGCCGCCGAGCTCGTCACCCATGGGAGGAGGGCGACTGGGCGCTGTCCTCGCCGTTGAAGCTCGCAGGCTCGATGAGGAAAGCAACGGAGAAGGAGAGGAGCTCGAGGTTGAGGCGAAAGGGACGGCAGCGGTGGAGGTCGATCTGGCCCCCCCCTCCCCCCCCCCCCCCCCGGGGAGCTCGATGCGTAGCCAACGCTAGCGAGGAGAAGGGAATAATGGATTTGGCGTCGGCAAACTCAGGAGAGAGGGGAGATCCAGCGAGCCGCCGCCATCGCCGCCCAAGGCCGGATCCGGTGAGCCCAGGCCGGATCTGGCCATCCCGCCGCCACTCCATCAGTGTCGTCGCTGCTCGGTCCACCGCTCCGCTCGGCTCCGCGAGGAAGACGAGGTCACGAGGCTCCGGTCGACGGAGACCTCCATGAGGACGACTGCGAGGGCGAATAATCAAGGGGGAATTCGTAAGCATACGCTGCAGGAGCAGCGGCGACGGTGGAAGATCGAAGGGTTTAGGGTTTGCCGTGTCAATTGGTGTAGCGGGTCATTAAACATAGTTGGAGGCGATGGGACGCGGTGGCCGGTGGGATCAATCTGCTACTTACATGTTTCTACCGCACGTGCACTTAATAGCACTTCTGTTTTTACTTTGTTGCAAAATAAACCCAACTAATATTTTGTTTATCAAAATTTGAATGTAACAATCAAAATATTGTCCAAACCAGCATTCACGGTCAAGACATGATAATTCTAGAATCTTTGACATCCTCAAGATCTAGAAAACGGTCAATCTATGGAGCATGTGTGGAGGCTAAGATTTTGCGAGATTATTTTCCTAAACCACCCCCTGTAAGCGTGTAGCTTTGGTGTCTTTTGTTGTCCTTGGTTTTGTTGTCAGATTCTGAGCATGTTAGTTTTTCTCCATACAACCGATTTACTCCCTCCGTCCAAAAAAACCAACCTAGAAGAGAACACCTAATACAATGAAAACCAGTCTAGAAGAGAACACCTAATACAACGAATCTGGACATAAGGTTGTCCAGACTCGATATACTGGGATGGGACACATCCCCTCCTACACCTAGTACAACGAATCTGGACACATTCTCTCCTACACCTATTACAACGAATCTAGACATAACGTTATCCAGATTTGATATATTGGGAGGGGACACATCCGCTCATAGATTGGTTTTTTTGGATGGAGGGAGTATGTAGATAATTGTTACTTTTTGGGTTGTGTAACGGGACATTTAACTATTTACTACATTTAAGATATGGCAATTAAGGATTTGTTGCTTGCTGTCTATAATATGTGAGTCCTCATATGTCTATAATATATGGGTCAATTGACAATTCATTTTTTTTGTGAGGACATTGAAAATTCCTTTAGAATCACTTGTAAGAGTGGCAAATAGTTAATTATTCCATGTATAACACCAACAGTTTGGTGGCTCAGGTTAAAAAATGCTCCTCTGTCCTATTTTAAGTGCAGTTGTGGGTTTCTGTGTCTGTCTAACATTTGATCGTCCATCTTATTTAAAAAATTTATAAAAAAAATAAGTCTTGCATGAATATAAAAATAAAAATACTAATTTGACCGTCAGTTCGGCCGTCTGTTTTATTTGAAATTTATTTATGATTAGTATTTTTAGATGATAAATGCAAGGTGCTTCAAAGTTCAAATTCTCAAGTATCAACCTAAAGTATAGTTGCATGAGGGAGAAAAAACTGGGAAATAAATTAGTGTGTTCTCTGTAAGGATGCCCGGACTTTGCATGAGATGCGCTAGCATAGTTGCACCGTAGTCTCATACAGATTCGGCCACATCACGACATGAACAACTCTAAAATCTGACGAAATCTAAATATACTGAAGAACATTATTCTCGGTCCTGCTAAAACCAACTCGGCTACAGTGTTTCAGTCATGCACGGGTGTATCTCTCGGGCCGCTTTTCACGTTGTTCGTCCCCAAATTGTTCAGGAATTCGGCGAACGCCATGTCAGACGAACCCCCATCTTTGACGGCATCAGCAGCCATCTCCTTGGCCATCGCCGACCTCTCCCTAAGCCTCTTCCCTTCCTCCGACTCCATCACCAGCCGAACCTTGGTCTCCAGCTCGTCGGCCTTAACAAGCTCGCCGTCGTAGCCCTCCACCAACACCCCAAGCTTCATCTCCTCCACCAGGTGCGCTTTGTTCAGCCTCTGCTCCGCGTACAGCGGCCAGCAGATCATCGGCACGCCGGACATGATCGCCTCCAGCGACGAGTTCCACCCGCAGTGCGTCACGAACGCGCCGACGGCGCCGTGCTGCAGCACCGCCGACTGCGGCGCCCAGTTCTTCACGACGAATCCCCTGCCTTGGGTCCTCTCCAAGAACCCTTCCGGAAACAACGCCTCCAAGTCCACCTCGCCGAGGTTGCTACGCACAGCCCACAGGAATCTGTGTCCGGAGTTCTCTATCCCCCGAGCCATCTCGCTCAGCTGCGACACCGAGAAAGTGCCCCTGCTCCCGAAGCAGAGGAACACCACGCTCTGCTTCGGTTGGCGGTCCAGCCACTCGAGGCACTCGTGCCGCGCGTCGTTCTCCTTGAGCTTGCCCCCATCGACCAGCGGCCCAACGCAGTAGATCGCGGGCACCGAGCGGCCGGACGGCAGGCAGAGGCCGCCGCGGATCGCTTTCAGGGCCCTCGTCTCCAACCAATCGAAGCTGTTCACCAGAATGCCTCTCGCTTCAGCCATCCGGGAGCAGTGGTGAATCCGGGTCGTGCCCACGTCGCTCTCCCTGTCTTGCATGGTGTCCGGCATGTCCAGCGCGCGAATCGTCGGCACGCCGGAGAAGCTCAGCACCGTGTCGGCCATGTCCTTGAAAGAGGATGGAGCCGAGCGGGCGACATGCGGAACCTGGAGGTAGATCGCTAGGTCGCTGGCCGCAGACGGGTAGAACATGTAGGCCGGGACGGCGAGCTCGGCGGCGACGTCGAGCGCGTCGATGCAGAACATGTCGACCACGAGAGCGTCGACGGCAGCAGGGAACGAGCGCAGGAGCTCCCGGAGCACGGGGTTGGCGAGGCGGAGCGCGTCGACGATCCACATGACGGGGTGGGAGTACGTCTTGCCCTCGCAGGACGGGATGGGAAGGAGGCGGACACCGATGGAGGGGCACACGGCGGCGATGCGGGCGATCGCGCCGGCCAGCACAGCGCCCTTGTCAGGCGGGTCGGCGACGGCGAGGGTGACGGAGACACCGCGGCGGACGAGGGCCTCGGCGAGCTGCACCATGGGGTTGAGATGGCCCACCGCAGGGCAAGGGTAGAGCAGCACCGTCTTCTCCACCATGGCCATGGCCACGCTTCTCGCAGCAGATCAGTCGTTGGAGGAAACGGGTGCGCGCGCGGACTGCGGGATAGCAAAATCGTGTGAAAATGCCCACGGAATCAGTGGCTCCTGGTTTTGTGCCAGCGAAAAGCCCAAAACGCCACAGGCCGGCGGCCGCACGAGACAGGCAGACAGCACAGCAACAGCACGTGGGTGTCTCCCGAATTAGCTAGCTGCAGGAAGTTATCCCGACCGTCGATTGCTGGATCCGACGGTTGGCTTACATCTGTCGCGCATAACACCAAAAGCCGTGTAGCACATGCCGGACATACAATGGTCACGCTGTTTTCGCCGTATAGCTGGGCGTTTGTACGCACGGCTGTTGAGCGTTCACGATTTCACGTATATCGATGAGTGATGATGCCATGCATGACGGAACGACCAGGCCAAAGTCCAAAACCGGGAAACACAGGCTGACAAGGCGGTGCGCGCTGGTCATGAGCTCTAGTATTGCACACAGAAAAACGGCGGTTTTTTCCGAGAGGCGACTGACGAGAGAGAGGTAGATCATCACGAGAGAGTAGTTAGCTACTCCGTCCATCCCATAATATAAAAAATTTTAGATGAATGTGATACATACTACTAGATAATCTAATACAATATATTTAGACAAAGTTAAGTTATCTAGATTCATGGTATTAGGGTGTGTCACATTCACCCAAAATCTCTTATATTATACTCCCTCCGTTTCACAATGTAAGTCATTCTAACATTTTTCACATTCATATCGATGTTAATGAATCTAAACATATATATCTATCTAGATTCATTAACATCGATATGAATGTGGAAAATGGTAGAATGACTTATATTATGAAACGGAGGAAGTAGGACGAATGAAGTACCTCTCTAACTACTGTAGCTCTAAAACTTAACATATCATCTATAACTAATTAACTTAATACTCTAGAATAGTTAACTATATACTACATACTAATCATTAATATATGACTCGTATTTCTCTCTTACATGTTTTATTGGAGCTCATGCTATAGTGGCTATAAATCTGTAGCATGTTTTTCCCCTCTATCCTATCATATTTCTTCTATATAAGTATAAATATGATGTGACAACATTTATAACCCGCTTACATCATCTTAATGTACTCGCTTGAGATGATGTTAGAACAGGTACAATAACAAACTGTAAGTCAGCTATAAGCATACGTGGAGGAGTGAAGAGAAGCGGATTTGTATCCAACTGCAGCACGGATTCCAAAACGCTATGTGTGTATGACATGCGGGATCAATTATTAATGTTGTAGTATATATTTGTAGTTAACTATTGTATGAATTATCTATTAGATTGGTTATATATAATTTGAAGATAGTAGTTGGCTATATTATTAAACTTGCTCTTAGTAATACCTTTTCTGCTGGTGAAAATTAACAAGTGAAAACTTCTCGTTAATTATCATTCAGGATGATTTTTTTTCATTATTCATGTTCACTTTTCCGGTGAAATTGCCCGAGGTAGAATATGTGATACAATAAGCTTTTTGCAGAATATTATCTTTCCAATAAGAAAATGAGAATTTTTTATAACCAAAGTGTGACACTGCCATGTAAGGCCATTCGCAGCGTCGTAGGTTAACGTTCGTGCAAGCTCAGAGATTCCGAGCCAGGTCGACGTGTGTTGTGCCCCAGCGTAGAACATGAAATGTCATTTGGACACGCGAACCTCGTCATAAATTGTCAGATGGTCAGGTGGAAGGCACACGGCGACGGTCGAAACAACGTTGGGGTGGTCATGCCCCATTGAGCTGGCCCCATCCTAAACTTTACCCGCTGCCACCGTCGAGCCGTCGCCGTCGCCGTCTCCCGAGGCCAGATCCGATGAGCTCAGATCGGATCTGGCAAGCTCGGCGGTGAGGAGTGGCCGCCGCCACTGCCAACATCAAGTTGCTGTCATTGCCAACGTTGAGCTATTGCCATCGCCTTCAAGATCAGATCTAGTGACTTACAAGCTCTACAAGAAGAGGGGCGGCACCGACGCCCCAAGGTGGAGGGAGACCACACCGACAGTTGGGGGAGGAGAGAGAGCGGCATAGATAGGGAGGAAGTGCAGCATCGGTGGTGGGTGGTAGGGAGAGCAATGAAGGGGGAGAGGGGTGCCAGTGGTAGGTGGAAGGGAGAGCAGCTGAATGTTCGACCGCCACCATTTGCGTGGGCTTGGCTATGCCATGTCATGTTTAATCATTTATTTTCTTATCTAATTTGTAATTGTGGAATTTATGGATTTTTGTCCGTACTTAATATTGTGCGAACGAATATACAATGTGTATCGATTGTTTGTGGTTTTATATTTGCTGGCTTAAAAAATGTCTAATTGTGATGGTTTGTACAATAGATAAAAATGTCTAATTAGGAGAAAAAGGCTTGCTCGGGATTTGGAACCAACTCCAAGGGGTCTGCACCCGTCTAAAACATATGTATAGGTTTTATACAGCCCCTCCTTTTTCTCCACTTTTATCGTGGGGCGTTGTGACGTCCCAAAACGACCCTGAAATATATCCTTTAAATTATGACTAGAATAATTAAAATTCGTGTGAAAGCCTCCAAAAATTAAAATATGCAAAGTAAAAGTCAAATAAGGCTTAGAGGATTTTTGTATATTTCCTAAAAGCCTAAAATGTGTAAATAAATTTTAGTGGAATTTTCAGAGCACAAATAATAATTATTAAGAAATAAACAAAGTTGAAAAGGTTTTATAAAAAGAAAAACCCTAAAAACCCTCCCTCCCTCTCTTGGGCCGGCTCGGCCCACTTCCCTCCCCCTCTCTCCTCTTTCCCCGTGGCCCACTCGGCCCCTCCCCGCGCGCACGCCGCTAACGGGCGGGCCCGCCTGCCACCCTCGCTGACGGGTGGGGCCCACCCGTCATCTCGTTCCTCCCGCCGCTCCCGCCGCCTCGCCCGCGCCTAGCGCCGCCGCCGCCGCGAATCCCACCGCCTCCCGTCGTCCCCGCGTGAAATCAATAGGGGGGAATTACTCCCCGTGATCCCCTCTCCCTTTCTCCCCATTTTTTCCTCTCTCTCTCTCGCATTCAAACGGGCGGATTTGTTCCCGCAAATCTCGTTGGCGCCATTGATGGCGGCCGGACCTCCCGGCCGGTTTCCTTCCTTCCCCGGCCGCCCTCTCCCCCTTCCAACCCTATTTAAACCCTCCCCGCACCTCACCCGTTTCCACCTTTGCCGCGCCGTCTCCTCGCTGGAATCGAGCTCGCACCGTCGCCCTCTCTCTCCTCTGTCGCCGACGACCTTTGGCCGGCTCTCTCCGCTCGCCGGGACCGTTTCCCGCCCCGGCGTCGCCTCCTCCGGCTTCGCCGCACCGTCGTCGTCCCCGTCCACCCCCTCGTCGAGCTCGCTGACCGCCGGAGCGCCGCCGTCCCCGTCGACCCGAGCCGCGCCGCCGCCTTCCTCCGCTCCGGCCGCCTTTTTCGTCGTTGCCGTCGACCTAGGGTGAGCTGTGGACCGCCGCCTCGTTTCCCCCTTTTCCTCCCCTCTCTCGGCCGCCGCTCCGCCGTGCCTATGGCCGCTGCCGGCGACCATAGGGGCGCGGGCGCGCCGCCTCCCGCCGGCCGCGTCGACGTAGCCGCCTTCGGGCGCGCCGAGTGGCTGCCGCGTGGGGCCTGGCCGTCAGCCGCTCGCGCCCTCAGGTGCGGCTGACACGTGGGGCCCACGGCGCCGGCCAGTGTGAGCCCGGGTGCACCCGGTCCACCGTGGACCGTGAGGCTACCGTGTGGGCCCCACTCCCGTGGACCCGGTCAGCACGCCCTCCTCCCCTCGGCTGATGCAATAAATCCTTTTTAAATTAAAATTTAAATGAAGAAATTCGTAAATATTCATTTAAAGAGCATATAAACTTCAAATGGCCATAACTTGGCCATTTGAACTCGGAATTGGACCGTTCAAGTCTCTAATTTTTCCTTAAGAAGTCGAGAACTCATTTTTGTGCTTTGTTCCTGCTTGTTATATGGAGTTTATTAGAGTAAAAGCTTTTTTCCTTTCCGTTGGTCGTGTAGACGCTACAACTTCGGAAGATCCGCTCTACGTGGAGGTTGAAGCCGACGTTTGGGAAAGCGAGCAAGGCAAGTCACATCATCCTTGAACATATTGAATCCCAGTTTATAAAATTATTTTGATTTAAATTATTGCATTATCGCTTTATTTAAATTCCCGTGTTATCACTGTTTTATTTAGCCATGCCTATTTACCTTTGTTATGACCTTATTATTATTGCTATTGTTATTATTACCTTGTTCACCCTAGAATAAACAAAACCCCAACTAGTGGATACTCTATTCATGGTACCACTAGTATGAATTTAGGTAGATGCTTCGCTAGATTAAATAGGCAACATTATGTGGTTTTACAACTCTAGACTTTGGGAATATTCATATCACCTGGACACTATGGAATGGTTGGATTATTGTGGAATTGGATTCACACCTCCCCCTCTATTCCAAATCCTCAAAATGGTTTTAGGCTGGGCTCGGGGTGCATGGTTTTGATAGTAGCACCTCGGCCATATAAGGACCGGTCTTCGGGCCTCTGTTGCAAAGCACTACCGTAATTCCACATGTCTAGTGGGTAAGGCTTAGTTTGTGGCTCAGTCTGGTTATAAACAAAAGTACACGGATGGAGATGGACGAAGTCGGGGGTCGATGGACATCTCTAGGGAAAATGAAGGCTACACGAGCTGCGGCCCGGTAGTCGAGATGTCATGGCACAGGGCTGGTGTCCTGCTGCTAGGGGCTCAGTCCTGCCTACCTGTCCGGGAGGTTCCGGCCGTAGGTGGGGTTGGGTCGGTACTCTTGTCTATGGCTAGGATGGGTTGGAAACTATGTCACGTCTTTTGTCCGTATGCCGTGGTGGTATGTGGCACGTGGTTACACGTGAGGAAGATGTGTCTTGTGGGTAAAGATATACACCTCTGATCAGAGTATAATCTATTCGAATAGCCGCGCCCTCGGTTATGGGCAAGCCGAGCAATGTACCCAAGTTAGTGTTTTAATTCTTAAAACCTGCTTAACAACTAAAATGTGGAATGGTTGGCCTGGGTTGGCTTGGGACGAGCTAGGACCCAAGGTCGGGTTGCTAGTTCGGTCTGAATCATCGTAGGCCTTAGGTTAAGGCAGGTTCGTGTGGGTTCACGGCCTTGATTAATAATATTGCATAGCTCTAGGATCGTATTTACAAAGTAGCTTTGAGCAACTAAGTGACTTTCAATGCTATTTACTGCAAACCCTAACCCCCTATATTATGGCTCCCTTGTACTCTCTTGCATTTATTCTGCACTTGTGGGTGTGTCTTGTTGAGTACGGTGGTTGTACTCAGTCTTGCTCAATTTTTCCAAACCCAGAAGAGGAGTTCCTGGAAGATGAAGGCTTTGGTGTCTAGCTCGTGCTTGCTGTCAAGCGCCTGTGGTCGTCGCCCTAGTCTTCCGCTGTTTTTCGTTTGTCTTCTTGTGTGCTGGGCCTTCGCCGCCCATGTAATAAATTATCTATTTATGCTTCCGCTTGTTAAACTCTGAATTGTATCAACTTTTGGTGTACCTTGCCTCCTGGGACAAGGAATAATACACGCACGTAAGGAACGCCTGTTGGGTTATTTCCGGTCGTGACAGGCATCACAGTATAAAAATGTTAAATCTTAACCACACGTTTAAGAGAAGATACAATAGCAGACTATTAGCCAGCTGCAAACATATTTTAATGAGATAAAAGAATAGAGAGAAGAGCGGCGGGCTATAAATCTGTAGCCAGCTGCAACACGGACTCCAAGACGTAATGTGTGTATGACATGTGGGATCATATATTAATATTATAGTAATTAACTATAGTATGAATTGGCTATTAGATTGACTATAGATAAATTAGAGCCAGTAGTGGGCTATACTATTAAACTTGCTCTAATCCAACGGTTGTTAATGGGGTCAGAGAATAAAACCCAGATTCCCACGCTCTCCTTTCAACCGCACCCATATGCTCAAGCTATCTCCCGGTGTATAAACTTATAAACTTTGGATCTAAAAACTTTAGGTGTATAAACTTTAGATGTATATAGAAAATATTTGAATTCAAATTCAAATTTGAATCGGGTATATAAACTTTAGGTCTATAAACTTTAGGTGTATAAACTTTAGATGTATAGAAAGACTATATATGAAAAATATTTGAATTCAAATTCAAATTTGAATAGGATATTTGAATTCAAATTCAAATTTGAATTGGATATAATTCAAATTCAAATTTGAAACGGGTGTATAAACTTTAGGTGTATAAACTTTAGATGTATAGAAATATTATATAAAAAAATATTTGAATTCAAATTTAAATTGGAATCGGATATATAAAATTTTGGTCTCTAAACTTTAGATGTGTAAACTTGAGGTGTATAAACTTTAGGTGCATAAATTTACTAAAATAGGAAAGTAATGCGGTGCCAAAAAAGAAAACAGGTAGAGGGAGGGAGGGGGAGGTGGGGAGCGAATATGATCGCTACCCCCTCCCCAGCTACCCCTCCCCAGGGCAAGAGATCACCAAACAGCATTTCCGTGCCTTCTTCTCGATACGGAATTTTATTTCGACTGATAAATTCCTTTATTGCGGGTAAATCCAAATCGATATTAGAGATAAATAAATAGAGTGACAAGGGTGCCTATCAATCTATCATTATACGCTTGAATCGTTGATAACAAAGAGAGAGTTTAAGTCATACATCTTGTATTCATTGTATATTTCTATCATTCTATGGTGTAACTAGCATGGTGGTCCGCGCAGATTGCGCGGCTAGCATCATTATATTTTCTCTCATATAATAGCATATATATTTTCTCAATGTATTTTTCAAATATATTAAAATGACACCATAATTTCAAATTTTGTACTAACTTTACGAAACTACTAATGTGTAATATGAATATTGTATTTTATATACATTTTAGTTATTAATTACTATCTCCGTCCCAAAATACTTGTCGCTTTAAGTTTTTGTTTGTAACTATTGACATTCGTCTTATTTAAAAAATTATAAAATTAGTATTTATTTTGTTTGTGATTTGATTTATTATCAAAAGTATTTTAAGTATGACTTATCATTTTCTATATTTGCATTAATTTTTCAAATAAGACGAATGGTCAAACGTTGCAAGGAAAAAGTCAAAGCGATAACTAATTTGGGACGGATGTAGTATTTTTAATATCAATTTTTAGTTATCTGTAAATTATATTCGACTCTAAACTCGTCTTTCAATATTTTTTTATAATACCGAATTTTCGTTATCTGTAAATTGTATTTCTATATAGACTCTACGTTCTTCTTCCAATATTATTTATTTTTACTTCTGAATTTTTATTATTAAAAATTGTATTTCTATGTGGACTATAAACTCATCTTTAAATATTCTTTAACTTTTAATTTCGAATTTTAGTTACTTCTAAATTGTATTCTTATATTGACTTTAGACTCTTCTTCTCATGTTTTTTTAATTCGATTTTTAGTTATTTGTAAATTTTATTTTTTATACAGACTCTAAACTCTACTTTTAATTTTATTATGTTTATTCCGAATTTTAGTTAATTTTAAATTCCTATATGGACTCTATACTCTACTTCTAATATTACTTATTTTTAATTCCGAGTTTCTATTATTTCTTAATTGTATTTCTATATTGACTCTGCTTCTAATATTCCTTATTTTTAATTCCGAATTTCTATTATTTATTAATTGTATTTCTATATAAACTCTATACTCTTCTTCTAATATTCTTTATTTTTTAATTCCGAATTTCAGTTATTTATAAATTGTATTTCTATATGGACTCTAGTCTCCTCTTCCAATATTCCTTATTTTTTAATTCCGAAATTCAACTATTTCTAAATTGTATTTTTATATGGACTCTGTTTTTCTTTTTATCTGATTAATATGAGAATTTCTAGGCCGTGAGAGTCAACGTGGAGGCTCCTTTTTTATTCGTTTAATAAGTTAATAGATAGATTGTTTGGGACGGAATATATGCTTCTATATCTTCTTATTGCCTCAAATGTTGTGAGATGGAACTGAGAGGATTTGAGCGATCTGTTGACGTAGTCGTTCTGCAACACTTCTGTCAACGGAGGCCAGCAACTGACAAATCATCACACTGGAGCTAGGGACTATGGTAATTAAGTTTCATTTCTGTCAGTATAGACTAGAGACTGTATTGGGCTCTTGTAAGTTGTTTTTCTGAAGAAAGGCAAAAGCTTTGTCTTGTATATATTAATAGAGTAGGAGAAAATTATACAGGGTATATACAGGGTTAGCTGAAGAAAAACGACTAGCCCGCAAAAAAAAAAGGGGGTTAAGAAGTTAAGTGATATCTCCCAAAATTTCAAGCTCCTGTAGGATTGTTGCCCCCGTTTTGACCCATGCTCTTCCTTCCTCCTTGTTCTTTGATAGGATTGAGGACGTTGGTGACGCAGAGTTTCGGAAAATTCTTGCATTGTGTTCACACCAGATTTCCCATGAGACTAGGATAATCATAGTCCTGAGAGGCTTGCGGGGGGTGTTTGGGGATTCCGTTACGAGAGTCCACCACTGCCCAACCGAGTGACAAGTTTCCCAATTGCCCATCTGAAGGTCGGTGCCTGTCCATCTCTGGATTTCTGCCCATATTCTCTTTGTTAGTCTACATTTGGCCAGGAGGTGTGTTGGCGGTTATTAAAAGCCAATCTCATACCGCTAACATCTGCATAAAGTTCAGATAATAAAACATCCAACATAGTAATAGGTGCTTAATCTCACATATTCCACAAGTGTTGGTGTATATTTGTAAGCAGATGATAAACCCCGATATTCGGAGAAAATCTAGACTAAAGTGAGGAGAAATATGTATCTATACAAGGATGGGTTGTGAACTTCATCAAAACATTAGTGAATCAACCCAAAACTCCAAGAAATGGATAGAGGAAGGTCCAGGGAGTCCACCGACCGAAGGCCAGGCCAGGAGGGCCCAGCCCAGGTTCAGCCGAACCCCCCTGATCGCCGTTGATCCTGGGGTTTGGTGTGGACGTTCCAGATGTTCTCCCAATGACGGTTGCAGGGCAGTTCGGATATTTCCCCTTCTCACAATCGTCATAACTGCCCTATAAAAGGACCTCACTTAATTCACTCTCACACACACTTCCAAGCTTGAGCTGAATTATAAGAGACTCTATTGTACTATATTGTATACTAGAATAGGAAGAGAGTAGAGTAGAAGGAGTCGGAAGAATTCCGGAGTTGTCGGTAATCTTCTCCTATTTCTTTTATTCTGTTTATTACTCTGAATTCAATATAATATTCTTCTTGAGTAATTTAGATTTATCTTGTGAGAATTATCTCTTGGTTAGTTCCTAAATAGCATACGGGATTATTGTTCACTATAATCAACTAAAATATAGTGATTGCTTTGGTAGTTATAAACACTAAAGTAGATAGTAATTCCTTAGACGTGGTGTTTAGGTAATTATTATTCAATAATTGCTGTGTATCCCACAGTACGTTTGAGGTAGGTGTAGAGGTGGTGACAGCCCTCGAGATCACTTAAGTTCTCCCTGTCCGGGTACGTAGTAGAGTGACATCTGGGAACATCGGGTTGCCAGTGCCTGAAGTATTGCATTAGGATTAAAATTAAGCTTTCCCTAGACATTGTTTCTCACTAGTAAATCCTCTCTATCCTGGCCTATCTTTTGCTTGGTGTCCTTGGATGAACCGGAGGAAGATTTGACCACACACGTTCTCTTGGATTCGATACCCTTGGAATACTCCATAGGGGAAGTGCTACATCGGTATATCCGTGCGCTTGCGGATTTTGTCTGTGACCGTATTAAATACCAACAAGGTGTAGGGCCGATTCATCCACCGTGCAGCAGAGTGGGCAGATCTTTTGGTTTTGCCATCCTCTTTTCTCCAGTCTGTCTGCCATCCATACCCTGTTTTGAGTGACCAACCAGGAGAAGAATTTGCACTTTGATGGCGCCCAGGCCTTCCAGATTGATTGGTTGAAGACGGATCGCGCAGCCCCAAGGAACTAGAGTCTATAGGCCGATTTTGTAGAGTACTGCCCGTTTGATGTGAGGTTCCATCAAATGTTGTCTTGATTTTCGTTTAGCGGCCTCATGTCTCTGATCATTGTCCAGAGGCAGACATACTGTTGGAGGTGGCTCGCCTCCGTGATACGAGATATTTCAATGTCTCGGATCCAATTGTTTTCTGTTATGGCATCGTTCACTGTTCTGTTCTTCCTTCTAGAGGCCATGAAAATATTCGGGGCAATCTGTTGCAGAGTTTGATCTTCCAGCCATTTCGAGCTCAAAAACGTGCAGTTTTGCCATTGCCCACCATTATTGTTGTTGCGGCCACGAAGAGGTATCTATCTAACTAGTTGCATGGCAGCGCAGTCCACGCCCAAGGTTTTTCTGGCGCCACCCATTCGTTCCAAAGCCATCTGAGCCATAGTTCTGATGGCTCTTGTAAGTTGTAGAGGCTGTTTGGTTGATGGCCATAAGTTACCACACTTTGCCACACTTGAGGTTAGGCAAGTTTGACCATGTGAGGTGAGTGTTTGGTTAGCTCCCACAAGTGTGGTAAGATTCCTCTTTTGTAATCTAGGTCCCACATGTAAGTGACTCTAAAAAGTGTGGCATGGTTTCATTTTGGTGGCTAGAGTATGGCTTGGATTTTGATGGCCTCACCTTTGGGAAATTTAGCTAAGAAAGTATGGCAAGTCTAGACAATGTTAGTATGTGAACCAAACAGCCCTGTAATGTGTCTCGAGTCTCGACTGGACCAATTTCCCTTTTTCATTTTTTGGTGAGAGCACCAGTTCGCACTGATGTATGTGTAAGGCAGTGAGAGGCAACGGCATCGAAAACATTCAGAAATCTGACGTCTGCCGAGAATGGACCACGATATGTGTAAATCATGTGCTCCACGACGCCTGCCTGCACCACCCACGCGCTTGTCTTGTACGTGGGCTCGTCTGGGATTAGACGGGCCGCCGAGTTTGCTGGGGTTACTAATAGTGGAAATAAGTTCATTTTCGGTTCCTCAAGTGGCCGAGTTTGAATGTCATCCTCAACCCGCAACAATACAGCGAGTCCCTCAGTAAGCAAAACCGGTGTACTAAACTTCCCAAGCAGTATAGGACACAGTTTTGGCCAACATGGTGAGTGGGACCCACATGTTAGATCTCTCTCCACCTCCAACCTCCTCTCTCTCTCCCTATCTCTCTCGTCCATTCCCATCGTCGGCTAGGGAAGGGGTGGAGATGAAGGCGGCGCCAACACTGCTCGCGGGCGTGAGGAACGCTACCTCATCCCCTTTAACGACCCTACCACCGCTGCCTACTCCTATGCCATACCCTTGACCCCCCCTCCCCGCCGCCACCGTCATCATCTTCTACGTTGACGGCCACCATATTCCTCCTCCGACCTCTGATTCGCTTCGCTGCTCAAGCTGCCACTGCCATGGCAGGGCCAGCGAAGGAGCCAGCGATGACGATAGGGAGCACTACTCATGACAACAATAGATAGGGAGAGGAGACGGCGCTGACAAGATCTCTAGGGATGTCTCCTATGGTGGCGTCGAAGCCCCATCGACACCAATGGCGGAGTTCGTAGGTGGGTGTCGTTGTCCGAGCCCAAGCCGCTGCATCGCCTCCCACCAGGGGCCAGACCCGCCGGAGCTAGAGCCAGAGCCATCACTTAGCCTCCTGCTCCTCCGTGAGTTCGTCCCCGCCGACGAGCCAGACATCACCAAACACGAGAAGCCCACAACGACGTGCACATCCACCAACCCCATGTCAACAACCGTGATGCCGCCATCGCTCACCGCCACAGGCACAGACACAAGTGACCACCACGCCACCGCCACTGCCTCTGTCTTCAATGGGCTAGGCCGTACCTCAAGCAGTCCAAGCAACGTCGCCGACGGTTGCTGCCATGGGCTCGGGCTCCACCAAGCTCGACGATCGGTGGGGAGGTCGGTCGAAGAAGGGGGCAGATAGGCCGGGGACTCTCTGCCGCCCTCAGCTTCCCCGTCTCCCCCTCTCTGCCATCCGGTTGACAAGGTTGCGAAAATTGATGATGTCGTGACGACGTGTGGGACGAGCCCTTGCCACCGGACGAGCCACAGCCGCCGACGGTCTGATCGTCGGCCATCCTGCCAATCAAAGTGGTGACGGCGGGAGGGGGGATCCTCCGCTGCTGAGCCACCTCCGCCCGTCACGCCGTCCTCCCCGTCAGGCACGCCCTGTGGATTGGAAAGAGAGGAGAAGAGAAGGTGGAGAGAGAGAGGAGGAAGAAAATACTGGCCACTGATATGTGGGCCCCACCCTGACTTGGCTTGTCACATCACCGAAAACCGGGTATAATACTGCCTAGGACCTCCGAAGATCCGGTTTTGTAAATTGAAGGAATCATTATATCTGGTATTTTGGTCTAGAGACGAATTTCAGATTCGGCGACAAGTTGAGAGACCTAAAGTGAACTTATCTCTTCCTTCATCGATGGAGCAGCCAAATAATCTTGATTGCGGTCATATCAGATAAATGATGTAAGACAAATTATCTTTATTTGATCTGTCACCATATTGTACCTTCCACTTTTATTCTTTTTAAGCCTATAATTTTATCTTTTATCTAGACATATTCGCTACCTATGATGTTGTTCATATTTTGATAGTAGTACTCCTATGCCTTTACTAGCTTCTTTTATATAAAAACTAGCATAGTGGCTCGCGCAGATTGCGCACCTAACATCATTATATTTTCTCTCATATAATTTCTGATTGTATTATTCAAATATATTAAAATGACAACATAATTTTAAATTTTGCAATAACTTTACGAAACTACTAATGTGTAATATTCATATTGTATTTTATATACGTGTTAGTTATTAATTATTTTTAATATCAAATTGAAATTATTTGTAAATTATATATATTCCTATATGGACTCTAGACTCATCTTTTAATATATTTTTTTAATTCTGAATTTTTATTATTTCTAATTGTATTTCTACGTGGACACTAAACTCATCTTTCAATATTCTTTAATTTTAAATTTCAAATTTCAGTTACTTCTAAATTGTATTCCTATACTAACTTTAAACTTTTCTTCCCATGTTTTTCTTAATTTCAAATTTTAGTTATTTGTAAATTATACGGACTCTAAACACTACTTTTAATTTTGTTATGTTTATTCCGAATTTTAGTTAGTTTTAAATTCCTATATGTACTCTAGTCTCCTCTTCTAATATTCTTTATTTTTTAATTCCGAATTTCAACTATTTCTAAATTGTATTTCTATATGGACTCTAGTCTCCTCTTCTAATATTTCTTATTTTTTAATTCCAAATTTCAGCTATTTCTAAATTGTATTTCTATATGGACTCTGTTTTTTCTTTTTCTCCGATTAATCTGGGAATTTCTAGGCCATGAGAGCGAACGTGGAGGCTCCTTTTTCTATTCCTTAAATATTATAACTAGCATGGTGGCCCGCGCAGATTGCGTAGCTAGTATCATTATATTTTCTCTCATATAATAGCATATATGTTTTCTCATTATATTATTAAAATATATTACAATGACAACATAATTTTAAATTTTGTAGTAACTTTACGAAACTACTAATGTATAATATTCATATTGTATTTTATATACGTGTTAGTTATTAATTATTTTTAATATCAAAATTTAGTTATTTGTAAATTATATATGTTCCTATATGGACTCTAGACTCGTCTTTTAATTTTTTTAATTCTGAATTTTTATTTTTTCTAATTGTATTTCTATGTGGACTCTAGACTCATCTTTCAATATTCTTTTATTTTTAATTTCAAATTTCAGTTACTTCTAAATTGTATTCCTATATTGACTTTAAACTCTTCTTCCCATGTTTTCCTTAATTTTGAATTTTAGTTATTTGTAAATTGTATTTTTATACGGACTCTAAACACTACTTTTAATTTTATTATGTTTATTCCGAATTTTAGTTAGTTTTAAATTTCTATATGGACTCTATACTCTATTTCTAATATTCCTTATTTTTAATTCCGAATTTCTATTTTTTTTTCTTAATTGTATTTCTATATGAACTCTATACTAATATTCCTTATTTTTAATTCCGAATTTCAATTATTTCCTAATTGCATTTCTATATGGACTATATACTCTACTTCTAATATTCCTTATTTTAAATTCCAAATTTCAGTTATTTCATAATTGTATTTCTATATGGACTCTAGTCTCCTCTTCTAATATTCCTTATTTTTTAATTATGAATTTCAACTATTTCTAAATTGTATTTCTATATGGACTCTAGTCTCCTCTTCTATTATTCCTTATTTTATAATTCCGAATTTCAGCTATTTCTAAATTGTATTTCTGTATGGACTCTGCTTTTTATTTTTCTCCGATTAATGTGAGAATTTCTAGGTCATAAGAGCGAACATGGAGGCTCTTTTTTATTCCGAATCTTAGTTAGTTTTAAATTCCTATATGGACTCTATACTCTACTTCTAATATTCCTTATTTTTTTAATTCTGAATTTCTATTTTTTTTCTTAATTGTATTTGTATTTCTATATGGACTCTATACTCTACTTCTAATATTCCTTATTTTTAATTCCGAATTTACTTCTAATATTTCTTATTTTTAATTCCGAATTTCAGTTATTTCCTAATTGTATTTCTATATGGATTTTAGTCTCCTCTTCTAATATTCCTTATTTTTAATTCCGAATTTCTATTTTTTTATTTATTGTATTTCCATATGGATTCTATACTCTACTTCTAATATTCCTTATTTTTAATTCCGAATTTCTATTATTTCCTAATTGTATTTCTATATGGACTCTATACTTCTACTTCTAATATTCCTTATTTTTAATTCCGAATTTCAGTTATTTTCTAATTGTATTTCTATATGGACTCTAGTCTCCTCTTCTAATATTTCTTATTTTTTAATTCCGAATTTAAGCTATTTCTAAATTGTATTTCTATATGGACTCTAGTCTTCTCTTCTAATATTCCTTATTTTTTAATTCCGAATTTCAGCTATTACTTTTTTTTTCTTTTTCTCTGATTAATGTGAGAATTTCTAGGCCACGAGAGCGAATGTAGAGGCTCCTTTTTCTATTTCTTTAATAATATAATAGATAATAGATAGATGATTTACCAAGGCTCTTGTTCATATTGTTCAGTTAAAGCAGTTGATCTATTTTGTTCTACCGCGCACTCCGCCGCCGCTGATTTTGTTTGACACATGGTCTATTGATTAGGTGCTAATTAATCACTGGTGAGGCCAAGCTGTGCGGCCCTTGATCCACGATAGGTGGCCTACAGGAAAGCAACGGCAAAGTTTGCCGTTGGTCTCAAATGCAGAGGGAAGGCAGCACGGCATGGGCGGATATATGTGTTCATCAAGGATGGCGCTCGTGTCGGAACTCATAGCATCAAATCTGGAGTCTAGAATCAACCTTCATCAAGTAATTTAGCGAACACAGATACTAACTTTTTTTATTTGTGAATGAACGGGGCAGAAGGCGCAGGAGCACACAGAGTGCAAGTCCAACACGGTCGTCCGCTAACACGAACCGCATCATCTTCTCAGGTCCTCTAGGAAACAAGGTAAGCTAAGCGCCCAAATGCCGAACGATGAGTGATTGATCACTCGGACGTCACCAAACGATCGATAAACTCGTCAAACGCCACACGCGAGGGCCCTTCTTCCGCGAGCGCCTCCACGGCCTTCGCCCTCGCCACGGCCAGCCTCTCCAGTAGCTTCCCCCCTTCCTCCGACTCCATCACCAGCCTCACCTTCGCCTCCACCTCCTCCGCGCTCACCATCTCCTCGTCGTAGCCATCGATCACCACGCCCACCTTCATCTCCTCCACGATGAACACCTTGTTCATCCTCTGCTCCGCGTACAGCGGCCAGCACAGCAGCGGCACCCCCGCCGTGATCCCCTCCAGCGTCGAGTTCCACCCGCAGTGCGTGACGAACGCGGCCGTCGCCGCGTGGCGTAGCACCTTGGCCTGCGGCGCCCATGACTTGACCACCATTCCTTTGTCCGCCGTCCTCTCCAAGAACCCCTCGGGGAGCAGCGCCGCCAGGTCTGGCTCCGGCAGATGCTCGAGCAGATTGGCCGGATCCTGACGCGGGCTCCGCACCACCCACAGGAACCGGTGGCCGGAGCTCTCGAGCCCGCGCGCTATCTCCTTCAGCTGCGCCGCCGAGAAGGAGCCCATGCTGCCGAAGCAGAGGAACACCACGCTCCGCGCCGGCTGCGCGTCCAGCCACGCGAGGCACGCGTGCCGCACCCCTCCTCCCTCCTCCTCGCCTGACGCCACCAGCGGACCGACGCAGTACACCGGCGGGGTGGGGCGGTCCGGGGAGCAAGCTCCCTCCCGGAGCGCACCCATGGCCCTCGCTTCAAGCCACTCGTACGTGTTGAGCAGCACGCCGCTCGCCTCCATGGCGCGCGCGTACAGCTTGACCCGCGCCTTGTAAAACCGACCCTCTCTGTCCTGCACGAGGGACGGCATGTCCGATGCCGGTATCGGCGGGACGCCGGGGAAACGGAGGAGCGCCTTGCCCATGTCTCTGAGGTTGGTGGTAGTCGTGGAGTAGTGGTGCATCAGGCCTAGGGAGGCGGCAAAGGCGCCCGCGGCCGAGGTGAAGTATATGTAGGCGGGGACGTGGAGCGCCGCCGCGGCGTCGACTGCCTCGGCGCAGAATATGTCGAGGACAAGCGCCGCGACGGAGGGGATCGATCGGAGGAGCGACGCGAGGGAGGGCACCGACCGGCGGAGCACGTCGAGCATGAGCAAGAGGGGGTTCGGATCGGGGTCGGCGCAGGACGGCGGCGGCGGGAGGTGGTGGAAGGTGATGGAGGGGTTGGAGGCGGCGATGCCGGCGATGGTGGGGGATCCCGTGGTGCCCGATCCGGGGGTGGCCGGGACGGCGATGGTGACGTCGAGGCCGCGGGTGAGGAAGAGCTTGGCGAGCTCGACCATGGGGAGCAGGTGACCCGCGCCCATGGCGGCGTATAGCACGACGTTGCGGCTGGGCTTGGACTCCATTAGCTCAGGACTCAGGAGCTCTCACTTTCATCGTCCTTTGGAAGAGAGATCTCAGTTGCGGTGTGGTCACTGGTTGGTCACTTGCCTTGTGATTCTTTCGGCTTCATTAATTCCTTTTTCTTTTCAGGTGGTCTAACTATTTACGTCTTCCAGCTACGAAGGCGGGAACCATTTCCGTCTCCCGGTGACGAAGGCGGGAAATTTGCTGGGTAAGGCTATATTTACTCCGTGTGCGTCCACTTCGGTGTGCGTGACCGCACCATTTGCGTCGCGGCCTCGCCTCGGCTTCTCCGTCCCGCCCGCGCAAGCAGCGCCCGCCTCCTGTTCGACGGAATGGCACAGTGGGACGCGCTCGTGGACGCCGCGCTTGCAAGGCTGGCGTCGAGGAACCTCCTGCGAGCCACGCGTCCCATCGCCCTCGCGCCACCTCCAGCGCCGCCTGAAACCTTCGCCGGCCCTGGCCCATGGGACCGCGCCGCCGTCGAGATCCAGCTCGATCGCGCAACCCTCCACCAATGGCTCGCCGAAGGTACTTGCCAACTGTTTTTTCTTCTACTACTTCCCTGCAGGGATGCATGTCAAAATTCAGCTCCCTTTTCACCCCTTTCTACTACTAATTCCGTGTAACTTAGTATTATTCGTGGGCTCAAGACCTCCAAAAGGCAAATTGCTCATGAATTTACCTCTTCCATCGAAATATAGTTTGTTCATCTTTAATACAGAGATACTCAAGTCTTTTGCGTATTTCCAAGAAAAATATTGGTTTGTTTCGTTGTGAATTTGGGTTTTCAGTGACTTTGCTCATGGCAAAGTTTGGTTTGATTAGGTGGTGAAGCGACTGGCCAAGAAGAGGAGGTGGATGAGAAACTCATTCTATTCTCCGGGAATGATTACATGGGCCTCAGCTCCCATCCGGCAATCCGCAAGGCTGCAGTGAAGGTGTGCTAATTCTGTACCTCTAGCCATCGTTTGGTCTATCGAGTTTCTTGCATACTGCATTACTGTTTGATTTTCTATATTTAAGAAAATAATTTCTGTTTGATTTTACTAACATCATGTCTCTTTGCTAGGCAGCTCAAGAGTACGGCATGGGACCTAGGGGCTCTGCCTTGATATGTGGCTATACTACTTATCACAAATTGGTGGAGGAATCTTTGGCAGAGTTGAAGAAAAAGGAGGTCCAGTATCATATTTTATTTTACGTGAACACCTGTGTTTGCAGAAATTATATGAAGTGACCATCATTTTTTAAGCTATGCATCCTTACTACAGAGTTCTTCTACAGGATTGCCTTCTTTGCCCAACAGGATTTTCTGCCAACATGGCTGTGATGACTGCTCTGGGAAGTGTGAGCTCTATTTTGTCTGTTGGGAGAAAACCTGCAGAGGGTGAGAGAATTGCAGTTTTCTCGGATGCTCTCAACCATGCTTCTATCATTGATGGAATTCGCCTTGTTGAGCGACAGCAAGAAGTAGTAGCATTTGTCTACAAGCACTGTGACATGCATCATCTTGATTTCCTACTGTATGCTTTTCACTTTCCTGCCATAACATACATAAATTAGCAACCAACTGATTTATCTATTAACCATATCAATGAATACATGTGCAGGTCCAGTTGCTCAATTGAAAAGAAAGTTGTTGTCACAGATAGGCAAGTAACGTTTCCAAGTAAATTGACTTGTCTGCATGTGCATAGTATCAGAGTATCAAATTCTGAACTCTGAAGCTAATTTTTGTTGATAAAAAATGCAGCCTGTTTAGCATGGATGGTGATTTTGCTCCATTACCAGAACTTGTCAAATTACGCAGAAAGTATGGGTTTTTGTTGGTCATCGACGATGTTAGTATTTTATCTCCTCTCAAGTAGATTTTTATAGGCCTTGATAGTGATCAAGTTATATTGCAATTTTTGTTTTGAAGGCACATGGAACACTTGTTTGTGGCGAGAATGGTGGTGGTGCACCCGAGCTGTTTGGATGCGAAAATGACATTGACATAAGCGTTGGTACCCTAAGTAAGGCTGCTGGCTGCCAGGGTGGTTTTATAGTTTGCAGGTAATCTATTATCATGCCATATCCATATTATATACCAAGGAAAGAGCTGGCATAATTGTATTATATATATATATATATATATATATATATATATATATATATATATATATATATATATATATATATATATATATATATATATATATATATACTCCGGGAGTGAAGCATGTGTTCTTAGTTCTTACAAATAAAGGAGTGCATATGCACAGAATATCTGAGACAGTTGGACAGATATTACTGCAAACATATGAACTGAGCAATGTGCCCATCAAATTATCAAAGCCAATAGGAGTGTGGGAGCATACGCTTGGATCATTGGATCAGAGTGTATCTTTTAATTCCAAACACTTTGATACACCTGTATCTGTTGCCATTCTGATTTATGAGAGCTTTGCAACCATGCTCTTTGCTGACGTCATCTGGGTAACTGGGTTATAACTTGTCATGCAAATATTTAACCTTATACACAGTCAAAATGTATTGTCCACATAGATTGTGAACGCTCAACATCACATCGCTTCTTTGTACTTTGGGTGCAGAATCTCCTGTGATAGTTTCTGACTTAATGAGCAATTATTTGAAATTTGTTGTGCAGCAACCGATGGAAGAGGCTAATTCAATCGCGTGGCCGCTCATTCATATTTTCAACTGCTTTGCCAGTTCCAGTAGTTGCCTCTGTGTATGGTAATACTCACATCGAATATTAAATTATAGCACCAACATTTCATTTGAGGGTAAAAGGCATAAGCATTGCTACCATATTAATTTCACATTAGTCGCTTAGTAAGAATGAAGATTTCAATAAAAACACCTGTGCATATCATTAAGATAATAGTTCATTGTAGAGTATGGTATGGTTAAGTAACTGAAATCTTTTCTAATTATTTCAGCTGCTCTCCATGTCTCAAAGAAGGAGAGATGGCGGAGATCAGTGATCTGGAGGCATGTGCAGTATTTTGCTTCTTTGACCAAACTCGACTTAACTAGTCCCATAATTTCCATAGTAGTTGGAAGCGAAGAAGCAGCACTTAGGGCTGGCAGGTTCTCATTTCTTCCATTTTTGTATATTGCTAGTCTTATTTGTTTAAAGTTTCTAATCTTTTCGTATAAATCTTCAGGCATATGCTAAGATCTGGATTTCATGTTACACCAATTCGACCACCCACAGTACCACAAAACTCGTGCAGGTTGTAGTATTTCTTTTCCTGTCATTTTCCATCCCTGTGTCAATTTATACAAAAAGAAAAAAAAATCACAACCGGTGTTGATTAGGGATCATAAACTGAGTAATTGAAGTAGAGCTCAGGGTATACATTGCTTTAGTTAATATGGTTTCTTGTACTACGGCACTGTGCTCTCTGTAGATGGTATCCCTGCTAGGTTTTGTTGTACTGTATGAGTCCTATTTTGATCAATATTGTAAACGAGCTAGGACTTGTATCAACCAAGCTTAAATGTTTTGGTTTCCATCAATCTCTTGCCAGGTTGCGAATAACTCTAAGCGCTTCTCATTCCTTGGATGACATCAAAAGGCTGGTAGATGCACTATCACCCTGGCTTCCTGACAAACATGATGAGCAGACATATGTTATGGCGTCAAAACTTTAAGCAAGTCCATCGGAGAATTCAGTTTCAATATCTGATGCCCTGCTAGTTGATATGAGGAAAAGGGGATAAGTTGATTCTAGTTGACGCGATTATTTGCATATATCCATTTATTTATGTTTGTATGATTGTATCACCACGATGTGAAACATAATTTATATGATCTCCTGATGCCCTACAAGTTGGGTAAAGGAATTTAAAAAGTATTATTTTATGACCTTTGCTATCTATAAAGAATTAAGTCGGAAAATTGACTGATAATATTACCTTCCCGTCGTGTTTGAAGATTACCTGATACCCTACAAGTTGGGTCAATGGATTTAAAAGTATTATTTTATGATCTTTGCTATCTATAAAGAATTAAGTCGGAAAATTGACTGATTAATATTACCTTCCCGTCGTGTTTGAAGATTACACGACATAAATCTCATCCTACAGACCGACTAGCACAACAATTAAGCTGTGGAAATGTGGAGCCAGAGAATAAATCATGTAACCTTGCACTGCTCAATAAAAAGCATCCATGTGCCCGTAGGGGGAAAAACGGCGTACAGCAGTCAGCAGTGTTAAGGCTTGTCCCGAGTTGAGATTGAGGAGATTACGCTAGAGAAAGAAAATGCGTATATTATCGGAGTATCGCGCACTGAGATTTGGGAGTTAAGAAATATGATCATTTATAAAAGGGACTACCTAAAATGATCCGGCTTCTGTGAGAGCCTACGAGATTGGGAGATTACACCAGATAAAAATTGCGTACGTATTATGGGAGCATGAAGAGCAAAATAGCTCATAAGAGTGTACCAAGTCAAGTGCTTAAGGTCAAACAAATAAGCCTCCTAATTGGGGTTTGTTGACGAAAAGCGCATCCTTTCTGCGACCAAACAGCCTCGCAGTTTACCCTGCGGGCTACACCCATGTCCCCTTCACCTTGTCGGTTCACAAATTTCGTCGTGCAGAACATAGTACGTGTCAGGTGTCACTGTTAAACGCAACCTTCTAGTACGTATCGCTCCATGGAGATTTACCAGCCAGACACCAAATGGTAATTCTGATTTCCGTTACGCCAAGCAGAGCTAAATCATTTATCTTAAAAAAAAAAGCAGCACCAAACACTTGAACAAAAAGAGTAACCATAGATTGCAAACTTATATAACCTCGCTCGCACGGAGATAAATACAAAAGTATTTTTTTAGCCATATGCTAGTGCCCTACCTGACGTGTATGTATCGCTAACTCCACTGGTTTTCTACAAATCGTGTTTGCAAAAAGGTTCGAACGAGACTGCAAGAGTGATGACCTGGAAGTCCGCAAGTCAATTTGTGTCAGCCGAAACCCCCAATTTTATTAAGCAGCAACCCACGGATGGCGAGGTCAAGCATTCGCCCGTGTTTGCTCGCTCCGCTCCGTCACGACCGCGCGCGCCACACGCACCGTAGCTTAGCCCGCCCACAAAGACCAGGCGTAAAAATCCACCGTATAAGACCACCGCCACACGCGGCGCCAAACGAATCAACCAGCATCGCCGCGCGCCATCGCCCACCTGACTACCTGAGATCAGCTAAGCTAAGCTAAGCTTGCTTCCGCGCCATGGCGACCGTCGGGCCGTACGGCGAGGCCGAGAAGAACGAGCCGGCGAGGCCGCTCGCGCTCCCGTCGCCGTCCGTCCACCCGGCGGCCAACGACGACGAGGAGGCCGCCCGCGCGGCGGCGGCGGCGGCGGGGGACACCGCCGCCAACAAGCGCCCGCGCTCCCCGCAGTACCTCCGCAGGCGGCGCTGCGTGATCTGGTGCGGCGGCTGCTGCGTCACCTCGGCGGTCGTCGTCGGCATCGTCATCCTGGTGCTGGCGCTCACGGTGTTCAAGGTGAAGGACCCGGAGCTGACCATGAACCGCGTCACGCTGGAGGGCCTCGACGGCGACCTCGGCACGTCGAGGCACCCGGTGTCCGTGAACGCCACGCTCAACGCCGACGTCTCCCTCCGGAACCCCAACGTGGCGTCGTTCCGGTTCGACCGCAGCGAGACGGACTTCTACTACGCCGGGGAGACCGTCGGCGTGGCGTACGCGCCCGAAGGCGAGGTCGGCGCCGACAGCACCGTGCGGATGAACGTCACGCTCGACGTGCTCGCCGACCGCATCTCCCCCAACGTCAACGCCACCGACCTCATCTTCGGCCAGGGCTACAACCTCACCAGCTACACGGAGATCAGCGGGAGGGTGAACGTGCTGGGGATCTACAAGAGGAACCTCGACATCAAGATGAACTGCTCCATCACGCTGGAGGTCAGCGCCCTGTCCACCGTGCAGAGCAAGAGCACGAACTGTGTCGCCAGCGTCAGCTGATCGCTCGCTCGCTCGCGAGATGGGATTTGGGGATCCATCGATCGTGTTCTATAATTATAATCTCTTGGTGGGCTGATATTTTCGTGTCACTTAGATTTAATTACTTGGGGTTTTTTTTCTGTATTAATTAAACTTGGATTCTTGTGTGATTGACTTTTTGAGTTATTATTATATGAGTTCAAATGGCAAAAACGAGCAACTTAATTAATTATATCTTCATACAACGGTTTATAGATAGGATGATCACGAACCAACCACTCCAGTTCGTTACACTGGAAAGTTCGGTAGGCTATAACAGAGGCTAACAACCATTGTTTTGCATCTATACAACCTTTTCTGATGTTACCCAGAATGCATCATCTCTGTCTTGGCAGATTTGGTTGGTTAACAATCACACTTGCTTCCGTGTGTGCTTGCTTGGCACCACGTTGGATTATAAACCGAAACTGGTTTTTATTTTTTAAGATCCGATGATGCATCCAGCTCTATATAGCTCGCCTTCTGCTAGTTATTCACTCTGAAACGGAGCGATGCCCCCGCTGCATGCTAGCATCTAACAAATCCCAAGTCCCAACTATGCCAGATGATCCTCCTTTGAATTCGATTTCAATGTCTGTGATCTTTGCTTTAAATCTTCTCTAATTTTTTCGGTGCTCACTGTACAGGTGGAATTTCCAGTTAACTGCCAATTCTCTGGTGTCGCACCCGTAGACATGGGCCCGTTCATTTATGTGCCAAATTCATATTGGGCTGAAAACTGAATTGTGCCATATAAGGCAATCTTCTTGGGAAAAAGTACACCGAAGGTCCCTGAACTTGTCATCGAGTTACAAAATCATCCCTCAACCGCAAAACCAGATATCCGGTGTCCCTTAGCTAATCAAAACCAGTCACAATAGATCCCTCGGTGGTTTTGACCCCGATTTTATCCTACGTGACAACTGAGTCAGCGTGGGACCCACGTGGGCCCCACATGTCAGGATGCCACGTCATCTCTCCCCTCCATCTTCTCTTCCTTGGTTCCTCCTCTCTCTCTCTTACTTTCCTTGGTTCTTTTTCCGGCGAGAGAATGCTGCGGAAGCGGAGCATGAGCACCACGCCGGTGGCCGGAGCTGGAGGAGCTCCTGCGGCTGCTCGCCTCCAATCAAGCGAACTGGGAAGGATGGAGGAGGCGACGGGTGCCGGAGATGTGGCGCCGTTGATGGTGCTCCGGCGGTGGTGAAGACGACGACGGAAGGCGGGAATGTGGCGGCAGCGGGCGACAGGGGAGGAGCGGCGCGCGGGCGGTGGGGGAGGAGCTGGGAGGCCGGCGACGAGCGGCGGCGGGCCGGGCGCTGCGGCAATGGGCGCAGAGGTGGACTCACGAGCCTTGCCGCCGCTCTCGGCGGACTCGAGGCCATCCTTATCGTCGCAAGGAGTGACGACAGCTCCGGTCCTCATCCTCCTTCTGCCGCCGCTGCATTCCCGCCTTCCGTCGTCGTCTTCACCACCGGTGGCGGAGCACCATTAGACGGCGCTACATCTTCGGCGCCCGTCGCCTCCTCCATCCCTCCCAGCTCGCTTGACCGGAGGCGGGAAGCCGCAGGAGCTCCTCCAGCTAGCTCCGGCCACCAGCGTGGTGGTGGTGCTCGTGCTCTGCTTCCTGCACCCGCCATTCATCGATACAGCTGTCACCGGTCTTCTGAGAAACATAATGGCGCACCAGGTAGGGGGAGCGTCAAATTCTTCGCAGACTAGTGCGATGGGTTTCGTTTCCGGCGTTGACGACTTCGTCTTCCCTCCCGGCAGGCGTTCTGGTTCGGCAGCCTCGACTTCATCACCAACGACTTCGGCAAGATTTCTCTCCTCGACTCGGATTCGAACCAGTCGGGAAGAGGCCAGATCTCCGCCCCGTTCGGTATCCCGAACTTGGCCGAGATCTACCCCAAGATCATCTCCCCCGAGTTGGCTTCAAACCACTCGGACGAGATCCAATCTACTCTAACACGGCCCGATCAAGACGATGGGGCCTATCCGCCAATCCTGATGAAACTCCCCGACGATTTGGCTGCTGTCTTCACCACAAGGGCGTCTTCTCCCCGTAGGACTAGGCCGGATCCGGCCTCGGCCCCGATCCAGCCTAGCTCCAGGGAAGTCGGCATCATACTCCATCCTCTCGGCACGGTTTCGACGGAACAACTGGATGGCTACCTCAGCTCCCCCGGCGTCGACTCACGGCCAACGGAGATCATTGAGTACGACTACTTCGGCTACCGCTACGACTACCGCAACCTCGACGACTTCGACGAAGACTTTGAAGATAACTACACGCCTCTCTACTTTGGCATTTTCATGGCTGACAACGAGATGGAAGAACAGCGTAAAGCCCGAGAAGTAGAAGAACAACGCGTGCAACAGGAAGCCGAACGACGCCGACTGGAAGAGGAGCGCCAAGCACAAGAGCGAGAACGGCTGCAGCGTGAGCAACAGGAACGCGAACGGGCTGCAAAAGAGGCTGAGGACCGGCGACAGCACGCCTTGGATGCCAGGCGACTAGCACGAGAACTTATCGGGCAGCAAGACGTCGAGGGAACGACGGTTTTTCGCACCCCTCAAAAGAACGCGGTTGCAGCGATCACCCTCCTCGACACCCTCCTCAAGGAAGACGCACTCAATCAAGCCAATCACGTCGTCAACATCTTGAACCAGATCAAGACCATGATCACCGCCTCGGTCCCGGTTAACTCTGCAAGCGTCCGCACGCCGACTGGCAGCCGAGTTCCCCCTCTTCGATCTCAAGACTATCACCAACCAAGCCTCAGCGTCGTCGGCGCGGGATCCAGTCGCAGGAGCAGGGGTCACGACGAGCGATCTGTTCACTCGCCTCCCGAACGACACAGGGAGCGTCGGGTTGAACGACCTCGCTCCCCACATCGCAGGCGCCCCGTCGATCTTCGCGAAACTATCAACCAGCGCCGCACGGCAAAGAGGCTACGTCCCCCATTCACCAGATCGTTACGACAACGATGTGGATGGAATTGCTGCCTTCACAAGCGACCTGCGTCGAGTGGATTGGCCGGCCGGCTTCAAGCCGACTGGAATCGAGAAGTATGACGGCACCACTAACCCTGAGTCTTGGCTCACCGTCTACGGTCTTGCAATTCGCGCAGCAGGAGGAGACAGCAAAGCTATGGCAAACTATCTGCCCGTAGCATTAGCGGATTATGCCCAGTCCTGGCTCCACGAGCTACCCCGTGGCACAATCGGATCTTGGGCGGAACTTCGCGACCACTTCATCGCCAATTTCCAGGGCATCTTTGAATGCCCTGGTACTCAGTTCGATCTCTATAACGTTGTCCAGAAGTCCGGAGAATCCGTCCGAGATTACATCCGACGTTTTTCCGAGCAACGCAACAAGATCTCCCACATCACCGATGACGTCATCATCGCCACCTTCACCAAGGGCATTCGCCACGAGCTCTTAGTCGGCAAGTTTGGACGCAAACCTTAATGTGTTTTATTCCCCATCGGACTATACATGACCCATCTACCTGCACAGGAGACCAAGCTAGCTACAGGACTAGATCATGTCGGGAACATTGTCCAGCACCTGCTCGCCATTCTTGCACTCTGCATTGCACCGGCGAGGTCGGACTGGTTCCCGGGCACCGCCACGTTGTACGGCGGCGCCGACGGCTCCGGCACCATGGGTACGTCGCCGTCGTCTACTCCATTTCCTCTAGAATCGCATTGTGTCAACCATTGCACGGTAAATCGGCAATGCATCATCATGCATAATGCAAGACACAATCTAATGGAATATATAATGTTGGAACAAGTGCATATCAGCATATGCATGCATGGCCATGGGATGGTGTTCGATGGTCGATGGGATTAACCGCGGATGGTATGTGTGCAGGTGGTGCGTGCGGGTACGAGCACCACGCCGGTGGCCGGCTGTAGGATCGAGATGTCGACTAGAGAGGGGGTGAATAGGCGATTTAAAACTAAATGACACCTAATCAAAACTAAACTAAGTTGCTAGGCTTGGTGAGGGTCAACTCTAACTAAGTAACTAAGTTATGTTTTGCAAACCTAGGGTGATAGTGGCTCAATTATATCACTAGGAAAGTAAATCACACTCCTATGTCAATGTTTAGCAAACCTAGGGTGAAAAGATCTCTAGTATGTCTCTAGAAATGTAAATTGCACAAATGTAAATGCAACAAGTAAATGAGACAAGGAGACAAGAGATTTTTCACCGAGGTTCAGAAACTCGCCGGTTTCCTACTCCCCGTTGAGGCGAGCCCAACTCCACCGCTCAACCACGAAGCCACCGCACGCCCCCTTCGTCAAGGGGTGGGCAAGGCGGGAGCCGGCCCACAGAGAGGACTACCCAAGCCTCGATCACTAGGGTAGTTCTTCCTTCACTCCGAAGGTGGTGAACTCCAAACCACTCACAAACCGGCGACGGGCCTCCTCCACAATCTTCTCGGAGAGGTCACCGGGCAACTCCTCCACAAGCCGTCTAGGAGGCGGCAACCTCCAAGAGTAACAAGCAATGACCCGGCGTGGAGATGATCAATCAAGTGCCACACTAGCTCTACAAATGGAAGCAACGCACTTGACTCTTGGCTAATCAACCCTCTAACACACTAGATGGATGAACACAAAGCTCAAGTGGGTGTGAGAGAGGTGCAAGGGGTGTATGCAATTGAATTGGATGCCAAGAGAGCCCCCTTGCTACTGGAGGGGGAGTATTTATACTCCCACCAACCAAAACTAGCCGTTGGGGGCGAAATCCCCCAACTTTGTGCTCTGCCGGTCTGACCGGAGGTATGTGGCCGGTCAGACCGTGCTACTCTGCAACGGCTAGAAAACTAGCCGTTGTAGCGCTGTCAGAGGGCCCCATCGGCCTGGCCGGTCAGACCGAGGTTGAGTGGCCGGTCAGACCAGCCTTGGCTCGGTCAGACCGCCATCGGCTCGGTCTGACCGAATATGGCTCCCTCGGCTCTGTATCGGCCATCCCTAGCAGCACCATCCCGGCCTCCAGGGGGCTGGTCTGACCGCGCATGTGCCGCCGGTCAGACCGGCCTTATGCGCCGGTCAAACCGGCCAGGGCACGCTGGTCAGACCGCCACTGTGTGGCCGGTCTGACCGCCCCTGGTCAGGCCGAACCTAGTGAAATCCCAAGTGATTGTGTGTGTGTGATGAAAAGCGAGCACAAGTCTAAATGCATAATGACCTAATGTGGCAATTAAAATCATCTCTTTGCTAGGTCATTACCCCTCTTAATAGTACGGTGAAACTAAAAAATAAACTAGCAAATTTGATCGTCCTACACCTCGATCAATTCTAAATTAAAGCACTAGTTTTACCTTCTTCTTTCTCTTTGCTTTGCGCCGTCAATTTTAATCCATCGATAATCATTCATGCGCACATATGGCGTGGACCTAACTTAAAATATATAGCTCAAAGACAACGGTTAGTCCATAATTAGTGCTTGTCATTAATTACCAAAACTAACAACGGGGGCCTAGATGCTTCACCGGCCGGAGCTGGAGGAGCTCCTTCCGCCGCCGCCGCCGCCGCCGCCGCATTCCCGCCTTATGTCGTCGTCTTCACCACCGGCAGCGGAGCACCATCAGACGGCCCCACATCTCCAGCGCCCGTCGCCTCCTCCATCCCTTCCAAATCGCTTGACCGAGGCGGGCAGCCGCAGGAGCTCCTCCAGCTTCGGCCATCGGCGTGGTGCTAGTGCTCTGCTTCCGCGGCATTCTCTCGCCGGAAAAAAAGAGAGAAGAGAGAGAGGAGGAACCGAGGAAGAGAAGAGGCAGGGGAGGGATGACGTGGCATCCTGACATATGGGGTCCACGTGGATCCCACGCTGACTTAGCCGTCACGTAGGATAAAACCGGGTCAAAATCACTGAGGGATCTATTGTGAATTTGTGACCGGTTTCGATTAGTTAAGGGATGCCGGATATCTGGTTTTGCGGTTGAGGGACGATTTTGTAACTCGATGACAAGTTGAGGGACCTTCGGTGTACTTTTTCCGTCTTCTTGCCTTCTCTTCAAAAAAAAAAAAAGAAAACCGATGGGCTTCTTAAAATTTTAAGAGTATTGTTCACAACGAAATGGAAGTCTGCATTCTGTAAGGTCGAAGGACTAGCACCTTGGACATTTGGTACTTCACTTGAGACTGGGCCGGTTTATGGGCCGTATTCAAATTAGCCTGGACTGCCGGAAGGTCTAATAACTTATTTTCCCCTTCTCAGTCACACTTCTCAGAAGGTCAAAGAAGAACTACCAACGCAAAATAAAAATAAAAAAAAGGTCAAAATACAAGTCACGGACACTTCACGGGAGCTGAAGAATGTCACACACTTTACTCGTACAGAAAAAGAGACAAGGACGCAAGGGTAGGAGGGGGTGTAGAAATAATCGCTGCACAAAATTGTTAGTGACGAGAATCCTCTAACTTATTTTTCTCTAATTTTAAGTTACTGATATGTGAACCCATTAGGGCATATACAATGAAGGCCACTTGTACCAATAGTATCAACGTGCCAAATAGGATAAGACCACATGAAAGTCACACAATCTACAATGGAGATCACTATCGAGTATATTTTTTTTATCGGCTCCTGGTTATTTATGCGTCAGTCCTTAGTTATTGAATCAATTAGAAATTTTATATTTTGGACCTTATAACAACAAAAAGAAATAGATAGATACCCTTGAACTACACAAGGACCCAATATCATTCTCTCCTCCTTTTCTTTTTTTCTCACCTACCCCACTTCCTCTCTTCCCCAATTCCCCACCGGCCACCGAACCCAATCCCCGACTCTGAGTCTCGCCGTCGTCGCCTCCTCTTTCGCCACCAAATTGGCGTTGCCTCTCCCCATCAGGTACTCCGCCTCTCCCTCTCTCCATCCACCGCTACATAGTCCTCCCTTTTCTACCGCCATTATCCTCCTCCCCATCCACCGCAGCGAGCTTTGAGGGCGGCTCTCCCCTTTTCCTCCTCTTCGTCCGACGTGTCGCTCTCCCTTTCTCCTTCTCTTTGGGCGACGGCGGCAGATCTAGCCGCATCTGTCGGCCTCTACCCTCCCGCCCCCTTCTCGCGACAGTCGAGGGGCCACTGGCAGCGGCGGATCTGGCCACAAGCTAGCTGAATCCGAGGGTGACCTCGCTAGATCTGCGACGGTGGTGAACGGCGGTGACCTTAGCGGTGGCGACTTGGAGCGGCGACACGACCTCATCGGCGACATGGAGCGGCAACGCGACCTCGGTGGCGGCGACGATCACCACAGCAAGTTCTCCTTGACCTCTCCTTTTCCCTAAGCACGTCACGAGGCTACGGTTCTCCCCCAATGCGTGGTCCCGAGTAGTGGTTTTGCACCTCCCGAACTAAAGAACGGAGAGGAAATTGTTTCCTCTACAAGCACAGTTACGTCCTGTGGAACCACACGACTGGCTGCCAACTCGGCTGAGCTCCGACATAAAGGCTTGAGACTACATAGCAGAGTGGATCGTTGTATATGCCCTTAGATAGAGTGACACAAGTTAAAACGAAGTAAGTTAAAGTATCTCAATCCGCATCGGGATGAGTCTGCTCTAACATAACGTCAGAAGGACATTGTCGCTGACATGTGGGACCCATAAAGGTTGGGCCCAAACGTAAGTGGCGCACGTCCCGCTAACTTTACATCAGAGGAGCGCGATCCTCCGCACCATTACCATGGTCGCAGCTTTGCTCGTCGGGCGTGAAGTACCAATCCAGTACAACGCTACTGCACCGTGGCAGCTACTAGCAGTACTACCATATCATCTGTATCTGTCTTTCCAAAAAAAAAAGAAGACATTATTACGCGTACAGTTACCCGACTTGGCTACGCTATAATACCGCAGTGTTAGCTGAGGGCCCAACCCCAACTGCTCTTATAAATTTCCTAGTTTGCTCTCTTATTACTAAAGAAAAATCCACGCCGTGCAATTGCTGCAGCTCTGTATACTTGTACAGCGCACAGTGTACACACCCCCGACCGGCAACCACCCAGCTCATTGTCCCCTCCTGCCGACCGTTTCCAGCTCCGCGTGGGAGCCAGCCAAGCCGCACATGATGGAACTGGCAGACGCGTATTCCGGAAGCAGCAGTAGATGGATACGGTAGCAGTACGCCTGTACTACGAATCGCCGACATCGTCACCCTGCTCAGTGCTCACCGGCGTGATAGTGTCATCCTCGTCACGATGCACCCGTGCTCCACCGTCGCTTGCCGAATGCCGATTCAGCACAGTTCATTTCAAGCGGCTGCAGCATTGGAAAAGAAAAGGGGCAAGTGTGGCATCAGTGACAAATGGAGTAGTAGCAAAAAGAAACGGTGTACACAAGCTACAGGCTTCAGAGTTCAGACTGACTGACCGACGCTTTTGGCTTGGCTGGCCCTGCAACCCTTCAAAAGCAAATATAATTCCATCCGGTATTCTGGTACAAGCATGTACCACAGCACAAGGCCTGGAGACTATATAGTATTATCACAAATCTTGAAGCAGGTAACCTTTCGCTCTCATAATTCATTAATTTGGGTACGGAAGATGTAACGTACCGACTCACAGATCAACATGAGCAGACCCATAGATGAAGATAGGCAAGTATAGTAGCCTATAGAAGTGTGCAGATTACAATACTTAGAACTCTCTCTTACGCCCAGGGAAGTTTGCAGATTACAACTAAACAGTACGTATTACAACTGAGAGCCGTAAGTCACTGTAACGGCACCATACATACGGATCAGGAGATAGATCCCTTATGTTCAAGGGTTCAAATCCCAATAGACATTGCCTCAAGAATCTAAAGTAATGAAACAGTAAGCTTTCTCAACATCTCATTGGCACACGTCATTCTAAAAAATAGGAGCCGTCGGATATATACTGGTTTAGTTTGTTATGATTCAGTTATCAAAATATCAAGTACTGTTACAAATATAACATAAGTTGTATTGAGGGAAAAAATGCAAGAGGTATCAATCAAAAAATAACTGCAGTAACCACGAGCCCACAAGAATAATAGAAGAAGTCCTTGCCAAAAAAGGAATATAATGAAGAAATGAAGCTACAACACTTCCTCGCCATAAGACCATAAAAGAAGAATGCTAAACATTCACCTCATAGCTCACAGTGACAAACATATTGTCAAAAGGAATGATTGCAAAAGTTGAATTAGGGAATCAAGGACAACACCTAAGTTCCTAACCATCTACCACAGGATTTCAATCCTGAAGCTTGTTAGATATCAAAATCAGCAGAAAGTAGCTTAAATAATCTACTGTACCTTACAAGGAATAGCAAGATTGCACAAGGTAGTCCATCACTAATAAGAAAAGCAAAAGTTTCACAAATATTTTGCATGTGGTATATTAGATTTATAGTTTCCATTCCCATGTATTATTATTGTTTTCCTGTGCCTACCCCCACAAAGACACTCAAGTTTTTCTTCACCGTTTTAATTTGCTAGGAATTTCTGCAAACCGTGTGGAGTACCTCTAATGGCACCTAGAAATGTTGGCTAGCCAACAGAAGTACAATATGAGATGGGGATAGCAAGGATCAATTGGTTTTGTACCAAAAAGATCACACTTCATATTTATTGCATGGAGAGAAACAACAAGCACAGTAGGTTAACATTTACACAAAATGACTTCTATTTTAATCTGATTAATATGAGGGAAGAGATATATGGTCAGCAGGCACTTCATGATTTGCATTGGTTTCACTTTATATGGTTAGATATTCCAAATCTTCAGTTATGAACTAATAACTAATTAGCAGTAGACCCCCAAGTATCAAGTTCATTTTATAAACTTTGACAGTGTCTATATATCTAAACTCCTCTTTCCAGGACCCCACCACTGTAGATATCATTACCAAGACAGGAACATCTAGATAGAAGCTTTAAAATGTGGTACTGCTACATAGTAAACTGAGGGAAAGAGTTGGCGTACACAAATAAACTTTTGTGACCTTTTAATAAAAAAATGATTGCAAATATATAGCAACATGATCATATGACCTTGAAAAAAACCACATAACCATATGTTTGCACAGCCAAACAAGTTAGGGAACTATGAGAACTGAATTCTGATGTAGCAATCAACATTTCATTTAATTGTTGGGCATCGACGGTCCAGCTCATCTACCATAGAGTGATAAAAGTCTTTGGGAAATTGGGACCCATAAAATTCCTACACTGATAAATAGTTTTAATGAAGAATTATGTCACTGAGCTTGCTAGTTATAGTAATGTACTTGCAGGTATGGTGTACAACTACTTAACACACCAAATGCCAACATGAAATGCAGAAAATTTTCTAATGCTGTCCTTATTACAGTGTGGCAGTAAGAAAAACTGGTGCAACAATGAAATTCATAAGTAATCATCAGATATTGATGCTGCCACCAATCTAACAATTAAAGCCCATAACTTCACAAACAGCTCATCATGGCATAAAAAAAATACAGCAAAGCTGTGCAACAAATTCTCTAATTTCTAATCCAGCAAATGATTCTCTAGCAACGGAAATTATACATTAGAATATCATGAGGAACTCTGCCACAGAAACAAACACAATGTATGTACAACTATTCCTTACTCAAGACATGTACTTCTAGATGACAAAATTTGCTCGAAGTAATATAGTAATATCAAACAAACAATTACCTTCTCTAAATAACCTAAGCACAACCCCCTACAGTCAAACCTCCCCTAAAGCCCGCCTGACCAATCAAGCAATACATAAACTTTACATCCTTAATAAACGTAAAAGGATAAAAAAAAGAAGAGCAATATAGTAGTACTCCAGTTTTTAAGAGCACCGAATTGCACCAATGTGTCCGTCACCTGCTGCGCCTCCGATCGGCGGCGTACTGCGAGAGCGGGACGAGCTCCGACAGCGGCGTCGCCAGCGGCGTGGCCACCGGCGTGGGGATGGGCGAGGACCTGCACACGGGGCACGACGCGTTCCGGCGCAGCCAGGCGTCGAGGCAGCAGACGTGGAACCTGTGCCTGCAGTCGGGCATCACGCGCAGCATCTCCCCGTCCGCGTACTCGCTGAGGCAGATCGAGCACATGGCGTCGGCGTCCGCGCCGGCGCCGCTGTAGAAGGGGACCTTCGGGTACGACGCGATGGCCGCGGGGTCGAGCCCCACGGGGGACGACGCGGCCGCGACGCCCGAGGAGTAGGCGTCGGGGGACTCGGACCCCTCCGCGACGAAGAGCACGCGCGGGACGGTGATGGAGAGGTGGCTGGAGCTGGAGCTCGGGGTGAGCACGCCGGAGAAGTGCCCGCCGCCGCCCCCGCGGCGGAAGCAGAAGTATGACGCGAGGAGGAGCGACGCGAGCAGGACGAGGAATCCCAGCGCGATGGCGATCGAGTACCCGAGGCCGAGCGTGGCGAGCGAGGAGAGCAGCGAAGAGGATGAGGAGGACATGGCGACGGCTGCGGCTGCGGCTGCGGCGGCGGCGGCGCGGTGGGGATCGATCTCTCAGCGGGGAAGCGGCGGAATGGCATTGGGCGGAGGCGAGGCCGCGTGGGGGTAGGGGCGGAAGCGGAGTAAATGCGTATGGTGGCGTGGTGAATTTTTCCGCCCCACGCTCATCTCGCTCTGCCTCTGCCCCCTCTCCCACCTCGCCTCGTCGCGGGGGCTTGGATCTGGTGGTGGTGGACTGGTGGGTGGGCGGCGCCAGCGGCTGCATTTATTTCCGCTCGGGGACGGGACGGGAGGGGAGTAATGGCGGGGAGATATGGGGGGTTTTGCTCTGCTCTGCCCTGCTCGGCGGCTCGGCTTTGCTGGGAAGGGAAGGAGAAGAGAACGACGCGAGTACGACGCGAGGGTGGAGGGAAAGGGAAAGAAAGGGACTCATTTTGCTTTTGCTGCGACGTGGGATCTCACTCGTTTGACGTTTGCGAATTGGCGCTACGCCCGCCGCTAGCTACCCCCGGCCCTCTGGAAAGAGCGGGGAGGGGGTCAATTCGTCGGAAGATGGCCTGTCTTTGGAGGTGTTGTTCCTTCTCCGAGATGGACGGGTCGATCGTTCGATGATGGACTTGCAACAGCGCGCCGTTGGTTTCGAACGATCTGTCCTGAAGGACAGGACGTAATCATCGTGGACTTTTCCATGCCCCCTCCCTTCCGACTACGGCAAGCTCTCGCCAGCGACGGGGGGAGTACGGCCTGTCTCACGGTTGGATTAGACGTATTTGGTTCTGGTGTAGTTCGCGAAAAGAAAGTATTTGGTATTAGATTGGATGTCGGAAGGGATTTTTGGACACAAATTAAAAAACTAATTTCATGACTCGTCTGTAAACCGTGAGACGAATTTATTAAGTCTAATTAATCTATCATTAGCATATGTGAATTACTGTAGCGCTTATGACTAATCATGGACTAATTAGATTTAAAAGATTCGTCTTGCGATTTCTATACAAACTGTGCAATTAGTTTTTTATTTTATCTATATTTAATGCTCTATATATATATTCAAAGATTATATGTGATGTTTGTGGGAAAAAAATTTAGGAACTATACAAGGCCTTGCTTTCATTGTCTCCTTTTCAATTGCACGGAAGATGTACGCACGCTCCAGCGTACTCACACACACCCCAAGCGTCTCTTGTAGCACACACTCCACATATATAAATCGAAAAATTATGACCCTTACCCTTTCTAATCGAAAAATTAGATGATAAACTTTTTATTAAAATGGCATATTTTTTAAAGTGCTAAACGATACATTTCGTGTGAAAACTATAGAAAGTTGTTCTAAAATATCATATTTATCCATTTTTTAAGTTTGTAATAATTAAAACTCAATTAATCACATGTTATTACCACCTCGTTTTACGTGAAACACTTAATCTTCATCTTTATCTCCAGGAGATGCGAAGAATAAATGGAGGGTTTCCTTTAAATTAGCTACTCTGTCAAACAAAAATTATACCCTAGATTTGAATCATTCTAATATAGGGTTTGATTTTTTTTTAAAGATGGAGGGGTACTCATTCTTTTCAAAGGATTGGCTACCTTGATTCTTAAGAGGAACACTATTCTCTACTTATGTTTTCACATGAAAAAAAATCCACCCTGACCTATTCTCTTTGTAAAAATCTTGTGCACAAAAAACAAAAAATCCCTTTATTTTCCAATTCTCTCTGTACACATGCAAATCTTATCATATTCTCGTGTTTTTTTCTACTCCTACGTTTTTCTATTTTATTCCGAATAAGCCCTAAATCATAATGAAAACATACTCCCTCCGTAAAAAAAACAACTTAGAAGGAAACGTGACTCAGATTTATTGTATAGGAGTCACATTTCATGTTAGGTTGGCTTTTTTAGGATGGACCCGTCTATGCATAGTTGTCCGTATATCTTTTGACTACTCGAGGCATTGGCAACAACAGCCTTTTGGCTTGGTCAGGTAGTACCTTATATCATATTTGGGGCATGTTTAGATTGTAGTCAAAATAAACCTTATCAAATTTTGGCGATGTTAAAATTTTGACAAGATGACAATATTGCCAAAATTTTGGCAGGATTTCTTATGTATCTACTAAATTTGGCAACAAACTAAACGTATATATTTTTTTTGGCAACTTCACCCAAAAATGGTATGGTGGAAAATGGCATCAGTTTGTTGTGAACTAGAGTAATAAATTTTGGCACTGCCAAAATAATAAATATATTGTGTTTGGTTTGCTATCAAGTTTGATGTTAACAGGTGCATGTATACTTTATATGCATGTCTATGTATCTCTACTTTTTATGAAACCGCCATATAATTACGCCTTCATATATCAATGTCCTTCATATATTGCGTTGACTACTTGGTGAACCGACTACTCCGACTGCTTTTCGCGCTAATCATCTAGCTACCATCGTTATCACTCATGAGTCACGAGGAAGAAACATGCATAAAAGATGCTAACAATTGTACCATTTTTACCATTTACGAGTCACGAGAAAAAAAACACGCATAAACGAACAGTTAAATTCCCATATCCTTTCATTTTTCGCTTACATAGCAAGTTCATCTAGCCCATTCGAATTGAGTACGAGATCTCTAGCTTGAGGCCTTACTACTAGAAAAATTAGTGGTCTCTCCCCGATTTTATTTGGCAGGTCAGGGAGTAGGGGAGATTTCTAGTTGAAAGCCTCACTAAAATGAGAGAGTAGAAGTTGGGAAAGATGGTGAATGAACACACTCTTAGGCTGTGTTTGCTGGGGGAGGTTGGGAACAAATCTTCTTCGCACGGAAAACGGAGCGGTCCATTAACGCGTGATTAATTAGAAATTAGCTAATTTTTTTTCAAAAATGAATCAATATGATTTTTTAAGCAATTTTTGTATAGAAACTTTTTGCAAAAAACACACCGTTTAGCAGTTTGAAAAGCGTGTACGCGGAAAACGATGGAGAGGTGTTGGGAACCCTTGGGTCCGAACACACCCTTAGAACTTCAGTTTAGAGGAACTTCAGCTCCTAGGTATAGGAAAAGTGGAGGAATATGAAGGTATGCACATATCAATAAATAGAATTTTTTCATAAGATTTGAGTGGATGGAAATTTTTCTATGTTTTCTCTTTATTACAACTTGGAGGGAAAGTAAAAAATTCATTTGGTTTCTCTATACATCATTCCTACAAACTGAATACTGCTTGTAGGAATAATTCTTAGGAATCCAAATCCTTTTCTTTTTCTTCAAACCGAATAAGCCTTTAGAATGGTCTCTCCCATTGTTCCAGCTTAGTAGAGGAGAAAACAATTAAACAATATCATTTATTCTGAAACAATTATCGGCCGGTTGAGGGTTTTATATTTACCAATTTAATTATTTAGTGATGGTTGTAATACGGCACTGAAAGAAATTTTAGAAAAAAACAAATTTTATGGACAGCTAAAATCGAAAATGGTATATTTTATACAACGATGCGCTGTTGGTTGTAAATTTCCGTCACCGCTTTTGTCCCAACTCGAATTCTATTTCTGACGACCGTCTAAAGGACTATTTGTGCTAAGCAAAGCACTCATTTGATTTGAGGCATTTCCAAAGGACACATGTCCTCTGCAGTGCTTCACAGGTAAGTGGGTAACACTCCTCACTTGCAGAGCAATATGCAGCAGCGCAGAGGATCTCAACTGATTTCCAAAAGCTTCAAAATGATTGACTGGAAGAGAGCTGTTTTTCCTCCTATCTCAAGCTGGATTACTAGGGATATTAGGGGAAAAAATAAAATTACTTGTGTGAGGCATCTTATAAAGCTTCATTTCTTCAAAATGGCTGGAGGAGTTGATTACAAGTATTCTGTTCCTAAAGCTTCATCAAAATGATTGGAGGAGTTGGATTACAAAGATATTGGACAAAAAAAAGGTGGACAAAAAAGGTAAATTATTACGCCGTTGCCGGGGATCGAACCCGGGTCACCCGCGTGACAGGCGGGAATACTCACCACTATACTACAACGACTTTGTTGCGCTCAACATTTCTAAATTTTTAAATTTTATTCGATGATAGGATATCCCTGGCGGCCATCAGAATCGCCCGCTAGAGCATCGGCACATCGAAGCAGCATATTCCCATGTTCCCAGTATATCTTGTGTTCTCTTTGGCTCGACGCCTGACGCCTCACCTTCGTGCCTTTCGTCAGTTGCTCAGCTCGTGGTCGAGTATTAGCTCACTCCGCTCTTCTCCGCCCCAGAGGTGCTCCTTTCCTTCCTCCGCCATGGCCCATGTACCGGGGTCTCCGTCGCCACAACTCGGAGGGGGTCGGCTCTCTCCACTTATTACGGCTTTACCTGTGAGTAACCTAGTAACCTGTGTATCCCAATTGCTGGCTTACTTCTTGTCCCCTTGTTCTTTTTCTGCGAGGCTCTTGCTGTCGTTGTTCTTGCTGAAGCACGATATGATTGTTCTCCGGTTCTTCGATTGTGTGATACTAGATGCGAACATGTGTACTTTATAAACCGTTCCCCTTTTCTCATCTCTGCTTTGGTCGCCGACGCGAGAAGTGGAATCCGCACGCAAGTGCTAGATGTGTTTATTGCAGATTTAGCAACCGATCGACCTGTTGAAATTATAAGCACATGATAATTTAATTTATTTCATAAATAAATCATAACATTGCAGACGTAAAATAGATTGAATGCATCATTAGATCTACACTACACATGTAAACTAAGCAGTAAAATATAAACAGATAAAATATGCGCAACATGTCGAACACGTACCGAGGTGGCAGAAAGACCGGTTGCTCAGCAGGAACTACTCGTGGTTGCGGGCGTCGACGGAGATTTGCACAGCACGCGAGCGGAGAGGAAGGCGAGCCGTCGCGGACGAACAGGGAGCAGTCGCGCGAAGCGCTTCTCAAAAGTCTTATTGCCGCCTTCTCCCGGTGCAGGACGTCGAAGGCAGAGGTTCCGGAGACCTGCTCTCCATCTCGCAGGTGCACGCCGGCGAGCGGGATGGAGTAGTCTATGAGCGACGGTGCAGCACATAGGAGGAGGCAAACCGTAGATTGATTTTGTGTGTGTAGAAGCGGCGGCTCGGTTTATATAGAGATAGGTCGCTTGATTAGGGTGCCCGCACAATCCCCACTCCGCGTAACCGAACCGGATAAGTCGCGCGTAACTTATCCGGTCTCCACGCCATTTTCACGCACCGGATTTTTCGGAATGTTTCCAAAAACAAAACAAATCCGAATTTTTCTGCAGCAAAACAAAACTGCAAAAGGAGGCTGCATTTGCGCAAGGGTGAGGAGCCAATTTTGCGGACCATTCGATGCACGCCTGCCAGGCGAGGCGAGCACGCGCGTGTTCCCCCTCTTCTCTCCACCACACATGCTTCAAGTGGCTAGGAGGACATCCTCCCTTTTAAGGAGGTCCCTCTCTCCTAGAATAAGTAAGGTGATACTAAACTCCATATGCATGTCATCCCATGAGGTGAGCTTCTGTGATTTTTCAAAGAATTAAGGCCTTACCCCATTTATTAATTCCAACACGACCAACCTACGTCTATGAATTCCATACACAAATTTAACATCGGGACGTGTCGATATGTGGATGGGCTGTGTATGGACGTCCAGTAGCTGATGTGGACATGTGGTGTACAAGGGTCCAAGGCCCACATGGAGAATTGGAGGTAGGTATGACTGTCGAAATCTTCCAGGCCGGATAAAGACTTACAATTGAGCCTAATGGTTAGCCCATTCAGAACATTGTAGTTTTTTTTCTTTTTTTTTTAAAAAAAATACATATGGAGCGTATGCGTTCAAAACATTGCGTTTTTCACTAGAGTGATGTGCATATGAAGTTTGCACTAGGAAGTACAAACATGTTTTTCGTGATGAGTACAAATAGATGTTGATACTAGTATAAAACAAAAATCCTTATATGGGGGTCGAAAGTTTGGTGTGGAAACAAAACTTTGTTTAAGGATATTTCAAGGTGTTTTAGAGCTCTATATCCAGTACGGTTAACGCCACGGACGTTTTGCATAGAATTATGTAAATTATTCGGAGAGTACTCCCTCTGTGCTATAAAAAAGAAAATTATAGGGATGAATTTGGACTAAGCATAAAAAACAAATCTTGTGGATGAATATGGATATACACTATATCCATATTCATATCTTCAAGATTTGAATTTTTATGGACAGGGGGACTAGAGTGTAAAACGTCTCTGACCATATGACCATGATAAATCGGAAATTTTCCTTTTTAAAATACAATACAAATGCAGGTGTTTAATTACCCATCTATATAATTATACATACGTACACCCTACTCTTAATGGGCATCTCTATAAGGTTGATCGCACTATATTTATATTTGATAAATTTTTGAGAGAAATTTTGTCGACAAATGAATAGCAAAAATTGATTTTTCTTAGGAACATATATTGTCGCTGGGAAGAAGGTATATGTTCAAAATAAAGGTTTTTCTGGCTATTTTATTTTTAGGAGAATTAACGAATCGAGAATTTGCTCAATTAAGGGAGTGTTTGGGAGTGAGGGACTAAAGTTTAGTCCCTCTCTCCAAAACTTTAGTCCAACCCCCTAAGGCCGTGTTCGGTAGCCAGTTTTCTCCACCCTCGTTTTCCGCGCACATGTTTTTCAAACTGCTAAACAATGCGTTTTTTTTAAAAAGTTTATATACGAAAGTTGCTTAAAAAATCATATTGATCCATTTTTCTTAAAGTAGCAAATATTTAATTAATCACGTGCTAATATATCACTCCGTTTTTCGTAAATACTGTTTAGGGTTGGGAACTGGCTATTGCCAACACAGCCAAGCAAGCACCTTAGCTAGCAAGTATAGCCAGCAACAGTTATAAAAAAAACAAAAGCCAGCAACCCTTTGTTTGTGTGTTTGGCTTGTCCAATTCAAAGTTTCATGCGCGTCTAGAAACTTCGGACCAAGACGAGACCATCTCCTCCTTTTCCCTTCGGCTACCGTCTCCTGACCGCTGTCCACCGACGGATGCCGGAGCAGAACCCATCGGACGGCACGTGTCGTCAGACGAACCACGCCGTCCTCGCGATCTCCACCATCTCCTTTACTCGTGGGCCCGCAACGACGTGCCCGCGATGACGACGTCTTCCTGTCCACGTCGTTGAACTTAACCACGAAGTAGTAGTACCCTCCACCGTCTACCATTAATCCCACCCTTGTCACTGGCATGTGGGCCCTACCCCGTACTCGCGGCATTGATTCGCCGTTAAGCCATGGGGGTAAGCGCCGGGGTATACCTGCCACGCTGACAAAAAGTAGTAAACCCGTCCGTTAGATTTCAGACGGGTTTGGGCTCAAATATCCTCCGCGGCGTCTGCGTTCAAACGGACGGTTGAGATCGCATCACGCGCCGTATAAAGCGACCTTTGCCTGGCTACACGCACCCGATACTTTCGTCGGAGCAAACTCTCTCTGTTTGAAGCCACGGAGAAAAAGCTTGGGTGATTTCTTGGAAGCGAAGAGTGAGGGGAGAAGAAGAAGAAGAAGAAGAAGAAGAGGGGGGAGGAGGAGGAGCAGCATGGCTGAGCACAAGGAGGAGCAGTCGGTGATGGAGAAGCTCTCCGAGAAGCTGCACGGCGACTCCTCGTCGTCTTCCTCGGACTCGGACGACGACAAGAAGGGTTCCTCCTCGTCGTCGGCGGCGGCGGCCATGAAGGCCAAGATCTACCGCCTCTTCGGCCGCGAGAGGCCCGTCCACTCCGTCCTCGGCGGCGGCAAGCGTAAGCCCCTTGCTTGGTAGCTTGGATTCGAAAGCATCGCTTCTATTTTGCTGTAGATCCGATCCGATCGCTTTTTTTTTTTGGCTCGCTTGTTCTACCTGCGACTGTTACTTCACCTATTTAGCAGCTATATGCGATGCAAATAAGTGTTTAAATCCGAGATTTGGGGATCTATATCTCCAGACTCTACTAAAACCTCAAGATTTGCTTTGTTCGATTTGATTTGATTAGTGATGTGGTGAAACGGCGGCGCAGCTTGTCGTTACTCTTAAACCCTAAATAAGATTTTGTTTGATCCCGATCTTGAAATAGATCTGGAATATTTACTCACCTATCTGTTTATTCTGGTGTTTGGAGTTATTTGATTGATTGTTTGTACATAAATGCGTGCTTGCAGCTGCTGATCTCGTGCTATGGAGGAACAAGAAGATCTCCGGTGGGGTGCTCGCCGGAGCCACGGCCATCTGGCTACTCTTCGAGATCATGGAGTACCACCTCCTCACCTTGGTGTGCCACTGCCTCATTCTCTCCCTGGCTGTCCTCTTCCTCTGGTCCAATGCCTCCACTTTCATCCACAAGTGAGCTTCTGTAGTACTTTGACTCTGATGCGCTTTAGACCCGCAGCTGGTATTTGTGGTGCCCTGTTGTCAAGTTTTTCCTTATCATGTATGTGGCCATAACTTATTATACTGATTTTTTAGGTCCCCTCCAAACATTCCTGAGGTGAAAATTCCAGAGGACTTGACAGTAAACATTGCCCTTTCTCTGAGATATGAGATCAATAGAGGTTTTGCAACCTTGAGGGAGATTGGTCATGGCCGTGATCTGAAGAAGTTCCTCATTGTATGTTAACTGACTCTTTATCCTCGGTGATGCATAACATTAGGCACTTGTTGATTGCCTGCTGATGTGCCTTGTTATCTTTCTATCATCAGGTGATCGCTGGACTCTGGATTCTGTCAGTTCTTGGTAGCAGCTGTAACTTTTTGACTTTGTTCTACATAGGTAATGATACCAGTGCTGCGAAGCTTAAGTTTGGCAAACTATTTGATACAAGTTTATAACAACCTTTTTTTGGGGCTGAATGCAGTTTTTGTGGCGCTCTACACTGTGCCAGTACTGTATGAGAAGTATGAGGACAAGGTTGATGCTTTTGGTGAGAAGGCTGAGATTGAATTTAAGAAGTACTATGCCCTCTTTGAAGAGAAATGCCTATCGAAGATTCCCAAGGGTCCTTTGAAAGATAAGAAGCACTAGATTAGTAGAAGGTACCTGCAATGAATCAGCAGCCGTGTTAATCACTATTGCTCGACTTTTATTTTGGAGGATGGTTATGAGTCCTTGTGTGTGTGTCTAGTTGATAATATATACTTGCATGGGCAGTTCTAGCCTTCTAGCATGGCTGATAGTTGTTATGTGGTGGCAGATGGTTGTGGCGTGCAATCTTTTGTGGAGTTGAGCAATGCTGGCTCAAATCTGCTGATCTTTTCCCCCCTTTCATGTTCAACTTTAAGCATAGTTACTATATCTGGATGCTAGAAGTATTATGGTACTATCAATGCCCCAAGTGAACCTTGTGATATATTGTTTCATGGCTTTATGTTTTTTACCGGTTTTAGGCTAGTGGGATGTATTATGGTATTACTTTGTTTGCTGATATGAAATCTGGTAATCTGGTCCGTCTTCAGAGAGGTCATGTTGGAATTAACTTGAAAGTGAAGGTCCCAGCAGAGGGTTATTCGATAAAGTTGAAAACTCTAACATTATAACCTTCAGAAATACATTATGCCATGCCGTACAATGCTTGAATGATTGTCTGTATTTCAAAGCATTTTAATCCATGGGCTGAGGGCTCTGGTTGATATTCTAGGATGAAGCAGCTCAAAAATTAACCTTGATGGGCTTAATTGTTTGGTTTCTTTTGGGATTCCATATTATGCCTACTATAAGATTTTGATATTATAGTCAATGTGGTACTTCCAATTACGAGTCAATGCCTTCTGTGGCCATTCCCAGCCGTTGTTATGATGAGAAACTGTTGTTTTTCCTTATAACATATGAATTGAAGTTGGCCAGTTTTGCATTTGCATTTTGTGCGGTTGTTATGATTGATATAAAAAAGCCCATTTTGTCGCTTGATACTATCTGGGTTTGAAGCTTAGCATCATTTGTGATCTTCTGATATGTGGATTAAATTCCTCTTTTCAAGCCGTTTAGGAACTTTTGAGTGCTAGTGTTATAAAGAATAATGCAGGCGTGGAAACCGCTTTCTTTTGTGCATGCTGGTAAACGCGAATACTGTCCGGCTACCGTAAGGTATACTATGGTTTTGGTTTTGAAAACCGAAAAGGTTATCGTGCGTGATAACTATACGGTTTTGTAAACTGGTTTTGTAAACTCTGTTCTTGTCTAATCTCTACTGGTTTTTGGGCTGGGAAGCTATTTTGGGTCCTTCGCGATGGGAGCCGTCAGGACTCGGGAGAGTATTCCTGGTCTTTCTGTGTATCTCATTAGGTTTTGTTGGAATATTGCCTAGCAAACATTCGAATGTTTTTTTCATCCATCTCACTCGGATTTTTCAACATATGGATGTGCCCCACGGGCTAGCTTAATCGTAACAACGGGTCCAATCTGACAGTTATAAGTCTAAAGAGGTTTAATAAAAAAAGAAAAATATCATCAACATATGAATTAAAAACTTGCACTGTTTTAGTATAATTTTAGTATAGTTACACTGTAATTAATCATATGCATTAAAAAGTTACACTGTAATTTTCGTAATTACACTGTAATTAATATGTAACTAGTATGTAAGTTTGTTATTTGGATACAAAGATAACATAACATTTGGTTGCTTGCTCAGTTGGTAAAATGCCTTCTCTTGGGCAACAAGAGATCGTGCGGTCGACTCCACGCCTACACGTGAACACTCACCTTTTATTTTCCCACCTCACCCGTGTGAGCACGAATCTTGATGCAATCAAACGGTCCAAAAATCGAATGATATGTAACAAGAAATCTGTCGCAAGATTTATAGCGAAACCGCATTACTATTGGCAGGGGAATATTTTATCACCCTTCAAAACTACTCTCCCTAGTATTTGTTTTGTCACCAAGCTAACGAGAATTGAATCGACTGCTCAGTTTCTAGTCAATAATTTAATTTAGCACGGTAAAACGAAAGGGCTAGTTAACAATTTAATTTAGAACTGTAAAATAAAAGGCAAACTTATTTATTTCAAGTCTTAATGTGTGATACAATAAATATGCTTATGTCATTGGAAAAAGAAATAGGGGCACTACAAATATATGCCTATCTCATTTGAAAACAAGAAAATGAAATAGACCGACACGAAGGAACAGCGACGGCTACTATCCTCCTTCGATAAGGGCATTCTCAACCCAATAACTAGAATGATGTTCATAGTAGTATTAAATAAGCTGTCACCTAGAATAAAAAATGAGATGGCAAGTGAATAAATGAGGAAAGAGAGGAAACCATGTGTCACATCCTGATTTTTGTTTCAGGATTTATAAATTATTTAATAAATTATTATTAGAATTTATATTAAATGATCTTTAATTTACAAGTGAAGTTAAATGTGGGAAATAAAATTTCCCAAATATAAAGCATGGATGGATTTAATTTTTATTAAATTCTCCATGATTAAGTCAACTCTCTGAAATTTTCTCGGATTTTTCAGAGCTCAATTCCTAAATGATACAAAAAACAGTTCAGTAATTATTTGATCAATAATGATCTAATTATAATTGTTAAGAGCTTTTCTTGTTTAAAAATCCTTAAATTATAAATTGTTGTTTAAAAGGAATAATTAGAAATGATCTTAAAAGAGAAGATCTAATTTTAATTTGTTAAATCTCAATATAAAATTGGGCTAGATAAAATTTTGTTAAATACTTTGCTTAATTCTATAATTCCTAGATTTTTCTGGGATTTATTTGAGCCAAGGAAGTATTTTTAATCAATGGAATTGCATTTCATGAATAATTTAAACAGAAAAATGTTTTTAAATCCACCTTTTGGCTTTGGGCCGAAAGTCGGCCCAAAACCTTCTCTCTCTCCCCGGCCCAAGTCGGCCCAGTCCGCAACCGAGCCGCCGCTCTCCTCTCTCTCTCTCGCTGTCGCTGACAGGTGGGCCCCACCTGTCAGGCCCGTCTTCCTCCTCGCGCCGCTGCCGGCCGAAACCCTAGCCGCCGCCACTTTCCAATCCGGTCGATCCTTTTCGTTTCCGGTGAAATCGTTTGAGGGGAAATGTTTCCCGAGATTTCCTCTACCTTTTCTCTTTTGGAATCATCCTCTAAATCGCTTTGGAAATCCGTGGATTCGAGTTCGATTCGGATCGGTCTCTCTCCTCCGAACCCTAACCTTTCCTTCTCGTCGCCGGTCGCCGTGGGCCTTCGCCACAGCCTTCCAACCCCTATAAAAGGATCCCCAAGCCCGCCGCTACCCGTCGCCACCCTCGCCTTCGTCTCTTGCCGTCGGTAGCGCCCTAGCACCGTGTAACCTCGTGCCGTCGTCGTCGCCGTCGCTCCAGCCGTGCTTCGCCGTTGTTCCAGTCGTCGCCGTCGCTCGGGAAGGTCGCCATCGTGGTCGCCGTCGCGTCGCCGTCCTCGTCCGCCCCTTCGCCGTCGCTGAAGACCGCCGGAGCATCGCCGTCATCGTCAAGCCGAAGACCGTCGCCGCTTCTTCCTCGTCGTCGGCGCCGTCCGTTGCTCTTCCGCCGTTGTTTTGGTCACCGGTGAGTTCGCCGCGTCGCCCTCTACCCGTTGGTGTCCTCCGTTTGCGTCGTCGCGCCGTCGTTCGCCGGCGAGCATGCGTTGCCGAACCGCCGCCGGTGCTGACGTCATCGCTGACGTCATCGTTGCCGTTCCCCGTGGCCCGGTCGTGGACCGATGGATCTCGGCCGCCCGTTTTGGATAGAATCGATCTCGGCCGTTCGTTTCCTTAGACCGTCCCGTGCACCCGGACCGCCTTTGATGACGCAATAATCCTCCTTTTCCTTTTCAAAAATAATTCATTATTGCGTCATAATTCAATTAAAATCCATATAAATGCTTTAATCCGATTTAATCTTTGAAAATTCATAACTAATTCATTGTAACTCAGTTTAATGTGGTTCAAGTTGCAAAAGTTGTATAAAATAAAGATCTACATATTAAAATTATCCATAAATTGAATTAAATTTATTTAATTCTTTTTAAATGGGCTTTAATTAGATTTAATATAGTAAAATTCATAATAAATTCATTTGAAGTCAGAATGAGGCCGTTCAAGTCTCATAATTCATCTAAAATTATGATCTACTTGTTTGTTTACTTTTTATGTATTGTTTATTTGGTTTTTATTAGTCTTTTCCTTGTTTTGCGTGTTAGCTTGTCGTTTCCGTCGTTGCGAAGGTTCGCGAGTGCGTCAGAAGTGTTCAAGAAGATTAATTGAAGACCGATTATTGCAAGGCAAGTCACACAGATCCTAAACACAATCCTTTGAGCATGTTGATCCTATATTTAAATTCTCTATTTATTTCAACTGTGCATTTATTTTCGAATGTCATTGGGTGGTGTGAATCTATTCCTTTGTTATGGCCTGTTTGCATTGATTATTCTATTCCTTGATACCTTGGGATATTATAACTTGACTAGTTGGACTATGTATATATTGGTTCAGCTAGATATTAGATATGATTGCTTAGCCATGCTTAGAAACATTAGCACATTATTGGGATAACTTATGATTCACTATTACTTAATGATGATTTAATGATAGTTCACGATGGTCAATCGTGATTGGTAAATTAATTACTTGCCAACTAAAACTTGATAATGGTGGGTTGTGAGCACATGGTTTTGAGAGTCGTGCTCATGACAATTAAGGACCGGTTCGCGAGCTACTGTTGTGAAACATTAACCGTGCCAACCACAAGCCAGCGTGGGCAACGGCTTTACCTTTTGTATAGCATGATTCATTGCGGAGCACCAGACTGAGAAGTGGCAGAGATAAGCCCACGGGGGTCGCTGGGGAGTCCATGCCTTGTTTATAAGGGGGTGATTATGATCCAGGAAAGGTGCGCTGTGGTGGATTGTGTTGTGCAAGGGGTATTGTCACAGCTCCTTTCCAAGGTACCGTGGTGGTATTGAGGCACATGGTGACATGTTGTGGGGCTGTGTCTTGTGGGTACAGTGGTACACCTCTGGCCAGAGTAAAACTATTCGAATAGCCGTGCCCGCGATTATGGGCGGGTTGAGCAATGTTTTTCGTGATTAGTCTCACACCTCTCACAATAATTATGGATGTTATACCTGGTAATAATTTGCTTAGCTCCTGGTTTGGAGTTAGATTTGTACAGCCGGGTATGGTTGTTCAGGATGGTTGGGCCTGTGCAGCATGGGTGTGTTGTTCAGTGTTGATTAAAATTTCTGATTAATTACTCCACTGTTTTACTTCTCTTAAATGTTTTGCTAAAAGCTGCTTTTGCAAATGAGCCTATATTATGCCATCCTTTGGTATCCTTGTGCACTTGCATATTTGCTGTGTGGCTTGCTGAGTATGTCATATGCTCACCTTGCAATAATCAATCAACCTCAGTTGAAGAAAAAGGATCCAGAAGGAGAAGACGTTTGGCTTATACCCCAGTTGAGCTGCCTGTGGGAGTGGAGCCGGAGCTTCGTTAGATTTTATTTTCCGCTGCAGTTTTCTTCATGGTGAGGACTAAGTGCCTCTTAAGTAAGTATTTATCGTTTTAGTTAATTTGATGAATCTATATATTAAATTGTCAGTTTGTGTACCTCGGCTGATTCCTGGACGAGGATTTTATGCACAAATAAGTTCGGAAATTACTAGTGAATTTTCGGGCGTGACACCATGTCTTGCATGCGAAATGGTTTCTATACAATATCCAAGATATCATGTGAGATAAGTAGCATTAAATTGAAGTATGGAATAGCGATGTTTACATTGAAAGAGTAGTATCTAGTACTAGTTTGTTGATGATGTGAAGTTTATAAAAACTATGTCTAGTGTCTTAGGTTGGGAATAGCCTAACATGTAAAAAAATATCGATTGCTAGCAGTTATTCTGGGTTGCCCGGGCATAACTATGCTGCTCGCTTCGTTTGATGATCAAATATATTTGAGTAAATTTCATAAAACTCATATACTTTACATGATCTATCGCAAAACTATAGATTTAAGAACTTATTTCACAGAACTACATATTCAATGTTTTCATTATCACAAAATTACATGTACTTTGCACAATATATCACAAAATTACGGATTTAAGAACTTGTTTCACAAAACTACGGATTTAGTGAATTCGTTTATCACAGAACTACAGGTTTAGTGTCTTCATTTATCACAAAACTACAATTTAAATTTGTAGTTTTGTGATAAATGAAGACACTAAACCTGTAGTTCTATGATAAACGAATTCACTAAATCCGTAGTTTTGTGAAACAAGTTCTTAAATCCGTACTTTTGTGATATATTGTGCAAAGTACATGTAATTTTGTGATAACAAAGACATTGAATATGTAGTTATGTGAAATAAGCTCTTAAATCTGTAGTTTTGTGAAATTTACTCAATATATTTCAAGCGTGTCGGGTTGATCCGTTAGCCTGTCATGATGGGTGGAAGTGTAAAGTGTTATTGTTACAATGAAATTTTACTGCAGTATCACCGGTTTTTTCCGGTTCGATCACCGGTCCGGTCCGGTCCTAATAACTGTGGAAGTGTTATTGTTACAATGAAATTTTACTGCAGTATCACTTCATATTCTCTTTGTCCCCGAAAAACAACTTTTACAGATGAATGTTCCGAGGATGAATCTGTACAAGCATTAGTTATCAGAAGAGTAAAATGCACCAGCGGTCCTTAAACCTGTCAGGAGGTTTCGCATTAGTTATCATAAGAGTAAAATGCACCAGCGGTCCTTAAACTTGTCAGGAGGTTTCACTTAGGTCCACGAACTTGCAAAGTGCACATCGAGAACCCTAAACATGGTTTATTGTATCATCCCGATCCAAAGCCGTGTTTGACCGTGGCCTTGCCTACGTGGCACGCCACATGGACGATGACATGGAATTTTTTTTCTCCCTCTTTTTTTGGACCCGCTGTGGCCTCAAAATCTCCTCTCCTTCTCTCTCTCTCTCTGCCATGGCGGCAGCGGCAGATCCGCGGGCGAAGCCGCCCGCTGCGATATTGATGCACCACCTCGAGCCGTGGGGGCAGCCACCGCCGCCAATTCACGCGCACCGCTTGCTGCCGCCGGTGCTCCTGGTGGTAGTGTTACCGGCGGGTGGGGACGCCGCCACACGCGATTGTCAACGCTCGTCGTCTCTCCGTAGGGGTGGCGCCGACGCCGCCGCCACCAAGCAGGTCATCATCAGCGAGGATCCCTTCGACGGTGGGATCGAGGAGCTCCAGGTGAAGCTCATGGGTCACCTACGATGATCCCTTCATCAGCGAGGATCCCTTCGACGCACCGCCTTCTTCTACCTCTCTCTCTGGCCCGAATCTCGTTGGAGCCGGTGGTCCTTGTTGCTTCGGCGTCGTCGCCCAGGACTTGTCGGGCGAGCACGGCGGTCACCATCTCCATTACCGACGGCTGCCGCACGCCGTCCAGCCCTGCGGCCACCACCGGCAGCATCCCCGGCGTCGCCCTCTGCTGCGAGAAGTGGAGCGCGTGCAGCAGGCCGGCGGTGCCGTCACTGACGCCTGGTCCTCCCGAGGTCGCCCCCCCCAGCGAGCGGCGACGACGGGGCCGAGCGCGGCAGGCCGGGTTGCACGCGTCGGCGGCCCCTCCCTCTCGTTAGCGTCACCGTCCTCCTCCCCGAATCGCCGCCGTCTCCCTCCCTCCCATCAGCGCCACTGTCCTCCCTCCTGTCGCGCGCTCGCGGTGCAGCGGCCACCGGAGAGAAAAAAAAAGGAAGAAGGGAGAAAAAAAAGAGAAGAAGGGAGAAAAAAATTTCATGTCATCGTCCGCGTGGCGTGCCACGTTGGCAAGACCACAGTCAAATGAGATTTTGGACCGGGATAATACAATAAACCAAGTTTAGTGACCTCAACGTGCGTTTTACAAGTTCGTGGACCTAAGTGAAACCTCACAACAAGGTTAAGGACCGCTGGTGTATTTTACTCTTATCAGAAGATTATTTTATTTTTTTTAACGGAGGGCGTGGCGTACTTGTTTATTTTCTTCCCTTGCCAGAAACAGTACACTATCCATCTTGACTTTGGTTAAAAGAAAGGTGATTATGCTACCCTTGTTGGACAAATAGGCCATGAGCTATAACAATGATTTTTGTATTTTTGTATTAGCAGCTGGAACGTTTTGATAGTTTGATGAGTACATTTTACAAAATAAAGATATTTTTGCTAAATTATTGTGAAGCTATAGATTTAAAATGATGTATCATAAGCTATAAATTTGACACCAAATTCATCATAACCAAATTTAAGGTGGAGTATCATGAATTTAGTAATAAAGTTATCACAAAACTATAAGTTTGACGTCAATTTAATTATAAACTTGAATATGTTTTTAACTCTACTTAGTCTTAAACTGTAATTGTGTTTTATATTTTTTAAATCTATAGTAAGATGTCATAGAAATATTATACTATTGTATAAATAATATTAGAAAATATAAAGTACACATTTACAAAAGGTAAAAAATAGTGACGGAACTACCACTATTGTTTTTTATAATAGTATAGATAGTTTTGTGATATTATGATAATATGATCAAAATATTTGTTGTTTAACGAAGAAGACGTCATCTTATATCCGTGCATGCAACTTTGCGGAAACACATTTTAGTGTCTCATTGTCATGCTAAAGATTTCAAATCTTGCGGTGACGTTTCCTTTGGACCGGCACGGGTGACATCACAGGAGGAAAATGCAAAGTCAATTTAAGGAGGTCTTGGGGTCCTGAACTTGGAAAAATTCACGAGAGCTCTGTGACTACGTTGGCTGTGGCACGAATAGAAGGACCCAAACAAGCCATGGGTTGGCTTCGAGACCCCCTAGGATGAAGTAGATAAGAGCCTATTCGTGACTCCACATGGATAGATGGGAGAAGACCAAATGACCACATGCCTCTAGTCTACGCAATCTCTGGGAAGAGGAAAAAGACCATGCTCCAAGGAAAGGAGAACTATGCCTGGGTAGGAGATCTATCGTTGGAAGCAAACCCAGTAATCACAGTGGCCCTTGTGGAGCAACTGGAGGCCCTATGGACTACAGTTTGTGATGTGCAGTTAGATGAAGAAGAGCTTGACCAAATCTCATGGAAGTTCACTCCTCATGGGTAGTACTAGGCTTCGTCAGCCTACAAAGCACAGTGTATTAGCGCGCCTAATACAACATTTGACTCGTTGATTTGGAAAGTCTGGGCAGCTAGAAAATGCAAACTCCATGCTTGGCTTATCATACAGAACAGGGTTTGGACCTCTGATTGGCTTGCGACCAGGGGTGGGCAGAATAACGGGAGGTGCTAGGGAGAGGATGAAACGGCTCTGCACCTCATCGCTGAGTGCAAATACACGAAAAGGATTTGGAGCCTCGTAGCGACGTGGGTAGGCTTTCATCAGCTGGAACCCTGACATTGGGGGGCAGCTCAATCGGTCAAAGAACGGTGGGAAATACCGGCCTCTGTGTTTAGTGTTCCCAAGAAGGGACTTTGAAGTTTGGAAGGAGCGAAACCTGCGGATATTTGAGCATAAGGAGGTCGTAATTTCACACCTCCTTGCAAAGATAAAAAAAAAGAGGCTAGCATGTGGGCCTTGGCAGGCGTTAAGTGTCTTAGAGAGCTTATTCCGTACTTTGTATAGTATACCATCTTAATTAGGGCTATATTTTTCTCTTGCTATATATTTAATGAAAAAGCACAATCTCGTGCTGATTCCATTAAAAAAAAGATTTCAAATCTTATCTACGGCAAAGCATAAAGATCAATAGTAACACATTGCAAGCTCCAGCCCAAAAGGCCCAAGCTCTAGCCTGCGTGCATTCCAGGTGCCCCCTGCGTGATCATCTAGAGTGATGTTTTGCAGTGCAGAATAGCGTCCCTGATTGCATCCTCGCACACCTTAATATTGCGGGACTCATCGGCGGCGGCACGGCCATAAGCGTGCCTCGTCGTGATCCTTCTCCCGACACAGCAGCTCGCCATCTTCTGATATAGCGGTTCCAGGAACGTCAGACACTTGCACGAGAGCCGCCTCGGCAGCACGCGGCCGCACCTCCTCCCCAAGGACGGCAGCCTGAGCTTGTTGCTCGCCCCGAGTCCGAGGACGGAGCTCGGCGACCACCCCGGAGCCGCCGCAACGCGGAGAGACGAACGCGGGGAACTTGGCGACGCCAGCCGGGGCAGCAGGTGGCGCTTGCTCGCGGGGATCGTCGTCGTGATCCTCTGGGCCGAGTCCACATAGCGCGGCCGCAGGAGCACCGGGATAGCGTCCCGCTTGGGGGCGCCGCTGACGTCGCCGCCGCCGCCGTCGTCGTCGCCGCCGCCGCCGCCTCCCTGACGCCGTACGGCTCGCAGTGGGAGGAGAAGGCCGTCGCGGAACATCTGGTCGGCGTGGGCCATCGCCGCGGCTTGCTTGGAGCACTCGAACGACGGCGGCGAGAAGTCGAAGCTGCATCCCCGCGCGTGCGTGTCGTCGTCGGCGCGCGCGAGCGGCTTGTTAGTCGGCCAGCTGTAGGAGAAGCTGCCAATGTCAGGGACGGGAGGCGAGTTGGAGTGATCCATGGCGCTGCAGCCGTGCAGTGTGCAAGGGGCAAATGGCCAAGATGGGGGGTTTTGTGGAGCGTCGTCAAGCATGCCGTGCGCGCGAGTGTGGAGTGGAGCAGATGCATACGTATTCGCTGCCTCGCTGGAGAGTGGAGGAATTTTAAAAAGGGAAGGCCACAGATGGGAACTATTGTGGGGTTGCAGAGATTGCGATGGCAGGGGCGACATGCCAATGACATGGATTTCTTCAGTCTGTCAGAAGTTTGTGCGTGCTTCAGCAGATGACTCACCAGAAATTCAGAACGGAACTCTGTTTCCGGATCGCCGGTTCAGGTTTCTCTTTTGGCTTTGAGCTAAATAAACATGTGGATCATGACTCGGTTCTAAAAAAAAGAAAGCATAACATTCGGAGCATATACAGACACACTGACACACAATGTTTTACTTATCGCTAGAAAAGTAGAAACCGATGGATCATGACAGACGGCCAGTTACTGAAAATCAGCACGCCGTACGCCCAAGTCGAAGCTTACGAGCAACGCAAGCCTACGGCTAACGAAACGATCTTTTACCAGAGCATTGCAAGCGACAACACTGAAGTGACTCCGTCCCGATCATTCTCCCCTCACATAATCCACAGCCCCGAGTGATTTGATTGAGCTCGGCTCCCTTCACTTACATGGATTTTTTATATTTTAGTTCTTTTAAAAACTTATTATACAAATAGATCCCTGAAAAAACTAATTTTTTTTAGAGAAGGGTATTTTTTACCCGACCTTTTACATTCAACAGGATATATGTAATCTTTTTAAATTAGGAACTTAACCTATCAAATGAGAAACTTAGCCCTCAAATAACCCAATCTAAAATTCGCTCATACAGAGATTTGAACTCAAGACCTTAGGGTGCTACTCATGTCACATCAACCACTAATTCTTGGAATGACTCTTTTTGTTGCGCTAGAGTGACTGGCATCGTCCACGTGCCACCGTGGCACCACGGGGACAAGCCGATGCTAACGTGCCAGGAGAGTGCCAACCATATTGGAGAAGGGGCGGGCACCAGCATGTCTGACACTCTCCAGCCACTCTGGCAAAAAAAGACCAATTAGCTTTTTTTTTCAATAATCTATCTATAGAATAAGTTTTCAAAAAGGTAAAAAAATCCAGCTGTCACTTATCCGGATAAGCTCCCAAAACAAGAGAATGCCGCGTCGTCCCGCACCACACGGATAATATTATGCACATTTGTATTAGCATGGCGGTGAGGATGCTCTCATGAGTCATGACAGTCTTCTCCTGCTCGCTCACGCGACGCCCGATCGTTAATCCATTTGATTATTTGATGATCGCGTTCAGAGAAGTCATTGTTTTTCTCTTTTAGACCACTGCCTTAGGCTGTTATAGGGAGCTTGAGGAAGCAACATAAAGTGCTTTGACCGACGGCGACGGGCCACCTGCAGCAGCCGGGGCCGTTTTCTTATCAAAGGGGTGCATATGCTCTTCTTCTGTTCTTTTACGGGAGGGGATGCATCATCGGCATGCCTGTGTCGTTACCAGGGGCGGATTTGCCATGGGGGCGGGGGGGTCTTGAGACCCCACTACCGCCCCAGGGTCTATGGAGACCCCCCTAAGCCCCCACTAAAATTTTTCACGAGATGTGGTGGCTGGAGCTTCGTCAGGTTGGCTGGAGGGAAGGCTGGAGGTTGAAGACGATGTTATTTCGCGATTTGGGCTTGTTTCGAAGAGCAGCCCACGACCACGAGCGCAGTCTTCAAGTTTTGTCTAGCCCACTCCAAGCAAAGGCCCACGGTGGCAGATTCCAGCCGGCCCATTTGGCTACTCCCCCTCCCGGCCTCCCGCCTCCCCAATTCCCCAATCCCACTGGCCACCTCCTCCTCTCCTAAATCCCTAACCCTAGGCGAATAGGCGCGGGCGGCGGGCGGCGGCCGAGCAGGCGGTGGCGTCCGGCGAGGGGCCAGACGGGAGGCGTGCCAGGCGGTGCCTCGGTGGTCCAGTGCATGCCCGGAGCAGGTGGCGACCTCCGGTGAGCTGCAAGCTGGCGAGCGCCGAGCGGCAAGGTGCCGTGGCGGCATCCAGTGAGCCGGCGATGGGCCAGACAGGAGGCAGGCCAGGCGGAGGCGGTGGTCCAGCACTCCAGCGCCTGCGCCGCCACGCCGCCGGGAAGGTGGCGAGCCGCTCGCTGGCGAGGTGCCGCGAGGGCGCAAGGCGCTGAGGCAGGCAGGCAGCAGGTCAGCGGCACAGTGGCCGGCAAGGCAGCAACGAGTCAACGACGCAGTCGCAGCCTACTGTGACTGTGATTGAAGATTTGAAGTTAGAAATCGGTAAACTAGTAACCTCTAATACTAATAGATAGTCTAAAATTGTGTCTTAATGAGGTTGTGCACTTGTGCTTGAAACTTATAATTATTTTCTATACATTTTTAGATTGTCAACATGTCAAAAAGAACATTGCTCACGTATTATTTTAGTTTAAGCAACACAAATGGCAGTGATCCTCCATCCAGTAAAGTGATCCTCCATCCAGTAATGAGTGTTTAAGTTAGCCAAAGAAACCCAAGTCAGGGTTTTTTCAATCGGATGAAAAAATCATCCAACAATTTGAAGATATGAAAGCGCGTCAGATGTTAGTACCTCAACAGAAATTAGTGGTATGCTCTATGCCTCCATTCCTCCCTAAATCTCTAAATTATTTGAATCCAAAATAAGTATGTTTCGATTATTCGTTAATTTGCCTTTTTCTTTGTATAAATTACTACTCATGAAGAATAATAGACGATTGGGTGTGACACGTCATCTATTCGATATTGGTTTGGTATGGACAAAATTCTCGACATATCATTAATTCAATGTGTACCTTGAACTGACATTTAGCCAATTTACATGTGAGACATGTTTCGATTTATGCTGGCGTAATTTGTTCAGCCCCCACTACTATTTTTTTCTGGATCCGCCCCTGGTCGTTACGTGTTGATCAATGGCCATAAGTGAACAGGGCAACGTTACTGTTAGGCTCGAGAGGACTTGGAACTGGCAAGGGGAGGCGATCTTTGAGTTCAGTAACCTGTGGTTGCTACCGTGAGTAGCATATGCACGAGAAAAAAGAAACGGACATGCAGCGACGGATTCTAAAAATTGATTAGTTGATGTCATAACATGTCTATCGGTGTTATAGTATACTAATTATGTTTATGTTTAGATCATGGTGTTATAACATATACATAAACAGTTTTGCTATAGGTTTTGCCGAAAGTCGTCGGTGTCGCCTGACACCACCCTTCCCCTATCCACTCGTCACCACCACCATCTTTCCCTGACCTCCTCTGCACCGCCATTGTCTGCATCTCTGTCGCTGGTGCGTGTGTGCATCGCTGCCTCTTCCTCCTCTTCCTTGCGTCGATTTCCATCAATGGCAGCATCAACACGCCTAGCCCACGCCAATCCCTTCCTCATCTTGGCACCTCATCATTATTGTTGCCCACACTGCCTGCTGCTGTTGGGTGGAGAGGGAAAATGGTGGCGAGGGGAAGGATAGAGGGAGGAAGAAGTAAAGAGAGAGTGACAAGTAGGACTGATTGTCAGGTTGGAGAGTGCAATGGCGAGTCTATTGTAGTGAAAGACATATTTAATTCTGTAAATATTTGACAAGCTGACCAAATGGATATTTGGAGAGTCTAGTAATCACTGCAGCATGTAGGAAAAAAAAGGTTTTGGGCTTTATTCAATTTGAAGGAATTTCAACAGGTAGGAATATGAAAGTGGAGAAATATGAACGTATGTACACATCAATCCACATCAATTATTCCCGAGAAGTTTAAATGGACGAAAATTTTTCTATGTTTTTCTATACTTTATTTGTATAAACTAAATAACATCCATAGAAATTAATCTTTATAATCATTATGCAAGAAAAGCTCTTTACTTTTACTCCAAACCGAACAAGCCTTTAATTAGTGACTTTTCGACGCCACAGAATTAGGCAGTAGCTTAATGGGCCTTAAATTTGGCCTGCTATTAAGCCCACCACAAACCGTCGAACACCAGCAGCAGTCCAGAACACCACGCCGGCAGCGAAGCAGGAAGCCACCACCGCGGCTCGCGCCCCCACCCCCTACCGCACCGCCCCACCATCCTCCTCTTTGCTTCCCGCGCCGTGTGCCCTCGCTACTCCCGTCGCGGCGTCGATTCCCGCCCCACGGCACAAAACCCTAGTAGCCACTGGCCGCTCCTCGTCGCTCATTCGTCTACTTCCTCCGGTGGAGGAGCCCAACTCTCCCGAGCCGCCCCCTCGTCTCTACCGCCGCTCGCCCACGCATCGCCCGCGGCGGCCCCATGTCCACCGCACCGGCGGCGTCCGCCGCCGCGAAGGCGACCATCTCCGTCGAGTACGCCAAGTCCGGTCGGTCCTCCTGCAAAGTATGCAGCGAGGGCATCGCCAAGGGCGCGCTCCGCCTGGGCGCCTCCGCCCGCGACCCCCGCGGCTTCGACAGCACCAAGTGGTACCACGTCGCTTGCTTCCCCTCCTCGTCGCACCCGATTGACCCCGTCGAGAAGGTCAAGGGGTTCGACTCCATCAAGGTTTGGGCTCTGAGTCGGTTTACATTTGCTTCCTACGGGTGCTAATATGTTGATTTTGGGGGGAGTGCAGGAGGAGGATCGCGAGGAGGTGCGTGAGCTAAACAAGGTAATTTGTTCCTTACCTGTTGAAACGGCTTATCAGTTAGGTGGCCAAATCTGCTTCTGGTCGATATTTTATGACTACCAGATATTTGTTCCTTACCTGTTGAAACGGCTTATCAGTTAGGTGGCCAAATCTGCTTCTGGTCGATATTTTATGACTACCAGATGGATGACTATATGCTAGTGGAATGTAGATTGCCAAATGATATTGTTCAATTTTTGTAATGGTACATTTGAGTAATGTTCAGTATACTTGATAAACTTATGGTGAAAATTAATTTAAGTAATCTGGATTGTTGTCCAAAATGCTACATTTGGAGTTATTTTGGATTAGCAAGCCATATGCATATTTTGGATTAGTAAACCAAATGATATCTTTACAAAAGTTTGGATACAACTGGGTTATTTCTCTTTAATATTCCAAACTATTCATTTTCAGACGTGTAAGAGAGACCATACTGCAGTAGGGACAACTGAAGAGTCAAGCCCAAAGAAAGTAAAAGCCAGCCCAGGAGTGGCAGAAAATGTTAGTATCTCAGTTGAGTATGCCAAGTCTGGCCGCTCCACCTGCAAGGGTTGCAGTGAGAGTATTGCGGCAGGTGCCCTCCGTCTTGGCGCCTCTATTCGTGATCCCCGTGGTTTTGACAGTACAAAATGGTACCATATTGCCTGCTTCCCTTCATCAACTTACCCAGCATTCCCTGTGGAGAACCTTAAGGGGTTTGATTCTATCGAGGTTTGGTCTTCGATTTTTTTTCAGCTGTTTCATACTTTTATTTCTTCTCTGTGGAAACTAACTGTGGTTTTGGAGGGTGGGCGCAGAATCAAGACCGTGATAAGTTGCGGGAGTTGGAGGTAACAATTTGCTCACTCATACAACTAGTTTAAATTAAGCGGCAATATGAATTCCTAGAAATTTTCTTCTCATCAGTTTGTAGCTCTTGTAAATTAGGAAAAGAGGTCGCTAATTTGTTTCTGAACAAAGGAAGTACAAGCTTTTTTTATGTTGTTTGTGAAAGTGTTCTATTAAATGTTACTGTTGCTTAACTGCTTTCTAACAAGTTTTCAGTTGGTGGAACTCCCTCTAGGTTGACAATACTTGTCTTTTTGGACAAAGTTATCATCAAACTTTTAAAATATTGACTATAAATAATATCTAAAATATTTGTCTTAAAAATAAGGTGACCATATATGTAGTGTCTTAAAAAGTACTTAAATAAAATAATATATTTATTGATGTTTTTATATATATTCTAATAAAAAATAGTGGTCAAAGTTGTTTATTGGAGACTGTGTCCTTTCCCAAAACGACAAGTATTATCGACCCGGAGGAAATACTTACTTTGATCCACCATATTCATTTGCAGAATTGTAAGAGAGATGGCAATGTGACTGATCAATTGAATGAACAGAATCTGAAGAAGGAAGTGGTTAGCTTTTGATTAGACATGAGCATCTTACAGTTCACTCCAGCATCAAGTTCAACTTTGTGATGACATACAAACTTTTATACCCTTGATCCTTCTAGGTTCACAGCATGGAAGACTCTAAGGGCACTGGAAATAATATCGAAGGTGTTAAGGTGATGAAATCATGTATTCTTTCAGTTTTGGAAGCCATACCTAAACCCTTATAATGTCTGTAGAGATGGCACATTTCTAGTTCTTTGTTTCCCTGAAAGTTTTGCTTACTGACATTTAATTGTTGTTGTTGTTTGAATAGTCTGTTTATAAGGCAGAGGTATCATCATTTATTATTTGTTAGCATCCAACTTGCATTTTCATCATGTTAATGCTGGCAGTCATGGCTTTGATATGTTGAATGCCGATCCTTTTACCTTGAGAGTTCTTTCAATGATTGACTGTAACAATTGTCTCTATAGTTTATACATTTGCCATTCATTTCCCCAACCTGTAGATCTCTACTCTCTATATCATGGCCTCATGGGCATTGAGCCGAGAGACTGAGGTCCATGGATACAACATCTGACTAATAAACAGCGGTGTGTACTGTAGCAGTGTGTTAGGAGATAATAATAAACTAGAATTAGTTAGTTACTTAAGTTTAAGGGTCAAGTCATACCATCCATCTATACAAGGATGAGAATGTTTCTCTATTGATTTAAGCAACGAAGAAGAATTAGTCTAAGCTACCCCCACCCCCACCCACACACAATGTTTATCATCCCAATCTAAGTCCTTTCCTCATTCCTAGTAGTCGATGCTGCTATCCTCTGGCGGTGTTTACCCATAATGATCTTGATTCATGACCCTACTACTCTCCTGTGAGTGGTAAGTGGGAAACGTGAAAGGAGAGAGAAGACAAAATATCTGTACTAAGAATGTTATTTAACCATAACACAACCCCTTAATGTCTTGCTTGATTCCAAAGCTGAACATGCATGATTATTTATAGATCTTGTATTGTTTTCCCTATCAGATGCTGGCAGGGGACAAAAGAGCTGGTCCAGTGATACCCTTTTCGGTTTCTGATATAAAGCAAAATTATAAGGTATTCTTATACCATTGTTCTTATCAAGTCACTCTGCTTCCTATGTTTATCATTTTGTTATACTGAAATGCTACATCTCCATTTTCCTGTCATGTGTGGATGCAGGATGCTACCCTTCCAGCGCATTGGAAGGTTTTCAATACAGTTATATTTCGTGAGCAGGTGTGTTAAGCAAAATTTATAAAAGAAAGGAGCAGTTCTTGAGCCTCATTTTCTAATTATTATATGAATTAAACCATGCACACAGAAGACTAGCTATACCCGTGCTTTGCTACGGATAAATATAAATTATAGACATGCTATTATTGTTTGGAGCAAATCAATTCTGAGGTTTTTAAGAACAATTCTACCCTGTAGACGTGTTTGCATAATATACCCATGCAGAAGGACTATTTTATAATATTAAAGTACATGAAAGAATTAGTTGGTAAAAGATATACAATAGAGTTGGTGGGTGGCAGATTCACTGCCATCACCATTGCCTTTTTTTTTTAATAAGAGTATAGCTGGATAACTTGCAATTCTAATGTTCAGGATGATGGCCTTCAGTCTTCAGCTAAGATTGCTGCATTTGATTTTGATGGATGCCTCGCCAAAACCTCAGTGAGGATGTATGTATACATACACATTTTGTTTTTCGGAAATATGATATTTATTTTGTTATAAGAGTAGCCTGCATGCTTCTTCTGTGTGCTATATCTATTTTTCATAACTTTGTTGTAAGGGCACTTGGGCAATTAAGAAACGAAATGAGCAGACTGTTCAGAACCACATGGAGTGAACATATTTGTCTTATGCTTTGGCCAGTTGCAGGGGAACACACTGCATATGCAACTAATGAGTAGACTATCTCATCAAACACCTGCTTGAACACCCTAGAAAGGCACATTTAATTTGACTTACTAAATAGTACTATATGCTTTTGAGTTACTATGCTGTAGCTGTATGGATGGTATTTGGTTAGAATTTATGAATTGATCGAGCAGTTTTGTGTTAGGGCTTTGTGATATTATGTGATCTATTTGTTAGTTTTGTCTTAGTTCTTCTATAGCTGTAAAGAAGCATGACATAAGTAGTCCAATCCACATTAAAGTAATCTTACCATTTTTTATGGCCAACAATGGAGTTTTTTTTTCCTTTACAAGCAAAGGTATCAATTAGCATAAGGAAGTATTCACTACATGCGAGTCCTGAAAAGTTTTATGCTGGACCTTTTGATGAACTTGAGCATAACAATTGCCAGATTTAGAGATAACTTATGGGATAGTATTTTCCCAGAATATTGACTTGTTACACATGAGTTCATGATGCACGATATTACCTCTTATACATGTTGTTGCTTTTTTTAAGAATGCAATCGTTAAGCTCCAACCTACTTCAAGTGCAGTGTTGGTGCAGACAAGTGGTCTTTACTGTATGAATCGATTCCAGAAAAGCTGCAAATCCTGTACAATGATGGCTATAAATTGGTTAGTTGCTTTTTAGTCTTTACAAGTTCTTTTGGGCCTATAACTGTAGTTCCATCACGTCTCTCTGTACGTTGCATCGAATTAAGTATGCACATAGAATGTTCTTAAGAACCTCAGAACAGTTATAAGAAACTCTCTCTGGTCACAAGTACTTGTCACTTTGAACATGCCTTCTCTCTCTCTCTGAAATTTTATGTACCGATATATTTTTAAGTATCTAGATTGGATACATCGAAACCATTTATATAAGTAAGCCTCGAAAAGTGCTACCATAAAAACATAGCTCTGTTGGGTTTTACGAATATACTCCAACACAATAAGTGGTCAAAGTTGTATTTTGGAGACCGTGCTGTCCAAAACGACAAGTATATGTGACTAGAGAGAGTAACTAATCACTTAACTTAATTAGTTAATTATTGCTCTATTTTCTCTGGAATCCAGTAGGCTATGTAAAATCATACTGCCAACTTATTTTATTTGGTGTTGTCAGGTCATATTCACCAATGAGTCGAACATTGAACGATGGAACAAAAAGCGGCAGCAAGCTGTTGACTCCAAAATTGGGCGTCTTGACAAGTTCATTGAACGTGTAAAAGTCCCTATTCAGGTATGCTACACATTTGTTCAAATGCATTATGTATCTGGAATTTCTGTATATTTTTAACAATCATAAACTGAAGAAATATACTATCTATAATGATAGTCCTGGTAACTGAACCGGGCCTTTGTTTATTGCTCAATCAATTAAATGTTGTAAAATGCTCTTTTTCATGACACATAACATGGTACCTTGTAAATTCTTGCTTGACATTTTTTGGGGAGTTTTTGATAATTACGATACATGACTTGTTTTGGTCTTTCAATCTTGTAAAAGCCTGGTCTGGTCTTGTTGTATAAAATCTCTTAATTGCCAAAGACTTATCATTTGGAGTATGCCCCCTTCTCTTATAGTTTCCTTTCAAATATTTAATTTTGTTTGCACCTGCAGGTTTTCATAGCATGTGGTTTAGGGAAAGGAAAAACCTTTCCAGATGATCCATTTCGAAAACCAAACACTGGAATGTGGTGGTTGATGAGAGAGCATTTCAATTCGGGAGTTACAGTTGACATGGACAAGTAAGTAACCACTCTATTTTAGATTATTTCAGATTTACTATTTTGAGCTGGTTTGTAAGGTCGGTTGAAGCTTCAGTGCGCTAACGTTGGCATTCCTTTACTCTCTGTATGCTGTGCACACTTGTGGTTGGGCCACAGGTGGATTTTGTACGTACAGTCATTGACTGAGACACATGTTTTATTATTTTTTTTATTGAGCTGCGTGTGTCTTAGAATAGGTGCTTCTATCTGTTTGCGCTTATGGCTACAGCTAAGTTGTGTGTGTCCTATTCTTTAAGCAGATGCTGTCCTGTGTGTTCCATATAAGCTAGCGTAGAAGTGATAGATCTTAGCTTACGAGTGAAGGAACCCAGTGGGTGTTGCAGATAGGAAACAGGACGTTGATTTGATTTTCTTTGCTGTCACATCCCTGTTGTTTTAGTTGACAGGGTATAGAACTTACATATACGTTATATATTTGTTGATGTCATTGACAAGGGTGTCCATGTGACATATATATACATGGAAATATTGTTGCAAATTGTGTAATATTTACCACCTAACATAATAGCTTTACACTTTCTCAAGTTGCTCAGCATATGCAACTCCATACTAGGATCTGTAGGATCCGAGTTGCTGCTAATCCTATGGAAATAATAAGGGCTCCATGGTATTGTAATATCCACATATTGGGCTTGATCAAGCCCTGGACATGAGTACTGATCCAATATGTCTACAATTGCACAATTTGTCTCATAGATTATAGCCTTTTGGTTTAGTTCAGTTTTATTGGTGCAAAAAAACACTAAACACAATCTGCTGTTTTAGTCTGTTTTGTGTGCATTATATAAGCTGCCCTTTTGATAATTGCCATGTTATTTCAGATCTTTCTATGTTGGTGATGCCGCTGGGAGAGAGAATGATCATAGTGATGCAGATAAAGAATTCGCTAAGGTATTGGTGGAGCTGCCCCTTGAGCAGTCCATGAACATTTATTTGCCCAGTTCACAATAGACAATTTCAACATGAATTTTAGGGTCCTTAGCAGGTATTGAGATAGTCCACCTCTCAATGACCGTAAAAGATCTCTTAAAACAATTATAGTGATTGCTATTTGTTGGCGCGTGGTTCGGAAGGGAGTCTGATCTGGGATATAGGCAGATACGGGTAAATGGCACAAACTGACAATATTGGCGGGACTGAGCAGCCCACCAAGGTCTGTGGCTTTAGTTTTGTCTCTTTGAAAAACAAGGAGCTGGAGTGTGATCAAATCTAGGTGTGCCTTGGGATTGATTAGGAATGCAGTGTCAGTCTGTGCCACTTACATTGGGCCTTTTGGCTGGGCTAGAAATTTGCTCATGTTTTTTTCCCCTTGAAAACACAGGAGAATTGTGCTTTATTTCATTACGAGAGTAAAACATATACAAGAATTTGCTTGTGGTTTTGGGCTATGGGGAAATGGCGTTTGTGCTGTCCAGACAACCGTTAAGCACTGGAATTTGGCTTGAGCTTTGGAATATGCCTCCATGCTTTAGATGAATAGCTTGGGCTTGGCTTATTTGAGGACTGAGAGTTGGTACGAGCTTGGGATACTTGATCAATTTGAGCTTGAGTTGAGCTAAGTTTCTTTTGGATCCCGATATTTTTTCTACAACTCTATTTGGGATTTAGATCTGGTTATTTGGGATTTAGATGCGGGTAATTATTCTAGATAACATGGATTAGTTTCCAAGAAAAATAGATTATTTTTGCATATGCAATGCACATCTGTAGGGTACATTGTGGGAATGGGATGAAGCAAGTAAGCATTGAGCTCCTGTAATGATATGAAACTCTTCTATTTTTAATTTTGGTTCCACCATTTTCCTTTGGTATGTTATTGGTTTAGTTGTTTTTTTTTGTTTTCTTGACGCGTCTTGATTTGGGGTAAAAGCAGCTGACGGTGATATTTTCAATTGCAGGCCATTGGTCTGAAGTTTCACGTTCCTGAAGAATACTTTGGCGAAGCTGCAAATATCTAGTTTTTTTCTGAAGTGGAAATGTAGTAGACCAATACTCTGCGTTTGCCGTTTCCTGCGTTCGCAGAAGGCGCTAGTTTTTGTGCGATGGGGCAATCGCTGCATGACTGAAATCTATAATAGGTAGGAGTACTATCTTCTTTCATAACAGTAACAGTACTTATTAGTGAGAATCTTTCTAACAGTCAAAATCTCTTATATTTGGGGACACGGTATGTAAAAAATTGTTGTGCCTGTGCAATCATTTCGAGGCCTTGGTTCTATTCTCGAGCAGACACGGACACGTGGTGATCGTTATGCGACTGAGTTCATATCAAACGATCATCCCTTCTGTTCTGCGAAAGCAGCTAATGCTCGGGCAGAATCAGCAAGTTGGCGGTGTCACGGACTCACGGTCGGGATTGAATTAATGTTTAATGCCTCGCACGACCACGAGTGTTCTCAAGCTTCTTCCATGTGATGCTTGCTTTCGGGATATAAAACGTAGTATTTAAGGTTGCGTTTGTGAGCAGAGTTGGATTGGTGCAATGCCATTCTAATGAAATTGCATTTTTCTTCCATTTACGAAGTAGAAGTAGAAAATTTGTTGATCAAATGAAGTAGCTAGTAAGGGACCATGGGTTGATGGATACATGGGGTGTGAGCCGATCCACTTGCGTCCTTTGATCATGGGGCGTGAGCCTGCAGGGACGGCCAATTTGGCCATTCTTTTTTTTTTGAACGACTTGAATGCGAAGTTCTATTGATAGAGCAGGAAAAAATTACAAGATTACAACCCTGAAGTGTCGTAACCAGAAAAAAGGAAAAAAACCACCACCCACACACCGACATCGTCAACACATAAACCCAGGAGAAGGCTAGCACCAGAACGGCTGTCGCTAAGCGTGACCGACCGCCACTAGACCAACAAAGGAACACAGGCGAGATCGCCCCCCTAGGGGATGCCAAAACAACGTCTTCAAGAAGAGAAGCGACAAACCGCCGCCGCCGTCCGTCGGAGCTCAAAGAAGCCAAGACTGGGCTTTCGCCCGGCAACCACCCTTGAGGGGTGAGACAGCACGACAACGCCCTCAAGAGGGGGAATGAACCATCGTTGTCGGTTCGGCCGAGGCCAGACTAGGTTTTCACCCGCCGCTCACCACATGCGAATCCACGGCTGACACACCGATGCTCCACCACCACACAAGCTCTACCGACATGTGGAACCCCTGCACCGGCGTCCCCCGTCGGACAGTCTTCGTGCGCCAAAGACCGCGCCACTCCTACCGGCAGCTCCTCCTCACACCTAGGTCGCCTCCTCCACCGCCGGCCGCGCCACTCGCGCCAAACCGACCTCCTCCACCGGACGCGCCTCTCGCGTCATTCCGACCTCCCTCCATCGGCCGCACCTCTCGCGCCAAGCCGGCATCCATCTCCGCCGCCCGCGCCTCTCGCGCCGAGCCGGCCTCCGTTGCCATCGGCTGCGCCTCTCTGCGCCAAGCCGGTCTCCGACCCCTCCACCAAACGATGTCGTGCCGGCCAAAAGCAACCGTCTGCCACGCCCTCGGCTAGCCATCCGAGTCCGCCATGCCTCCGGTGATCGCAGACACGGTCACCGCCACCGCCACCGCAGCCGCTGCTGCCGAACGCCCAGCCACCTCGCTAGCGACCCGCATCCGCCAACGTCGCCACTGTCCACAGCCACGGCCGCCGTCGCCGCTGCCACCGACGCCAGCCTCCGCCTCCGCAAACCGCTGCGCCGTCATCCTCCGCCACCAAGCAGCCAGCTCGACGCCGCCGCCATGTCCTCCGCCGCTGTTGCCAGCCGCCGCCGCCGCCAACTGCCACGAGCACCACGGCGGGCACGACCGCGCCGCCGTCGCCAACAGCCGTCTGGCCGGTCAGCCTCCGCTGCATGCCGGCCGGGCTGCTCCTCCGCGCCGCGCTGCCGCGCTGTCGCGGCCGCCGCCGCCACAAGCTGTTCCGCCGAGTCGCGCCCCCACTGCCGTGAGCTCGAGGTCGCGCCGCCATCACCGCAAGCACGAGGTCGCCCGCCGTCTTGCCGCGCCGCCGTTGTCGGGAGCTCGAGGCCGCCCGCCGTCTTGCCGCGCCGCCGTCGCCACGAGCTCGGGCCGCCCACCGACTTGTCGCGTCGCCGTCGCCGCGAGCTCGAGGCCGCCCACCGTCTTGCCGCGCCGCCGCCGCCCCTCTCCCGATCTGGCCACCGGGGGGCCAGATCCTCCCCGGGGAGGCCGGATCCGCGTCCAGCACGACCGGATCCGCCCCACCGGCCGCTCCGGCCGCCGCCTTCCGCCGTGCGTGCGTCGCGCTGCCTCCCACGCCGAGGGGATGCTCCGCCGCCGGTACGTTTTCCCCGCCGCCGCCTTTCCGGCCGGCCGCACGGTTTCCGGCGGCGGGTTCTGGAGGCGGCGAGGTGGCTGGAGGCGTTGGGAGGGGGCGGCGCGGGCGGCTAGGGTTTCGCTCCCGAGCCGCCCGCGTGAGAGCGGCGGGAGAGCTCTATGTGAAGGACTTGGTTTCTTGGAATATTGTCTAATTTGGCCATTCTTGTTCTGATGCAATCCTGAAAAGTTTTCGCTCCACAACTAAGCTATGCGTGAGAAGATAACGTGTTAGATTGTCTGCACTGTTACGTCAGCAGGAGCCTAGTGGTGGCATAATTGTCAATTTGCCACCAGCGTCAAATGTTTGTCCATGACCATTGTCATCATGTTTCCTGAGCACACAATTTTTTCCATGGAAATATGTGAAGTGGGAGATATGCTGGTTCTTGTCCCTGGCTCCTCGAGCCATAAGTCCTTTGCTAGTGGGTCGGGGCCATCAGACAACCAAGGCCACATTCCAAGTCCCTGAACGTGCAGAATATGTTCCTGGCATCTTGCTGCCGGTAATCTACTCATCTCATCGGGTTCAAATTCTCGACGATGGCACATGCTCGAACGGAAACGGAGGAAGAAACCCTTAGTTTCACTGCAAAAGTCTAGAGCGCCTGAGAATTATTAAGCCTAGCGCATCTCCGAATGAACTTCCACATCAATTATTACTCCCGAATGATCCTTTTGCTACATTCCCAATCTATCCCATGCGCGTTGCCACGCATTACCACCTATAAATATAACTTCCATTATCACAAAGTAGTCTTGTACACAATAGGGACACAACACAAGTGTAGCAACCGCCTTAGTTTCCTCTTGTTGATCAAACGACATATTCGCCGTGTACGTACGCACGGTGACAATGAGCAGGGGCGACAGCGCCGTGGGCGGTGTCACCGTCGACGTGACACTGTCGCCGAACGCCGTGCTCCCGGGCTTCGCCAAGAGGCCCGAGGCGATGACCGAAGCGAGCTGCTGCGGTGGCGGCTTCCCTCGGTGCGCCCGGGCGGCCGCCGCGGCGGCGTGGGCTTTCGCCAGCGAGGACGCCGGCAGGGTGGCGTTCGCCCTCAAGGCCGGCCTCGCGATGCTCCTGGCGTCGCTGCTGGTGCTCGTCGGCGAGCCCTTCAGGCTGTTCGGCACCAACATCATCTGGTCCATCCTCACCGTCGGCATCATGTTCGAGTACACCGTTGGTCCGTACACATACAAGTAGCAGCTACTGTTAGTTTAATTTCTACGCTAATTAATCGATATACATATGCCGCGAAATTCTAATTCCAACTGTTTAGATTTCTGTTCTTGCAGGCGCCAGTTTCAACCGAGGGTTTAACCGGGCCGTGGGGAGCATGGTGGCCGGAGTTGTTGCTATCGCGGTGATCTGGATTTCGCTCAGATGCGGCAGTGTCGCCGAGCCGTACGTGATTGGCCTAAGCATCTTCCTAGTTGGTAAGTTGCAAATTAAGGCGAAACACTAGTACTTTCTCCGTTCATGTTATAAGACTTTCTAGCATTGTCTATATTTATATATATGTTAATGAATTTAGACATATATGTGTACATAGATTAATTAACATCTATATGAATATGATCAATACTAAAAAGTTTTATAACCTGAAATATAGAGGTAGTAACACATTATCTATGTGGCGCACGACAAAACATGTGATGTGGCTTGGCTTTTCGGTCGCAGGGGCCGTGACGTCGTTCGTGAAGCAGCTGCCGGCGCTGGCGCCGTATGAGTACGGCTTCCGGGTGATCCTCTTCACCTACTGCCTCATCATGGTGTCGGTCTACCGCGTCGGCGAGCCCGTCGCCGCCGGCCTCGACCGGCTTTACGCCATCGCCATCGGCGCCGTGCTGGCGCTCCTCGTCAACGTGCTCATCTTCCCGGCGTGGGCCGGCGAGCAGCTCCACCGCGAGCTCGTCGCCAGCTTCGCCGCCGTCGCCGACTCGCTCCACGGTGCAATAAATCACTCCTTCTCTCTCTCTCTCTCTCTCTCTCTCTCTCTCTCTCTCTCTCTCTCTCTCTCTCTCTCTCTCTCTCTCTCTCTCTCTCACACACACACACACACACACACACACACACCAATCAATCAATCCTCCTTTGCACGATTGCAATGCGAAAGACGCCACAAAGCACACCGTCTGACGAATCCACTCGTTGATCTGTCAGACTGCGTCAGGAGCTATCTGTCAGGCGACGAAACGGCCGTCGACGGCGGCGAACCAGCAATTGAGAAATGCCGCGCCATCCTGAACGCATCCGCTAGGATCGAATCCTTGGTAAGATTGCCATACGCGCGTGCTTGCCTGTGTATATACTGTACACCACACGGTCACACACACTACGTAGCTTTGACTTGAACGTGTAATGGCGGGCGTACGCAGGCGAGATCGGCGAGATGGGAGCCGCCGCACGGCCGGTTCCGCTCCTTCTCCTTCCCGTGGTCGCACTACGCCCGCGTCGGAGCCGTGCTGCGCCACTGCGCCTACGAGGTCGTCGCCATGCACGGCTGCCTGCACTCCGAGATACAGGCCAGTTAATTTCTTCTCGATCCTGTTCCGAAGCAATGCAATGGCTTAGCGCACAAGTGCACACAGCTCGCCGCCGATCGGTGTCAGATTCTGTTTGTTTCTTCGGTGCAGGCGCCGGACGGAGTCAGGGAGGCGTTCCGTGCGGAGATCGAGGACGCGACGGCGCAGGCGGCCGAGCTCGTCCGTGTCCTTGGCGGCGACGTCGACGGCATGACGCGCAGCGCCGAGAGGCTGAGCCTTCTCAAGAGCGTGCACGGCTCCGCCTACCGCCTCCAGCTCGCGCTGGAGCTCAACTCGCACCTCCTCGTCTCGTCCGGCTCCGTGGCGGAGGAGATCACGAGCGGCGGCGGCCTCGAGCGCTCGTGCTCGCGGCTGCGCGAGAGCGCGCGGCGGCAGAGGCTGTCGTGGCCGTCGCGGGAGGCGGACGAGCTGGAGGAGGCGGAGGCCGGCGGCGGATACGCGGCGATGATGGTGAGGGTGCGCGCGCTGGAGAGCACGGCGGCGCTGTCGCTGGCCACGTTCGCGTCGCTGCTGCTCGAGTTCGTGGCGCGGCTGGACCACCTCGTGGATGCCGTCGACGAGCTCTCCAAGCTCGCAAAATTCAGGGAAGAAAGCGACTCGATCAAACTAGCTACCTGACCAGGCCATCTGGGACGTATCACCAGCACGTTTATCAACGTGCTAAACCAATACCGTGTATTTTACATGGACTTTAATTAGAGGATTGTTTTCACAATGATCAGTTCAATTTCCATATGTAGTACTCCTTATAAAACGTATTGACTTTAGTCAAAATTAAACTGTTTAAAGTCGGACTAAGTTTATAAACAAATATAGTAATATTTATAATATTAAATTAGTTTCATTAAATTAATAATTGAATATATTTTTATAATAAATTTCTTGTGTTCAAAATGTTACTATTTTTCTCTACAAACTTGATCAAAATTTAAACAATTTGACTTTGACCAAAGTTAAAACGTCATATAGCCTGAGATAGTTGGAGTACATGACATGAACTTTTATGGAAGAGAATCTTTACAAGACAAGTGTACTATTTGCCAGCTCATCTTCTCGCCAAAATGACCCACAAGCACAAGTTTGGCTACCTATCTATCTGCAATTGGTGCTAGAAAAACTACGCCATATGCCATACTTTTGGTTTAAAAGTTTTGGAAGGTGAAGCAACCATCCAAACAGTCGCTTATGCATTCTTTTGGAGTTGATAGAGAGTATAAGGCCGTGTTTAGTTCCACGCCAAAATTAGAAGTTTGAATAAAATTGAAAATTTGAAGAAAAAAAAAGAAGTTTATGTGTGTAGGGAAGTTTTAGGGCATATTTTGTAGAGCTCCAACTCCCAAATTTAGCTTCAGGAGTTGAGTCTAGAGTGGAGTTGTGAAGCTACCTAAACCTAGCTCCACCTCTCTAGTTTATTTTGTGAGAGAGTTCCACTCAGCTCCGCTCTCATTTTAGCTGGAGCTGAAACTGTTTGGCTGAGCTCCAGCTCTAGGAGAGGTGGAGCTGGAGTTGGAGCTGTGCCAAACGGACCCTTAATATGATCGAAAAGTTGAAAGTTTGAAGAAAAAGTTGGAACTAAACCAGGCCTAAATCTCTTGTCACGTTTGTCGAGATTTTTTTAAAAAATAAATTGAAAAATCCTTATTAATATTAATTTATTTTCAAGTTTAAATAATTAATATTCAATTAACCATATGCTAATAGCTCACCTCTTTTTTTATATCTTCTTAATCTTATCTTTTTTTTCTCCTTTCAAATATTACATTATTCGTGCACGCCAGGGATCTTGTACGAGTAGAAATGTACCCCTCTGTTTCAGGTTATAAGATGAGTTGGCTTTGATCAAAGTCAAACTGCTTCAAGTTTGACTAAGTTTATAGACAAATATAGTATAATATTTACATTACCAAATTAATTTTATTAAATTAATTATTAAATATATTTTATAATAGGTTTATCTTGGGTCAAAAATATTACTGTTTTTTCTATAAATTTGACGAAACTTTGAAGGAACTTGACTTTGACTAAAATTAAAATATCTTATAATTAACTTGAAACGGAGGAAGTATTTTTGCAGAGTGGTATGCGTTGAAGCTAGTCACGGCCACGGGACAGCCAAGTTAATTAGCTAGGCGAACAAAAAAATTCTTTCATAAAAGAGAAGGCTAGACGAAAAACAAAATCATCATTGATATGGCGGGGCCGTACGTGGGAAACGCGGCATATGGTCCGTCTTCTCGGGCGTCCAAAACGGCCACGTCCCATGATCTCGCCCAAATGCCCAATCCAAGCGCTATCTTGGTGGAAGTTACCATGTCATCTTGCCTTGCTAAAAATGCGGTACTTTACCATGTTATCTTCCCCGTCATCTGAGGGATATCAAGGCCGTTGATACGCACACCAACGAAATCTCAGCCGTCCGTACGGCGGCGAACAAACACGATCGTCGTCTACTCGTACGTCAATCGTCATCGTACGTGTAGTGTATGTATCACCCTGATATAAACCCCTGAAACGCATCGTCAAATCTGATCTCCAACTCGATGGTTTATTAAAACCTCGACACTCCAAAGCAGAGGAGATTGAAGAGAGAAGGGAGGAGATGGCGACTTCGATCGTGGACGACTTCGGCGACGGCACCTACACGGTGGCGTTCGACGAGGACTACATCCACACGACGGTGACTTACTCCGGCGATGACGTCGACGATTGGCTGGACGAGATCCTCCGCATCCACCGCCGCCGCCTCAACTACCTCGTCGTCGGGCTCGACGTCGAGTGGCGCCCCGCCACCTACTATCACGGGCCGGGCCCCGTCGCCGTGCTCCAGATCTGCGTCGGCCGCCGCTGCCTCATCTTCCAGATCCTCCACGCGGACTACGTCCCGGACTCGCTGTTCGACTTCCTCGCCGACGGCCGCTTCACCTTCGTCGGCGTCGGGATCCACGACGACGTGGCCAAGCTGAGGAGCCATCACGGGCTGGAGGTGGAGAACGTGGTGGACCTTCGCTACCTCGCCGCGCAGACGATCGGGAAGCCGGCGCTGCGGAGCGCCGGGCTGCAGGGGTTGGTGCGAGAGGTGATGGGCGTGTGGGCGCCCAAGCCTTACCACGTGCGGGTGAGCGCCTGGGACTCTTGGAATCTGACGCCGGAGCAGGTGATGTACGCGTGCGCGGACGCCTTCGCCTCGTTCGAGGTTGGCCGGAGTCTGTACTACGACTACGACTAGCACCGCCGCCGGTGTCAATGGATGCCATCTGCCACTAAGTGTCGTTTACTGTTTTGTGTCTTTGAGAGGTCATCTCATCTCACGCTTCACATGCTTTGATTTTTTTTTTTGGTTAAACTTGCTGTGGATCGACCTGTGGTGGTTAGACGTGTACAGATACATGCAGCATTCCTTGAATTACCGTATTCGTTCTCATTTTTTAGAAAAAAAACATTCCGAATTCATCCGTTTTCAAAACTTTCCGAAAAAAATTTGACAGATACTTTTGGTTTATACGAAAACAAGTTTGAAAATCGAAAACTTTCCAAACCGTTTTCATCCTGTGTGCAATGCGCACTACTACCTCCGTCGCAGAATACTTGTCACTTTGAGTTTTTGTTTGTTACTTTTGATCTTTCATCTTATTCAAAAAATTATAGAATTATTATTTATTTTGTTTGTAATTTGATTTATTATCAAAACTATTTTAAGTATGACTTCTCCCTTTTTATTTTGTACTAATTTTTCAAATAAAATGAATGGTCAAATGTTACAAGAAAAAAATCAAAGCGACTACTAATTTGGGACGGAGGTAGCATATTTGCATAATGACAACTTTCCAAACCGTTTTCATCCTTGTGTGCAATGCGTAGTATATTTGCATGATGATGACTTCTAGATAGATCCCGCATGAAGGTTGTGATAATATACACTAACATTAGGCCAAAAGGCATTTTCACAGGCGGGCACGCTTGTCCCTATATATGTATGCGGAAATTGTTATATTTTTATTTATGTACCTGCTTGTCCCTAGATGTGTGCAAAAACAAAATTTTCGTCAATGACTCATTATGCCTCCTGTTAGCAAAAAAAAAAAAAAAAACCCTAGCTCCCATTCCCATCGTCTTGTCATAGTATGATCCCATCATTGTCGTCATTTCTCTACGGTCGGCGGCTGCGGATTTTGAGCCTCTACGGGGCATAAACCTCTACGGCCCCTTGAGGTCACCATCATCGATGGATCCGCCCTTGCGGCCACCGCTACTGATGAGTCTGTGCCAGGTCCACCATCCCCGACGGATTCACCCTAGTAGTTATCGCCCCTCCGGGACTGATGGTGGTGGATCCCCTTGCGGCCACCGCCACTTATTAGTCTATGCCTAGTCCACCATCCCCGACGGATCCACCCTAGTAGTTATCGCCCTCTCCGGGACTGATGGTGGTAGATCCCCTTTGCGGCCACCGCCACTGATGAGTCTGTGCCTAGTCCACCATCCCCGACGGATCCACCCTAGTAGTTGCCGCTCCTCCAAGACTGATGGTGGCGGATCCGCCCCTTCAGAAGGTGACACTCGGATCCACAGTCCATGGATCTGCCCTTCTTGAGGATGGCCCAAATCCACTACCTTCGCATCTGTCGCCCTCGCCTTCACTCCTGCCGTCGCCCAAGCGCACCCCCACCTGCCGTCTATCCCCAAGCTCGAGGAGGCTGGACAGGAGTGGAAGGGGGAGAGAGGAGGGTAGAGGAAAAGGAGTGGTGATCGTAGAAAAATGATTGGGGAGAGAGGAGGTGAAAAAAAAAGAGCAGGGATAGAGAGGAGAGAAAAGGGGATAAGAGAGAAAAATGTGTCCTAAAATGATTGGGGAGAGAGAGGAGGTGGAGGAAAAAAAAAGCAGGGATAGAGAGGAGAGAAAAGGGGATAAAAGAGAAAAAGGTGAGGACAGAAAAGGGGATAAGAGAGAAAAAGGTGAGGACACGTGACACTGCGCGAAATGCACATAGAAGAGAGAAACCCACACTTGTGGGCCGTCTCAAGAAGCCCACCTGTGAAAATAGATTTTCGCATGTGGCCCATAACCAAACACCACCCAACTTTTTTTTTACATACGGACATTATTTTAGCTCGACTGCCTTTAAATAAAGGGCATACGCAAAAATTGTTTGTGCAGTAGTGATACACCTAGATGCATGCACCCATTGTTTGCATATAACTTAATAATTATGTAAATGTTTTATAAAATTAGATAAGATGTGATGATATAAACAACTGCACAAACATGCAAATCTAAATTTAACTTACAACTTTTGTGATGATATAAACACAAATTCTATTTGCGTTGCACACTGGTACAACTTTTGTTTATGTAATTGTAGATTGAATTTAACCATGCGTTTGGGTATAGATTTATGTCATCCTAATCAATGCTACTCTTTTTCTAAAGAAAATCTCGAGGTGCCTATAAATCGGACGCTCGATTTTTTTTTTCAAAAATCGGGCGTTATTTCACCAAGTAGATCGTTAATGTTTCACTAAGTAGTTCGAAAATGTTTCAATTTTTTTAAAAAAACTGAAGCGCAACCAAATCACCTTATGAAACATTTTGCTACAACGTATGAAACAACGGTTCCAAAAAAACCAGACGTTGTTTCACCCTATAAAAAAACAATGTTTCAGCAAATAGCGAAAGAATGTTTCAATTCTTAAAAAAAGTGAAACACAGTCAAATCGCTAGATGAAACAATTTGGTTCAACATATGCAGCAAACAATTTAAAGTCATTGCAACACTTGAACCCCGTGTACATCAACAAACCACGTGTCCATCAAGATAAAATTATTAAATAGTATAAAAATTTATTGAAACATTTGATTCATACATAGTGAAACATCACGAGTCGCACATGAAAAACTCCAGACGGGTACCGTGGATAACATCACTGACTAGATGGCCCGTTGAATCGTAGAATTGTCCGAGAATCCCGGGCGCCCAAATAGTTCACGAAGCAAGATCTCTCCCGAGCGGAACCACACGGTCGTCCTATTGAACCAGTGACTTCTATCCTACGGTAGGATTGTGAATATATGTTTTGCCTTTATCCGGTGGTTTCGCATTTCATCCGTTTTGGAGGTTCGCCGCGACACAGGATCCCTTGCTACGCAGTATCTGACAAGCGGGCCAAACACTTGTGGGCTCTCGGTGATCAGTGATAGTCTACGAGAAAATTACTCTGGTGCTTTAAAACTGCTCTATCTTTACCTCGCTAAAAAATGCGTATTTTTCGTGTCATCCCATCCTCGTCGAGAGAGATATCTCGGACGCCGATAAGCACACGTCAGCGCTCTCAACCAAATCTCAGCCGTTCGTTCGCAGCGAACAAATTAACACAATCGTCATCTATGCGGAATTGCGGACTGTGTGGATTAATCACACGATATAAACCCCTGAAGTGAATCGCCAATCTGATCTTGGCCAATTCGAAGGTTTAAACCTCAAAACTCCAAAAGCAGAGAGAGATTTGTCGACCTCGATCGTGAACGACTTCGGCGATGGCACCTACACGGTGGCGTTCGACGAGGACAAAATCTACACGACGGTGACGGACTCCGGCGAGGAGGTCGAGGAGTGGCTGGACGAGATCGTCCGCATCCACCACCGCCGCCTCGACCACCTCATCGTCGGGCTCGACGTCGAGTGGAACCCAGCAAGCGGCTTTTGCGCTCTGGGCCCCGTCGCCGTGCTCCAGATCTGCGTCGGCCGCCGCTGCCTCGTCTTCCAGATCATCCACGCCGACTACGTCCCGGACCAGCTGGGCGACTTCCTCGGCGACGGCCGCTTCACCTTCGTCGGCGTCGGGATCCACGACGACGTGGACAAGCTGAGGGAGCATTACGACCTGGAGGTGGAGAACGCGGTGGACCTGCGCTACCTCGCCGCGCAGACGATCGGGAAGCCGGCGCTGCGGAGCACCGGGCTGCAGGGGTTGGTGTGGGAGGTGATGGACGTGTGGATGGAGAAGCCGCACCACGTGCGGGTGAGCGCCTGGGACTCAAGGCAGCTGACGCTGGACCAGGTGATGTACGCGTGCGCCGACGCCTTCGCCTCGTTCGAGGTCGGCCGGAGTCTGTACGACGACTACGAGTAGCGCCGCCGCCGTTGCCTGCCGGTGCCATGCATCATGCATGCCACCTGCCAACAATATTACTGCTAGTCGTGTCCTTTACCTTAGATTCTTCAAGAAGTCGTGTCGTTTACCTTGACTCTTTAAGAAATCGTGTCATGTTTAGTGTGCTTTGATCTTTGTGGTTACCAACAACATTACTACTAGTCGTGTCCTTTACCTTGACTCTCCGGAATTATTAGCAATAAAATATTAGACAATTGAGAAGGTATTATCAATGAAATTTTTATTTATACTGTATCTAGGCATAGTTCCCAATCAATTGTATCATTCTATATTCCTTCACAAAATAACATAAAAAAACAAATCCATTCAATTCTTATAAATCGATCCCTATGCTCCAAATGGATAAGAGAGATATTTTTGCTCAGCCCAAATTCTCTCCTTTTCCTTTATGTTTGAACAAGAAGAGAGAGAAAATATATGACTAAGATTGGATTTTAAGAGCCCAAATTCTCTCCTTTACCTTTATGTTTGAACAAGAAGAGATAGAAAATATAGGAAACAGATCCCCTGACTTTGTGCAGTTTGCAGTTGTGCCACTGACATGTGTGGGCCACATGTCAGTGGCACAACTGCAAACTGCACAAAGTCAGGGGATCCTCATTCGAAAATATATGACTAAGATTGGATTTTATTCCACTTTCTTGTTTCTTTTCTCAGCAACTTCTCTCATCAACTATTTCGCATTTTCAAAGCCATTAATAGTCCCATACCCTATTTTATATTTGATTGTATGGGGTAGGATACCTTATGCAAACATAATTCTAGGATTCCTTTTTTATGAATAAGAAGAATTCTTCCATTCTCTTTTTTTTTGGTTTGGGGAAAACCCAAACTAAAACTTTTCAAGGGAGTGAAATTCCTATTAAAGTCGTGTTGTTTACCTTGACTCTTCAAGAAAACATCTCACGTTTCGTGTGCTTTGATCTTTGTGGTGGTGAGACATGGTTGTACAAACATGCATGTTATGTTCACATTTTGGGTGTCATCCATGCTATATGCTTTTCTTTTCATAGTACTAGTATTTGCCAATGAGTCTATAACTCTCTCGCTTGTCTTTCGCGATTACAATACAGATGGATATGTAATATGGAGATAAACATCCCCTCGTTTCTTGCAAATCAAGTAGATAGTCATAATTCTTTATAAAAAATAGCAACATAGGTTAATAATACAAGATATATTACTACATAAATATGCAAGGTTAAATTTGACTTCTATTAGTTGTAATACAAAGAACAAATTTAACTAAAAATAGTTAACGTACACTCGCAAATATATTTGTTATTCTTTTACAACTTGTAAAAGCTGAATAATTTGAACTTTTATGTTTGTAGAGTAATATATTTCATATTAATCTACGTTGTTAATTTTTTAAATATTTTTATGGCTATTTAGGTGGCATGTAAGAAATGAAGGGAATATTTCCTCGAGAGATAAAAATACTTTCCCTATCTAACATCAGTATAGCCTTTCAAACTTTCTAACAATGGAAGTTTCTTGATGCATATTAAGTTCCCAATGACAGTTTTTCAGTCTCACAGGGATAAGTATTTAAGCATGAATTTCTTACTACCTCCAAAATATACCAATTTTCATAAGAATATATCAACATATATCAACTTTTAGTTATGAAAGAAGTTATATATTAACTTTTAGTTATGAAAGAAGTATCCCCTCCGTATTTTAATGTATGACACCGTTGACTTTTCGAACAACGTTTGACCATTCGTCTTATTCAAATTTTTTGTGCAAATATAAAAATATTTATGTCATACTTAAAGAATATTTGATGATAAATCAAGCCACAATAAAATAAATGATAATTACATAAATTTTTTAAATAAAATAAATGGTCAAACGTTGATTAAAAATTCAACAACATCATACATTAAAATATGGAGGAAGTAATATTTTAGGGGTAGTAGACTAGTACGATTCTTGCTAGAATTATGGTGATGTTCGGACCTCCGATTAGGAAAAGTCAGCAATTGGCCCATCAGTAACCAAGATAATTGAGATGTGGCCTCCAACTCCAAGGCCAAGAGCCCTTGCTAATGTACACAAGCGTAATTCCAGATTAACAAATGCCAGTTTGCGAGTTTATATGGACTTTTGGTATCTGGGGCCGTTCAGTCAGTGTAAAAAAGAATGAAATATCATACATGTCTTAGACAGTTGTAACTTGTAAGGCGCAACATTGTAGAGCTCATACATATCATACATGTCCTAGACAGTTGTATCACTAGCTTGAAAAGAACTCATAGGCCGTATGGTATTTGTCTAGTACAACATTGTAGAGCGGATGGATCGGCTCTAGCAAGTTTGAGTAAGGACCAAGCACGTGCTGCGGCAAGGGGCACGCATCAGAATCAACCATGGCGCTGTACTGGCTAACTGACAGACCACTCAGGCAGTAGCACGAGTGGTAGTGATCTCTGTTCTTCCCAGGCTTATCCCTCAACCCTCCATCCAGCACCTGCGTGATTTGGAACACGAATCAGATTTACCATTCAAGTGTCAAGTAAACACTAGAGAATTTCCAAGTTACAGCAAGAAATTTTCTACAAATCCAGCTAAGCATGAAATTAGATGTTCTTTTATTACCTGTGCGCAAAGCAGGATGTATTGCTGCAGCGCGATGTTGTGGAACAGTGGGCCTATTTGGTTGCTCTTCTCTATAAAATCAAATCCAAACTTAGCATAATATGCTGCTTCTGCCAAAAAAAACCAAATATAAGATCATGGGGATAAACAACCCAACATCATATACAACAAGAAGCTAGTACGATAACCTAGTTGATGAAGAATGAAAGGTATAAAATATGTAAAAAGTAATATTTGCACAATTGCACTTAATCCCCACAAGCAAATCAAACAGAACAAGCGCGGTCACACGCTATGAAGCGTGTCACCAGATATTTGAAGCAATATAATTTTAAAATAAACATTAAGCTGAAGATTTCAGTTCTCCATGAGAAACATATTGATGTTTCTTACCAGTAGAAGAGCTCGTACCACAAGCATCATCTCCTGGAGGCCTTTTGCTGGAATATGATGATTTTAATTGCTCATCAACAACTGTCATTAGTTTTTGTGTTAAAGCAAGAGCAGCTCCCTGGTCATACACCAGAAGTTTGTCAGATAGAGTGGAGGATGCCAGGAAAAAAAAAACAGGTATGGCATTAACCTGCCAAAAGGAGTAGCAACCATCAACCAATTTATTAGTTCGTCCTTGAAATCCACATTCCACTCCTTGGCGAAATGCCACCCAGCCCTTAATTGTGAAGATAATCCACAAAGCAATTATCAGTGTTATAATAAGTAAATGCTGTGACAGCCACAAACTACTATTAGTGTCTATATGGTGTTTTCTAATACATCTACTCAGCATTGTACAACTAGAAACCGAAGGACCACATCCAAATACCATGGTCTTAAAAGTTCACATTGCCTACCACTAAACCCATGGAAATTAGAAGTAGCGCTACACAAGTTGGAATAGAAAGAGAACTGAATCAATCAACAGAGGTTTCCTTACAATCAAGCTAGCCAAATCAAGTTTGTCCACTTCGTTAAGCAGGATCATCGTAGCCAGCCCACAAAAAGTGTACCTTGTCAAACCAAAGCAACTATTACTTAAAAGATCCAAATAGATACATACAGGAAAAATAAAAAAAAACAGAGATCCTCCGTTGAAACATACCCACCATGAGCTTCAGCATACGGTTCCCCAGCAATGCCACCTTCATAGGTTTGACACCTGGAGGCATTTAGTTTAGGAACTAACCAGCCATTCTATATTTTACAGCTGGAAAATTGACAATGACAAGAGCCAAAGCAAACCTTGTTATGTAATTTCCAACACCTTTTGCTAGTTCACCATCAAGAATGTTCACAAGGCTGGCAACCTAACAAAACAAGAAAAAAAAATCAAAGAATTGCAAAGAAAATACTAAGGGAGCAAAGAAACTCACCGATATTGCAGTATAGCTAGCACGAACATCTATTTCACCACCATCATGCATTCTGGTCAAAGGATAATAAAATGAGTGGCAGATATAAGGTGTAAGGAACTCGACATGGAAAGAAACTATTTTCTCCCCACTGTTTACTACTTGAGAAAATGCACACCTGAAAGCTCCCGATGTATCTTTCATCCGAAGCATGAACTTGTACAGGTTGTCCCTGATTTACACCGTAGAAATTGTTAACCATATGATACAGATGGAAGCATATTTAGTCAACATAGTGCCATAAGAATTACCTGTTTACCGATGATAGTGCCCTTTCACTCCCTATAGTTACAAGTGTATTTACAGCAGCATAAGTTGTAGCGAGATGAGGCAACTAGCACAAAGAAGTGAAATTGACATCAAAAAATTCGCCTCATACTAAATTAACCTTATCGAGTGAGTTCGTAAAACTGAACTCAAATTAGGAAGATCAAAGAACAGTCAAGATTGACTATTCTAAAGTTTGCACGAGTTGGATAACACAAGTCAAAGCACTAACTTTGCCATCAAAATGAGAACCTGTAGTTATATAAACACTTTAGGCCATCAAATACCCAAAGATAAATTGATCTTCAGATATTTCATCACATCGAACTTGTTTGAGATGGTCAATTTAGTTAGGGTAGATGTTGAGTAGCCTAGACTGGCCCATCTAGTCATTTGAAGCAAAAGATCAGTGTTCACATGGTTTGTTGAAGTTTTGTATTGCCTAAGATAACGACAACTAATGTGAAATGTTAACCAACTCAAAGCTATATTACCCAGCCACAAGTTTGGAACCCAAAAGTTTGAGGTTAAGAGAAAACCTGTCCAGGTCCTCCGCCATAACCACCATCTTTGTCCTGAAAGAATCATGATAATAATGGCAATGAAATCTTCAGAATCACATGTATGTGCAAATCAATATCTTCAGTTATTTGCTATGTATCCATAAGCAAATTCATGTTGTACCGAACACTTTATGAGAAAGGAAAGGGATAACATGAACTAACTAAGTGGAGCAGAACAAAGATAGTTGTGCTATCCTTGATATGCATGAAAAGTTACATGTGGGTTCAGAAGATTCATTCAGACACCCAGCTTGAGACTTTAAAAATTCCACAAGACCTTAGAAATCTAGTGGAACTATTTCTTCGATTGAACTTTGTTATCACCTCAGTAAAGGAAAGAACAAAGTACTGAAAAATTGACTTGTTGAGTTGGTTTCTTTACAGACGCATGAAGAGTGGTAACTAATGCATATTTATGTAGTAAGAGTAACATTTTTTTATATAATACCAGCAGTTTAACAAACCTGACATCGAGATAAGAAGTCCACAATATCATCCTCAACATCGTCAGGTATTTCATCCAACAGAGCAAGTGCATGAATAATCCAGTAGCACAGCCAAGGTCGACTAGAACATAATTTTAAAACCAAATATATACATCAACTTCGCATAATCTCATTTTAAAACCATATTCTGCTATATAATTCAATACCGGAGAACCATTACTTGGCATCGAGCACATGGAAGCTTGGTCCAAGATGTTTCAGCCCTCTCGTCAAATACTCAACATGCTGCTCACGCCACAGCTCTAACCTGAAGCAGTAAACATACAACCAAATCTCGTAATAAGGAGGTGGGGAACATTAAATTCTCAACCTAACTGGTAACATTAAGCTTCTGTGACTGTGAACAACATAACCAGGCTATATCTACACTGTGTAATTGATAAGGATGAACTAATTACGGAACTAAGTCAAGCTAAAATTTAGCAACAACGATATGATACCCGCACCCATCTAGCACATCTCTCGCATCCCAATCCGCCACAGCACTCTACATGCACAAACACTGCGAGTAACTAAAGCAAAGTGATAGCGACAGCGCTCTCGAAGGGTTCGCTTACATGAGGGAATTGGCGTTGGGCGCGTTGCCGAAGAGGACGCGGTAGATTTCGCCCACCTTCGCCTCCACCTTCATCTGCTCCACCTGCGTCACAGTCAGCCGGGGCAGCTCAGCGGCCTGGCTATCCGCTGCCGGACCGCCCTCAGCAGCAGCAGGAGGATATGGCGGCGGCGGCGGCGGCGAGGGGGGGTCCATGGGCGCGGTGGTCGGCGGCGCGGAAGGCGGCGGCCTGCGAGCTCGCTGCAGCCGCGGGGATCTCACCGAAAGGCGGCGAACCATGTGCGAGCCGGAGAGGCAGCAGCCGTGGCCGCGGTGCTCTTGTGGGCCCCGGAAGACGGGGAAAGCGGTCAAGCCAACAACCAGAAGGCCCATTGGGCCTTTGCCTATTTGGGCCTATTCCCATCGGACGACTCAAGTGCAGCCACGTACGCAAAACGCGGCCGAGGAGAGGCAGTCGCTCCTTCTGCTTGGCGGCTGGACTGGAGAACGAACGGCCGCCGCATCGTCGCGAGGTTTTTAGGGGAGGGAGCCGCCGGAGAAGGGGGAGGAGAGGAGGAGCGCGCCGAGGTCGGAGGGAGGAAGGAGGAGGAGAGAGATGGCCGCCATGGTTGGAGCACGCAGGGCCCTCCTAGCTGCCCGTTACTCGCCTCGCGGCGCGCTCGCTTCGCCCGTCCGTCGCGTGGATTCGCCGCCCAGGTACCGCACCGTCGCCCCACTAAGCCCTACGGCGAGTCACTGTTTCCTTGCATCAATCTTGGGTATTCAATAGCGTTCGTTTGGTTTAGTCTTAGTTCTCTCAGAGAACTTGTGATCTTCTGTGCTAGAAGGCTAGAAGCGAAGCCACAGATTTGCAGTCCTTTCTCTAGAGAGAGATTTTTTTTTAGGAAAGAAATTGTCCTTTTCTTACTTGTTCATGGAGGCCAATCATGGTTTGAAATGGAAGCTGTGGCACTCATGCGCCGAACGCAGATACAGGGTACTTGATAGTTGTTGTTCCTTTTTTATGCTGAAATGTTCCCACTCGTTCAATAATCAATCCCGACTTACAAGTCCAGAATACATAGCTCCACAAAGCTGAACAAACTCGTTTTACTCTCTGGATTTCCAAGTTGATAACCTGATGATCGTGTGTTTCTTTCCTGTAAATTCACTTTCTCCATTGACTACTGTGCTGCAGTCTTCCAGCTGACAGAGGTTGTCTGTGGCCTTTGGTTCCACATCGAGGCGCTGGCAATTTCGCATCAGAACAGATCGATGGGGACTATCACCGCGAATGGGGAGCACGTAATGATGGGAACTACAGGGAGCCCCATCGAACTGATAGTCTCAGCCACCAAGTTCAGGCAAATCTCCCTTCAACTGATTCCTCTGTAGGAGCTGATAGAATTAGAGGTGTGAGTGGTGATGGAAGTGTCAATGCTAATTACAGACGCAATCCTGGGCAACCGGAGTTTCCAAATCGTCATGAGCCGTACAGTAGTGCAAGGGTGAATAATGGAGCATCTGGATATAATGACAGGCAACCCTATGGCAGTGCCAATGCACAGTACAGAAGCAATTCTGCGCAGCCTTCCCAAACAGGTGGACCATATGGATTTGCGAATCGTAATGAGCCATATACTAGTGCAAGAGTGAATTATGAAGCACCTGGATACAATGACAAGCAACCTTATGGTGGTGGTACTACATACAACCAGCAAATCGCTAATGGGGATCTACCAAATTCCCAGTATAGCCGCAGACAAGGTAATAATAGTGGCGTTTCTGGATATGGTACAGGGCATCATTATCATGGATCTGACACATACAGATCTGGCTACAACACCCAAAATAACCAGCAGGCATATGATAGTAGGCAGTATGGATATGGCCCTTCAGGACAATCATATCAAGAATCAACTGGAAATGATCAGCAAGTCTTTCAACAACAGGAAGTTGATCAAAGATCTGCTGGCAATTATGCAAATAGGCCTGGTTCTACCTCAGAATATCCAAATCCAAGTAGATTCAATAAGGAACATGCTGCAAATTTTCAGCAAGGCTACAATGGTGGTATTGGACATAATGTTTCACATGCACCTCAGAGCCCTTACGTCAGTAGCAAAATTGATGCACAAGGTAATTTTCCAGGGCAACCCATGAATGTAAACAGATCTGTGCAACACAATACTCATGCACCTGCACTGTATCAAGATGGCATATACCGCAATCCACTAACTGATAGCCCGTCAATTGATGGGTTACCTTCTGGAGCATCTGATGTAACCAGTGGAGAATCCAAAGTTACTGTTGAAGAGATGGATAAGTTATGTGAAGATGGCAAAGTAAAAGAAGCTGTGGAACTTCTGGCTTTGCTACAGGAAGAAGGAACTGTAGTGCATGCTCCTCAATATTTTAAATTGATGCAAGCATGTGGTGATGCAACTTCTCTTGCAGAAGCAAGAAAAATACATAATCAAATATCTCAATCAGCACTTGCTGTTGACACAGATATTAACAACAAAATTTTGGAGATGTATGCTAAATGTGGGTCAATGGAAGATGCGAAGAAGCTATTCAATACTATAGCTCAACGTAATTTGGCATCATGGAACACTATAATCTCAGGTTTTGTGTATAATGGTCTTGGTGACGAAGCAACTGATTTTTTTGATCAGTTTAAGCAGACAGGTAATAAGCCAGATTCAACCATGTTCACACATGTTTTCTTGGCATGTGGAATTTTGGGTTCTGTTGATGAGGGGATGTTGCATTTTGAATCAATGCAAAAGGACTTTGGTGTAACTCCCACCATGGAACATTATGTCAGCATTGTTAATATGCTTGGGCAGTCTGGCTATATTGATGAAGCTTGTGAATTTGTTGAACAAATGCCTGTGGAACCGAGCATTGATGTCTGGGAAAGTTTGATGAATATGTGTCGACTAAATGGCTTTTTGGAGCTAGGAAATCGCTGTGCTCAAATTGTAGAGCGATTGGATTCTTCTAGGCTAAATGACCAGTCTAAAATTGGTCTTTTCCCTGTTGATGCTTCAGAACTTGCAAAGGAGAAAGAAAGAAAAAAGGCTAATGCTGTTGAAGCTAGGAGCAAAGTTCATGAATACAGAGCAGGAGATAGGTCCCATCCTGAACATCTTAAGATCTATGAAGAGCTGAGATACTTAGCAGCTCATATGAAAGAGGCTGGCTATATTGCAGATACTCGATTTGTGCTTCATGATGTTGATCAAGAAACTAAAGAGGATGCTTTACTAGCTCATAGTGAGAGGCTAGCTGTCAGTTATGGTCTTATAACTAGTGCTGCTCGGTCACCTATTCGGGTTATAAAGAATCTACGCTCATGTGGAGATTGTCATACAGCTTTGAAGATAATCTCTAAACTCGTTGGTCGTTTGATCATTGCAAGGGATGCAAAGAGATTTCACCATTTTGAGAATGGTGTATGCTCTTGCAAAGACTATTGGTAAACACAATATAGCAAACCTACATTGTTCAATTTTGAGGTACAAAACCACAATAGGTTGTGTAAATCCAGAAGGTAGGCTGTTGCCTAACACTTAGCTAGCCACTAGTTTCATGTCAGGCACATGTATGCTTTTTCTTTGAATGCTCATTCTCTTTTGCTTTTCTTTTGGTGATTTATTATTCAGGAAATCAAGCGTTTGAACTTGAACAATCTTACATGCTGCCTTTCAGTGGCACTTCTTCTCTAGGAGGCCATCTAAATTCGCTGTATGTGTCACTGCAAAATGGTTCTATAAACATGCTTTTGTGCTGATCCCAATTGTCAGGAAAAATAACACTGGTGTGTGCTTTAGCTGAAAACACAGCATTCTGATCGGTTCATATACTCATTAGTTCACTGAACGTCCAATGTTCGTTATTCGACAACTGCTACTTTTGATTTTATTTCACTGAACGTCCAAGCTGCGTTATTCGACAACTGCTACTTTTGATTTTTCTTTTTGAAACATGCTACTTTTGATTTTAGTTGTATGAGATGGAGATTACTATACACATAAATTTCGTTTGGTTTTGTATTGTGTACTTTTAATCATGTACCATCCTGGAAGTGGAGTTGGTGCTGGTATGTCTACGCTCTTGTTCGGATCAAAGCATTTTCTCGAGGTTTGATATATCTGTGTATAGGTAAAAGGAGTAGTAGCTGACTGCCCAAGCATATCATTGGGTGGAGAAAGACTGGCTTCAAAACTTCTGAAGGAAGCAGAAGAGTTACTAGGCTCCAACCGGCTTCAATTTACTACTAGCCACATTGTCACGCGTTGCGCGACCATCATGACTTCTTTAAATCTCTATCCATGGACTATGGCATATGCCACTAAGAAGAAGGACCATGACACCCTCTATATTTACCGTCAATTTTACATTCATATGTTGAATAAATTTTACAACATTTAGTATAACCTACCAGTTTATTTGTTATAGTAAATTTATTTTTACTATACTCACCTTATTGCAAACCCCAAAGCTAAGAGTTTGTTTATAGGTAATTTTGTACTTATTGTATATAAATTTTACAAAAGAATCACATGTTTAAGGTTATTTATAATCAATTGAAAGAAATGTACCACAATGCCATGAATGTATTATGAATGGGTTTTCAATTTTTTTTGTTTGTAAATGATTGAGAAATAATATTAATATACATCTGTTGACATGTTTAATATCTTAAAACCATTTTTTCTATTTGGTAAATGATTGAAAGTGGTATTAAGAAAAGCAATCAGTCTAGAGTGGTAATTGCGTGAATCTTTCATAATTTAGAAACTCGCATATAAATTATCTGTTACCGTAGGTAATTTTCAATGGGCATTCAGATTACAAATTTAATCATGTTTTTCCACTTGAATCATAATTTGCTTGAATGTATATGTTTCTTCTTTTATTCAATATAATTTTGATCCTCCTATCTTTTATCTTTGTTTATATGTCCTATTCTATTTTTGTTAATCATGTTATTGCATTGCAATAGTTTTTTTTTCATATTTTCAAATATTTTACTCTCAATCATAAAATAACCAGTGTCAAGCTAATGCCTTAAAAACACTTAAATTGACTAACTTCCTTGCTGATCTAATTACATCATGTGTAATCCCAATAGCTATGGTCTATATCTAATACCAGGAAGCTTAGTACGTGACTTTTTTTTTTGTCCATTTGACTATAGGTCTGCTTCCTTTCTCTAGATCCTTTCCGAAGACTCCTGAATCCTGAACCTTGACATGAGTCATCTTTTACTGTCCCATCCTCGCTCTAGATCCGACGTTATCTATTGAATACATGTTGCATCCAACGGCTCTGATTATTTTGATGACGTGGCAAATTGTGGTGGTGAGAAAGATTAATCCTTTCACTACTCAGAGTCGCGTGTAAGATGCCATTTTTGTTAAAATATCTTAAGATTGTTTTTTTCCTTATAATTATAGTGGTCTTTTTCCTTATTGTTAAAGTAGTCCATAAGTTACATACAGTACTACCGTAATATGTATTCCTATATATTTTTTCACAACAACCGCTCATGTTTATTTTACTTATTTGATGTCTCAAAATTGATCTTAGTGCAGTCCATTAAATTATGCCAATTAATTGCCATGCAAACCAATAGCCCATTTTCTATTTTTCATGGAGTAATTTTTCCTTGCTTGCCACATGTCTGAGGGGAGACATAGAAGGATCCGGAGGGAAGTGGCTAGTGCATTTTTTTACCGCATGTATGTTAATGATCAGACGGCCATCTTTCATCGAAACATTCATCCAATGGTCATTGTTTTTCACCTTACGTGGCCCAATGTCCTTTCAAGAAATATTGTTTCTTTCATTACTTTAGATGCGCAATCTACCTTCAATAGCTAATTGGCCCCGTTCTATATAGTGGGGTTTGGGATCATGAGCCCATGGCTTATGAGAGAAGCTTATAATTAGCGAACAAATAATTAAATATTAATTATTATAAATTTAAAAATAGATTTGTTTACTTTTAAAAAAACTTTTATATAGAAAATTTTCTTAAAATCGGTTTAGTAGTTTAAAAAGCATACTTATGAAAACCCCGCAACCAAAATCTGAATTGAATGGGCCTTAGAGCATCCTAGCAGTTTATCCAAATTTTATCCTCCATATTCCAATTTAGATGGTCATCTAAAACGATTTCTACTCCATATTACTTTTCACTCAACAAATTCCAAACGATCATCCATATGCCAATATCCTATATTTTATTGATATCTTTCAACTACCATGCATTTATATTAACTTCCTCACCTTTCACCACTCTTAAAAAAAACTTCCTCACCTTTTCTCTTTCTCTCTTCTATGTCCACTGCCGAGAGGGCGGGGAGGATGAGGAGGGCTGACTAGTGGGACGACGCGGGTGGAGGGGCGGCGTTGGGCAGAGGGGCGGCACGGGTGAAGCAACAGAGCGAGCGGCCGGGCTATGGGGCTGCATTGGCGGAGGAGCGACACGAGCGAGCTGGGTGAAGTGGCGGCGGCGGGCACAGGTGGCCGACGGCGGGAGTGGCCAGCGAAGGTGGCCACTGGTGCATCCTCTCTCCGCTCTACCTTCACCCTCCATGGATTGATCCCGATTGGGGGGGGGGAGGGGAAAAGAACTGGATGGGGATGCCAGTTGTGGGATGGCGCAAGGATCTCTCTAGGATAGCGCATGTGATATCTTTGCATGCTTGGATGGCGTATCCTCTAGAGCTACATTTTCTCTCACCACACGCTATTTCGTGGATGGAGGATATGATAGAAAGGAATAAACGGAGAGAAAATGTCTACGTCATTTTTCGCACACATACTTTTAGATTGCAAAAGTTGTTTTAAAACTTATATTAATCCATTTTTAAATTATAATACTTAATTAATCATGCGCTAATAAATCATCTTGTTTTACTTATTTTCTCGATCTTTCCCTTTCCCCTTCTCTCAAACACTTCCTTAGGATGGATTTAATCTCACAATATGCGAACGAAAATATAAATGTTGACTGAATGAGCTGTTGAACCAAATCCGATTGATGAAATGTTTCGAAGAGTTTAATTGAAACTCAAAACATTTCTCTATTCGTTTCATTCTTCAAAGATGAGAGAATACATAGACACTGTAGTCCACAGCTACTCCTGTAGACCCAGTCCACATAACCTGAACCCAGCGTCAATCCGCAAGCAAGGAAAGCCCAAGAAGGGCAAGAGAGGTTTAGAGCCCCGTCCAAACTCCAAACCAGCCATGGCGACGGCGGCTGGCGGCGCGCGGCGGGCCCTCGCGGGGCTGCGCTCGGCTTCCTCTTCCAGGGCCTTCTCCCAGCCGGCGCCGGCTGCGGCGGCGGCTCGTTCCCCTGAGCTCGCGGCCTTCTCTCTGCCTCGCTCCACTCGCCGGCGCCCCGCGATCTCGAGGTATTACTATTCCGTCGATTAGTTCCCCGTCAGTCCCCTAGGACGGTTTGGTTTGCTCAGATTCGGCGCGGTCGTCGATGCAGGGTCCCGGTGGAGGCGCTCGGCGGCGCGCATGGGTTGATGCCGCTGCACAGCGCCACTGCGTCGGCTTTGCTCACCTCCATGCTCGGGCTTAAGCCCGGATCTTGGGGTTGGCTCTCAGAAGGTAAACATGCGCAACTTCGTTTTCTAATTTAATCTCAGTGCTAAATTGTTAGAGGAGCTGTAATGGATTAGATCAGAAAAAATGATGTCCATTTAGGAACTGAAAAATTACATGATGTTGTTCCCTTCAGTTGGGTTTGATTTTGGTGCACCCATCCATCATCTTAAATCCACATTAGCCAAAGTGGTATAATACTACCATCCGGTTATGCCTGAGGCAGAACTCTTGTATTGGCTGGAATGTGTAATGTGCTAATCTATAGAATTTCGAATTGATATGTTCAATTTGCTGCCTCCTGTTATGTGATCTATTTGATAGATTGGGTCAAAGATTGTAGTTCAACTTTTACATATTTTCCTATCTTTAGTTACTGATGCAGTGATGCCACCATCGTTTCTGTCATATGCTGTCATAATTGGATTATGAATGCATGTGTGTATTTCAACTCTAATGAATATAAGTCATGGTGTATATTGCATAGTATAGAGAAATGCCCAAGGATCTTCCAGCTAGCTCCACAAGGTGGTGGGCTAGACGACCTGGGTTCGAAGCCTCACCCCTTCTAATTATTTGATATTAGGCCATTTCCTAATATTCGTGTCTTTTTTTATATTGCATAATATATTCGGATAAATGTTTGCTTCAGCTATTGCTTTTACTTGCAATAAAAACATTTGATTAAGCAGAGGTTTCCAACATTATATTTGTCATGCCTTGAATAAGTTTTATCTTCATTCAAGCACCAGAAAGGTCTTTGTTTTCAGTTGGTGAGCATTTCATGACAGAGTTCTCCTTTTGGAGAACAGTTATCAGTGCATTCTCACATTTCGCCACTTACTTGATTGTCCTCCTAAGTACATTTCGCCACTTACATAAGCCTTGCACAATTTTATCTTATAGGACTATATGCTATAGTATGAGTATCTTGAATTCTCAGTACTATTTCTGCTGGAAACATGTGCAACTATGTAAGCCCCTGTCTGACTTGCTGTAAGCCCTGTCTTTTATATGCTTGCTAGCAGAAAATTTTGTTCTGGACCAAACCACTTATATTAGCTTCGGTACACAGCACCTGCTTATGTCTGTCTCAGTCTAATGTTGTCATGCACCCCTTTTCTTTGCCATCTGATACTGTTGTTTTTGTTCTAACCCGTTGTGTTTTTTTTTCCTGGTGTGCTATCACAGGGTTTGCAACACCTCTATAACAGGAGTGGTGTTTTGGTCACCACACAAGAAACTTTTCTGTTAGCCTTTCCCCCAGCAGGTTCCAATAACATTAGTTACAAGACTTGTGGACTATAATACCCGGGATTTTTGCTGATGGAATCTGTACTAAATTTTTTCTCTGCTTAAAACTTATGATGGCCTCATGTGCCAGATGATTGTCCAAGCGATCATATTCATCACAACTTTGCAACATATTATGCATTTACCTGTTTCTGTTGATTAACGGCATTTTGCGTCCAATTTGACCCCTCAAAAAAGAATCTTTGTTTATGACGCCATAGGATTACAGTATCCTTGAGTATATGACGCCAATTGCCTAGCAGCAATGCAAAGTCTACACCATGTCAGTTTTTCTGTTGATGCAAACTTGCTTGGCATGTAATTGTGACATGCACCATGCTCCTGCCAGTGGTATTTTACATTTGGTATTATTTGGTGAAAAAGACGCCTTAAGGTAACATATCAAACGGTGTGTGCAAAGGGAGTTAGTGAAGGGATTGGTTTTATGGGTTTGGTAATAGAGATGAGAATCACGGGGAATATGAATGGGAATTGAATTTTAAGTGAAATCATGTGAAGTATGGATGGGAGTTGAATTTTAAGTGATGATAGAAGGGAATTCCCCATCCAGTTATGCCCCTACGAAGGTATTGAAAAGATGGAAGTTCACTCTCTTCTTTCCAAACTCTCCTAAAACTTCCACGTCCTTCAACCAAAGAATAGACTTAACAATCCCTACCTCTCAAACTCCCATCCCCCTAATAATTTCCTCCACCAAACACGCTATGTCTGCAAAATCAAGCCAAGAAAAAAAAATGCAGTCAGAATGTGAGGCACTGAGGCGTTTAGGAGGGGGGGGGGGGGGGGGCATATGTACAGAAGGCGTTTAGGCACGGGGTTTCGATCCCCCTCCTATCAATATGCACAAAAGTACATCTCCTAAACGCTAAACTTTCATCTTGAAACCCCATAAACTACCAGGCTACAAGAAATGTGCGTTGTGTAGTACTTTATAATTGCATCGCTAAGCACCACTGGCGCATCCTTTTCTAGTACAGTCTCCAGAGCAGCACAGACATTTTTCAGCTAATAAACAGCGTGACATTTGAGAGCCGATATTGCTGAAAGCCTGAAACTGTACCATCACATAATGTAAAGCTAGGTGCCATTCATCCATCGTTAGTCAATCACCACAACCATGACTCCATCCCTGTCTTTATCTTCATCTCCAGATTGATCATCAGAATGTGACTCGGACTGCGACGATTCATCATCCATCCGAGCACTCTCAAATGCATCAAACATTAGTGCCCGAATTCTGTCCCGCAGCCCAGAAGTTTCCTTGGGATCGAACCATTTCCGTCCAAACTAAGACCCAGCAAGAGCATAATTGTCAGGACTCAAGACATGTCTGAAGATAGTGGAGGAAAATTGATACATACCATGCAAAGGTTCTCTCTTGTCAGCCTCTCTGGTGCCTCTTGAATAAACCTCTCAATGTAATGAAGCATAAAGATACCACAGTCATACTTATTACGCTGACTTGGCACCTGGATATGTGAAAATAGAAGGCAGCCAAGCAACCATTAGAAAACCACCACCTCTGTCCCAGAATATAACTTTTAGTTATAAATCTGGATATATAGTAGTCTAAATTCATAGCTAGAAATGCTTATATTTTGGGACGGAGTGAGTACATCAGGAAACACAGTAAAGACTAAAGAGCAATTATTGTAAAACAACAAACCGCTGTCCTCTGAACAAATATTTGCTAGAAAACTAGGTTTTTTACCTGAACTTTTTCCTTGTTTATATTTTTTGATAGATGATTCCATATTCTCCCTGAAAAGGGGATAGTATAAGAAGAATCATTCTGTAGATGTTGCCATTCTGCTATGAGGAAGCTGCAATGAAATTCATGGAGAAGGCTGAAGTAGGTTAATAGTAGGAAACTTAGAACTACAAAATAACAACAGGAAAAGTGCACGGCAGGCATCAGTCCTGGATCAATTATCTAATCCTATAAGATTGGGATCAAAACCAAATGCTTAGCATGTATCAAGAGTGACTGTGTACCTCTCAATAACATAAAAAACTTCACGACTGGAATGGAGTCCTAGAGAGTCCAAGTGAAGTATTATCGGCCCAGATTCTGTTTCTTTTGCAGGCATGCAGATAATTATCAAGCTCCAGTGCATCCTAATTTACAACAAAAAAGCTAATTAACATCATATATGATAACTAGATACATCAGAATATTGCTTACAAACCATAAAATAACCTCATGTAAAGTGCTAACCATTTGCCTAAGGAGCAGATGGGAAAAAAAAATTCTGCTTCATCTAAGTATTATCCAGAGAAGAAAAAACTCACTCTCCATGAATAGGCAGAATTATGTACGGTTGTCTAAATATATCTATATGTTTCCACCACCTCCTTAACTTGCTGAATTGTGAATCATCATGGTCACCCTAGAAAAGGTAATCAGTCAGCAGTGGAAGGTATTAGCATTGCAGGTGAAGAAGAGATAATCCCAGCATGTAAAAGAGTAAAGGTAAGGTATTACTTTAGTACTCCATGCAAAAGGTAACAAACAGCAATTAAATTGAACATAAACCCATAATATTTGCAAGTTTCCCATTCAACGTCCCCTAAAAGATATAGTAAGGACCTAAATGGTGATTATGCAATATATCCAAAACTCAAAGTAGGATTTTATTTGGCAATTAGGAAAAGCCATGTCTCTAGAGTATGAACAAAGAAATAAATTGTGCAGTCAACGTGATTCATGTCTGAAGATAATGATTAAAGAAGTTAATTGTTTGGTCAACATGATTTGTGTGAATATATTCAATATTTTGCTCACTACTCCCTTCATCCTACAATATACGTCCAGGCTCAACATGCACCAGACCATTAGATAATGTGGTGACTCCTTTTCACCCTCTCTTAACAATATTAATAGATTGAAGCTTCTATATTTATAAGGCAAGATAACACAAATATGAACTAAACGACACTATGACATAACTGCTCAACAGCAGAACACATCGCACCATACCAAGAAATTCACAAGTGTTTATGTGGTATGTAAACTCATGCACCAATTGAAGTATAAATTCGGGTCACAGAAGGGTATTGATAAGTGGTGTTGAACATCACAAATATATCACAGAAAGATTAAAGAGCATACCATCCTGGATAGTACTTCTTCAAGTTTGCTATAGAAATATGTATTGAAAATGTACAAGTCTCCACATGTTCTAGATTTCCTGAGGTACCTGAAATGACCATAATCAGAGTGGACAGTTCAAGCCTACAACAAAGTACTGAATTTTGACAAATCTACAATGATACACCCCATAGCAAAAGTGAGATATATTGACAAGTCATGAACCAGTCTACTGGACACAATTTTGCACCTTTGCACACCAAATATTCCTTTCAGCCTCAGACAATGCATTCATGAGCAATAAGGACCACTAATATTGTGAATACATGAGCAAGCATACTTTTCTATTCTAACATAATACTCAGAACCATTAAAGTAGCAATTCAAAGTTGACTAGTCCAAGCAATATTAGAAATGAACTGAAACCTTAAAATAAATGCAGCTCAATCACATCCATGAAGATTTATTTTTAACAGCTACAGGGACCTATGCAATCACTTGTAGGTTGAACATGGAGATAAAGTGATTGCAGAGCAGAAAAATATTACTTACTGCATATAAAAGTTTATAACAGGTGATTTCAAATATTCTTCAGGCTCAAGGCATTCTATATCAGAGCAGATCAGCTCAAAAGTTTCGAGATCAGTCCTGTTGACAGAAGCAAAGATATCAGCTTAGAAGGGAGAAATCTCTCTCTCCTCCCGGTACCTCAATGACAATACATGATTCTCACCTTGAAGGATAGTAAATCTTTGACTCATCCCTACACAAGTGTGATTTGATTAATGAAATAATATCTATAATTGATCATGTCTAAAAAATTAATGGCAAAGAAACTTTAATAGGCAAAAGACATCATCACTATTGCCTTACCATTTATGAGCCATTTCAACATTAATTGATTTAGCAGGTTCCATATCTTCATCATCCAAGAGAACCACATCCTAAAAACATATAAGAACATAATTGAAATACGCATGGAGCAATTATTTGTGTCAACAATTTGAATAGACAATATCAACAAAATTAGTGATGATGTAGAATCGTTGCATCACTGGAAATCTTGGAGATCATCTTAGAAAATTAAATTCCAATCAATCGTACATGAGTTGGTGCCCAAGATGTGATATGTCTAGGGTTTTAATTTTATTTTATTAACCTCAAGGATCTAAGAACATTGAATTCTTGTTCAATAAAATAAAAATGGTAGGTAAAATAACAGAGAACCTGTTTGCACAAAATAATACGACTACAACTTATTAAGTCAAATGTGCATGTTGCAATTTTTGTTTGTACTGGCAGTGTACCGAGGCTCTGCAGAAGAAATTGATTATTTGTACTGGATCATGTTGAGTACTCCCTCTGTTGATTTTTATATGTCTCATGTGTATTTCAAGATTCAAATTTGGTGATTAATGACCAATGATGAGTCCTGGAACTGTTAGATTCATGTTTGAAAGCATTTACATGTGATCATGGTTATTTCGTTACAAACATAATGTTGTAAGAGAAATCAATGTGTATTTCCAAATTAGATATGATTTGTATGTGCATGTAGGTTGCCGGGGGAGGGGGGGGATCAGATATCCAAGGAGAGGATTAGGACTTCATATGTTGACATGGGACATTTTTATGTGAACAGTTGGAAGAGGGACTGGCGTGTAGAACGAATCATCACATCCAATGTCAACATAACAGATTTAACATGGAACAAATGGGAAAGTACCATAACAATGTAAGAAAAAAATGTAATAATAACCGTCACCGTGGCTCACCTTCTTTTTATTTCTTTCTTTAGAATCAAATAGGCCCCTGAACTCAGTGATGTGATTCTTAGTATGCTCCCACCTGCACATCAGAACCATTTTCGGTATGAGAAACATAAATCGGTTTGAACTGGGGGAAATTTGCATGACAAAATGTAAAACATGAGGTGCTTAGTAGCTAGGCGGCTTGGCTTTAAATAATTGAGATGATATAGCTTCATGAGAATAAAGATGGTTAGCAATAACTACATTTATTGGTTTCAGACACTACAAGATATAGATCAAAGAACTATCAAGATGCAATTTCATTCTTCCTAAAAATTAGAAAAGATAAGACAGGCTTACTGTCATACTTTTATAAACTCCATCAAGCCGATTGAAATCACTGGCTATGAGGAAACCAAGGAAAGTAAGGTAATAACTTACAGTACCACTGCCAAACTATTTGCCTGACTAGGCGAATAGCAGTTAATACAAACCGTGCACAATACAAAATATAAAACATTATTAGATATGAATGCACTTAATGTGCCTACTAGTGTAGCTAGATGGACTGTAACGTTGAAGTCTCCAGTGACAATACCCATCGAAGACAGACAAAACAAAGTCTCAACATCTAGTCATCTACTGAATCAAAGCATAAGACATGCACATGGAAAGAATAGCAAATTATTTCTATCAAGAGTTTCATGTGTGTATTAGACAATAGAGATATAGTTAGTTTGAGAAAACAGTGTTTTCAACATCTTTCAGTAATTTCCTGCTAGATGGGAACAAAAATTGTGCAGCTGACAGGAACCATGGGAGCAAACAGATAGAAAATTTGTTATTTGCAAAATGACCAACAATATGAAAGATGCAACAATCTAAACCGCAGCATAAGTTGTAATGATGTACATCAAGGACAATGTAAAAAGTCTGCAGTTGGAAAAGCAACGCAAATGGATTACTAAACAAGGGGTGGCATACTAAAAGTAGAAAAAGGAAAAAGGAATAAATTCAAGTAGATCAACAAAAAGGAGTGCATACCTCTTAGTTGATCTCCCCAAAGTGACATCTTTTGTATGTAGTTTATCATACATGCCGTTTGAATCAAAAGAGTTGTTTTTCGGTCTTTTTCTGAGACAGCTCTTCGAACCTAACTTCCTTTTGTTGACAATAATCTTATTGTCCATGTGCAATTGTTTATCATCAGCTCGCTTTGGACAAACTGCATGATTTTTCGGTTGATGACTCACTGTAGTTCTTGAGCTTTGCTCAACTTTCTTAAGGCTTGCGTGTTTTTCTCGGCCAAAATAACTTAGTTCTTTGAAAAATGCTGAATCCTCAGCCTGCATATAACAAGGAAGAGTATTCACAATATCACGTAGATTTTAATCACAAAAAAATGTGCCATTAGAAAAAGGGACATAAAAAAGGCACACCTGTCCATAATTCGTTGTAGGAGTAATAGGTACATTTTGGTGGTGTTTGCTAGAAGTATTTACCCAGTTGAGCTTGTCACCATCCTCTACAAAAGAGGATTAACAGTCAGGTACACAAAGATAAGATCCAAGTCTCCAACAGTGATGTGCAACTCGTGTCATTGACCAAACAAAGTAAGCCAGAAGTTCATGCATTTGGTTCAGTGGGTGGCTTGCTGATCATGCACAGAAACTGTCTCAATAATTAAGTGCCTAGAGTCTGAAACACCTATGCTCTCCCTCAAGAGGCAGTAGGAAGATATACATCTGTACATTGTCCAGTGGAGCTTTTCCATGAGCTCTACAATGAGAATTCCTACCTTCGTTTTGAAATTTAATACCATTTAACTCCTACGTACTGCTATGAATCTTAATTTCTCTGTGTGCAATACATCTAGATCAGACTCACGACGAAGCTATGTGCTGATTTCAACATTTATCATCTAAGACCATAAATAATCAAACTGATTGATAAGTAAAAGAAAGCAGATCAGGATGTGTATTCCGTGAATCGTGACTAATGATATGTGATTATGCATAAACAACAAATGAATATGTAGTGCTTACTAAAGGCATGGGAATCATCCTGGCTAGGAGATTTCACTGTCGGCCTCCAAGTTATGACACCCTACAATAATTTAAGAAAAAAAACTTAACCCAGGACATGGACAAAATATGCTTATGAATATGATACATTAGGGTGATAGCACTCTAGGGAACAGGAAAGAAAAGAATAGTGTGGAAAAATGTTTCTTTTTTTTTACTTGTTACTATATTGTCAACAGGAAAGAAAAGAATAGTGTGGAAAAATGTTTCCTTTTTTTTACTTGTTACTGTATTGTCCATCCCTGTTGTAAACACAATAGCTCACATTACAAAGAAATGATGCTGTGCAAAATTTTCCAAGGAACAAATTGAACTAATTCTTAATCACTTGGCGCTTCTGGCTTCTCAAGGTCAAAAGCCAAAAATTATATGATTTCTCTAATTGAATACAAAAGAGAAGAGAGAAAATCTGCAAGTCGTTAACAAATACTTCCTCCGTTTCACGATGTAAGTCATTACATTGTGAAAAGGAGGGAGTAACTATTTGACAACTTATATAGTGGCCCTCATGAACTCATCAACGCTATTGAATAATCTCCCTCCATCCCACGATATAAGGCATCCTATATTTGACAATTATTTGACAACCCCTTCCATTGCACATCACATAAAGTTATTAACAACTATCAATTTTTAAATTCAGAAATTCATTACTGAAAGCCAGTAGAAGTACCAGTCAGAAAAGAAAAATAAACATGGGTCGGCAGCTAAAATAACCGGGCTCCGCAACACCCATTTCTATATGATCAAATATCCTAGCAAATTAATTTAGCAGCAGACTGTAACAATTCATGGAAATGGTTCGGAGCATAGTGCTCGACATTTATAGGATTTCAATTTATACGTTTATTAACGTGCTAGCCGTACTCTTCCCATTCTAAACAAAGAGAACTTTTTTTTTCAGTAATCAGTAGTAGTAGAAAACAATTCATTTTTACCCAGAACCTCACTAAATCTAAAATCCGAGATAAATTTATGACACATCATAAATCTGCACGCTCCTTCATTCCTCAAAATTCCTAACCCACACATAGGCCGTGTTTAGCTGCAATATTTTTCTTCATACTTCCAACTTTTCCATCACATCAAAACTTTTCTACACACATAAACTTCCAAATTTTCCGTCACATGGTTCTAATTTCAATCAAAATTCTAATTTTGGTGTGAACCAAACACAGCAATAGCCTCGCAAGAAAAAAAAATCCACGGGTCATGAAACCTAGAAGAAATAATAATAAAAAAAAGGCGATACACATAGTTCCAAAAACCTTCAGCCTCCCTTCTCCACCCAGAACGATTGCTAAAAACCCACATTTCACTCACCTTCCTTAGCCCGGCGGCCCGGCGGCGATCAAGCTCCTTCTCCATGCGGCGGATTCTCCTCAAAAACTTCACACCGCCGTCACGCAGCCTGGCGCACAGCCCCAGCGAGTGGCGCGTCCGCTTGATCGACTCCTGCAGCTGGTGATCGGTGATTCTCTCAAAGTCGGTCGCAGCCTCGTCATCGCCCTCCGAATCGCCATCGTCGGAGGCCCGCGTCTCCGTCGGAGGCGGCGGCGGCGTCACGGCCGGAGAGGATGAGCCCACGAGCTCCGCCGCCTCCGCCGGTTGGGATTTGGCGGCCATCGCCCGTTTACAGCCGAGGGGGATCGCCCCATCGGACATGGCCATCGACGCCGGCACGCGGCGGCGCACGGCGGAGGCTTCCGGCGATCGAGCGAACAGAGGAGGGTTTTGTGAGGAGGATGGCGAGTAGTGGGGATGGAGACATGGATGTCGGGGAATTCGAGACGTCGCCAGTCACGCACAGTAAAATGCAGCCAGGGTGAAAAAGTTAAACTGTTAATGAAGGGGGGTCAGGTTAAAAGGGGTGGAATTTGGAAGGTTCCGAATTTCACGCGATAATAAATGCGTCAGGCTGGTATAGAATTTCAATATGACCCTTCCAGTGAGGACGAGGAACGGACAACGGAGGGAGGAGAGGTCGGTGAGGCTTCCGGCGACGAGGAGTCGAGGAGGGGATGGCGACGTCGCTCGAGGAGGGGACGGCGGCGGAGAAGGGGTGGGGGAGGAGAGGCCGGCGGTGGAAGAGGACGGAGGTGGAAGAGGGAGGGCGTCAGGGCGGAACATTATTGCAGTATGAAATTTTTCTACAAATCATATAGTAGTAATAATTTAGTGTACCTATATAAGAAAAGATTTAAACTAGAGATCAATTATTACTATAAAGGCAAGATAACTCATGCATTTATGTATCAATATCACTAACAAAAAATAATCTCACAAAACATAGTAAATGATGCGGAAAATGCCAGCGATTGGGCCATCCCCACCACATGCGCCGTTGAAACAAATCACCCACATATTACGGAAACACTATATTAAGGAAATCCATTTCAATTTTTATTTCACCAACAATATTCAAGCAAGTGTACTCCTGATGTTTCACTATTTATAGACCAAATGTTGCAGTGAATTGAAACATCCTTTCGCTATTTACTGAAACATTATTTTTATATATGGTGAAACAACACTCGATTTTCTGGAAACCATTTGTTTATACGTTGTAGCAAAATGTTCCATAAGGTGATTTGGTTGTGTTTCAGCTTTTTAAACGATTGGAACATTTTTTTTATCTACTTAGTGAAACAATTCCGATCTACTTGGTAGAACAGCGCCCGATTTTAAAAAAACAAGTAAAAAAAAAGACGCCCGATTTATAGGCACCTCAAAATTATGCCCAATCTAGTAGACAGTAGAAACGAGCTAACATACTCCTCCATCAAACGAATTGAATATGACATATAGTAGGCAAAATTTACTCTAGGATATTCAAATTCTGTGTAATTTGCTGATAGATATCGTAAAAAGTATCACGGTTAAAAGACACTCTACAAAATTAGTAGCAATTTGTTGTAGGACACTTTGGCTGAAAAAGACGAGATTGCCTATATGGTCAAAAGATTTGAGCTGAGATTAGAGTGAAGATGAAATATGATGTACTTTTCTGTCCAAAAAAAGACACTCTAGCTATGAATCTGGACACGTGTGTGTCCAGGTTCATAGATAGGATTGAATTTTTTGGGGACGAAAGGTGTATACTAGTGATGTACTTAAGGTGATGGTAAATTTAGAGTTGCATAGTTTTAAATTTTTTACTCTTACGTTGTGTTTGAAGCATGTGATTCTACGAGCATTTTTGTCTTTCTAAAGAATTTCTCTTTTCAATTGAGTCAAAAGTGTCCTCTAACAAATCACCAATTTTTAGGATGTCTTTTAACTATGACATGTTTTTTCCATGTCTATCAGACATAACTTTTAGGTGTCCTGTAGCAAATTTTGTGGATAGTATTATGAATCTGAACCGATGTATATCTATATTCGTAATAATAATATGTGTCACATCCGGTATAGTTTGGTTTTCTATGGGACGGAGGGAGTAGCTGGGTTCCCCCACCCCTTAGACCAGTGGAGCCCTCGAGAGATTTAGGAGTTGTTTGGTTGAGTTTCACATATTGCCACACCACATGTTAGACATGTCACGGTTTATTAGCTTAGTGTTTAGTTGCTTATTTTAGTCGTGACAAACTACACTTTTTTACTTCTTGGGATTACATGTCATATACTCATTCTCCAACCAAATATTACCACACATGTTGCCAAACAAATTATTGGCCATAATTTATTTGTCATGCCACGCTATGGCAAATTGAATTGGAGCACTGCTAAGCAACAATCAAATATTCAAACAGGCTCTTATATCATGTGTCTTCACCCATAGACGTAGAGTCATCAGACGGCTCACGTCGCGTATTACTATACGCTTAACAGAGCAACCCATATATAAATAAAATTTTAGTTCATATCTCTACTATTATAAAAATTGAAGATATTTTTATCGATATTTTGGAACGTCATCTATGTACGAGACGGTTTTTAACTTTGTTCATTTTTGGAAACACGTATCCGTATTTGAGTCAGTTCTTTAGTTCGTTCGCTTTTGAAAATACAGAAGTAGTCGTAAAAGAAATTTCTTTAAAAAAACCCGCATGCTAACTTGATATGATCAATCTCCTAACTACATTTCATGATTTTCTAAAAATAATATATCCAAACGAATTCCCACAGTGAATTTCACTTTAACTAAAACATATAATAATAATAAAATTAAAATAGCATTCACCCGTTGCAATGCACTGGTATTTTTTCTAATGTAATTATAAAGGGCATGTTTGGATTGAGATTAATTTTCCCATGCTAAATTATTGGCAACTCCAATGGTATCTTATACATGTTTTGTTCATAACTAAATTTTGTCCACACTATAATAAACTCTATGCCACCAATTTTAATGCATTAAAACTTGTCAAGGTTTTGACACTATCAAAATAAATATTGATAGGGCAAAATTTGACACTGAACCAAATGAGTCTAAGGTTTACCCTTCATCATCTAGCTTACAAAGATAGAAAAAAAAAACTTAATTTTAAGTTGATTTTAGTGTTTTCTTATCATAACTTATTTGTCAGTATTTGATTTTTAATTACTAAGGATGCATATATAAAAGTTTTACCCTTATATTTTTTAGCTGACAAGCCATTATAAGTATAATGAGACGATGCAAATTCATCGATATTTATATATTTTTTCCTTGTTAATCCGTAGTATATTTATGACTTAATGCCAAATATGGTGGCTTCTTTTGTCATAATCTTGATACTACGTGATAGGCTGAATAGAGATAGAGACATTTTAAGTCTTGCATGAAAATGGGAAAAAAAACCTCTGTCATAGATGGAGCCTAATTAAAGAATTCATCTAAGAATGAACCGTGGATCCGGATAGTCCGCAGTAATACAAAGGTGCTCTATTCATGTAAGGAGCATATTAAATCAATGCAATGAACAATATTGATCCACTATAGCAGCAGTAACGAAAATATTGTAGAACATTGTTGAGTACCATAGAAGATTTATTGTAGCGTACGATTTGATCCATCTGACAGTTATCGGACGGTCTCCATTTCCCGTAATGCTGGATATTATAGATCCTCTACATTACAACCTGTGATATAGAGGATCCCAACTCATGTACTGTCTATGCACAAACAGTAACATAGTAATAAGCAGCGAGCAAAATAACCCAGGAGGAAAATACGTGTATATTTGCGCCCCAGCACTTATGAAGAGAAAATACTTTATATAGGAGTATCATCCAGAACCCTTCATTTTCCTTCCATGTCATTTGCTTTGCCCTCCAATCAGTATATAATTATATGGGATATATTTGGCTGCATGTTTTGTGGCTGGGGCTCAGCCGACACCAACAGTGCCAACCACACCGCAGCCGCAGTCGTCATAACCAACTTGCCAAACAGGCCCAGAAAAGCATGGACATTATAAAAGGCCAAAATCGAATCCCAAAAGGAGGGGCTGTTCAGTGCCAGGAGCTCAGCTGCCCAGGATTAACACGTGCTTGGGCTTTTACTTCTCGATCACAAACAAACTCCCAACAAAAAAACGGAGTAAGTCCACATTAGATCCCTTACCTTGACGTCGAGTACTCGAATTTAAATCACATCACGAAAACACAAAACCGAGACAAACATTATTGAAAACGATTTTGGGTGAAGTGATGCTGGCGTGGCTCAATAAGCAAAACAATAATAAAAAAACATGAAACCTACATATAAGTGAAACATCAATCTTCTTTGTTATCATTTTGTCCGTTTGCATCCAGTCTCCACCAAATAAAACAAAGTGACGGGGGATAAGAAAGAAGATTGTTGTTTCATTTATTTATTTTATTTTTGCTTATTGTGCCATGTTAACGTCACATCACCCAAAACCGCCTTTGATTCTGCTTTAGGACTACACTTGCATCGGTTTTAAATTATGAGGGATGTGTTCTACCCGGTTTTTAGGGATGTGACTCAAACTTATTCCACAAAAAACTCACGGCGGCCCACCCAGCCGGCCCGCATCCCTCCGCCGGTCGGTCCCATCTTAGCACTCAGCTCGCTGCCGCTGACTTAACATGGTGGTGGTTGCAGTTGCAGTCTTGCAGAGCGCAGGTTGGTGTTAACAACCCGATTCACAATATTTTCAAACAACAATATCTAGTGCAACAATTGAGGGTGGGATGGAGATGGCAAGGATACAAGTGGATAGAAAAGTTCTAGCAGTTAGAAAATAGAGAGGTGGAAAAAGAAAACAGGTATTCGACAAGGATCCAAGCCCGGACCCAAGTCGCTGTGGTCGCCACCGCCGTTTGCTTGTGTTAAATATTTGATCCGAATTTTGGGCCCACAATATATTTGGATTGGTTATCTAATAGGACTCTACTTTATAGGATTAGTTTCCTATTAGGACTCCTAGTTTTCTCCTATATATATCCCTTGTAAGCCGCACGGGGAGGGTGCGACAGCCCAATGTATCACCTACGTTTGTATCTAATTCCTCTACAGTGATCATTGTCGATCGGAGCCCGTGGTTTTTTCCCGTAAAGGTTTTCCACGTAAAATTCGTGTCTCCGTTGTGCATCTATTTTTATAACAAGTGGTATCAGAACATTGGAGATCGATCTACGTCACACAGCCACCGGTGTGATTTTTCGGATCGGAGTATATATCGATCGGATTGGCCTCGTCGTCGACGCCGCCGGGGAAGGAGCAGCAGCGCACGTCACGGAGAATCGGCCGCAGCAGCAACGCGTCGTCATCGTCGCAGAAATCAATTCGGTGAGATTGAATCACCGGTAAAGTGGTGTCGACCAGATCGATTTAAGCAGGTGCTCCAACACATCGATCAGGGGGTGTTTAGATGGGGTTAAAACTTTTTAGCCCATGTCATATCGGATGTTTGGACGCTAATTTAGAGTATTAAATATAAACTAATAAAAAAACTAATTTCATAAATAAGAGCTAATCCGCGAGACGATTTTTTTTAAGCCTAATTAATCCATAATTATCAAAAGTTTACTGTAGCATCACATTGTCAAAATCATGGCTTAATTAGACTCAAAAGATCTGTCTCGCGAATTAGTCCAAGCTTATGGAATGGGTTTTGTAATTAGTGTATGTTTAATACTCCAAATTAGTGTCCAAACATCCGATGTGACAGGGACTTGGAATAAGTCCTGAAAACCAAACAGCCCCTGAATCACGTCCATCAAGCAATGCAGGAGAAATCAGGAGCAGCAGCAGGGTTGAAGCCATTGATCTATTCCGCACGCATCCCGAGGAAGGAGAAAAGTCCAAGCCTTCAGCAGCCTTCTCGGTTCTATTAATGTGAATTAAATTTCACGTTGGAATTGTTATGTGCACACGCCCTTCGCACCAGGGATTTAAGCCTTGCATTGTTTTGGTTCTGTTCAGGGGAACACAAATTCACGTTCCAAATTGCTATATTCACAAGCCAGTCTACCAGTAGGTTCTGCACGGAGATCAACTTCGTTTTATGCACCCAGAGTGTTTCGCGTTTCTGTTAGGGTTTGATAAATTGTACCAGCAGATTCAGGATTTTATTCCCAAGACGAGTTTGAAGTTTAATCTACCGCTCCTGGATTGAGATGCAATATTCTCGTTATGGCAAGTGAAGATGCAAGTTGGCGTAGCCATCGAGGAGGAGAAGCAAGTATTGCTGTGCACCGGAGAGAAAAAAAAAGGCAACACATTCAAGTCGTCGAGAGGGAGCCTCGCTCCTGTCTAGATCACAAGGTGATCAAATTGTCCGGCGAATTTTGCTTCCATTGTACCTAACATACCAGGAGGTTATCAGGGGATCTAAGTACTTCGTTTTGTGCACAATAATTTTTCGCGTTTCTGTTTGGATTCCAGAAATTAATGCCAACAGATTTAGGATTTTATTCTCATGGCGAGTTTGAAGTTTGTGCATCAGTTTCGCGTCTCTGCTGGGTTCCACAATGTCATACCAGTAGATTCAGGATTTGTTCCCAATGGCGAGTTTGAAGTATGGTCTACCTCTTCTGGATTAAGGGTGTTATGGATTATAGTCCAAGTGACTATTTGACGCACATTGATTTTATCATCATGAGGTTGTTTAGAGGTTGAAGATTTTTATGCTACAAGGAAAATTCGTCTCAAGGTGGAGATTGTTAAATATGTGATCCGAATTTTAGGCCTACAATATATTTGGATTAGTTATCTAATAAGACTCTACTTTATAGGATTAGTTTCCTATTAGGACTCCTAGTCTTCTCCTATATATATCCCTTGTAAGCCGCACGGGGAGGGTGCGACAGCCCAATATATCCCATGCGTTTGTATCCAATTCCTATATAATGATCATTGCCGGTCGGCGCCCGTGGTTTTTTTCCGTAAGGGTTTTCCACGTAAAATTCGTGTCTCCGTTGTGCTTCTATTTTCATAACAGCTTGTGCTGTCCAGGGCTCCAGGCCGAGCTTCTGGGATTCTCTTCGACTCTTCCTGCCCCTCCTTCCAGTACTATGCTGCTTTTATAATTTTTTTTCTTAGGCTTTACTTGGAATATGGTCTTGGGCTTCATCAATAGTCTGGGCCGGCTGCTCCTTAGGAAGCCCATGGGTTCCTAACAGTTGGTGGCTGCATCTAGCCAAGCTACGCCGCTAGCTACCAGCTACCACCAGGCACCAGTACACATGCTCGCGGAGTCGCAGACTCGCAGTCGCTGATGGATGGATCGATCGTCCGGCGGCCGGGTCAGCGCGCGGCTCGCCACGCACACGCACATATCATACACGCAACGTGGAGGTGGAGCTCCAGTCCCGGCCGCGAGTGCGACCTAAAATTCGCTGCTGCAACTGGCTGCAGGTTGGCAGCTTGCAATATGCATGCAGGTAGTAACCATGTAAGACTGCATTTTATCACTAGTTTAAGCAGATTCTGTGCTTGGAGCGTCCAATTTGGCCTGACGTCTGACGAGTGACGACCTTAACACTGGATCTCCTTAATTTTGCCTGGTTGGCTTCTTCCCCCAGAGTACACACACTGGGCAGTGCTGAGCTGCTGACTTTTTCAAGCTATCATATGCATATGGTCACTAGTTTAAGCAGGCAGGACATCAACATGGATCACGTCAGAACGCGCAAAGACATTTCTTTTGGGGATGGGCTGGAATGTGTTCCTACAGATCGGCGCATCTGTTTTAATTTGACTGCATACTTAATTTCCAGGGTAAACGGCGGATCGAAACGTTCGATTTTCTATTGCCGATTTGCCGGTGAGAGAAAGAGAGAGATGAAATTTGTGTATTTTCTTTGCGGCACGCTGAGCTAGTCAACTTCATTTCTAAATGGCCCTCTTCTTTTGCATAGCTGCATTTTAATTAGGACGATGAATGAAACTGAATTTGTAACAAATATTCGAGGAAAAAATATAAAGTTTATAGGGTTTTTTGAAATGCTGGCGAAAAGGATGAATTGACAGATTAATGCTGATGTTTTTTTTTTTGCAAAAATAGTACTGTTCAATAGCTTAGAAAGTGTGCCCATGATAATCTAAAATCCGTTAGCTAAAAGAATGTAAAAATAAAGGGATTGTCTACAGATCATTTGACAGAAAACCCCCTTATAAATCTTGCAAATTTTAAACCATCCGATTGATTTAATATTCATGCAGGCAACCAAACTCTAAAACACCACCTCCTCTTCCGATTCCTCCTCACGCCGCCGCTCTCCTAGCGCGCGCCGCCACCACCCAGCCTCGCCGGCTGGCTGGAAGGTGTGACGGTGCCGGCGAGCCCCCCCTCCCCCTCCCCCCTCCCTCCTCGAGCCATAGAAGGCGAGATAGATGCTCCCGTCCCGTCGTCTTCCTCGTCTCTAGCAACTCCTCGCCACCAGATCCGCCACCGTCGGCCACCACAAGACACAAGCTCGCTATGCCCCCGCCACCAACACCGGCCCACCGCCTGCCTCCATCCCCGCGGCTTCGGCGCCGCCACCGGCGCCTCACCGCCCGCCTGTTCCGCCTCCCACCGCCGGGCCGCCGTCTCCAATGACCATCCCTCTAAGCCCAGCGAACTCCCCCTTCTTCCCCCCCCTATCCCCCTCCTACCCCTCCCACCTCACCCACCCCAGGACCCTAATTCGTCGGCCTACGCCAGAATTTGGGTTGTCGCCCGCGCCAGAGAAGGAGAGGAGTTCGTCGGAGTTGGAGAAGAAGTAACTGGAGCACGAATCACGAAGCACATCTAGTGAACAAAATTTTGCAAGATTTGGAAGTAGGTGTTCTGTCGACTGAAGTTTAGCAATTCCGAAAAATAAAATGTCAGATCCTTTCCATTCGACGATCGATCGAGCTGTTGGGTTCTATATTAGAGCTTAGAAACATAAACATATATATATGTATAATGACATGTTTTGAACATGGCTAAACAGAGTTCCGTGAGATGAGGACACATGTCTATAACTTAATTATAATGGAATTTGTCCAAATAGATGTTTCAAGTTACCGATCATTTGTTAAATGATCACTTTAAAGTGAAGATACCGGTGCATACGCAGTACCTTTTTACGCACCCATAAAACTTCTCGTAAAGAATTCGAGCGGCTTATGTTCTATAGTTCAGATATAACAGTCCTCCAATGAGATCGGTTTCATATCTACCAACATGGTCTACATCCTCGAAATACTACTGTGTATCTAATCCTAACTAATAAAAAGTGAAATCCAACATACAACTAGAATATTCCACATCATCAAATAAATACTTCATCCGTTCTAAAATATAAACATTTTTAGCATAGTGACAAGTCAAATATTTTTAACTTTAACTATTAATAGAAAAAAAACTGAAGTGTAGTGAAAAACACAGGGTGTTCCAGACCCTTCTAGCAGGCAAGAATAACTACATGTTTGAGATGGTAGAAAGGTATTATAATATATAAATAGAGATATAATTGCTTACTCTAATCAAAGCACAGTATATATAAAGAGATTAAGTAATTATATATAGATGCATGGAGCTTGGTGTAGAGAGGAGATGTGATTTTATTTTTGCACTTAGTTATATACTAGTAAATTGTAGTATAATGTACAAATCAATCATTTGCTTATATTTATATTACAAATATGCCTTCAAATTCAAATAATTACAAAGTAAAATGTGTAAACATAGTACTCTAAATTATATAGATTTAATTAAACATAAGTATTCCTAACCCTAAGAATACTTAAATTGCGTATCTATAAAGTGTATATTCATGTGATTAATTTAATTTATATCAACTAATTAGGTTTCGAACAAATTCACATGTTTTATACGTTTTGAATAACTAATTAATTATTAATTTCATATTACCATTAATATATTTTCTTCAACACCATCATAACATGATGGTTATAGTCATGCAAATGAGCGACTTAATAAACTAGTATGGAGTATGAAAATTGAATGCATGGATCGATGTGTAGATGATGTCACGCACCATTAATTAACAGTGCTCTAACTCCACCCAAAAGAGATCATATAAAGATAGTGGTATCTAGCATGAACGAGACTGAAGTTGGCCAATATATAATTTTTCTTCTCAGAAAAGCAAGCCTTCTTATATCTTGTCCATTGTTCCAAGATCATATCGTTGCCAGGCACGGTTTCCAGGTAGCCACAAGCCCATGGTTTCGGCACCGTGCGATGGTGTCCAACTGTCCATGCCTCCGTGGCCAAGAAAACAATAAAGATATTACTGGGTACGCGTGGGTAGAACGTGGTGCCTGCGCGCGAGCTAGCGCGGGCAAAGAATCCCGTGGGCATGGCTGACGACGCTCATGAGCAAATGATACGTGAACGAGTGCTCGATAATGTTGGGGGTTGACCTCACCGTTTGTCCGCCTGCATTGCCGGATTCCACTATCCAAGCCGTCGCCTCGCCCAGCCCGCCCGCCGGTGGTTGGGTTGGGGTTAGCCAAGCCTCCTGCGCGTGACACCGCGAGAGTGGAACACCCCACGCCCAAAATGGTCGGAAATGCTGGATTTCCTCGGCGGTTTGTCCCCCGCCCTGACGCGGTCTCGCGCTGGCGTGCATTCTCGGTTAATTGGCTGCTGCTTCTCCGTTTTAACCATAGCTAGAACCGTGCTCATGCTTGTCAGCTTGTGCTTGCTAGTTGCTAACCCCAATTTGTTTGGCACTAGCATATTCCCAGGCAATCGTGTGCCTTTCCGATCATCGTTTTGCTTACGCTGATTATAAGCCCAATCAATAACTAAAAATATTTTTTTATAAAACTTTCATATTCCTAATAATTTAAAAGCAAATGATGAAAAATAAACTATGATAAAAAAAACAACTCTAAATTAAAACTAGGTTTTAAAATTTAAATTATGCCGCATCTTATAAGTTGAAGGGTAAATGATATAGCGCTTGTTGGGGGAGCTTTTGGTAGCTAATTAATCTCTAACGGCTAGAAGCTCCTCGTACATTCTACATTTAAACTTGGGGCATGTTTAGATTGTAACCAAAATAAATTTTACCAAATTTTGACAAGAAATTTTGGCAGAATTTCTTATATATTTACTAAATTTGGCAATAAACTAAACGTGGATTTTTTTTAACTTTGTTAAAGAAAAAATGGTATGGTTGAAAATTGCATCAATCTGAATAGCCTCTTAGAGTCCAAAAAATAAAATAAAAACCAGAAGTTGGGTTCTTTTTCTTCGTACTCTCAAAAGTTAGCTACTCCCCAAAGTAGTTTCGGCGTTTCGTAAGCTACAGTGTCAATCATGTGTATTCTGTAATCTGTAGCCGTCGACCGGGTCGTCACGTACGCACCTCGCCTCCACCGACCGACCGGGCGGTGCATTTGTCTATATTATTACGCGGGAGGTCCTGCCTACTAGGCTACCACGCTACGCGGTAGCCTGCTTCCGGCCATGACGAATAGCTAGACAAACCGGCCCATCCGCCACCTTTTGTTCTCTCCTTTAGTTTGTTCTACTTGCTGTTTGCTGCTAATTAATCCTCTCTCTCTCCTGCAACCTGCATGCTGCATTCTCTCCCTCTTCTGCTGCCTGGGGTACTTTGCACATGCAGCAATACATGCATGCATGATTGTTCGTATGCTGTTGGATCATAGTTAAAGGAACTAATGAGCGAAAAGGGGAGTAAAGATTCAATCAGTTCTATTTTATGGAAGGAATCGCGTAAAGCTCATTGACAGGGAACTGAGTTCAGGAAAAAGTTATGTTACGTGGATGGATATGGGGAATATTGTTCTCTTGCGTACGAAGTATTGGAAATGGTGCTCTTGATGGGTCTTTTGGACAGAATGTATGCAATACAATCGTCACTTTTAAACTCAGCTTTAAAATGCCATTAGAGAAGTTATATTTTCAAACTGTGCAGTAATTTTAACTAAGCTTCATACTTCAGAACCTAGCTAGCTAGCTATGTGACAGTTTCAGAACTTCTATTAGTATCAAGCTTAAAAATTTTGACGAAGTGTTGTCTTAGCAGACAACCAATTCAAGAATAATGTCTTGACATACAGAAAAAAAAGAAGTCTTGATACATATGGCTTATACTTGGCAAAAAAAAATATATTTTTAAATAAACTTTTAGAGTCTGCACCAACCATGAATATAAACATCATATTTAAAGTAAAGCCATCAGGAATTAAACCCTTGTAGAAAACCATGCATCCCTAGATCTGAACCACACCAAAGGTGCTTCTCAAAAGAACGATATGTTTAGCATATTACTGCCATGGATCCAATTGAACTGATACCACTTCCTAGTTTTCTATTAAATTATAAATATTGTTTCGGTTCTTGACGAGGCACCGTGAAAAAACCTATTAGACCACCAGAGGGGAAATAAGTTATGGAATTGCAAAAGCTTTATTTTCAAAATATGAAACAAAATGAAATGGAATGTTAATTTGTGATACCTAGTACTTCCTATTATGAAAAGTAGGATATGTCAAACTTTGGGTGTCTTCTTAAGCTTCATTATCCAACAAACCATTTATTGGAATAGAGAAAAATTAGATGAGTTTTATAAGAAACTAGGAAGGAACCCCACATACATGTGCGGGCATCATTAATTGTTATTCTTATAACAATCTACACCGTGAAATAGGTCTATAAATTTTTGTTACTAATAACCTCATTATAATCGTAAAAATGTAGCTATGCCTATGCTGTAAAATAGGCCATGAATTTGGATTATAGAATAATCTATGAATTTATCGGGTTTTCAATGCTATACTATAACCATTAATTTCTCTTATAATACATCATCGGAAAATACAAATTTAACATATTATAAAATTACTTTTAAATTTGAATATAATGATATGGTACATGAGACTAAACATATATATGGTACAAATGTTGACTTTCCTTAAAAGTACGTGTGCCTTACATTATGAGACGAATAGAGTACTTATTATTATATATTATTTTGAAATTTGGGTGCCTTTGAATAGAGAAAATTGCATCTATATTATCTCCACTCTGTATGTGGCAAGTTTCGATGTCTCACTTTTTGTTTAAATCAGTACAAAAAATATTGTGCAACTCCACTTTTTTCACCTAATGGGATGACGCCATTGAGATTTGACATGATCATGCACCAAGTGAAGCTGTAATTGTCGAGGCTTTCTTCTCTAATACCATGAAGTCCGAGTTCAAGCATGGATGTCCTCCTTGCACTCATATACCTACTCAAGCTCCTCCCAGTCACACCCATGGGCCATCAGGGCACCTGCATCGGCTCGCCTCTTTTTTCTTTTTATACCATGAATCCCAACCTCTGATATATATCGACGTGGTGTGCCCCTGCAGACTAGCACGATGCACATTGGCTTCACCATCACCACCAAGTTGCCAGCTTGCTAAGACCGCCCTCCTGCTTGGGCCACTGGTGGAGCTAGGTTTGGAGGAGAGGGGGGGGCTCCCCCCCCCCCCTTTTCTTCTTCCTCTCCCTCTTTACCCTCTTCTCCTCCCTCACAAACTCCATGGAGTCCAGCGGGGTAGTGGGGGCTTGAGCCCCCTTCGCCCCCACACTGGCTCCGCCGCTGGCTTGGGCCCTACTCAGCTACTAGTGTTGTCGTACGTACGTAAGCTAGAGAGGAGAATTAGCATGGTTTGTTTATTTATAAATTTAATATTATCTAATGGGGTTCATTGAAAAAAATCAAATTCGATGGTTACATGCTTTGCTTTTTCTAAAAAAGTTTTAGGATTTTTCTAATTTAGGGGAGAGGGTTTTTATTGAGTATTTCGATAACATTTAAAAGGTGAGATTGTGCTCTACACGACATTATTATAGGTAGACTTTGTTTCGTTTATAGTACGGATGTACATAAGTAAGTATGCAATTGCTAGCATAGGAGGGGAGCGAGGTTGTGTTTTTATTTTCTTTCAGTACGTATGTACGCAAGCATGGGACATAGAGATTAGACAAGATTGTTTTTCTATATAAATCTAATCGATTGGTTGGGAAAAGAGTGTGTTTCTAGTGCCATCGTAAATTAGAGAGGAGAATTAGCATGGTATCTTTCTTTATAAATCTAATATAATCTAACGGGGTTTATTGATTTAAATGAAAACCATGGTTACATGCTTTTCCTTTTCCCGGAATTTTTTTTAAGATTTTTCTAATTTAGGGGAGAGGATCTATTGAGTATTTTTATGACATCTAAAAGGTAAGATTATGCTCCACGCGACATATTATAGGTTGATAACAATATATTATAGGTTGCCTTTGTTTCATTTGCAGTACCACGTACGTACGTGTGCAATTGCAAGCATGGGAGGGAAGCGATGTTGTTTTCTAAGTATGGAGTGGAGAGATTAGACGGCATTGTCTGTTTTTTTAAATCTAATCTCTTGGTTGGGAAGAGGGTGCGTTGTTGGTGCCATGGTACTCATGTAAGCTAGAGAGAGAGTTAGCAGGGTATGTTTTTTTATATATATAAATCTAATACAATTTAACGGGAGTCATCGATTTAAATGAAAACATATGGATATATGTTTTTTTCAAAGTTTTTAGGATTAATCTAATTTAGGTGAGAGGATTTTTATTGAGTATTTTGATGATATTTTAAAGGTAGACTGTGCTCGACGTGATATATTTTAGGTCAACTTTGGTTGGTTTGCAGTACGCATATGTACACACATATGCAATTGCAAGCACGGAGGGAAGTGAGGTTGTTCTTTTCTTTTCAGTACGTATAGACAAGCAGTGACGAAACCAAGATCTTCGTACGCCTAGGGCCCAAATTAAGCTAAAACTTGCCATGACAAATGTGCGGCAAAGTATAGTACAGGATGGAAAAAAAACAAGAGTAAACTAAAATTAGGCAACAACCACATTTGGTTTAAGCACAATACAATCTTGCTCATTGTTACTAGCCATGGTTTCTACTGAATTAGGCACTGGGATGGAGTCATTGGTTTCTTCCGTTTCCTAAGTTGCCGGGGTGGATTCATTTGAGGACTGAACTATATTGTCCTACTTCTCTTCATCTACTAATTCAAACCAAATCTAATTGAGTAATATGATGTACTAAAGCTATAGGTTTGAGATTTCAGATTTGAGAAGTGAGAAAGGAAGAAGAAAGAGAACAAAAAATTATTGACCTTCCACTCCCGCACGACCGCCACTGCCACCGCACGCCCGCACGGACCGCACGCCTGTTGCCTGCAGGCTGTCGCCTCGTGCAGCTGCGCCCCCGCTGCCGCACGCCGCCTCGCACCTCCCCGCCGGCCGCCACCCTATCGAGCGCCGCACGCCGCTTGCAGGGAGAGTCGGAGAGAGTCAGAGAGAGCTATGCCGCTGCGGAGTCGGAGAGAGACCGAGATACGGAGAGAGCCAGAGAGCACGATTCAGTCAGTCAAGCAGGCTAGGGTTTTCACTGGTTAGTGGGCTAATGGGCTTCGGCGTTTTGCTATTTCGTGAGCTGTTCGGTGGAGACGAAGAGCGGAGGCACGCCGGCCTTTTTTGGAAGGCCGAGTGTAGGGCCGGCCTGCATATGGATGGGGCTAGTCCAGGAATGTATGGAAAAATCGAAAAAAATCACAAGGTATAGGTACTAAAATCTTTTTTCACAAGTAGGGCCCGGGCCCAAGTTGTCCTAGGCCCAGTTCCGCCCTTGTAGACAAGCATGGAGTGGAGAGATTAGTCGGTATTTTTTTTAAGAAAAAAAATATGTTGGTTGGTTAATGGGAAGACGGTGTGCTGCTAGAGCTATTGTACATGCGTACGCTAGATTGGAGAACTAGCAGGGTGTTTCTTTATAAAACTATTTAGAGCATGTATGATATAAGCCAGCTATAAACATATTTTAAAAAGATAAAGAAAGAGAGAGAAAAGCAGTGGGCTATAGCAGGGACTCCAAAACGTAACGTGTGTATGACAGGTAGGACCAGGCATTAATAGTATAGTAAGCAACTATTTTGTATAAATTAGCTATTGCATTGGCTATAGATGATTTGGAGCTAGTAGTTAGCTATACTATTAAACTTGCTTTTATAATCTAATTGGGTTCATCGATTTTATGAAAATCGATGGTTATATGTGTTTGCCTTTTCTCATAGTTTTTATAGTAAATTTCATAAAAGTATAGGTATTTTAACCAAAGTATCTAAAACTACAGTTTTAAAACGTTGTATCACAAAACAATAATTTTAGCACTAAACTTATGACAAAACTATAAAACTACATATTTAAAGCCAACTATTATAGATCTACATATTTAATACTAAAGTTAGCACACAACTATAGTTTATAGAGTTTACATCTCTAGCACTACTATTATATTTGAGCTATAATCATTATAGTTTTATGATTGAATTGATGCTAAACTTATTGTTTTGGGATAATTTTGTTAGTAAACCTATAGTTTTATGATACTTGCTTCTAAATGTGTAGTTCTATAATAATTTTAGTACTAAATCCATAATTTTGGGATAATCATTGTAGTTTTATGATTAAATTGGTGCTAAACCTATTGTTTTATGATACTTTTTGTTTTATGATAATTTTGTTAGCAAAATTGATTATAAGTAATGTAGTTTTGAAATAATTTTATTGATATGTAGTTTTGAAAATTTTACTTTATTTTTTATGATTTTTCTAATTTAGGGGAGATGATTTTTTAGAGTATTCCATTGACATTTATAAGATAAATTATGATCACATGATATATTATGGGCATGTTTTGAGAGCTTAAGATTATAAGAAACTATTGATTAATACCCAACTTTTAACTTTTAGTTTATTTTCTGATTCTACAACTACAACTTCTCAAAATCTGAACGAAAAGCTGGATTATTTAGGAAATCTATGATTCAGAAAAAGTTACTGCTTCAAGCAGCTTCTGTAGGTCGGCTGAGTTTTCTGTAGTATGTACTTCTCCGTCCCATAATATAATGGATTTTATATTATGGATGCAGTACGATTGCAAGCACGAGAGAGGGAGGGAGAGTCGGACAGAAGACTCGCCTGCAGGGGTGCACGTCACAGCGTGCCCCGAGACGCACGGCACGGTGTGATGGTGTACTGGACGGCGGAAAAAAAAAGAGCAGCGCCGTGTGGATGATTTGTCGCTTGAATTCGGTAGGATTAGACTTTAATTAGACCGTCCATTTCAGCCCCAAGCGTGCCTCTTGGGCAAGAACAACGCAATAACGAGACGAATCACACCGGACATACTGAAAGTGGAAAACGCACAGTGATCCATAAGAGAAAGTTTAATAGTATAGCTCACTACAAGCTCTAAATCTTTTATAGCCAATATAATAATCAATTTATATAATAATTGTTTACTATACTAGTAATATTTGGTCCCACCTGTCATGCACATATTACGTCTTGGAGCCCGTGCTGCATTTGGCTATAAATCTGTAGCCCGTTGCTCTTCTTTTTCTTCCTTTATCTCTTCAAAATATGTTTATAACTGGTTTATAGCCTAGTACAATAGCGGACTATAAGTTAGCTATAAACACATTTCGAGAAGATAAAAAATGAGAGAGAAGAGCATCGGACTACAGATTTGTAACCAGCTGCAGCACAGACTACAAGACATGTGTATATGATAGGTGAGACCAGATATTAATTATATAGTATATGTTTATTAGTAACTATTATATGAATTCGCTATTAAATTGACTATAGACATTATGGAGCCGACAGCTATTAATGCTCTAAGACCGCACCATGCCGTACGGTCGCGAAAGTAGTAATGCTCCTATGCAAGTGAACTTATGGAGAGAAAAAAAAAACTACTACAACATGCTTGTGGGATTATAATCTACTGTGATTAGCATTGTGGAGTAAATTAACAGTGGCCAGCTTGAATTGATTGACATTGACCAAAACTCCAATTGAATCTTTGTTACAGGTAGTACTATCTTATAGGGTTTGACTTGCCTAACCTCGTGTTAATGTAGACAAAAACACTCGCACACTTACACGAGAGGTTTGGAAGTTGGGACTCGTAAGTATACTGGCCTTCGAAAATAATAACCGGTATATGACCGATAAATAGTAACAGTAGTATATTCGCCTTCAAAAAGTTACAGCAGTATACATTTTCCAGGCCGATTATTGAACTACTTCTGCCATGACGGGTTAAAGTTGTAATTCTTCCGTTTCACAATTTAAGTCATTCTAGTATTTTCTACATTAATATAGATGTTAATGAATCTATATAGATATATATGTCTAAATTTATTAATATTAATATGAATGTGGAAAATATTAGAATGACTTACATTGTGAAACAGAGGGAGTAGCTAGAACATATTGTACATGTATCAAAAAATTGCTTGCAACTACACAGTGACACAGACATATATATTTCAACAAGAAGGTGCAATGTTGTAAAAACGCATTCCTCCTTACTTATCATCCTAGAAGGGTCGCGATTGAATATTATAGGATTTTAGGAAGTGATGCTATCATAAAAAGTTCTTCTAAATATATTTATCATCAAAAGTTCTTCAAAATTACTGTTCAAATACTTTGAGGGAAAATAATGGCAGTCAAGCCTAACTACCGTGTACTTTCTCTTTCCCGAATTATAATAACTTCCAGTGTTTAAAACTCTCTCTAAAAATATAAAGATGGTAGAGTATATTCTCTCCACCAACCACCTATGATTTAATTTTTTTTATCTACTTTTACTCCTAGAGTAAGGATAATAAAAAAAAGAGTAAAATCCATCACCGGTCCCTAAACTTGTACCGTTGTGTCATCCTGGTCCCTAAACTCGCAAATCGACCGTTTAGTTCCTCAAACTTGTTCGACTGTGTCATCCCGGTCCCTAAACTTGCAGACCACTCGTTTAGGTCCTCCAATTTGTTCAGTTGTGTCACCCTGGTCCCTAAACTTGGATTTAAATATCATCTGGGTCAAGTAGGACGGTCCAAAGAATTTATATTTAAAAATAATTCATAACTTTTTCATGTGAACTCTAATGAAGATAAACTTTATATCAAACTTGTAGCCCTCGACACGATCTACAACTTTGTAGTTGAATTTTTTTATTTTAAGTCATTTTTTGTCCCAAAATGTAATTTTAAAATTAAAATATCAAAATCTAGAAACATGCAACAATATTTTGGGACCCTAAACAGTTTTAATTCAAAAACTTTTCAACTACAAAGTTGTAGGTCGCGTCGAGGGCTACAATTTTGACATAAAGTTTGTCATCATTAGAGTTCACGTGAAAACGTTATGAATTATTTTTTGATATAAAGTTTTTATACCGTCCTGTTTAAGGACCGGGGTGACACAACTGAATAAGTTGGAGGACCTAAACGAGTGATCTGCAAGTTTAGGGACCGAGATGACACAATCGAACAAGTTTGAGGACCTGAATGGTCGATTTGCGAGTTTAGGGACCAGGATGACACATTGTTACAAGTTTAGGGAACGGTGATGGACTTTACTATAAAAAAACGTGAATATTAGGGAATGACCTAATATAACACAAATAAAAGAGAAAAAATTAAAAATTTTATGTAAAGATAAAAAACAAAAAACAACCCAAAAAAATATTTGCTCTCATGCAAGAGATAGCTCTACACATGTCGGAAGATCTCTGGGCGTTTCTCAGAGAGGAAGGATATAAGCTGTCAGGGTTATGGATACCACATATCTAATAGTAGGCGACTACATCTCGACAGAACCCACCATATACCATGTCTTATACGGAAACTGACTTCAGATATGGAGGGAGTTCCGGATAAGGAAAGATAACCTGAGTTCTACATGGAAACGACAAGAACTGCTCGGATTGTATCCATATTGGTTTCCTTAATTCTACTTGGACAAGGGGACACCTATGGGTATAAATACAAGGCCCCCTAGGAGGAGAGGGGAGAGAACATAGACACGGACAATCAACACACGAGCACCTAAATCAACACCCAACACAATCGACATAGAAGCCATAACATAGAAGCCTACATACGCCAAGACACGCCGCCGGATATCGACTTCAGGGATAAGCACGGCTAGTACCCTACGGTGTCTCCGGATCCTGTCAGGAGAGACGAAAGCGCTATCTCTGATCTCGCCGGGCACGGATTCGAGGTAGAAGGCTACCCTGTTGTCGACTACGAGTCAGATCGTCAGACCGCCATGTCGACAACAGTTAGATAGGCTATCCCAAATATTGTACTGGTGTGATTATCATGAATAAGAGCAATACCGGCTTCGGCCAATAGGATGTAGGGTTATTACTTGACCGTTCAGGGGCCCGAACCTGTATAAAAATCCCTGTCTCCGTCTCTTTTACCTCAGTCTCGCGTATACCCTAGCACCGATGATCCCTATACCATGTAAATACCAGAACCGCGACATCAGACGTCGACATAAGCCACTATAAGCTTATGTAAGAAGAGAAAAAACAAAAAAGAAACGTGTTGACTCTCATGCAAAAGCTAGCTCTACACATACGTACTCCAAAACAAATATATTAAATGCACAAGTGATAATTTTTAGTAAGATTATTTAACTATGAAGGCTTCCCCTACGGTGCTTTTCCTTAAAAAAAAGAAAAACTAAAACCAATCTTATAATTAATTATTATATATGTTGGCTTTAATATGGACTAATAGTTAGGAGTGAGCTCTACTATCAAACTTACTCTTAAAAGCAAGTACAATAGCAAATCTATAAGTCCGCTATAAGTACATGTGGAGAAGAGAAAAGAGAAGAGAAGTGTGCTACAAATTTATAGCCATATGTAGTATGCATGGACTTCAAGACGCTGTGTGTCTAAAAGGTAAGACCATATATTAATAGTGTAGTATATATATATATTTATAGATAACTATTATACGAATTGACTATTAAATTAGTTATATATGATTTGTAACTAGTAGTTAACTATATTAAACTTGCTCTAACTATACTCACACTTCTAAACCACTCCTCATCATTTAATAAGTGGCATCCTAGTGTTTTTCTTGGTTCTTAATCTTTGAGAGAAAACACTACTACTTTCATATTAAAATATAGCAATCTAATATTAAATAAGGCACATATATAAATTTATATTATTAAAATATATCATATCCGATTAGATTACTACTTCAGTGTAGTAAATCTCGGCCGAATCGATCGCTAAATTGGCTGTCTAGTACACTTAATTAGTTATTTACTATCATGCAATCATCCACTTATTGTCCAATTTAACCGATTATTACTTGTTGTAATTAAGCCTAATTGGGCATTGATTCAAATGGTAAGTTCTCCCTCTGTTTCATATTGTAAAACTTTCTAGCATTGCCCATATTAATATAGAAGTTAATGAATCTAGACACATATATACGTTTAGATTCATTAACATCTATATAAATGTGGGCAATACTAGAAAGTTTTACATTATAAAACGGGGAAAGTAGCCTACAATATGACAATCAACCCTTCCATAGCATATAAGTTACTAACAAAATTATAGTTCTACGAGTATAATCACAAGAGTATATTTTATTATTTTGATAATAGTGTGTTAAATATCTCGAGAATCACAACAAGTTACTCTCTCTATTCCATAATATAAGACGTGGTTAAAGTTGACACGGTTTCCAAAACTAATCTTTAGCTTATTTTTTCCATATACTATAAGGTATATAGCAACAAAATTATAGCTATATGAAAGTAAATTTAAATCTCAATCTAATGATATAATTTTTAACAAAGAAAATTCATTTTATATTATACTAAGTGTTGGTCAAATGTTTTAAATGTTAAATTTTGAAATACATGAGCGTTTTACGTTATGGAATGAAGAGAGTATTATTAAGATATTAATACTAACGTGAATGTCAAATATCCGTATAATTCCGACTACCTTCCGTAATCCGATTAATTGTTAGACTGTACTCCATCCGTTCGAACTCCGTTTCTATCTTTTACTACAACATTGACTGACTAGTAGTATCGTGTGCCATGTCGAAAGCGAAAGATTTACTGTGCAAGTGACGAACAAAAGCACCACAAAAATCCAAGCTCACCATTAAAACCACCCAAAATCCGAAAACATTTTTAGCATTTTTAACTTCTATATGAATTAATCCACCTACGTAGCCACGACCATCAGTCCAATAGTTCACCCTCTCCCAAAGTGCAAACCCCGATGTTTACCCTCGTCATCGTACGCAGTAAATTACTCCTCTTCCGGCGCGCTACAGGATGGCATCGGCAGCTCCCGGGCGCAAACAAACCCCAACTTGCCTTTCCGTTCCGCCGCTCGGTCTGCTCCAGCCAGCGAACCGCGAATACAATAGCCGGCGCCCCGCGCGTACACGGCCCCGAGGCCGAGGCGCGGTGGCTCGGCGACCGCGCGCTGCACACTCAGCGCTCGCGCAGCAGCATTTCCACTCACTTTTCCGGTTTCCATCGCCCGCACCGCGGGGCGAGACGGGGCGGCGAGCCCAGTGGTGGTGACCTGGTGGGCGTGGAGCCACTAGCGACAACCCATGCAACGAGAAATACGAGTAGTTTTTTTTTTTTGTGTTCCTTTGAAGTTTTTCTCCCTCCTCTCCTCAACTCAACTCAACTCCCGATACTGTACGCTGCCTGCTGTACTGCTCGCTCTCCTCAGTCCAGCTATCTCCCATAGACTTCGCACCAACCCCTCGCACGCACCACCAAAGAAAACAACGTTTTTTTTTTCTTCTCAGGAAAAGAGAGAGAGAGAGAGAGGAAAATTATACTACTACTCCTGCTCTACTGTCCAGCCACGGACACCAAGGCAGGAGAGGGGAAGGGGGATGAGCAGCTCGGCGTGGTGAGGTGAGCCGAGAGGTGGGGCGGTGGCTGCTGCATTGCATTGGGCGGGAGAGATCGATCGATCGCTCGCCGGCGCTGGGGCTGGGATCTCGCGGCGCTCGAGGGCGCTGAGGAGGAGCTCTGTGGCTGCTGCGGCTTCTTGGTCAGGCGCCGGCGTTGTGCCCATTGGGCTGGGGTCAAGCTCGCCGTGATCTGGGGATTTGGATCTCCGAGGCGCGTTGCCCGTTCGCTGTCGGGAGCCGCCGGGGCGGGTGGTGGGTGGAAGGCTCCATTGCGGCAGTTCGGTGGGCGGCTGCTGATTGGGGGCAGCCGGGTGGGAGATCTGGCCGTCGGCGGGGAGCTGCAGATCCCCTGCCTACTGCGCGTCCACGCTTCGCTGCCGTGGAGATTCTTGAGGAGGTTGGTGGTGGGGATGGGGATGGTCGGAGCCTACGCGGATCCCTTCCTGCCTCCGAAGATGGCCTTGTCGGCGTACGCCGCGCCGATGGGGGAGTATGGCCAGCCGCAGCCGCAGCCGGCGCCGCGCCCGCCGGCCTGCCCGTACTCGTCTTCCTCCTCCTCGCCGCCGCCGGTCTCCGCGTCGTACCATTCTTGGCCTCCGGCGACGTCAGCTTCGCCGGTGAGTAGCCCACCTCCGGTCTCCTCTCCGCCAGAGTCGTTTCCGTCATCGCCGCCGCCGGCATTGTCGCCGCCGCCGCCGGACGCTCCTCCCCCATCGCTCCCGCCGTCTCCGCCGCCGTCCCCACCCCCGTCGCCGCCCCATGTGGAGGTGCAAGCGCCGCCGCCGCCGATGACAACTGACCAGCCGCACGTCCAGCCCCGCGTGTACCCATCACCCCCGCCGCCGTCTCTCCCCCCACCTCCGCCTCAGACCTTCTCGCCGCCATCGCCACCTCCATTTCACCCACCGTCGTCGTCGCCCGCTCCAGCTCCAGTGCCTGCTGCTGTAGTCTATCCGCCTCCTCCCCCACCAAGAATCGCCTCTCCACCGCCGCCGCGTAATCACATCAAGCCACATTACGTGCCGCGGTCATCTGCGAGGTCGCATTCGAATTCGACCCGCGCATCAAGTGGCGCCGGCAAGAACATCGAGATATCGAGGGAGGCAGCCACCACAATTGTAGCACTTGCCGGGCTTGCCATGCTCAGCTTTGTCGGCGCTACAATTTGGTTCGTCAAGAAGAAGCGCCGGCGGATAGAGCCTCCTGCATCACTGCCGACGCAGCAGCCAGCTCCGCCGCCACCGCCAAACTACTTTCCCTCTTCCGGTGGATCCTCGCTAACGTCAGGTACAAAACTTGAGCATCGAAGTGTTTTAGTGTACAACTATATGTGTGGATCCTAATTTTATCCATCGAACTTGATGCCAATTGTTTGTACTGTCAGATGCATTTTTCATATCACCTGGATATCATCCGGTCAGGTTGTTCAGTGCGGGGAGCCATGGGTATCCATATTCACCAGCTGATTCTGCCATTGGGTACTCTAGGATGCTATTCACCCCAGAAAATTTGGCAGAATTCACAAATGGCTTTGCAGAGCAAAACCTTTTGGGAGAAGGTGGATTTGGGTGTGTTTACAAGGGCATCTTGCCAGACAATCGCCTTGTGGCTGTCAAGAAGCTCAAAATTGGGAATGGGCAAGGAGAACGTGAGTTCAAGGCCGAAGTTGATACTATCAGCAGAGTACATCATAGACATTTGGTTTCACTAGTAGGCTACTGCATAGCAGATGGCCAGCGGATGCTTGTTTATGATTTTGTTCCAAACAATACGCTTTATTACCATCTCCATGGTAAGAATCTTTTATCAGTTCTAGTAGCCTTGATTTTTTTTAAATTTATTTCTAGCTTCACTGAGGCTGAGTTTTCTTAACTGATCACTAAACATGCCCATGAAATTGCAGTAAGTGAAGCGGCAGTTCTTGATTGGCGAACAAGGGTTAAGATTTCGGCCGGAGCAGCCCGTGGAATTGCTTATCTGCATGAAGACTGTAATACTACTTTCCTTTGTTAAACTAATCCATTTCCCTCAAATAGGATTGTTTTCTTAGTATTGCCCTGCTTTGTTCATCAGGTCATCCTCGGATTATACATAGAGATATTAAATCATCCAATATTTTATTGGATGACAACTTCGAAGCTCAGGTATGCTATTACTTGGTGTATGACCTCCATCGCCAGACACTTTAATGTGATTCTATATTCTTTTTTTTTCTTCTAATTTCCCCTCTCCAACAATGCCAGGTTTCTGATTTTGGACTTGCAAGGCTAGCAGCTGACTCCAATACGCATGTCACGACACGTGTCATGGGTACATTTGGGTATGTGAACTTGCGAGTATAGCGAAAGTCTCGCAGTTCTCCGGAATTTTATGGCTAATATCTGATCTAAAAATATAATTTTGATTAACAAATGTAGTATGCCCTCTGCAGGTATTTGGCTCCAGAGTATGCGTTGTCTGGCAAGTTGACTGCAAAATCTGATGTATATTCTTTTGGAGTCGTTCTTTTGGAGCTTATTACAGGAAGAAAACCTGTTGATGCTTCCCAGCCACTGGGAGATGAGAGCCTTGTTGAGTGGGTGAGTTTAAAAAAATATTCTGAACATTCTATTTGACTCAGTTAGGTCCTAGTTATGCATATATTCAGATTTTTAGCATGTGTTTGTTTGATTGAGATTTTCTAAAAATGACAGGATTGAGTGTTCCACCTGCATTAATTTTAATGAGATTAAAATGTAATATATAAACAAGACATTCCCTATAGGTCTATATAATCTGCTTAATGATTTGGTTGCTGATTTTCTGTTCCACAGTGCTGATCACTATACCTGTTGAGGTGAAATACCCAGATTTGTAGGTTCTGGTATATGCAACTTCGTAAGCCCTGGTGGCATGTAATTAGTTTGCCTTTTCTCTTAAAAACCAATCAACCTTTCAATTCTTTTATTTACAATGTTGCCAATATACTTCTAGCAGCTGTAATCTGTTAGTCCTTTCGTTGGCCCCACTTTCGTAATATGTTGTCTGAGGAAATGATATGGAGAGAGCCAAGTTAGCTAAAAGTTCCAGGGGTTGGAGCTTTTACAAAAGTAGGCAGCCTGATTATTCTTCCAGAGTGGCACACAAAAAGCAGAGACTTATTTAATGCAGTGTTACAACCATAAGCTGTGATGAGTCATGAAAGAAGCTAGAGAACTTCGGCAAGGACTTGAGCGATTTGAAGGACAGAGAGAAAGACACCAATTATCATGTACCTATTTAGATAGTTGCATAGCAATCATAAAGGAATTGATGCAGTGCACAAGTGACACCTAAGTATAGGACATTCCTTCTGGTTATTATCTGGTCTGAAGGGTTTCATGATAGCTTTTTGCGTTGTATAATGTGAACATAAAATATGCTGGTCCATCTAATATGAACAATAACACAAATAGTAATGTCATTACCGTACCCGTGTGAACCTATATGGACTTCTAATTTTCATCATGAGTTTGAAGCATTTGGACTGGGATTAATTTACCAGTGTTGTGATCTTAAAGCAAACCTAATTCATGTTGAAAATTTTCAGGCTCGGCCCCTTCTCCTCAAGGCAATTGAACATCGAGAATTTGGTGACCTCCCTGATCCAAGGATGGAAAACAGGTTTGATGAAAATGAGATGTATCATATGATAGGAGCTGCAGCTGCATGCATTCGTCATTCTGCAGCAATGAGACCGCGGATGGGGCAGGTAATGAACACACCCAAATTCATTTATGAACTAATGACACCCAAAGACCAAAATGTGATGTTTCCTTTGCATCTCTCAGGTGGTTAGAGCACTAGATAGTTTAGCAGACTCTAACTTGAACAATGGCCTTCAACCTGGCCGCAGTGAAGTATTCTTAGAACCACAGTCCGAAGAAATTAGATTGTTCCAGCTGAGAGAATTCGGCAGCCGAGATTGTAGTGACGAGATGAGCCAAGCTAGCTGGAGAAGCCGAAGAGATTTGTAAACATGTTCAGCACAAGATCATTAACAATTTTTTGGCCATTCTTTACATGTAATTATCTCTTTTACATGATTTTTTTCCCCTCTGAGGCAATTCATGTTTCTCCATGGAATAAAATTTTGCATTCTTTGAGGAGATAAGTAAATCATTCCTTCCCTTTTCAGTGAAGAGTATACAGATGTTTGATTCTTGGCATTCGCCGATAAACAACTGTATTGTTTTCGCTTCTTTTTGAGCAGGCCAGATTGCTGTCCGTGCACTGCAAGTCTCTGCGGGGATAAGGCTGTAAAGCTTATCAGTGGTTGCTTACATTCTATCCTCATGCCTTGTTTTGAGCACAAGTACAATCATTAGCGCCACATTTCCGCAATGTTCGAATTGCTCTGCATCTTATTACAGTGTTCGCTTGCCGTAAGAGCAGGCCTGCTATTAGTCAGCTATAAACATATTTTAATAAGATAAAAAATGAGAGAGAAGAGCAGCGGGCTACAGATCTGTAGCTAGCTGTAGCACAGACTCCAAGACGCAATGTGTGTATGATAGGTGAGACTATATATTAATATATAGTAAGCAACTATTGTATAAATTAGCTATTAGATCGGCTATAAATGAATTGGAGCTAGTAGTAGGCTATACTGTTAAACTTCCTCTAACGGTGGTTGCCGCGTCACTGGCGACGCAAACACCTGCTGCTTAATACGTAGATCATTGAGATTCGCGTGGATCTCGCCTCTGTGTCGACCGATCGGCCGTTGATATGATATATAGCGGCGACCACATGATGGGGGAGAAAACCCAGTGGGCGGATGGCAATGTCGCACCAAGAAATACGCGCACGAGCTGGTTGGCCTGGATTGATGGCGAGGCGAGCGCGGATGGACGTCGTCGCGTCGATCTGTCGGTTGCCGTCGCCGTCTCCCTTTAATTTGCCTCCCCTTCTTTGCTTCGCCATGCCTGTTCCTGGCCGTGTTTGCTGGGCCAAATCGAGATCGAAAGTTGGAAACCAGGGCCGCAGTATATTGTTGGCCCAAGCCCAGCAAACCAGAGAAATACGGATCATACGGTTGCGTGTCCTGTACATGCGTCGGCAATATGTGAAATCCTTGGGGGATAATAGTATTATTATTATCTCTCGGCAGACCTACGATCTTACGTAGCTTACCTTAAATAATTGTTCGTGCTTCTGGCGTAAAGTATTGAAGTGTGCAATAATAATCCGACTGCAGCTTGATCTGCTCGTATCTTTTAATAGCCGGCCGTCGCCGTGGCGACCATCGTCATCGCTAGTTCCCTAAAATTAACAGCTTGGCAGCATGATAAATTGATAATAGTTTACTCGTTGATTAATCCAATTCGTAATACATGGAGGAGTAAAGCAGTTCGCTTCCGCAGCCCGCTGCGCTGCCAGGAACACCGTCGAGATCGCGAGACAGCTCCCGAACGCAAAGCACCCACCCGCGGGCGATCGGGACGTGTCGCGCAGCATGCAAGCCGCCGCACCCGAGCCCTTCCACGTGCCCCAAGCTTCCGTCCCGGTACGTCCGTGTCCGCCCGGGACAACCGACCCAGGACCGGACCCAACTCGAATACGGACTCGTGTCACTTCTTGCTTATAAAAGGCAACGCATCGCCGCGCGCTCGCTCATCAAACAACATATAGCCGCGTCTCCTCATCTAATCCAACGCCACCGTGATCATCGATGGCATACGAGACGTCGTCTGACCACCAGCTTGCGGCGGCGGCGGAGTTTCTAGCCGCGCTGCAGGTGCACCTCGCCGGCGCCGAGGCGTCGTCGCCGACGTGGGGGGGCCGGTGCGCGTACGACGAGGACTTCATGATGTACGAGTTCAAGGTCCGGCGGTGCCCTCGCTCGCGGGCGCACGAGTGGACGTCGTGCCCGTACGCCCACCCGGGCGAGGCCGCGCGGCGCCGCGACCCGAGCCACGTCACCTACACCGGCGAGCCGTGCCCGGACTTCCGCGTCGCCGCCCGCGCCGCATGCCCGCGCGGCTCCGGGTGCCCGTTCGCGCACGGGACCTTCGAGACGTGGCTGCACCCGTCGCGCTACCGCACGCGGCCGTGCCGCTCCGGCATGCTGTGCGCTCGCCCGGTATGCTTCTTCGCCCACAACGACAAGGAGCTGCGGATCGTGGGCGACGACGCTGCCGCCGCCACGCCCTCGCCGAGGTCCCCGTTCACGACGTCGGAGGACTCACCTCCGCCGTCTCCGATGGACATGAAGCAGATTGTCCTTGCAATGCAACAGATGGATGCGAGGAAGGCGACGCGATCGGTCGCTCCAAAAACGGACATGTTACAGCAGGAGCTGGAAGAGGACGCTCCGGAACTGGGATGGGTGTCTGACCTGTTGATGTGAAACTTGCATTTTGAGATGTACAAATTATTTATATAATTTATTTTCAACAGAAATGTATTCTGTATTCTATATTCTGTAACGTAATTTCAAGTATATATATAGGCTTGGTCCTCGTGTAAGAGAACTACATGATGTAGACTTTTTATTCGAAATCTGTGTATCTTTGTGCCTATATATTTTCGCTCAAGTAAGAGCTTCGTATGTATCTCCAATTGAATTTTCTGAAATAATAATGAGCTTTTCGTTGTATGGTGTGGGTGGCAGGGGCAAATACCATTACCAGTAAAATTAAATGAGCACACGCATTTTGAGTACTACTATTTCAATCATTTTGAGTACTATAATACTCCCTCGTAAAGAAGTCGTTTAGGATGTCTCCAAAATACAACTTTAACCTTTTGTTTCTATAAAAATATTTATTTAAAACCTTTTGTTTCTATAAAAATATTTATTTAAAAGTGATATATGTATATTTTTATGAAAATATTAATATTTTTCAAGATAAATCTATTCATATAAGTTTAAGTTTTATATTTTCAAACTCATCAACTTGAGAGTTATTCATGATTTACATTTCCAAGGTTTTACTTAAACATTGTTCTAAACGATTTTCTTTACGAGTATGGAGTAAACGACTTACTTTACGAGTACGGAGGGAGTACTTCAGTAACAAAATTACATTCGATGAGAATAGTATCATTTAATGGTATTAGAATTTACTTTTCTATTTATGATTTTGTTGGCTTTTTTGCTACTGATATTATACATCCTTTGTCCCATAATTTAAGGATATTATACTTCCTTTTATCCTATAATTTAAGAGATTTTGATGTCCATAATATAAGACGTCTCATAATATAAGAAATTTTGATAATATCATAGTGCTATGAATATGAATTTGGACAGGCTTCCTACTTAGGTTGATGTGGAGCCTGTCCAGATTCGTATTCAGATTGATGTGGAGTCAGATTCATAGTACTGTAATATATTATTATGAGACGGATGGAGTAATAACTAATAAATAAAAAATTAAAAGTCAAAAACTGTTTTAAAAACTATGCCAGTTTGCCCGCGCTTCATCATATCGTAGGATGTAGACCATTTTATATAAATGGAAAAAATGTCCGTGCGTTAAAAAGGTTATTTTTAATCTTCTTATTATTATACGGTTTAACTAAGGTGAAATTCACCGCGGGAATTCGCTTGAACTTATTTCTTTTACAAAATCATGAGCTGCAATTAGGAGTCTAATCGTTTTAAGTTAGCATGGGAGTTTATTTTTTAAAAAAAGAGATTTCTTATATAACTCCTCCTGTATTTCCAAAAGCGAACGAACTTAAAAACCAACTTAAACATTAAACACGGATATGTATCTTCAAAAGCGGGTGAATTTAAAAACCGACTCAAACACGGATGACGAAAAGTACCGACAAAAACATTTTTAATTTTTATAATAATAGAGATTTGGTGAAGATTGCAAATATGTGGCACATAAAAGTCACACCAACCTTTCATCCTTCGATTTTCTGTCTTTGATTGGGTTCCATATTTAGATGGCGTGATTTTGTTCAGCTTATATGCTCACTGCCGGTTGGACCGCTCATCAGATGTCGATCTGATCGTTAAGATATAGTTCTCTCCTAAATAATATCTTCTAGCCTCAACCCCTCTTCTATGTATACCCACAATGTTGCCCCTAGCCATGAATCCAACTAGAAGTATGACTTCTAAATCCTAATCATATAAGAAACCTACCAAATCAGGGAAACAACATCCCATATAACTCTACACTCCAATCTTTCTACACTTGGATTTCGACACCACATTTAACTCATCTTTTCATATGGACACAACACCACATTTAACTCATCTTTTCATATGGACACAACACCACATGTATGCCATAAGGAAACCTTTATCTCCACGTGCATTGTTACTTAGCTTGAGTATCCTTGACCGTCTTGACCTTAACTTCTCTTAAACCTAATCCCGACCCATCACCGGCTATACTCCTATGTCCTCAAGCAACACCTGCACATGAACAACAAAGAAATTCCATATCTAAGTACAAGTTCGTACCAACTTAACTCATATCAGCACAAATAATATCACATACGAATAGAAACCATCTAGAGCTATAAACATGAAACAATTTAGAAATTCCACGAAAACAATCCGAAACCGACTCCTTCTCGGAGTTTGCCAATCTGACCATCGGGCTACCCCGGTTAGACCGCATGAATACCTACGGTCTGACCAGTACCCACTACCCGGTCTAACCAGCTCCCATTGCCAACAAACTGTTCACCAACATTAAATACTATACACCGTGTTTTCAATAAACATTTACCTTTGACAATCATGCCAATAAACTTCTACTATTGCCAACAATTCAATAAAGTTCATATTCATGAATGTTCATCATCAAGATTAATCATCACATGATTATAAAGGAACATTCATGAATAACTATGGGCCATTTTTTCCGTCTCCCTCGTGCCACTATTGTACTGATAGCTGCCACTTGTATATGTCTCTTCCACCATGGCTAATATTTCACTCAAACAGATACGACTTCTGCTATTGTTGGTCTTTTGATAGAGGACCGGCTAGTGCACCTCATTGCAAAGCTCCAAAACTCTCCGAGCAGAAGTTTGATCATAATCGCATCGAAGCCTCTTGTCGACTATAGCATCAATATTACCTCGATCGAAGTTTGGCCTCACGCCCTCATAACTTCAGTCATGTGAGTTTTGTCCAATCTTCATAAAAAAAACACAACGGAGCTCTACACATCGCTCTTCTTATCCAGTTAGCCATTTGTAATCCTAGGCACCGTAAGGTACATATGAGCTAAAAGCCTAAAAAGGAATTTTGAGTGCTGCCGTAATATTCACACATTTCACTAAGAATCGACAGCTCAACTTCAATGAATACAAAAGAAGTGTTTTGACTACAAGTACTGCATGCAAATATTATCACCGGTCTACCATTATCTATAAAAAAAAATTATCACCGGTCTACCTTCGGCCTAGAGATGCTGTGCTGTGAAATTCCCGGCGCCTGAACCAGAGCAAAAAGTGTTGGGCCTCAATGCGGCTGTAGCGCGCATTGTATGGGCCTCTGGGGTTATGGCTATATGGGCCGTCGTTGCGCTGACAGGAGGAGTGCCAGTGGTATCGAGCCGGAAGCACGAAGCTGCTATCGATACATCAAAAGCACAAAGTCTATCCCGCATGGGTTACGCCTAGGGTTACGGCTTACGCCTCGCCGCCTCCTCCCCAGGAAAGCAGATTCTAGGGCTCACTCTTCCCCTCCCAGAAAGCGAAGATCTATAGCTTGTCTCCCCGTCGGCCGCCGCCGGCCCGCCGGATTTCCGTGGCCGTGTGGCGGGAGGGGCGAGCCGCGGGCGTAGCAAGCCGGCGAGCCAGACTGGCGGGAGGGGGGGCAGGGGGGACGGAGCCGTGGGCGCGCCGCCAGCGAACCCAAATTTTGCTAGAGCCAGGCACCTAGTTCTCAAGGGCGCGTCTCGGCACGGGTGTAGGTAGTCCTCTAATGTCATCTTCCCGTAGATTCTCACTCTCAAGTCTCTGTTCATTGGCTGTCACTGGAAAATCGTAGTTTAAAAATGGAAGCCACTGTGTGTTTTGGTTTGTGACATGGGTATGTAGATCATTAGATGTTTAGATCAATATAGCAAGTTCATCGATGTAGGTTCGTCTGGAACGCTCGAATTGAAATGATTGTTGTCAAATTCATGTGAATTTTCTCTTTTCCAAGCGAGTCATAAAGAGGAATAGCCATGTTTTCTTTTTTTTTCCCCTTTTCTCCTTTTTCTGGCGATCAGGTTAGTGGAGAGACCCCTCTGCATTTCTTAAAACTTCGGACCTGCTACTAAAATGATCACACACATTGCATACTTCAGGGCTTAAGCCTTGTCTAACTTCTCAACACATGTTTATGTTTTTTTTTACTGTCAACGTCTGTGCTGTTTCCTCTGACTGGTCTTATGAATTTTTCAAAACAGGAACAGTACAAGACCATGTCTTCAAGGAGAGGAGGTGGTGGCCGCCGTGGTCGTGGCCGTGGCCGTGGGAGAAGTGCTTTGGCAGAAAATGATATGGACTTTCATGAAACCTCTGCACCTTCTTCCCCGAGCACTACTTCTGATAAAGAGGACAATATTGAGTTCACTTCGCAGCAACCTTGTCTTGTAAGCCCAGCAGCAGAGCATGTATCCAACACGTTACTCAACCCTAAGATCAACCACCGATCGGATGCAATCTTCGGTGATCAGGTTAATCCAAGAGCAATTAAGTTTTGTCATAGTTGCATAAGTAAACAAGTTATTGTAGGCAGAATAAACTTCGCAGTGCCACTGAGGTCATGTTTTTTGCAGGCTGTGGAGCAGTTGAAGTTGCGACATCACAAACCTTTAAAATTTCATGAGAGATACCGTCCTTATTTGAGGGATGCTGGCCTTCTTGGGCTCTCACAAATTTGCCAGAAGATGCCTCAATTGGACAAGGCATTGATCACTGCCCTTGTTGAGCGTTGGAGACCAGAAACTCATAGTTTTCACTTGGCTTCTGGGGAGATGGCAGTTACACTACAAGATGTAGCAATGTTGTTAGCTCTTCCTATTGATGGCCGTCCAGTTTGTTCTACCACTGATCATGATTATGCGCAGATGGTCATTGATTGTCTAGGTCATGATCCAAGAGGACCATCAATGCCTGGAAAATCTTTTCTGCACTACAAATGGCTGAAGAAGCATTTCTATGAATTACCAGAAGGAGCAGATGATCAGACTGTGGAGAGGCACGTTCGAGCATATATCCTGAGCCTTTTATGTGGGGTGCTATTTCCAGATGGAACAGGACGGATGAGTCTGATATATCTTCCACTGATTGCTGATCTTTCTCGTGTTGGGACATACAGCTGGGGATCTGCAGTGCTGGCCTTCCTATACCGTTCTCTTTGTTCTGTTGCTTCCTCCCACAATATCAAGAACATTGGTGGTTCATTGCTTCTCTTGCAGCTTTGGAGCTGGGAGCGCTCCCATGTTGGCAGACCATTGGTCCGGTCTCCCCTGTGCCCAGAGACAGACATTCCACAGGATTTGCCCCCTGTTGGCTTTCGTTGGGTAGGTGCGCGCACACAAAGTGAGAATGCTACACGCTGTCTTAAGCAGTACAGGGATGAACTGAACCTGCAGCGAGCTGATCAGGTGAAGTGGGAGCCCTACTTGCACATTGAGTCTTCAAGCTTGCCATTGCTTTGTACAAAAGATGCAGATTTGTGGCTTACACAAGCTCCACTAATAAATTTTCCTATAGTCGAGATGTATTTGCCTGAGCGAGTGATGCGGCAATTTGGGCTTCGCCAATCCATTCCACCACCTTTTCGACCTACCCTACAGGCGCTGCATCGTATTAGTCGACGTGGCAGAGAACGTGAGAACTGGGAAGAGACACATCATGAGTACATTCAGGAATGGGAAGCCCGCCGGCAGCGCATATTTCCAGAGTCAGAGCAGTATGACCCATCGTCTTATGAGGAGTACCTGCATTGGTACTCAGGAGTTACACGGCGGTATCTTGTACCATCAATCAGTGATGATGTGGAAGCAGGACCTTCATTACAGCCTGATGATTCCATTGATCTGCAGTATCAAGCCAAGGCTCCTATGATCCGCAAAGCAGTAAGCCTATATTATCTATTCAGTTCCTATGCAGTTTCTGTAGTTGATTGGACCTAAATTTGTGTCAGATATAAGTTGTCTTTGCGAGACTTCAAATAGTTTTTACAATCACTCCATGCATAATTTAACTAATATATTTAACTCGAAGGGTCTGCTGATTGTTGTAGGTTGATAAACTGCACGGTATGGTAAAGAAGGCCAAGATGGCCATGACATCCACAGCTGATACAACCAAACAAGCCTTGGTCTTTGAGTTTCTGCATGGCTTTCAGGATGTTCTCCATGACCTTGGCGAGATCAAGGAAAATGGTGGTTCCGCTACTAGTCCACATGTTGAATCAGCTGCCGCTCAAGACTACTTTTGCTAGAAGCTGAACAGAACATTGTTCATGCCGATCAAGAAGCTCAGCATCAGGAAGAGGAAGAGCTTCACATGGTGGATGATGCAACAATGACCCTCGAGCCTATGGATGAGGAGGATAATGGTTTCAACAATGTCATCTGCCCATGTCCTTCACTGGAGTTGGAGGAACACAGTCACTCAGCTACACCAGCCATCGATGAGTGTGATACAGCCACTCCTGCTCCAGGCTCTGCAATCCCACAGCAAAGCACTAGTGTTGATCAAGATGGACATCTGGAAAATCCTAACGAAATGGGCCAGATTGAACTAATGGTGGAACCTATGTATGTGGATCACAATGATTCCAACAATGTGCTCTCATCCAGCACGTCAGCTCAGGCGCTGTTGGAGAATTGTGAAGTAGCAGAGGCAGTCAATGAAAATGTCGATCCAGCCACCCAAGTTACTGGCTCATCTACCCCAGAACAGGGCACGGATGTCATAGTAGATGCTGAACAAGAAAACCCAGCCACAACAGAGGGCAACTAACTTCAATGCCGTCCCCTCGTCTGCAAAGGTGACAGGCGATTCTGATTTCTCCCCTTATGGACCAATTCGTGCCACCTATGTATAGTGCTTAGATGCCGTTGTCCGAAGGTTCAGCATATTGCTGACATATTGCCCTGGTTGTTTGACCATGATGGGCTCCACTGGAAATTTTAGCCGTAATTACTGATGTAGCTTACATATCTCTTGCTTTCCAAAGTCATTACACTTATCATTATCAACATTTTTGGTTTTTTTTTGTTTTTGAACATGCATTCGATTTTCAATTGGAACTTAACGCTGCCAATGCATATACTATGTTCTTATACAAAGAACAAGAAAAAGAAAAGGTTGGAGGTAGGTAATGGCGTAACTAGTTGGGCCACGCACGGCGAAACTAGTATATGATGCCAATGCCATGATGGTCAATATTGCTTTCATATTAAAGTTTTTTTTACATTTTGAGTTGATTTTTTAAAAGTCAAGATGAAAGGGGAGACCACAGTTGAAAGTTTCATATGATTTGAGTTGGAAGTTTTATGATTTAAGTTGAAATTTTCATATTAAATAAGTGCTATGAAAGGGAAAAGAAGTGTGGCTGTGTGCTAGGCGAGGCGCTAGCAATCTCGTGGGGGAAGCGAAGAGAGGCCCAAACCGCTGGTTGCCTGCTTGGCCCATGGGTTTGAGAAGACCATGGGCTCGAGCGGCCCAAGACCATGGACTTGAGGAAGGAGTCGTAGTCGTCGTATCTTGATGACACGTGCGACCGGCCCGCGCGCTCGTCGTTATTCCGCGGCGCCATCTTCCTCTCTCCTCCGCCCTACGCGTCGCCCCGCCTCGCCTGGCCTTCCCCGCGCATCCTGCACGGAGCCCTAGGAGGCTAGGAGAGGAAGAAGAACACGCGCGCGGGGGGATAGTGGATAGCCGAAGCAACTCGATCGATCTGTGGCCGCGATCGTAGCTCTCTTCTTGGTCCGATCTCGTCTCTCCCGGCATGGATTTCAGGAAGGTGCTCGACCAGACCGTCCGGGAGATGTAAGAATCAGAATTTTTATTTCTCCTTCTCCGCCCCTTTTCTCCTCCTGGTGTACTCCTATCTTGTAAAGATATTTTTCTTCTTGTACTTTCAGAAGGAGGGAGGTAAATCTTAAGGTGCTCAAGGTGCCGGAAATCGAGCAGAAGGTCAAAATTTCTTTCGATTTTGCCGTCAAGAGTCAAAATTTGGAATTTTGGGTGGTCAGATGGTTTGCTATTTACCTGGATTTTGTGATTGGCGATTGAAGTTTTTTCCCCGATCTCGTATGCAGGTTCTTGATGCCACCAGCGACGAGCCGTGGGGGCCGCATGGTTCCGATTTGGCAGATATCGCCAGGGCCACCAAGAGCTAGTGAGTAGCTCAAAGCTAAAAAAAAAAATCAGAACTTATTTCCCATTTGTTTATGAGAATCTAGCGTGTTTCAGTTTACGACTTGGGGGCGTTGCACATTTTGATTGTTCGCATAATCCCATTGCTTTCTTGTTTCTTTTCCAGCGGTGATAGCGAAATTATAATGAATGTGTTATGGCAACGCCTGGGGAACACACTTGCGAATTGGCGTCACGTGTATAAGGTAATAAGATAGGATTGATTGTGCAGTGATGTGCTGTTTGGATTGATTCCTTAATAACAGGATGTTTCAATCATTACAGGCGTTGGCTGTGATCGAGTACCTTCTAGCTAATGGCACCGAACGTGCAGCTGATGGCATTGTTGACAATAGCTCACGAATTGCAGTATGGGTCCTTCGCTAGTTTTTCTAGACATTGATATTTCATTGTTTATAGTACTTGTCGTCTGATGCTGATTTCTTTTGGGAAGAAACTCACAAGATTTGAGTATTTGGAGCCTAATGGAAAAGATGTTGGGCTCAATGTGCGTAAGAAGGCTGAAGCTGTTCTAGCAATTTTGGATGACAGGGAGAAGCTTCAAGAGGTCAGAGAGAAGGCTGCCGTTACTAGAGACAAGTAAGACATTCTGTAGCCCATTAGCGACATTATTGCATTTCTTGTACATTTGATGCTTACTTCTTTTCATGAACCATTGGTCTAGGTATTTTGGCTTATCATCAACTGGAATAACGCACAAATCGAGCGCAGCATCATTTGGCAGTGGCAGCTACTCATCTGGTAGCCACTATGGGAGCACAGGAGGTTCAAGGGAGGTGGGATCATTCAAGGATATACACACAGGCACAGAATGGAAAAAGAACAAGAAGGAAACAGTGTCAAACTACAGCAGCAATAGAGAAGGGTCTAAAGAAATTACTAACAGTGCAACCAGTTATAAGTCAAAAAAGAGTGAAAGGCATGGTAGAAGGTACCTCCCAGTTCTACTCCGTCTTTTTCAGGTTTTACCATCAACAATAGATAGTAGTGGTGCCTTGAAATTATCAAGTTATTGAGCAATGACTTTGGAATCCAATCTTAAGTTACTAAATCTGATACTTTTACTGTGTGCATGAAAGAAATCAAAATTCCTTAACATTACACTCGAAGTTATCTGCAAATATTAGCACCACATCTGAAGCCCCAAGCTCAAAGAAAGGGGAAAATGAGGATGATGATGATTTCAACCCACGAGGATTTTCTACATCTAGTAAGTATTTATCTGCAGTATCTTAAATATTCATTTGCATTTATGATTACAATGGTTTACCTTTTTGTTGCACACGTAAAGTTCTAAGGATTTATTCTTGTTTGACCATAGTCATCATGTTGCCATCTGGAAATTCACTTGGCTGTATGTTTGGAACTCAGCTGGAACAGGTACCACAAGATCTAATCACCTGGATCTCTTTGGTCCAAGCTTGATGGATGATCTTGTTGATTCTACTACATCCACTTCAACAGCAACGCCAAATGTTAGCACACCTGCTGTGCCAGAGGTTGATTTATTTGCAGATGCAGCTTTCCAATCAGCCAATGCTCCATTGGAGGCAGCAACGGTTTCTCACACTCAGGTTTATACTTTACTAATAGCCTTTTTTTTACCATGATTCATTTTTCATATCCCTAAATGTCTGTGAGAACTACTTACTCAAATATGTTACCAAGAAAGTGGAAAAATACCCCCCTTAAGATTCATAATTTGCATGAACTATATTGTTGAAACTTGAAACTTCATTCATTATATGTTTCCGTCCATGTATTTTCAAATAAAATACTTGGGGAATTCGAAATACATGAGTTCATTATTCTACAACTCATTATTTATTTTCAAATTTCAATGTAGGACAAAATTGATTTGTTTGCTGGCAGACTGTCTTCTGCTGATTCATTTACTTCAGACACAGAGTTCTCAGTACGCGGTAGTCCTAACAAGTCATCGGAGAAAAAAATGTCTTCCGTTGTGCATCCTTCTACTTCTGCTTTTGATCCCTTCAAACAATCTTTTGCCACCTCATTTCCTTCAGATTCAGAGTTCTCAGTTCATGATCCGACAAGCAAATCTTCTCAAGGAAAAACTCCCACACCAGAACATTCAAGTACAGCAGCTTTTGATCCTTTTGCTGCAATTCCACTGAAGAGTTTTGATGGATCCGAATCTTTTGGAACATTTTCTTCGAACACAGCCTCAAACATTACTGAACTGCCACGGGATTCTTCTGGGGGTCCCAAAAGTTCTGACCATGGTCCTTTGGAGGATGCCAATTTTGATGCCTTCACTTCACACTTGGGATCTTCCACAACAAGTGCAACTGAGTCCATGAATAAGCCCATCAAAAAGCTTGGGCAGGACTCGATGTCAGCATCAAAATCAGTTGCAAAGAAAGAAACTTTTCAGGTCAAATCTGGCATATGGGCTGACTCTTTGAGCCGAGGATTGATTGATTTGAATATAACTTCGTGTAAGTATTTTTGCACTTTTTCCTGTCATGCATGTAGTTCAAGTTCGGTAGATGCAAAGTAGCAAACATAAATTGTAATATGTATGTCCGAATTTGCAAGGTTCAATTCATTTTAGATAATGGATAGAAATTCGGCCTCTATAAAAGTAAAAGATTCCTAGTGAACTGTATATTAGATTATTAGTATCCTTACAATAAAACACAAGCATAAGAATAGGAAGGGTCATCAAGCACAACTCAAAAGGCTAATTATCCTAGGTGCTAAAAAGGAAGACGCATCATAGCTCATACTGTATTGTTGTAATATGCAGCACAAAAGAAGGTCGATCTCTCCGATGTTGGGATTGTCGGACCGCTGAGCGGCGGATCTGAGGATAAAGGCCCGGGGGCGACGATGGGCACAGCACCAGGCCTTGTCAGTTCTAGTTTTCCATCTAAAACAGAAACATCCAGTGGAAGCGGTCATTTTCAGCACCAACAGTTTGGAAGCTTTAAGTGATTTTTATCCAGGATATGTCTTTTGTTCTATGGTTCTTGCAGAGTACTTCTTGGAGCATTCGTACAGCTCCATGCCTATAAGAGTAAACGTGTATATAGCTACCAAACTCTGTGCGATGATCAGGAGACGTGTTGCCAACTAACCAGCATCTTCTCTGCCCTTGAGGCATTAATATTTTTTTACTTATGGCGAAATGGATATGTTTTGTGTACATGAGTAAAGAACCAATGCCATGGTAGCAATTGTAAAAAGGGTTCATCAATTATGTGTGATACACGCTCATATGAATTTTGAAAAATGAATAACGCAAAGCATTCTGGATGCTGGCAGTGGCAAATGTTTTTTTTAGCGAAACAGTACTTGGTGTGCCCTTTTCATTGATACAGCGGGAAAAAAAAACTGTACCAAAGCCAAAACTTTACAGAAAGAAAAATACTAGGGATGATCTGTGTTTGGCTACTGCCAAGACCCAAGATTTGCCCGCCTTCCTAATTTTCGCCGCTAGGGACCGTGCTAAGAGTTCTTTATGTTGAAACACTCTGTGAAAGAGCATGTAGCCTAGTGGTTGCAGTGACTTAAGTAGCATCCGAAGGTTCTGAGTTCAAATCGTTCTTAACTTAAAAAAAAAAAAAAGGCACCCCAAGGTCCTGAGTTCAAATCTCCGTAACTAAGTTCCTATTTTTTTAAAAAAAAACTGAATATATCTGGTTGGATATAGAAGTCGGGTAAAAAAACTTTTAAAAAAAATGTTGAAACACTCTGATTCCTTTCTTTCCATATCTCCTAAGCAACACGGACGGTGGAGACTCTTTTCTTAGTCATCTCTAAGGTACTGGCCAACGTTGTCATATCTTTCTTTCCATATCTCCTAAGCAACACGGTGGAGACTCTTTTCCTAGTCATCTTTGAGGTACTAGCCAACATTGTCCACCAAGTATGGATCAAATATTTCCATATCTCCTAAGCAACACGGAGGAGACTCTTTTCCTAGGCATCTCTGAGGTACTAGCTAACGTTGTCCACCAAGTATGGATCAAAGTAACGGAGTTCCAACTTATTGGCTTGATAAGTGTTGGTTTCTCGCCCTTCATGGCGTGGCCCTGGCTCTCTCTCTCTCTCTCTTCTTTTTTTTTTTGGGGGGGAGGGGGGCTAGCCTTCGCCTGCTGGAGAAGGGTTTTATATGTTTTAGCTGTTTAATGTAAGATATATTTGAACAATATGCCACTGTAATTGATCAGGCTATACTTGGTCGATTGGTCCTAACACAAATTTTATTGCGATTAGTCTCAAATGAATTGTCAAATCAAACCAACCATCCTTAACATAATAGGATTGCATCAAAGCAGAGAAAATCAATTGTGCACAATGCATGTCACAACCTAGTCGAAGTTTGATTCCCCAATCCCAACCATCTTAACATGAAAGAATTGCATCAAATTAGAGTAAATCAAATCAAATCAATCATGCCCTATTCTCATAACATAGTGGGGGTCGAAGTTTCCCCCAACACCCAACCATCCTTAACATGTACTCGTAGTAAATCAATCTTGTGGGGTCGGAGTTCAATTCCCTGAACCCCCAACCCATCGTCAAATACCATAGGCAATTGCAAATTTACTACAAATCGTTATTACAAAACTGCCACTAGAAAATTATAAAAATACCACTAGAATTATCATTCGAGTGGTATCCTTGCAATATTGAAAAAACAGGTGGCAAATTTGCAAATGCCCATACCGTTTTTGTGCCGCTGACACCCACCACATCATGGCAGCACGCTTCCGCTTCGATCCGCCACGCTCCCGGTGAGCGAGCGCGCGTGCCGTGCCGGCGGACGGGTTCTCCTCGCGCTGTCGCGCAGCCGCTTCGCCGGAGTAGGAGGAGGTGGTGGGGACGGGAAGGTAGTCATCACGGCGTGGGGTGGGGTGCCAGTGTGACTCTGAGGCTTGATTGATTTTCAGACTTTCAGTTAGCCGCGCTCTTGGCTGGCGAGGTTCGGAGATTAATTCTACTACCCCCTGCACCATCATGAAAAGTAGAAATTCTATACTGTCATCTTGTCCAGCGACGAGTGACCTTCATATCCTGCAGCCTTGATCAGGCTGGTCGCTGGCGACCTGATCGAGCACTACACATGTATGCTGGGGAGGGGAAAGGAAAAGTGAAAGCGAAGGACGACACACGCTGGTCATTGGCGCTGTTACGCGGGATAGCGCTTCCACGAATCGACCGTTCTACTCGGTACTCACCTCTAGCGAGAAGGCAAGAGCAATTCTCCGAGTTTCACTGCGATATATTCGTCTAGAATGCCGTGTTCATGATTCGTTCTGGTATTCCGCCAGACATGTGTTCAAAGAGTAACATAGCTGCAACCAAACCAGTGGAAAAAGGCTTAGGATTACAAAACACGGATTGCATCAAAGAATGATTATATATTAGTACTCTGTAATATCACAATTACACTATCACAGCCCTCACTTATTTCATGGAGTGCAAACAAATCAATCAAAGAAAATCAACTGTGCATGCATCAATGCCACCTTCACTTCCAAAACCGTTTCCGCCTCTCCTTGCCCTTCTCCTTGTGCTCATCGCCCTCATCCCGCGCCTTGCCGTGCGCCGGCGGCCGCGCGTCCACGGTTGCCTTCGCCTTCTTGTCCCGCGAGAACGACCGGAACGCGAGCAGCCTCGACGACCAGGAGGGAGCCACGTCCCGCTTCACGCCCCCGGCCGTCGATGTCGTCCTTGGCTTCTCCCTCTGTGGGCTGCCGTGATCGTCCGCGCTCTGCGTGTCGGACCCCTCCGAGTCGTGCACCGGCGGCGGCGGCGGCGTCGTGCACCCGTCGACGTCATCGGGCGCCGCCCCCGCCGTCTCGGCGACGGCGTCCGCGGTTGGGTGCGGCCGCGTCCCACTCCCCGCCGGCGTTTCTGCGGGAGAGTACAGCTTATTATGCTTCTCCACGGCCGTCGGTGCTCCGTTCGCCACAGCGGCCTCTACCACCTCCTCCGGGGCTTCGTCCTCTCGGCTCGGCTGCTCGCCAGCGTTCACGTCGTAGAAGGACATGGACACTGCTGCTGGTGTTAGCGCCGGATTCGACACGGCGCCGGCGGCGAGGGCAGCCGGCGAAGTAGGCGTGGTGGCGAACGGCTCTTGGACGACGGCGTCGCTGGAGCCTTCTCCTGGTCGCACGCATGCATGGAAAAGAGTAACAGCGTGAGCGATCGAGGAAATGAGAAAGATAGAGCATGTGAGGGCCAAACTACTGCATATCAACTGCGCAGAAGTAAGAATCGTGACGCTTCTTCGGCTGAAGAAGCAACGGCGCGAGGAGAAGCATGGACGGCGGCTGGAAAAAAGAGAGATCGCGCGCGCGGTGGCCGGCGACGGTGACCACAAGGCCCTCGTGTAGTCGTGAACTCGTGATTTCGCGCCGCGCGCGAGGAGGCATCCGTGGTTTCTATGGGAGGCGGGAGCAGATTTCCGTCAACGGCCAAAGTTTGACGTGCCAGGCTCATGGTTGGATCATCAACAATTTTCCGATGAACAAATGCAACAGCTGGGAAGTAGTTGCCGAGTTGGCCACGAGCCCACGACCATCTTCAATTAAACGGCCATTTGAAAAAAACATGGCAAGCTTCTCTTCTATTCTTATCTTTGTTTACTTTCCTTTTTTAAGGAAAACAAACTTAGCTTCAGAGAAAAAGTAATGGTTGCAGAACACAAAAATCAAGAAGTTCTCTTACCGAAATAATAGGCAGAACTCTTGCAAAGTGCGTAGTGCTACACACATGTTCTCTGATACAAAAATATGAGGTGGTGTTTTTTATTACGTAGACGATCAAGATCCTTTTCGCGTGTATCCATTGCAACGCATCGGAGATGAACCGCGAAAACAAAAATTGAGTAGGATCGGTTCATGGCCTCAGCCGAATAGCGTAGCTACTGTACAGGTAAAGAATCATCAAAGGCATGCTATTTCTCACCATTTGCCGGCTTCTTTACATTCTCTCCGTGCTCCTTGGTGTTAACTGGCACAGGCGATTTGCTGGCTAGCTTATCAGCCTCTCTTGCGGCATCGATGTCCTTCTGGCTCAGGAAGCTGGGCTGGTTGGTCGAGGACAACAGCCTTGCCCACATCCTGTCGGTTATCTTAACCTTGTTTCTTGTTGATGTTACCCTCTGTTTGTCAGAACACAAAAATTGATGTCATGCGAACTGTTAAAGGGTAATATTTAATTCATGATAATTGTTGAGGGTAATATGTTTGAATCTGGGAACCGGAGAAAATTAAGGTAATACAAAAATTTGTACTCACGTGAAATGGAATGTATGCATGCCTGCCATTGACCATTCCAACTGTGAAGCTATATCCAGCCATTGCCCCATGAATGGCACTGTGCGCCAGCAGTGTGCAGTAGACATTGTCTGATGCATTGCTTGGAATTGCACGGATCATGTAGGTTGGATCTGCCATTAGAAATAACAGGCTGTTATTGCAACATTCCATAGGGAGATACTCAGATACATATAAAAAGTAGTACTTCAAACTAGCACTCCGCATGTGCATCGAGAATTGAACATAAAAACAAGATCTTTACCTATATACTTAATAGTCATCTCCATCTTTTTGTTCTTGCAGTAATCCTGGAAGGAATTCATGCAAAAAAAAAATCTCAGAGAAATCTTCAAGGAAACTTGTAATTAATTAATTGGTTATGATATCCTGGAAATCCATAAGATACTAAAAATAGCAACTACAAACATAATGGGTCACTGAGATACTAACACTGTACAAAATCAATGTATGGCTCAACACCGAGGCAGCTGACCCACTGAGCACAGAGCCATGTAAGCTTTACATACGCATGCACCTAATCTATTATGAATTACAGAACATACATACAAGAGATGAATGCAATCCGTGAACAGGACCACACTCACATAAAGATACAGCTGGCTAAATATGTTAACTGTGATTGAACATCGAACTGACAAAACGTAAACCTCAACCTACACTTACTTCTATTGATTAACAGGTGAGCATATAAAAAGCATCGCTTTTAACAGGCGAACATATAAAAAGTATGGCTTTTATAGTTAAAATTGTTTAATGTAATGCTGCTCTTAGGTATGAATTTCTACCTTTCCTATGGTATATTTCCAAACCCAAAAGCAAATACCACATGCATTGGTGTTCAGCAAGCATTCTTGCAGTTTTAGTGGAAATTTAAAAGATGAATGCATAAAGCGCATGTGAAGCAACACTATCAACAAAATGCAAAATCGAACTGGATCAGTCCCATGCAAACTCAAGTAAATAGACAGTGCATACCTTAATCTTGTGAGTCAGCCAAAGACCAACATCAAGAAGTAGCTTATTTCCAGATGCATCTATTTGATCTGCTGCAGCTATACTTTTGGCAATAAGATCCTGTCCTGCTCCCTCAGCTACAACAATAACCATGTGGTTGTTCTCTTTCAACCTCTTCTCTATGTACTCAAACAGTCCACCCTCCCCTTCCAAATAAAATGGTGACTCAGGAATTAAGCAGCAGTCCTATAGAAGACAGAGAAACCCAATGAATAGGAGGTACCATTCGTGGAGAAGAAGAATGCTAGGTGGTCCAATGCATTACTGCACCCAGAACATGAATACACAGAATATTTGACTCGAAGAAACTAAAGAACGACATAGATATAAAGCATTAACTTACCACGTCTCTGCTTGCAAGAGTAGCATACATTGCAATAAACCCTGCAAGGTACCATAGAAAAGGAATAAGGACAGTATAATGAAATAACTAAAACAAAAAAGTTAGAAATTCATCATGGATTCACATGAGGAATATGTGAATTCCATTCTGTAGGCAGAAAATAAACATTTCATGAACAGTTCTCTTGAATTAGAGTATATAAGCAAAATATAGTTCTCTTAGTTTTACGTGCATATTTATCCAATTAAAGCATTAAAGAAACAAGGGAGCAGAGAAATGTAAGAATGCAGCTGCAGCAAAGACGTATATGGGGCTGATATAGAAAACTAACCACTATAGCGACCCATCAGTTTAACTAAGCCTATTCCATTCTCAGCACTTGAAGCCTCAACATGAGCTGCATCAATGGCACGCTGGGCCTCTTCTACAGCACTATCAAAACCAAAGGACTTGTCTATAACCTGAGTTTTAATGTACAGAAAAAATCAGTACTTCTTTAATAGAAAAATTGTGCAGTATCAAAAGAGTTGTAATGCTTCTTTGCAGGCAAAAATAAACGCTTGTAATCATAAATTACCGCTATATCATTATCAATTGTCTTGGGAACACCAGCAACAGCAACTTTTAGACCACGTCTACGAATTTCCTGCCAATTGAAAAAGGGAAAAATCAAATTAAAAATCAGTTCTGAAAAACAAAACTCCAACAATATTTTCCCTCAGTTTCTAATGATATGCACACTGCACATACAACAATTTTTAAGCCAAATGCACACCACTCAACAAATTCCTGCTGCCAGAGTGCACATGAACAGATGAAGAAGTTTGACAATGTCTGGAGGTCTCTACAAGATATGGAAGTTACTCATGATAGTGATTACCTTATATATTTCATATGCTCCCTTCTGAGTTCCATCCCCTCCAATGATGTATACCTAGACAAAGTACACAGGCATATTTTACCCAAAATTCAAAATAAGGATTATTATACTAAGAAAAATAGTTACAACACCTACCTGATTAATACCACGATCTTGAATGTTGTCAACAATTTTTTTGGTGTCATGACCACCCCGTGATGTTCCCAGAACTGTGCCACCTCTTTTGTGGATATCATTGACACTTTTAGGTGTCATAGGAAGATAATTACTCGAATAGAATCCCTTGTATCCATTCTACAGAATTACTTATAGCATGTTAGAAATAAGAGGAAAGGTGCAGTTAAAAAATTGGCATCACCAATGTGCATGCTACAGTCTTTTACTCTCATGGCAAAACTACTAGCTGGCACAAATTTCACATTAGTCGTTTGCACAAAAATATAATACAATTCACAGATCGCACTTGCAACTATTTGAGTATAATACAATTGAAATCATTTCCTCATTATAGGTCAGCAGAACACGCCATTCAAAATTCCTACTAAGTGATATTCCACATAATACATTTTGGTATTTAGGTCAGCTGGAAATATTTCAAACCTGTATGCCGAAGATATCATTGACATTGTACATGTGGGACAAGCCGCACACCAACTCTCTAATGACCGTATTTAGCCCAGGGCAAAGGCCTCCGCAGGTTACAATGCATGCTTTGACATCTTCTGACTCGAAGTACACCTGATAAGATTTGAGAATTTGTGTCAGCCTAAATGTGGGTAATGCATGCCCCTAAATGATAATAGGCATATATCCAAGGCATCCTACCCTCTGACGAGGCCCAGCACGACGGAAGTGAACTCCTCTGGGACTGTCCTTCTGAACAACCACCTGTGATGGCAAAACATCAGGGTGAGTATCATTCAGAATTACGTCTACACATCAAAACATCAGTGGAGACTTTTTTTTTTCACCTTTTCAGGTACAGTATCATCTGCATTGACAAAATACTGCCTGGTAAATGTACAAAGAGAACATTTAGCTTAAAACATTTCACAATAAATATGACGAGGTTGACCAAAGGGGATAGCAAAGTCAAACCGAAAGAGAAGCCTTACTTGACGGTCGAATAGGCTGGATGATCTTGCAGTGGATTAGGAAAAGTCTGCCAGGGACAGTAAACGAGAAAATTATTAGCTTAACCCCCATGACATCACCTTGAAAACAACATTTCAGAATATAATTGAAGGCAAACAAATGAGTTGTTGCGTATTCCACGTTCAAAGGATGCACATGTAGCTGATTTATAGGAGCCAGGGAAGGCAGCCAGCCAGCCAATTAACAGAAGTTACTTCCAAAGTGAAGCTATGTTCTATTCTATTTCTACCAGATCAAACCTCCATCCAGATACCTACAAGCACAAGTAATTAAGAGATCCACGCCACAACCTCAATTGCAGGTACGAATCGCCAAAGCTGTACTTGTCCTACACTAATGCGACTTTTTCTGTTTGATAAATATCCAGCTAATGAACTGAGAACAACCGAAATGGATCTCATTCCAGAACCCATCCCCGGCATGACACGCCAAAAACACCAAAAATAAAGGAACCATCCAAATAAAGCTCCACCTCACACAAATGGCAGAACTAAATCTAAAGCTTTCACGAGATCCGCGTCTCCAAAAGAACCATCAAAATCTCAAGCAGCACTGCATACTGCAATTTTTTTCACCGCAGGCGTCGAATCTGGCAGCGGAACAACCAGCGCGAGACAAGGATGAGTGGGAAGAGGAGGGGTGTCGGCGCTCACGGGGAGATCGGAGAGGTAGTCCGTGAAGTGCGGGACGTCATCGAGGAGGTAGCCGTAGTCGCCCTCCTCGAGCTTGGCGTAGGCGGCGTCGTCGTCGGGGAGGCTCATGGCGGAGGCGTTCCGGAGGGCGCGGAGGTTTGGGTACGAGTCGCGGGAGATCCGCACGCACGTGGCCGAGAATGGCAGCGCCTTCGCCACCGGCGGCCCCTGCTGATGCTGGTACCCTGGCGCCGCCGGCGAGTCGTGGTCCTCCTCCACCGCCACGCCCAGCGCCGCCTCCTCCTCCTTCGGCAGAATGATGTGAGACGCCATCAGTAGCTTTCCGAGCTCGCGTTGGTGTTTGGTAGTGCGCGAATGCGATTCGCCAAAAAAAAGAAACGGTTTTCTCTTACCGGACGAAACCGACGAGGTGGCCGGTGGGGAGCGGTTTAAATATTTCTCGGCGAAGAGAGGAGAGAAGCGAAGCGAAGCGTGGAGAAGGGGAAAGAAGAGCGGTTTCTGGTATGGTGGTTTCTGCTGCCAGCCGGCCGCCGAGAGATTAACGATGAGATGGCTGGGTTATGACTTAGAGCATCTCCATCAGTAGTCACTATTTTAGAGTCATCAAAGGTTAAATGAGGGCTGTCCCCATTTACTAAGAATTCAAAAATTATCTCCAACTCTACTAGCAGACCCTATTTCTTAGCCCCCATTTCTTTTTCTCTTGTATTTCTGATTATACTCTATGCTTACACCTAGTTTAACATAGTAATAATTCAAATACAAATATTTCTAATGCATAGAATTCAATTGTATTCAAATCCATAATTTTAAATATCATAATTCAAATTCAAAATTCTCAAACATGGGAGTGAAATCCTACCGGCAAGTATTCAAGACACTACGTAGTTCAATTAAATAAGAAGTATAATCAATAGATAAAATTAACTCTATACCTTTTCCAATCTAATCTATCTGAGAAACTTCAGAAAGAGCTTAAATCCTCCTAGAAAAAAAAAACCTTGAAGTTAAACTTCAACTCACAACTGACACAAAAGAACAACACTGCAGAATAATCTTTGAAGGAACTACTGCATAATTGCAAGCAGCCTAATTGTCTCAACCTACCAAGCACCACAAACTTTAAAGGAACAGAACAATATTTTTTATGCCATGATCATTTAGAACCACAGTTAGCCATAAACCAATCGAGAGCAGGATTGTTTAGAACATGTTTCTGATGGTCATGAATTTCAGAACATTCTTGTTTACCATATAGTGCATCAGTGTGCGAACTGATCAAGGACCATGAAAAAACAAGCAAGCGGGCACGCGGACGACAAGCAGTGGCCGGTGGAGGTACTGGATGGTCGCACCGTCGGCCACGAGCGGCGGAACCAGCGAGCTGGCGAAGATCGGCGCCGTGGCAGCGATTCCGCGGGAGGGATGACAGACACCACACGCCAGGAAATTTCCTCCCGCGTAGAAAAACGGCGATAGGGCCTCGGTCTACAGCCCCCAGGCCTAAGGGCTGCGGAGGGGTATTTGAGGTCCTTCCTATTTTAGGGCATATAGTAAGGGCTTTGCTGGAGTTTATTTTTTGTCCTTAGCACCTAAAAACTGTTTAAGAATTGTATTTAGGGTCTCTGCTGGAGATGCTCTTATGAGGCGCTTATTCGTGTCAGGTTTAGGACACAGAGTAGCAACCTGTGAATAGTGGGTGGCTAATTTGAGCTCAGGAGGATATTCTCACATCGAAATTGACAGGTGTTCGTCATGGTTAATTGTGGGATTTTGAGTTTTGACCATATAATATGACCAAAATGAGTCATTTGATCTCTATCACGTTCTCTAGATTCAACACTTAAAATAAAAGGAGCCCAAATTTGTACACATTGTTGTTCCTCCAGTAAAAAAAAATTGTCTACGCTGTTCGAAAGCAAACAATCGCGTATGCATTGTCGTGTGGTTAAAAGGGTCATGGTGGATCAGCTCATCCAAATATATTTGTCTACATAGAAGGCAATGAGATGAGACGGTCAGCAAATCAGCGCTCATCTGTCCAAAGGGAACAACGTGACGGTCGCCCACGCCACGGTTCTTCATTCGCATTGGTGATTCGCGCGCGCGTGTCATGGCAACACTGCTCTCGGATGCAAAGCGTGTGCGCGTCCTCGCGGAATCGCTGCTCCTCGGGCCACCGGGCGTTTTCCCAACTCGAACTCCCAACCTGGTGTCGACAGGTGTGAGATGCCGCGCCCATCGCGAGCACTTGGCGGCGCTGGAGTGGAGCTCACGAGCGGGGCGCGTGGATTGGTCATTGGTGGCTGCGTCCCTCTCGCCTCAGCGCATCTCGCCACATGAGCGCCCACCGACTGGCTGGTTACCGCAGCACCTCACTGTCTTTCAGAAAAGCTCAAAACTTGTGTTTTACTATTAGCCCATAGTATGTGTGATTTCACACGTTTGGACCTATGAATCGCAGTAGGTTTTGAGGTGCATCCTTGGGCCTCGACGGTTTGGCGCATCATGGATGGGGTAAACGGGGCAACACAGGCTCGTGTAGAGTTCAGAGTTCAGACCAGCCAAGTCCATTTCACGCGCTCCGTTCAGGAAAAGCAAAGGACCGTCGAGAAGCAGAGGAATAGGGTGCCAACCCCACCATCTGGAATCAAGACTTCAGGTGTAGTAGAAGATGAGTCGCAAGAATAGAACGCGGAAGCATATCCTTCTAGACATCGGTAAAGAGAGCGAATATAATAGATCCTAGATCCTAACAGAGTATTATACTAACAGTCCGTCCGTCTTATTCAAATCCAGGTAGCGTCGCCCACAGATAACAAGAAAGGCTAAAAGGGTCTGCTCCCGTAAGGGCAATTTTTATAGTAGAGGTAACTACCGTATCTAATTTCATGCATGACATATATAATTAATTTAAGAGGTGATATGTATAATAGGGGCCTGTTTGGAAGATTAGCCCATGTCTAATTTTGAGAGCTAATGTTTAGTCATGAATTGCTAGGCTAAGCATTAGCCTAGGGTGGCATGTTTGGATCCATGGGCTAATTCAAGACTAAAAAGTTGAGAGAGAGAAGAAAGAGAGGAGAGAGAAGGAGAGAGAGAGCTGCTTTTTATGGTCCCCACATAAAATTACCCTATTAGCACCCCTTGGAGGGGCTAATGTTTTGAGCGGGGCTAATTCACTTTAGCCAAAAAATAGCCCACCTGTTTATATCCTTGAGGGCTAATTCAGGGCTAAAAGGTGAGGGCTAATGTTTAGCCCATGGAACCAAACAGGGCCTAGGTTGCCTCTACCACACAATCCCCAATATTTCTAACACTCTCACATGTTTATTAAAGTTTGTATAGGGGCTGCCCCTTGCATGAGAGGTGACTATTTCTCTCTCATCCTTCTTCTCTCCTCCACCTTACTATTTAGTCCTATATGGCATATTGAGGCTTGTGCTTGAATACCCATAGTACTTGTCCTAAGCAGCCGACGGCTTTCTGCCCAATGCGCCGTCGTCACGTCGCAAACTCAAGGCAAGGAGAGGACCATATATTGGACGTTTCAAAAAAACTTGGGGGAACCAGAATAAAGGCTCATTTCGGTGATTCATTGATTAAGTACTACTTCTGATTCAACGAATGGACATATTGACAAATTCAATACTGCTAAGAAAAGAAGGGAATCACTGCAGCGGAAATATACAATTTGTGCGGCATAACGCATACTCTCTCATTCCATAAAAAACAAATCTATTATGTTATATAACACATCTTAGTATTATAAAGAAAAAAATACGAATTACACCCCTGAACTTTTACGACAGTATGAATTGCCCCCCCCTCCACCCCCCCGAACCACAAAACCAGACATATTAAACCTCAAACTATTGAAACCGGACGAATTACCCTGACTCAATCCGGAACGGTTTTGGTTCTACGTGGCATACACGTGGCGTCGACGTGGAAATCCAATCAGCAAAATAAAATAAAATAAAATAATATAGGGCCCACATGTCATATTAACCCCTTGTTCTCTGTCACTTCTCTGACGTTGGTGTTAGGCGTCAATGGGCGAGCAGCTGCGGGCACGGCTTGGTGGCTCTGGCCGACGGTGGGCGCGGATGGGAGGGGGAATCGGGGGGACGCCGCCGATCTGTCGCTGCGGCCGCCGCCGCTGCTCCCCGCACCCGCCCGGGGGATGTGGTGGCCTCGTCGAGCTCCACGATGAGGTTCTTGATGTCGGCGATGCGGTGGCGCTCGAGCTCTAGCGTAGTCGTGTCGTGGTGTTGCCATGTTCGCCTCAACAAATTCGCAGTGAGGAGCTACAAATTTCGATGAAAATCTGTAGAACACGCTAAAAATCAGATGACTTAATGAATTTTCATAAAAAATGCACATGCGCACATACAAAAATGAGATTACCAGTGGTAGCTCTGGTGTCACTTTCCGGAGGATGCGCTGAGCCATGGCAGCGGCCATGGGGTGCACGATCGCCGACCGGTCAAACACCGGCGCCGGGGCAGATGGCCGGCCGAGGGCCGGCGCAGACCACGCGTCCATGAACCGCCAGAAGCTCTGGCCGTCCGGCACGGCGTGTTGCACGGCAACGCCGCCCCCGTCCCCGCCGCCGACGAACCGCGTCACCTGCACGGCGAGCAATGGCGCGGGGAGCTCGGGGGCCTCCAGGCTGGGCACGAGCCGCAAGAACGCCGGGACATCGTGCCTCTCGGCGGCTGACAGCGCCCGCGCGTCGCTGTCGCCCCGTCCCCAACGGCAGATGGCGAGCAGTCAACGACGACGTCGCCGGTAGAGGGGACGTACGTGAGCTTCCCGACGAGGGGGAAGAAGACCGCGACGGCGTCAGCGACCGCCGCCGTTGCCCCTGCCGCTTTGCCCACCTGTCCTAGAGGGCTCCGTCGCCGCTGCCGCTTCCCCCGCCCGCCCTGCAGGGCGCCGCCGCCGCCACCGCCGCTGCCCCCGCCCGACCTGGAGGGCGCCGTCACCGCCACCGCTTCCCCCGCCCGCCCTGGAAGCCGTCGCTTCCCCCATCCGCCCTGGAGGGCGCGGTCGCCGCCCTGGACGCCGCCGCTTCCCCCGCCCGCCCTGGAGAGCGCCACTGCCGCCGTCGCTTTCTGTCTGCGCTGCACGAGACGAAGAGAGGGGAAAGTGGAAGACGGGAAGAGCATGACGTGTGGGACCACCTAATTTTAGAATATTCATTTTATTGAGATGTTGCTGACTGGATTAATACATTGCCACGTGGATATCATATAGGACTAAAACCACCTTGTACAGCACCAAGGGGGGTTATTTATCCGGTTTAGAAAATTAAAGATGTTAAATGTCTGGTTTTGTTGTTGAGGGGGGTAATTCAGTCGACCGTCATAGTTTAGGGTAATTCGTATTTTTTCCTATTATAAATCTAAACAAGAATATGTTTAAATTCATAATACAGCCTCTATACATATATTCGTAGTACTAAATATGTTACATTCTATATTAAATTTATTTTTTTATGAGACAGATAGAGTACCCCGTACCAATGCAGCCATCGAATGGAACCGTAGAAGCGTACACACTGTCAGCTATTGAAACCCGCGCAGCCAACATATACCAGCAAACACACCAAAGTATAAAGTCACATCTTAATACAAACTACTCTAGATCACAGAGAAAATTACACGAGGATACGGAAGAATGGCTCATGTATGCTCTAGAAGACTAGAAGGTCAGATGCGAAACGAGGGAAGAGATTTCAAGTAAAAAGGAAAAGAACTGTATTTCAGGCTTCAGCCTTGGAGAAAATGCGACAATAATACGTAATGGCATTGGGGAACTCAGTTAAAATATTGAAGAACGGCTCACCATGAATGGAAAAATCATCAAGACGATTTCAGCATGCATAGACTTGAAGTCACGACACATACGCAACAGCTCAGCTGTGCTAAGCTCAGCACGACAAAAAAAAAACAAAACAAAAAACAACAACACCACCGCGGAACTAAAAATAGTTCCAGCCTGACGCAAAATTATGGATCAATATAATAAAGGAAAAGAATAAAAAGGACAGTCAGCATCATCGCCGTTTGAGTAACTATTATTTGCTTAAAATTAAAATATCTAAGAAAAATAAGTCTAGACAATTTATTATTGTGAATTCCAGCGGTTAGGGCCAAGGACCAGTAGAGTTACACGTCTGCAACTTTAGAAGTCGGGGGCAAGCCATGCGATAGGCTTGCTTACTTTGAGAAAAACTTCTGGCTAACAGATTCATAGCTCGGGACATGAATAACTGCAAGAAAGCATTCTAGTGAATCACAAGTCCAAAATTATTAGTTTATAAAAGGTAGTACTGCCTCCATCTTTATATGTATAACGCTGACTAGTTCAAATTTGAACTAGCCAACGTCATATAAAAAAAACTGGAGGGAGTATTACATAATCCTCACAAGGAAATACTTTGATGAAGATTAAGTTAGAACATACCGTCACCCCATGATGCCAGTGTAAGGGGTGATGAAATGATCTTCTTGGCAGTAGAAGAAATGTCATTCAAGGTGATTGCTTCAAGATCTTTCAAGAAATGCTCAATGGGTTTCCTGCGATCCCAACAAAGCTGAATAGTTAGAGATTCACAACTAAGGGTAAAAAGCTGAACGACGGTCTATTGCCATAATAGTGATGACCACTGACTAGCTAACAGAAAATTGTTGGCAATCCTCATTCCGCAATAGTTGATGCAACTACGGTTATATAGACATCCGGCGGTCTATTTGTATTGCCCAGCCCCATGCCATTCAATGGGATATAAAACATACATTACTATTGTAGTAATTATAGAAGATCGACATTGAGAGGGGCTAAGGAGAGGAATCATCTTGTTCAATTGCTCGGAGTGCTATACATTGGCAGGATGTCATTACATCAGCAAGGCGGTGCACAGGCGGCTATACAGATTAGTTTATTCAAACTGGATTTTCCGAGTTCCAAGTAAACGGACATACTCCCTCTTCATAGTAGTATATAGAGAAATGTCAATAGTAATGCATGTTAAAACTAGAATGAACTTAGCATGTATGTTCACAACAAAAAACGAACACTACACAAAAAGCAAACTGTTGTAGTTCATTCACAGTTGAAGGATCAAAGCTCTATGCTTGTGTAAATACTGAAGGTGACATCTCAATAGACAACATATATTTGTAGGTTTCACTATGATTTTAATGACATGCTAAAGTTCCCGTTCTTAAAATTGTCAGGACACAGCATGATTGCACAATCATAGCTCATAAATGATAGTGAATGCATGGCTAGTGCACATAAAGGTTTAAGAACCATGTGAGGTGACTTTTGTTGCTATGTTACCAATGCTGGTGCAACCATACCTTTCCCCATACGTCAAAATCTGCCTCCCTATGTCTTCAGATGCTACGACCTGCAGTGAAGAAAACAAAGTGTCAAGGATACAACAGGAAACAAAAGATAAGCACAAAGGATTCAAGTAGTGGTTAGAAATGCATACTCTGGATTCCAAGTTCATCAAAACTGCAGACTTGGTTGCCTGTTTAGCTCGATCAAGCTGTTCTTGTGTAACTACACAAAAAATACAGCCATGAGGAAAATATATATGGGCATGGTCCTTATAAATATCCAATATGTCAAATAAGAAGCAAACCTTTTCCAGGAGTTGCAACCTCAAGAAGCTCTCCTGCTGCCAAATCCACAGCCTTGGAAGCAAAATTTGGGCTCTGATTGCAAGACATAAAGCTGTGTCAATTATATATCATGAAAGGAGTAGCAAAAAGTGTTACTGACAAGTGATTCTATCATTTAATAGCACAATGAACACAACAAAATGAAAAGAAAGAAATGGATGCAAATTGATGTCTCTACAAGGCTTTAGTCAATCTTCTCACTCCCTTTGCACAGTTTCATTTCCAAGGAAAACTAGAAAGAGGAAAAAAATGGTACAAATTGTTGTACAATATAGTGATAGGAGATATGGAGTGAAGGTAGAATGCATAACAAACATCTCAAAACAAATGAGTAGAGCAGGCGATGTGCCCATTTGCCATATACCCTGCTAAACAGAGAAGTATGCAAACAATACTTCTCACAGTTCCAGATGGATGCTTTCCACACATCCCACAAAAGTATTGGTTGCTTCTAGCTTCTATTATATCCGTAATAAAGGCACTAAAATTCTCCCTCTTCACCTACTTAAGGAACTTTTGACCTCTCTATTTTGGTTACAAAGGTCACTGGCTGCTTTGCCCGGTTTCATCACAGGCCTCATGCAATCAAGTTATTCCATGCGTAAGATGGTGTGTAAATCCCAGAAGCAGAAAGGATAAAAGAGACCAGGTTGGTTGTGCACACAAATCAACTACCAAATACAATGGAGTGCCTATGTTGAGCTTCCCAGGGTCACAGGACCCCAGATAGATTATTCAATCCTAACCAAATTATGTCCTAAACTATTAAATCAGTCAATAATTAAGTAATAATGTATTGGACCCCCGGCAATTTTTGTTCTGGGTTCACCACTGACCAGATATACACATAATGGACATTATAATAACTACTAGAGTAGGCTATTCCATTTGGTATAAAAAGACAGACACTAAACTACATTTACTTCTTGAATTTGGCAAAAAAAAAAGCAGGATCATCCATGTCTGATAAGGGGCTCACAGTTGTTGCATGAATTCCAAAAAGACCAGAATGGTTGTAGATACTGTTGAATGCAGAGAATGACTCGATCTGATGGTAGTTGTTTAATATCCGGAGATCTGTAAATAAAGCATCACGCTAATGTTAAGAAATTGGCACAAGAAGTCAACTTAATTTTTTGAAACATTGACAAGAATGTGGAATTCAACATACACAATCGAGAATGCATGCCCTTCCCAGGACCACCAGCAGAGAAAGAACCACCTCCTCCCATGAGCATCTGCAAAATAACAAGACCATCCATATTGCGTATAAAGAAATGGTGAACATATAAGGCAGTCTACTAGACAGTAAACTACATAAAAGGTATACCATAGTTGAGTTTTGTCTCTGAATAATGGTTAAATTTGATGTTTGCCAACAATACCTGAAGAACAGTAACAATGATGGCAGTTTTCTCTTCAAACCATCCACCTGGTACTTCAAAAGCAAGAGCAATATGTGTCTTCTGTTCATGAAAAGGAAGCCAGGATTATAAGTACATATACACATCCTCATCAACAAACAGCGTAAAGCAGCAAAAGCTCACGTCAGAGTCCGCTTGACAACGATAGTCTCCTCCCACATAAACTGATTTTGGCTCTTCTGGACGCTTCACACTGGGAAGATCCGACAGAAGTGGCTCAGCAATTGAAACTAGTTCATCATGTTCAACTCCAGATGCCGCAAGGACCATCCTAGGTGCTGTGTAATTTTCCTGAATTCATCAATGCAAGCATATGTCAAAGCACGCACTTTCTAACAAAAAAACAATATAAATGGCAAGTTGATGAATCTTACAGCAATGAATTCCTCAAGGATACTACTGTCCAACCTATGAATAGCGGACTGAGGTGCCATTAGGGGCTTCGCCAGTGCCCCAGAATAGCCAGCAGAATGGAGTGCCTCTAGAAGTAAACCTTGAGGATTATCAGAAACTTCAGCTATTTCAGCCTTGATCTTCTCCAGCTGTAGGGGGAACAAGACATCATTATTATAATGCCAACATATACAGAATATCAAAAATGCTAATTTCGGAATGACAGAATACCTGCTCTTTAATCTCCCAGTTAAAAAAGGCTGGGTTCCTCACACTATCAATAAGCACTTCAACCATCTCAGGTACATAGGCCTTGAATGCATCATAGGTATAGCACATTTGTTCACGAGAGGCTGATGCAGAGACATTCCCTCCAATGGCTTCTACTTCACGTACTAGCCGCAAATGACTCCTGTTTGTAGTGCTCTTGAACGCCATTCTCTCCAACAGATGTGATGCTCCAGATGAAGCAGGTGTTTCATATATTGAACCACAGTCAATATACAGTCCCACAGATGCTGCTGGACTCTGCAGATAAGTCCTAAAAAATTTACTTTTCATGCTGATGCAGAAAAAAGAGAATCTATTAAAACACCTGAAGGCATATAGTGATACCATCATACCACTGACGTTTCTGAAGCAATCTTGATGCCATTCGGGAGAGTGGTGACTTTTGTCTTAGACGGTTCAACAAAGTCTGGCAGTGGTGGAGGAAGGGTAATACCCGGGAGAGGGACATCAAGAGGAGGCAATTGGCTTGACTTCTCCCCAAGAAGCCAGCTAAACAAACCACCTGAAGACTGCTTCACAACACTTGTACTAGCAAACCTACTATAACTGTATCTCTGCAACCACATAAGCAAAAGAGATGCGTCTTTATGATACATGATATGGTTTTATGGAAATAAAGGAAAACAAATAATGTGGCAGAAACAACATGAGGTGAAATTACTTAGAAGTAAGAAGGTACTCAAACTGAAAAACTTGCACATGAAAAAAATTCTATACAAATTACAGAAAATACTGGAGGCAGTGGTCACTGAAAAACCAAACTAGCAAGATCATATTGCGAAAAGAAATCTCCGAGAAGTAAACTTTGCAGCTTAACTTATACTGTCATACATCACCCTTTCCCTTTGGAATCAAATTGCAGTATAATAGTTACATTAAAATAGTTGTTTTAAACATTCAGGTGAACCTTACCCAAAAAAACTCAAAATATCGTATTAACATTATCAATCTGAAAAGATGATATAAGCACTATGTGTATTGAGTTAGCGATAACTCATCAACCCAACACTTCTAGACAGATCAGACAAGCAAAGAAAACAGCTTAAAAAGTCAAAATAATATAATGCAATAGGCAAAAGAAAATGTGGCGTCCGTGCATTCAACATAGCATCCCGCACCGTCACGAAAAATGTTGGTTAAAGGATTTACAGGACTTCAGCTGCGTTATCTGAATAAATTTAACAGGAAAACGGTAAGTGCTAGAGAGAATCAGTGACCGCTAAATGTATCGGGATGCAGGTTTCTTCTTCTCATCGTGGGACAACAAACAATCTATCTCCCGTTTCAACATCTGACTAAGTAAACAAGGATTAGCCACAATCACCATCAATTCCTACACGGAACGCCCCCCGCGTCGGGCGAATCGGATGGGGGGTTTTGCAGCGGGAAGGATCGGGATGGGAGGGTGCGGTACCTTGAGAGAGCGCAAGTGGCTCCCGGCGATGCGGTACATCTCTGCCGTGCGCGTCGCGGAGGCTTGGAGGAGGCGACCGGCGGAGATGAGGGGAGCCGCCGCCGGGGAGGTGGGAGACGCGGGTGCGACCGTCCGGTGCGGCGCGGAGGTTGAGCTCGGCCGGGTGGAGACGTGGAGTGGTCGGATCCGAACTGTGCGTAGGTTTTGTGGGAATGGGAAGGCTCTGGTTTTGTGGGCTTGGTCATGACGGGCTTCCATAGAATCATAGGCCGAAGGAATAAGTTCATCCGAGGTCCCTTAATTTTACAACAAATCCGATTTTCGTCCTTAAACCCCAAAACCAGATACAACCGGTCCCCAATCTGTCAAAACCGGTGCCCTTGGCGGTTTTGAAGGCGGTTTTAGCTGATATGGCGCCATTTGACTAGGTCTCCGTCCCACGTGACATTGATGTGGCGATGACCGTGGCAATTATATCTCAGAAAAATAATAAAAATCATGGGCCCACATATCAACCACACAAAAAAAATCTAAAAATGATGGGGCCCATATGTTAGCTACAAAAATAATATGGTGAGGCCCGTGGGCCCCACATGTCATCTCCCTCTCCCCACTCGGCTCTCCCTCTTCTTGCTCATCACGCCGCAGCATGCCGACGACGACGACAGCGGCCGAAGCATACCGACGGAGCGGCGGCTGCGGCAGGCCGCGGGCGAAGGAGCCCACGAGGAGCGGAGGGGCGGGCGGAGTGGCGGCGGCGGCGGCGGCGGCAGGGCGCGGGCGGCGGCGGCGGCGGTGCCCAGAGGAGGAGGAGGTCGCCCCCGAGTTTCGCCACCTAGATTAGGATGACAACGAGGTCGGCCTCTTCGCCGTTTTTGATGGCCACTCCGACACCGATGTCGCCACCTACATCCGGCCCCACAAGTCATCTCCCTCTCCCCACATGTCCTCCTGTGCGGCCGCCGTCCTTCGCCCCAGTCCACGCCGCCTCCTCTCGCCCTCCCATGGCATCACCCACCCCTTGTCGAAACTTAAACAATTAAATGTACCAGAAATCTTGGTTTACCTGGCCCCTGTAATTCCTGAGGTTGATCTTGACGTCGGATTCGAGCAACAGAGAAACAATTTGAACATGCAAGCAACAGAAAATGTGAATGCAGTATTGCAGTTCTTTTACCCATCTATACAGAAACACTGATACTTCAGCTAGTTTGGCAAACAAATGGCATCACCTCATGGTGACCCTGCGCGGCGGTGTAGTGCAGCGGCGAGTTGCGGCCGCCGAAAGTGGAGTACCAGGCGAGCCGCGGGTTGTACTCGAGCAGCGCGCGCGCCTCCTGCAGGTCGCCGTCCCTGGCCGCCGAGACGAGCCGCTCGCCGGAAGCCGAGCACCCAAAGGAGTTGCCCACAAGGTTGAGGAACCCCATGGATGCTCAAAGCTGAGGATCTCCTCACGGCACAGCGCCCTTTCTTGCATGCACAGGAAGGACTCGAATCGAAGACTTCACCCTGAAATTTCCCAATCCACCAGGCCGGGTTGACGAGGTTGTAGGTGCGGGACGTCAGCGTTGTGGTGGCCATCTGGAAGCTGAACCACCGGCCGGAGTCCACCGTCGAGACGTCGGACTTGTCGCACTCCGGTATCGTGTTCGGGTGCTCAAGGCGGCGGCCGCGGGTCGGGCTCGCCGGCGCGGAGACCGCGAAGAAGGGGTGCCGGAAGGGGTCGACGTTCTAGTCCGGCTTCCTGATCTTGGGTGCCTGCGACGCCGTCGGCGACGAGAGCGGCGGCGTGACGGGCGCGCTGCTGGAGACGCGGAGCGGCGGGAGGTTGGGGAGCCCCTGGAGGAACGGGAGGAGGCAGGAGGCGCTCCGCCCACGCCCTGCCGCTGTCGCCACTCCGCTCGCCCCTCCGCTCCTCGTGGGCCCCTTCGCCCGCGGCCTGCTGCAGCTGCCGCTCCGTCGGCATGCTTCGGCTGCCGTCGGCGGCGGCGGCATGCTGCGGCGTGACGAGGAAGAAGAGAGAGAGCCGAGTGGGGAGAGGGAGATGACATGTGGGGCCCACCATATTTATTTATTTTTAGCTGGCATGTGGGCCCCACCTTTTTTAAGATTTTTTTTGTGTGGCTGACATGTGGGCCTATGTTTTTTATTATTTTTCTGATATATAATTGCCACGTCATCGCCACGTAGACGTCACGTCAGCCAAAACCGCTTTTAAAACCGCCGAGGGACCTCGTTTGCACAGGTTTTGACAGTTCATAAATTGGTTGTATCTGGTTTTGGGGTTCAACGACAAAAATCGGATTCGGTGTAAATAGAGGGAAGTTGGATGAACTTATTCCTAGGCCGAAAGGTTGGGAAATGGGCCCACTGGATAGACTCGTACCAGGCCTTTAAGAGTTAAGGGATGGCTTTGTTGGATAAGTTCCTTTAGGTCTTTTAATTTGTCACCAAGTCTAAAATTCATGCCTGAACTGAAATATCAGATATAACTCATCCCCCAACTCATAATGCAATGTCAACTTTGGTCTCTTAGCAGTATAGTGATCGGTTTTGGCTTACGTGGCGAGTGGGACCCACGTGGCCCCCACATGTTAGCGGCCACATGTGAACTGAGAGATTTGAGTCAGCAAAAATAGCACATTCGTCGCCCTCCACACGCACCCTGAGTCCCCCTACTTACCGTGACCGACATGCCTTGAGTGCATTCCCTTAGAGCAAGGCTAGTAATACAGCCGACCTGTTAGCTAGAAGGTTCTGTGTAGTCTTCTCTTAGCTTACCCATATAATAGTTAGCTCTTTACAATTAATATAGGGCCCACTTATTTCTCTCATAGAGTTTCTTGGTTCTTGTGTCCAAGTCGGCTGTAAGTTTACAGTCCGCTTCTCCTCTCTCTCCTCTCTTCTCTCCTCCACCTCAGCATTTAGCCGGCTTGTAGCCTACTATTATACTTGCTCTTAGTCGCTTCTCCCTCGACGGGATCTAGATTTGGGTCGTCACCCTCGAGTACTAGTCGTCGCCCAGCTCGTCAACGCTGACTCCAACTAGTTGCATTGGTTATCGCTGTGGTCGATGCGAGTCTCTCAATCTACATCAGTGCTCCGCCTGCCTTGTCGCCGACCAAGGGAGTAGGCCCCTCCTCGTGCCTCCCGTGGCGCAATCGCCGACTCTACCCGTTGGGGTCCTCCTTCAGCCTCTGCTATGGCCGTTACCGTCGGTCGGGTCCTGCTCCTGCTTCCTTCAATGCCTGCAACCGCCGGTGTCGGGGTCCCCAACGCCGCCAACATGTCGCCGCCCTACGGTTGCTTCCTTCTTGTCGTATGTGGGTAGCCCCGTGCTGGTATCTACTCTCTTTGTTTTGTCTTTTCTCTTCCCAATGAACTTGTGCATGTTAGCCAAGGGAGGAAGGAGAGAAAATTGGTGCTAAGAGATTTGAGTCAACTGTTGTGGACTGTAGAGGATGTGCTATTTTTGTTGCCCCGCCTCAATGTTCTTCACCGCAAAGACACCTCAGCCATCACTCACAGACCAGCGCACCTTCACCGACCCGATGTGTGCACGTGTACTGGGCGAGGGCCCGCAGGCCCGTACCCTGGGCGTGGAGCTCGTCCATCTCCTTCCTCCCGGTGTTGTAGCATTGGCGTCGGCAACGCCGCGGACAACGATAAGCCCCACCACGGCAAATGAGAAGCAACAAGACACGACGTTGCACTCCACCACCTCCCTCCAGACACCTTGCAGATCTCACTCCACCCTGTACATGGGTCTCACTTCAATTTATTTATTTTTAACCGAATACTCACTAACGTGTGGGTCCCATGGTTTTATTTGACTTTGTCAACACCACGTAGATGCCACATTAGTTGAAACTGTTGTTCAAAACATATTGGGATCTTACTTGAACTGGTTTTGAGAGTTGAGAGGTGCGTCATATTTTGTATTGTGGATCAGGAATGAATTTCAAACTAGGCAATAAATTGAGTGACCTAAAGTGAACTTATTCCGGCTTTTGTTGACTAGTACAAAACTGCACATCCACTTCAGCCCATTCCTCTGTTACATGATGCTATGGTGTTATGTGAAACTAATGCTTTTTCCCCTTTTTTTTCCTTGAGAAACACACGGAAATCTAGACGTTCACTATGCGCGCGCTCACCCTATCAATGCACATATGCACATCACATCCTATTAATACCTTCGGATGACTAGACTGACATATCCCTTCTTTTTATAAAGTTAAGGCCAAAAGCTCAAACCTCATGCTTCCACATTATTATCAAATTGTGAACCGTTGGATGAATGCATTAGATCGCTTCTCAGACGTTGGATGGAATGCAGCATAGAGCCCAACCCATTAGTCACCGAGTGAGTCTCTTCACCTCCTCAGCGCCAAATGTAGCCCACATGAACAAATTGGTCCATCTCCACACACATCTACATGTATCCAGCCCGTCAATCCGTATAAAAGAGCTTTATGGCTGAACGCCCCTTCAGTTGACATGTGCTACCTAAATTATCTACAAATTTTGGATAGAGCTGTTAAAAAGAATTTCTCCAAGAAAGCTATTTGTTTCTTCTGTTTCTTCTTGAGATTGTACCTCCTATCTAACAAATTGATGTTAACCAAGTCCCACAGCAACGCACGGGGCATCCTCTAGTTTTATAATTGATGAAGTCATCGTGAGTGTTTCATTGTGTATGGGTATTCCACCTACCATGCTACCACTAAATAAATAGTCGTAAATCCGAACTCCCGTGTTAATTCCAAGAAGTTAAACTACACACACTTCGCAGCGAATGTGTTTTTCCCGGTTAAAAAAAAGAGATGTATCTTTTTCTTCAAAAGTACGTGGAATGGACACGCACTGAGTTTATGGCAGCTTCGTTTTAGGTAATTTTAGTCTTGTCACACTCCTGTAAAATAAAGTATTTGCCTCTTTTTATCCTTTTTGTGAGTTGTAGGCTCGTGAAGCACGTTCTTTTTATCAAGGTGGAGTACACGTAAGATGTTGAAGTGGAATCCGCAATCTGAATATGACATGTGTAGAATATGTGCTTAATTTATCCCCTAGCAAGAGCCTCATGATTTATCCTACAATGAATCAGCTGATGTCAAAATTCAAATTTAAAACATAATTTTAAGTTAATTTTAGAGTATTTTCAATGTAGTTTTTTTTGTCAATATTTATTCATAAATTATTTTTTATAGCTAATAAGTCGTTTTGATATATAATCAGCTCTTGACAAACTGATGAGGATACAAACGTGTACTATTTGAAAAGAATACATTAAGGCCCTGTTTAGGTTCCAACTTTTTTCTTCAAACTTTCAACTTTTTCGTCACATCGAACTTTTCTACACACACAAACTTCAAATTTTTCATCACGTCGTTCTAATTTCTTCAAACTTCTAATTTTAGCGTGGAACTAAACACAACCTAAATAGTACGTGTCTTTATATAAAAGGGCAAAAGAAACAAATTTATGGCTATTTTGTTTCTCCACCCTACTAACATATTGGGAACTTAGGTCTTGGGTAAGTTCTCGCGCTATCAATGGACAATGTTTTTAGATAATAGAATATAACATTAATGGACTATTGATTTGGCGGCTATTAACATTCATACAAACACCCAACGAAATACAAGTTACATGCTTGGGTGGGAAAATTTTGGTATTTCAACTTGGGCTACATTCTATACCGCTTTACAATCCGTTAAATGGTGCGGCAAAAATCATAAATATAGAAGTTTCTTTCTAAATTAATTAAATGTATTTTTAAAATTTATAATAATTAATATTTAATTAATCATACACAAAATGCTTGTTTCTTTTAATGTGTCACCGAAATTTTCAGTCGAAACACACTTCCGCCGTGTTTAGTTTCAAAGTTATTCTTCAAACTTCTAACTTTTCCATCACATCAAAACATTCCTACACACAAACTTCCAACTTTTCCGTCACATCATCTAATTTCAACCAAACTTACAATTTTAGGGTGAACTAAACACAGCCTTCCAAACGAAACTTTAATTTACAAATGGTTAGTATCTGTCCTCTACATGCTCCAACATGTGCTGAGTGTTATTTCTCTGAAACACGACTTTACAAGAAAACAATCGTATAGTCTTCTGCATTCGTCTCATGAAGCTGGAAGCCTGGAAGTCTATACGAAAAGGAGAGCCACTACGCACAAGCCACAAGTGACAAGCCTGCGTGCAAGGCAAGGTCGTGAATCGTCAAGCGCAAGACGATAATGCTAAGAAGGTCATGAAGCACGAGCGGGCGTGATGTCACTCGGTGTGAACCCTGAAGTATGGAGCCATGGAGTATGTGAACTCGTCGAGTATGGATGGATCGATTGCGATCGCTGTCATTACCGAGAGCATATTACCGCAACTCTCCCGCGAGCAAAAAAAATTGATCCGGATCTTTCCCGTTTGGGTTGGCACCGGAGCACCACCACCACTGCCTTGCCCATGTCAGGCCCCAATCGATTGGCTTTTTTTTCTAATAAACCAAAACGGCTTATTAGAAAATAAAAATAAATTTATAGGTAAAACTTTTATATATGTGTTTTTTTTTAATTTAAAAGCCAATGCTGAAAAAAATATACGTTGAAAATATCTCAAAATCAAACTTAAAATTAAGTTTGAAAATTTAAAATTTGGTTTATTCTTCGGTTTATTGGACCATCGGATGGAAGCCTCAATTCAGCATCAGTGATATTTTTCTCAGCAAAACCTATCAGGGTTCAGGGATTCAGGGGAGCAGTGTGCCAGTGTCGCTGTTCCAAACCAATCATGCAAGCAGCAAAATATGAGGTGAGGTGGTGAGTGCCAACCACGCGAGAGCAGAGCACTGCAGCCGCGTCACGGCGGCTCGCGTGGTGGCGGAACAATCCATCCATCGCCTCCCACGCGGCCACACCGTCAGTCAAACCCCGTGCAAGTGCCGTGGCCCCACACCCCGCCCAATCCCAGGCTCCCAGCGCCTGGCGCCCACGGATACCGTCACCCTTCCCGAGGACCTCAGCCGCCGCGGGCCCACGGGGCATCCACCAACGGGATGCTTCCAACGGACACCGCCCAGGTGGGCCCCCAGCTGCAGGAGCCCCCCTTTCAGCCGGGCCCACGTGAACACCAGCCCGCTTGTCGGCCAGCGCGAGCCCTGACGCCGAGACGACGCCGAGACCGCGGGGGTCCCACGGGGCGCGTGCGAGGTGGCAGGTCGTGCGCCTGACGCCACTGGCGACGCCAGCTCGCCGCGGTCCGATCCAATCATGCGGCCTCGTAGCCGCGGCCGTCTTCTTTATCGGGAGCCTATACCGTATAGCGCTGATGCTGGCCTTCCGATCGGCATCTGACGGATAGAACTGTTTTTTTCCGGTTACAGTGGCCGATTCGCCTGGATTGGGAATATACGGCCGGGATTAGAGCGAGTGGATTTTCTTAGGGTGTGTTTGGATGGTGGGTTTTGGGTGGATAGGATATGGCGGCCCCCTTTTTTTTTTGTGTTTGGTTGGTGGGCGAAAATAGAATAGGGCGGCCCGGAGGAGAATATTCCCCTTAGAAGTAGCCGCCCGAGCGCCCGGGCGAGGGCGGACGAGCGAGCAAGCTGGTCGCTCGACTCGTGTCATCCGTCACCACGTGACCGCAATGACTTGAGCGAGCAGTGGCGAACCTAGAATAAAAGTTACCGGGGGTCCAATACATACTAATTATCTAATTATTGACTAATATATTAATTAATATAGTGTAATTTATATAGGATTTGAATAATCTACCCGGTGTCCTGTGACACCGGGTAGTATAACCTAGGCACGCCCCTGCGAGCGAGGCAGCAAGCACGCAGCCAGCAAGAGAGGCGAGCTCGGAGGCCGGTGCGGGACGGGAGCGCAACGGCTGGCACGGGACACAAGCGCGGTGGCGGCGGGAAGAGGGTGCCGCGAGACTGGAGGCCGAAGGCGACGACAGCAAGAAGATGGGGCGGTGGCGAGTGGGAAGAGGCGGTGGTATGGAAGTAGATGACGATGACCGGATCTGAAAGCGGCAACCATTGTAGTTTCCCAGGCTCCTCCTCGCCGGGATCTGGAGGCGGCGGATCCGGTGAGACGGCCGGCATCGTCGTCGTTGTCACCGCCTAATGAGGGGACGGGGTGGCGGCCGGCGAGAGGAGCGAAGAGACGAGACAGCGGCTGGCGAGCGAGAAGACGGGGCGGCAGCTGGCGAGAAGAGCAAGCCGACGACCAACGAGAAGAGGACTATTTTTTTTATTTTCCCCCTTTTATTTGTTTATGATTTTTTTATTTCTCTATATTTTTTTAATATATAGATTGATAATTTTGTGGGTTTGGTGATTTTGAAGGGGTATACTCACCCTCTCTAATGAAGGGGTGATTGCAGCCATTCATCCATCCTACTCCCTCTAACCAAACAAAAAATTGGATCACCAAATCCACCTTCATCCCTAGAACCAAATAAAAAACTGGATCAATATACTCACTCCACCAAACAAAAAACTGGATCGTCAAATCCAGCAAATTATGGACCGCCATATCCTATCTAACCTTGACCGTAAACCAAACGCACCCTTAGAAGATGTGAGTGGCTGAGTGGCAGCCGTGAGAGCTTGTTCGGTTTGAAGGGGATTGAAAAATATTGGAGGGGACTGTGGAAGAATAATTCCACACCACAATAGGGCCTTGTTCGGTTTAGATAGGATTAAAGACGGGAGGAATAATTCCACACCACAATAGGTGTGGAATAAATTCTCTCTAATCCCTCCCTCATAAAAATTAATCGAATAAGGCCTCGAGGAAATGAGAAAAAAAATCCAAAAGATTTGTGGTTTTATGCGGTTTAGTATATCATTTACACCCCTGGAAAGCATTGATGGGCGGAGTTGGTGATTAGGCCTTTTTACGTTCACAACCTAGAACTTGTCCATAATGATGGTCCTTTGCTGTCGATTTGCAATGTACTCAGCTTTCTAATTGCACTCTCAAAATGGACTTGCCACCCTTTTTCCCTCCCTTATTTCGTCTAACATTCTCTCAGGTGTAGCTATCCTGACAACTTTTGGTTAGTACTAGCAGTTGCCATGTCAATGATTTATGTACAATGATATCATAGTGGTATGGTTATTGAAAAACGTGTCAATAAATTGGTTGGACAAAACGACGGAAGATTTAAACTTACCGTGAGTACTATACCCTAAACTCTAAAACCTAAACCCCCTTCGTACTATAATATAGATTTCGATATTTTGCTTGCACTGTTTGACAACTCGTCTTATTAAAAAAATTTGTGCAAATATAAAAAACGAAAAGTTGTGCTTAAAATACTTTGGATAATAAAGTAAGTAAAAAAAATAATTCCATAATTTTTTGAATAAGATGAATGGTCAAACAGTGTAAGCAAAATGTCAAAATCCCTTATACTAGAGGACGGAGGGAGTATTTCTTTAAAATAGTATAGTAGTCCAGCTGTACACACATACATACTAGACTTTGTCTTGATATGTCGTTTCTCGGTGTTTATCTAGTCTAACATCATTGAGAAAAAAAATAGAATAATGATGAAATTTTCTCCAGTATTAATAATTCTTAACCTCTCCACTTATCAACCACAAAAGGGATCATGTTTCTTTATTTTATCAACCGTGAAATCTTCATTCTTTGCCACTTCGGTATGCAAAAACATGAGTTGGTTGTTGAGCTCCGGTTGAGAAGAATCAGCATGACATCATGATTCGTCCCTTTGCAAATATCCCATCCTCTCCCTCCGTCCCTCTTTCTCTCTCTCATTTTAAGGGTATGTTTGGATAATGAAAAATGAGAGGTAGGATTAGGATTGGAAAATAAATGAAGCGTTCATTGGTGGAGAAACCATCTTTGGTCGGTTGACCAAAATCCACAATAGTCCCGGTTGCAATAAAAACAGGGACTAAAAATCAACCGGGACTAAAAACACAACAACCGGGACTAAAAATCATCTTTACTCCCGGTTCATCACGTGTCAGTTGGTGACACCAACCGGGACTAAAGATCATCTTTATAGTCCCGGTTGATAATACTAACCGGGACTAAAAATTATATTGATCTTTAGTCCCGGTTAATATTACCAACCGAGACTAAAATTTAATACGTAGTATATAATCTCTATCCCTTATCCTCTCCTACACTTCACAGATCTGTTCCCCTTCCTCTTCACAGATCTAACTCCTCCTCCCCCTTCTCCCCTTCCTCCTCCCCTCCTCACTTCCCATCCGACCCGGTGGCCGGCGGGGCCGCGGCGGGCGGTGGCAGTGCCGCGCGCAGCGGCGGCCGGCGGGGGTGCGCCCGGCGGCGGCCTTGCCCTCTCAACTGCCGGCCGGTCTCTTTTCTTTTTTTTTCTTTTTTTTTACAATTTGTGATTGATTGGGATGTGTAATTTTGTGATTCGTTGCATGGATATGAGATGTATAATCTATGATGTATTTGATTTGTGTGTATTTTTTAGGATTTGTGATGTATTTGATTTGAGTATATTTTTTTAGGATTTGTGATGTATTTGATTTATGTTTATAAGTAACTTAAGATTTGGGATGTTACTTTGAATTGGGGATTTGGGGATTGATTTAGGGATATACATGGCACTAGATTTGGGAGAAAATATAGAGATTAAATCTGGCAAAAGAAAAAAAAAGCGCTACTCTCTCTTTAGTCCCGATTGGTGTTATCAACCGGGATTAAAGATTCCTCTCTTTTTTCCCGGTTGGTAACACCAACCGGGACTAAAGATCGATCTTTAGTCCCGGGTATTTGAACCGGGACTAAAGATAGTGATCTTTAGTCCTGGATTCATACTCCCGGTTGAAAAACCGGGACTATATGGGGGTTACCAACTGGGAGTAAAAAGGCTTTCTCCACCAGTGGTTAGGATTAAATAGAAAAGGGATAATGAATGGTTGGAATTTAAAGATGTCTTTTGTGGGTAGGAAATTATTTCCCTAACTCATTAGCCAAACAAAGCCTAAATATTACATCTGGTTTTTAATGAAAGTCGTCTTTAACTTTTGACACATATTTGATCATTTGACTTACTTAATTTTTTTATGATTATCATTTATTTTTACTGTGATTGTTTTATCACTAAAAGTGCTTAAAGCATAATTTATATCTTATGTATTTGCACAAAGTTTTTAATAAAACTAATGGCTGACTAACAACGATGGCATATAAGGAGAAAATGGATTGTTCGGTAGTATATTGTAGAACTAAATTTGTTAGTGGCATATTGTAGAACCCACACAATTGTTAATGGCATAGAACGGATTGACTCAACTTAATAAGATATCCTTAACAACCCCTGGAAGAGCTGTCTACTACCATGTTCGGCACCTTTGTATATTCTTTTATTTTTAACAAATTAATAAGTATTTTTTGTGACTCGATGTTATTCCGTTACAATTAAAACATGTCATTGAGTATTGACTGTGTATCCCACTAAACGGATCTGAATCAGCTGCAGTCATAGTATTGACTGTAACTTAAATAATTTGCAGCTGCTGTATTGGATTGAAATTAAACGGTACTACATATTAGCTTGGCAATGTAGCAAAAACTGTTATAGTATAAAATATTGTTTTATGTACTACTGTTTGAGTAGTGGAGCGGTAAATATGAGCTTTTGATCATTAAAATGAACGGTTACAATACATGCAGTCCTATGGTGCAGTTGTGTCTGCATCGGATCTCAATCCCCACTAAACAACTACTCCCTCCGTCCCATAATATAAAGGATTTTGAGTTTTTATTTGTATTATTTGACCACTCGTCTTATTTAAAAAATTTGTGCAAATATAAAAAACGAAAAGTTGTGCTTAAAGTACTTTAGATAATAAAGTAAGTCACAGAAAAAATAAATAATAATTCTAAAATTTTTTGAATAAGACGAGTGATCAAACAGTGCAAGTAAAAACTCAAAATCCCTTATATTATAGAACGGAGGGAGTACCTCTTGGAGTATGGAGAAGGAGAACATTAGACGCATCAGTTAAACATTTCAAGTATACTGAGCATGGACCTCTAAAAAACTCTTCATTCCCTCCGTACCATTATGTTTGGGTTCTGTTGTGCTCCCTTTTCTTCTCCTAACGCAAGCGGGACACGAAAATCTTTTACATGTACTCTAGAAAATGAACCTCTTAATTCAATAGCATGAACAAAACGCTGCGCGTTGAGGAATTGTTGTTGCACCTACCAAACCATCCAACCATCAAAGAGCACAATTATGCAGCTGTTGAAGGGCCTGACGCGAAAGAGCACACACACCACGTTTCCTCCACCAATAAATTCCATCTCTCATTCTCTCACCAACAAAAAACCACGAACCAGCGAGACCAGACCGTCTCCCCTGGCCCTCTCTCCGATTCAGCAAAATTGCCACCTGTTTCCGCATCCGCCTCTACCGAGGTTTTAGACACCGCGGCGCAGGCGCTCTTCCCATTTCTCGCGTCCCGCGAGGCAGCCGCAACTCGCCATCACCACCTCCCGATCCGCGCGCTTTCTCTCCCGCGCCCCCTGCGGATCTGCCGGCTCTGGAAGGGCGAGAGGGCGCTGGAGTCGTCTCGGCGGCGCTAGGGTTGAAGCTGGTGGGGGAAGGAGGAGGAGGGGCATGAGGATTAGCGAGCTGGGAGAGTGTGACGGGGTGCGGTCGGAAGGGGAGGAGGAGCAGCAGGTGGTGGTGGAGGAGGCCAGCGTCCGCGGCGGCGTGGTGGTAGCGCGGCTGAGCGCGAAGCGTGCGCTCGTCGGCGCCGGCGCCAGGGTGCTGTTCTACCCGACGCTGCTCTACAACGTGCTGCGCAACCGGTTCGAGGCGGAGTTCCGGTGGTGGGACCGAGTCGACCAGGTGGGTTTGCCCCCTCTTTCCTTGCGTCTGAATTCGACTCGCGTGATTAAACTCTCTACAAGCCTCGCGCGATTATAGGCTTCGCTTTTGGTTTACTCGTGACTGTTAGGGTGGCTGTTGACTTATCTCTGTGGGATTTGTTCACTTGGGGGTTGGTTTTGTTATGCTTGGATATTACGGGGAGAGTTTCATTGCCTTTTTTTCCCCCTGAAGTAATACCCTTCGCTTCCCCGTGAGCAGTGATTGTGTTCCTGTGGTTGTTCCATTAAGGCTCCATTTTGTCTAAGAAATTTGAGTAATTATCTTCAAGTGCGTACGTTATTTCGGCCTGTTCTTTGGTAAATTACTAGTGTAGACTGCAGTAAGTCTCATATGATGTTTAGTTTGGCATGTGGAGGGATTTGTGGACATGGCTTTAGTTGCCGTTCTTTGTTACACTGTTGTTTTACATAATTTAGTACTCTTAATTGAGTCTGTGCTATAAAGATCTCACCGACTAATTTGTCCAATCTCCACCCGCAGTATATTTTGCTAGGTGCTGTTCCTTTCCCAAGTGATGTTCCACGTTTGAAGCAACTTGGAGTTCAGGGAGTTGTAACATTGAATGAGGCTTATGAGACCCTGGTCCCAACATCTTTATACCAGGTAAAATCTCTTATCACTTGATTTCCTAGCTTAGTACATGATTTCATTTGTGTTGTGAACCTTGATTCGCTACTCAATCAGAAGGAAAGACTTGGTCTTCATTATTTACTCGTTGTGAGAGTGTATGATGTAGTCTTTTGTTGTCAGACATCTTCTCGTTGAGTTTAAAGCATAATTTTATTCATTTGATTCATTCAGGGGATTTTCAATCACTTTATTTTGTGTTTGCAATCAACAATGCAAGATCCTCCTGACGAGTAACAAGTCCTACTTTTGCAGGCCCATGGGATTGACCACCTTATTATTCCCACAAGAGACTACCTGTTTGCACCAGCCCTCCAGGATATTTGTCAAGCCATAGATTTTATCCACCGTAAGTTCATGCCCTTTGTGGAACATATCAACATATAGTCCTAAAGGTGGCCAATGTTAATGGCTTCATGCCCTTTGTTGAACATGGTCCTAAGTGTGTCACTTTTACACTTCGATTTTTTTAATGCCTGTATGACTCTGTAGTATGGAATATTTATTTTTTCTCGAACACTAGTATGAAATATTGTTCTTCCGCATGTAAACAATGACATAGGTTTAGGTAACAAAACTACTACCGGTAGTCAGATTAAGGGAAGTCAAGCTAGTTGCAGTCAACTCTGATTTTGTGGAGCAGGTGATAGCTGCGTTCAACTAATGGATATGGAATTTGGTTTGCGATCATGGCCAATTAGTTGTTGGTGTAGTAGGTGTTCAAATTTAAGTTGCAGCGACATGTTCTAATTCACATCCCATCTCCAAGTTCCAACCATGGGATGAGAAGGATCTGTTAGCTGTCAGTGCAATATAATACTACCATACACCATGATTATTAAGTGAAATTATTAATATATCTGCTGGCAGGAAAGGAAACCTGCTTTTACACACTTTCTGCATTGTAGCCATTTATGCAGACAATTTTTGCTGACCTCAACTGGATATTAACTTTGGCTCTTTTTTTCAGGGAATGCATCAGAAGGTGGCATTACTTATGTTCACTGTAAAGCTGGAAGAGGGCGTAGCACGACTATTGTTTTGTGTTATCTGGTAGGATAAACAATAATTAAAGCAACTCAATATTGTATATCTTTCGCTCCATTTTGCTGATGACAGATTACTTGTCTTGCAGATTAAATATCGGAGCATGAGTCCAGAAGCAGCATTAGATCATGTCCGATCCATTAGGCCTAGAGTACTTTTGGCACCATCGCAGTGGCAGGTGTGGGGACGTCTTTTGTTATTGCATTTTGTCCAAGTGAGAGCTATTACTCTACAGTCCTACAAATGCTAAGCTGCTTCATGCAACGACATGATTGTGCAGGCTGTCAACGTTTTTAGTACCCTCACCACCGGGCGTCTTCCAATACAGAGTAAAAACCTGGGCCATTTTCTAGAAGCCGGGGATGACTGCATCACCAACTCAGAAATTGATGATTACTACTCCATGGAGCTTGATTACGAAGATAGTGGTTTACCCCTTTGTCAAGTAATGTTACCCAGGCCAACGAGCCCTACAGTGTGTACTGACGCAGTACTCATAACAGAAGCGGACCTCGAGGGATATGATACTTATGCCGATACCAGGAAGGACGTTGTGTCGTTGGAAGTGATAGTCAGCCGGAAGCCCATCATGAGAAGACTATCATGTCTCTTTGGATCTCTGAAACTTACCAACAATTGTGAGCCAACCCCAAGCCGGTTTGCTGAGGTTCGGGCCTGCTAGGTAAACCAGCAGGCTTTTATGCAGTTTTCAATGCTGTGAATCAAGGGTACATAGTAGTAGATAATAATAGGCAGTTAGCCTGTTAGACATGGTAGAAACAGTGATGTTTCTACTTTCTCTTATCGCGGCAATGCCACCGGGAAGAAAATGTGTGCATAGTGAGTTTGGAGAGTGTAGAGATGTGGATGTGCGGATTGTCCTTGTTTTTTAACCCTGAAAACGTGAGATTTCACTTAATGGTTGTTTCTCCGATCGGAATAAAAAGATGTCCATGTTCCATGTCACTATTTGTCTGCTGCTACTCCGTAGTACCTTTTTTTTCTAGGGGGGCAATGTTCCCTGCTATTTGGCACATCACAGTCTTGGCACTTGTCAAAGTCTTGCGCCTGTGCTTCCGAGGACGACTGCTCTCCGGTAGGTACCGCTCTTGTCAGCATTGTTCTCGTCATGTTTTCTTGTGGCTGGATGCTGGATACTGCGCTGCTTTGCTGGTTGTGTGATCTTTAGTTAGGTTTCTATGGATAATGGAGCATGTTGGTAGGTAGAGAATTTGGTTAGAAGTGGCAGACAAACTATATAACTAACTGAATTTTCCGGCACAATTGTGCGGCTGCGGCGGCTCAACGTGTACTATGTTTGCAATTCCTTTGCTTATTGTTAAAGATTGAAAAAATATATATATATATCTATATCTATATCTTAACTAATTAAAAGATTCATATTTTTTCCAATCGTCACATTATCCGAGCCAATCCGTTTTTGTCCGTCACATCGATGTGAATTTCCCCGCTTCCCTGTCTCAATGCCCGTATGAGAAGCTAACCGAATCGAAAACATAAACACACAAATTACAACCAAAATTCCCTCAAGATAACCCAATCTTGTAAACATCCCCCCCCCCTCGATCCCCATCCACGATTACAGATTACGAAGAATCACACATCCACAGTTGCCCAAATCCCCCATCCACATTTATAAGTTAGGAAAAAAAATTCCACATCCACAGGTCAAAGATGAGAAGCACCTTAGAAATCAAGAAGAGGAAATTTACATTGATTCAATTATCCGTCAACGTCATCAACAACAGCAGAACCAAATCACGGATCAAAATTCTTCTGCCATATTAGACATTCAACAAAATAACAGGAGAACCAAACTGACTCACCGCCAACACCATCATCAATCTCCCTCTCAGCCGTGGTCACCTTCGATCCACACCTACCATGCGGCCATCAAGGAGAAGGGGGAGGCCGCCGCTGCTCGTCGGAGGATGAGGCCGTCACCACCACCACTGCTAGCTCTAGGCTGAGGCCGTCGCCGCCGCCACTGCTGCGCTGTGGATCGGGCGGCCTTTGGCTTCAAGGCGGTTGGATCCAGTGTCCGCCGGCCTCTAGGCGGCCGAATCCAACGGGATTCAGCACACTCTCCTTCCTCCCGCCGCGGGATTCGTTGGCCACGAGTCCAAAGGCGTCAGATCCGGCGGCAAGCAAATGAATCGGGGCGGCGAGCTGAGAGGAATGACGAGTGGCGATGAGGACGAGGAAAGAGGATGAAGGAACGATGCTCCTTTTTTGTTTTTTTTTTTCACTAACTGCACATGCGGATAATTATCGGGGGCGGCGAGGAAACAACGCTCCTTTTCTGTTTTTTTTTTCTTTTTTTCTTCTCCTACCGCTCAGGCGCTCACACGCAAGCTTCCCAGTTCCCACTTTTCTAAGACAATGCATTTTTTGTTACTCACTCATGCGTGTCTTGATCATTAAGATCAGATTAGCCTAACTGTAGATTACTGCTACTGCTTGACACACACATATACTAGCTGTGATGCATTAGCTAGGTTTGACACACACATACTGTATATGTGGTTTTTTTTTCACATCTTTTGGGAACAATGATTTACACATTAGTAAAAAAATCATATTTTGCATGTTGAAGAGTACACCTAATTAATTGAATCAGATGTTAATATGATATTTTATAGATAACCTCACCTAACTAAATAAAGAGAAGTGATCATCCATAAAATCATCCAAACAAAATCTCTTCCAAACCGTATCTCTCGTGTAAGCAACCAAACATATGCATGTGTATCTCCTCGGGCATGTCAAACTTAGCTTGGATGAGAGATGGGCTAGGCTAAGGAGATGCGAGCAGGGAGGACGGGCAGCTTTTGTTGATGCATGCCGATGCTTCTTTCATTCAAGGATGTTCTGCCCGAGTACCAATACACGAACTTTTATCCCTTCCTACTTAAAAAAACGGATTTTTCCGATCATCACACTCCTTTTCATTCGTCGCCTACACGGACCATGTTGAATCGTCCGATTGAATCATCTAACGGTTTAACTCGCTTCGGTAAGGACCCTGACAGTTAGAAGGGAATTATCCGCCTTGCCATTCACTTAACGCACCTGCTCTTCCCTTGTCCCTTCTCTGGTTCTCCCTTCTCTCAATCAGTGATGGGTTGGTACCAGCGCCTACGTCTTCTCCCTCGACTGCCTATATGTCATCTACGCGTGACACAATCACTTTGTACGCGAGCCCAGGTATAATTTTAGAAAAAGGAGATCGCGCACTTTACCACGCGGGAGTTGAAAAAGAGCAAGTATTTCAGTATGCAATAGTGGTTTTTATCCATCCGAATTGTCATTGAAATTTCTTATCAATATGTAGCCTAATAAAATATTTTATATGTCTTTTACCCGTAGCGATGCACGGGCATTTTGCTTGTGTGTGTGTGTATATATATATATACACACACGCACATACACACACAACTGTGACAGCTACAATAAATATAATATATATGCAGTCAATCTGCATTCTACACCGTTATAATAATGTAGATCCTTCATGGTTACTGATGTAGGTTTCTTCTCTCTCTGTTTTTTTTGGGAGATATCTGTTTTGTGTTAATGTGGTGATTTCAAATCATTTTGACCTTGTTTGTAAACAAGATGGAGCGTCCTTTAGCAATCTCTATTATTGTCGATGTTTGATGTCACGATTCTGGTATTTGTATAGTATGGGGATCGTTGGTACCAGGATATATACGAGACTTAGGTAAAAGAGACAGAGACGATAATTTTTATACATGTTCGGGCCCCTGAATTGTCAGGTAATAACCCTACATCCTGTTGACCGAAGCCGGTCGTTGCTCTTATTCACCATAATCACACCAGTACAATATTTGGGGTAGCCTATCTATCTGTTGTCGACATAGTGGTTTGAAATATCGTCACTTAGTCGACAACAGGGTAGTCTTCCTCCTCGAATCCGTGCCCGACGAGATTAAAGACAGCGCTAGATCCCTACAGCTGGCCTCTGTAGGTACCGGATAGGGTCAGTCCAGGCATATCTCTGATGTCGATATCCGGCGGCGTGTCTTGGTGTATGTTGGCTTGTATGTTGTGGCTTTTGTTGTTCTGTGTATGTTGATTGTGTCTCCTCTCCTCCTAGGGGGCCTTGTATTTATACCCATAGGTGTCCCCTTGTCCAAGTAGAACTAGGGAAACCAATATGAATAGTAGTCCTTGTCGTTTCCATGTAGAACTCTATTTATCATTCCTTATGCGGAACTCTTCCTATATCCGAAAGTTGTTTCCGTATAAGATATGGTATGTGGTGGGTACTACCGAGATTTAGTTAACTACTGTTAGGTATGTGGTATCCATAACCCTGAAAATTATAAAATGTTAATGAATCCTAAAGCAAGCTAACCAAATGGAACCTTTGGCACACATAACTTTCAAAAGTTTACTCGGAGCTGACCTTTAAACTGAGTTCTTTCGTACTTGTATACAGATCGCACCCTTCTAATCTAATACTAACTAATTTCATGTAATCATGTTAGGGTTTGGGTTAGGGTTGGGGCGATGCCCAGGCGACTGGGTGACAGCTTCCTTCCTCCCTCCTTGGCGATGGAGTTTGATGGAGACTTTCTCCGATGTGCTTATGGAGTCTGCAGGTTTTACGCCTGCTTTTGGCAAGATCCTTGCCGGATGGGATTATGGTGGATCATCTAGCCCTACAATAGGCTTTCGATGCTGCCGGGTATCTCAAATGAAATTTCCAAGACCTGAAGTTGTTGGTATTCGGCCTAGAGCCCATGCTCCCTGTGGCAAATTCCATAGCGTACCAGACATACTTTGGATGGGTTCACATCGTCTGCCGTTTTGGCTGACGGCAAACATTGCCGTTGCCTTCATCCCTGCCACACATCCTTCTGTCAACAGCTGCATATAGTGATCCCACCATTTGTGATTAATTAGGGATTACTAATCAACAGAATCACTTATTTCTCTTCCCAAAAAATCAGCAAATAGAATCTCAGCGGCAAAGCGCGCGGGAACAAAAGCAGAGCAGAGGGAAAGCTCCTGCTTTTTGGCGCCAAGAATATGGATCGACACCAAATGTCTATTCACCCAGGAACAGCAGAACCAGAACAACAAAATCTTTTATCAGATGGATGTGAGTTGTATTATGAAGGATTTCAGCAGTAGCTTCATTTCGCTGCTAGTTTTTGGATGAAAAATACTCTATCTGGGACATAGTAGTAGTGCAGCAATGCTATTTTTGTCAAATAAATACTTAAATATTTTATAAGACATATACTATTGTTCAGGTATTTGAATAGCTTCTTAGTATAACAGAAGCTTGCTTTGCTGTAGTATTTTGCTCTGCTCTGCTCTGCTTCTGTCAGTTGATCCATTTCTTGGCGCCAAAAAGCATGAGCTTTCCCTCTGCTCTATTTTTGTTCTCGCGCGCTTTGCCCCTGAGATTCTATTTGCTGATTTTCTTTGAAAGAGAAATAAGTGATTCTGCTGATTAGTAGTCCCTAATTAATCACAAATGGTGGGACCACTGCATGCATCCGTTGATAAAAAGATGTGTGGCAGGGATGAATGTAACGGCAATGTTTGCCGTCAGCCAAAACGGCAGACGATGTGAACCCACTTCGGATCGGTTAGCGTCTGGTTTTCTGGAGATCTGATCTACAGAAGTTTCCTTGGAATGTTTACGGGGGAGAAAAGGACTCGGTTGAAAAAAATCCTTTATAAGGATCGATTTGCTAAGGTTTTGATAGCGTTGCAGAAGATCCAATCCAAGGAGAGGGAGATGCCCGAGTTAGCCTACATTGTCAGAGAGGTTGCAGACTTGCTTTCTGGAAAAAGGGAGATTTTGCTTTGGAAAATTCATTGTAGCCAAAATCTTGTTAGTCATACGCTAGCCATTAAGGGCCGCTGTGAGTCCCTTTCTAGATTTTGTTTAGAAAATGATTATTCTTTTATTTCTCATCTTGTAAGCGAGGACTATTATCCTGAGTAATATATTCCTTTTCCTCGCAAAAAAGAAAAACTAATTTCCAGGTTTAGATACTATTCAAAGAAATGTTCTTCTCCGAATCATAAATATTTGATTTTTAGTACTATATCTGAACAAACTTTTGAAACTTTAACAATCAGTAATTTTTTAAATATATAGTTTAAAACAAAAAAGCTATATGAGTAAATCGCATTGGCGGTACACGAACTTATCAGGTATGTGTAATCTAGTGCACTAACTTATAAAACAATTATTTGAGTAAAGTGCATTAGCGGTCCTTAGACTTGTAGGGTTGTGTCATATAGGTCCCTAAACTCTCAAAATACATATCAGGTCCTAAAACTTGTCAAAGTGTATCATTTAGGTCCCAAATCGATACATCCCCTCTAGAATCCTACGTGGTGCTGATGTGGCATACCACATGGACGTGACGTGTCCTTTTTATTTTTTTTCTTCTTTTATTTTTCTTTTTCGTTTTCTTCTCATTCTTCTTTTTTTTTCCTTTCTTTTGCTCGGGTCACAGAGAAAGGAGACGAAAGGGAAAAAGAAAAAGAAAAAAAATTTAAATGGGTCCTATTTGTCAGTCAAAATGATGCCACGGCATGTCCATGTGGTATGCCACATCAACGCCACATAGAATGCTGAAGGGGTTGTGGCGATTTGGGACCTATATGACACACTATGACAAGTTCTAGGACTTGGATATGCATTTTGAGAGTTTAGGGACCTAGATGACACACCCCTACAAGTTTAAGGACCGCCCGTATACTTTACTCCGATTATTTTGTTGTACGATCTTACCTAGGGTGCACGAACCAAGATTAGAAGGACATTATTACATGGCTAATCTTATAGATTTTATAGGTGTTGATTAGGATACTATGCAAATATATACTCACTCTGTCTCATAATAAAAAGGATTTTGGTGGATGTGACATATCTTAGTACAATAAAACTGGACAGATAGTCTGTTCAGATTTATTATATCACATCTATCCAAAATCCCTTATATTATGGGACAAAGGGAGTATCTAAAAAGTTTGCCTTTTAGGTCCTGTTCGTTTCTTCTACCATCATAGGATTAAATTTTGGATACTTGTGGCGCGCTTTTCAAACTGCTAAATGGTACATTTCGTGCGAAAATTTTCTATATGAAAGTTGCTCTAAAATATCAGATTAATCCATTTTCCAAGTTTGTAATAATTAAAACTCAATTAATCACACGTTATTACCACCTCGTTATATGTGAAACACTTAATCTTTATCTTTATCTTCATCTTCATCTTCTGGAGATTTAAACACCACCTTAGACATGCATATATTCAGTAAAAAGACAAAATGAGGCGTAGTGATTATATAGAACTAGACAAAGATATGAAAAACCGAGCTATGATACATGGGTTAGAAACATATGAAATTCATAGTTTCAACGATGAAGGAAAGTAGAGATGTTTATAATTATAGCTTGTCTTATGCATACTCACTGTATGTGTGTACGTCACATCCTAATTAACATCAACTTGATAAAATTAACATTACCAAGCCATTTTGGTCCTTGTTCACACGAATTAGACAATTTCGTGTATCAAAGCGAGCGTTCTATAAGTTAGGTTAATGTACTAAATTACATTCACATAACAAGGTTATGTATCACCACTACAATTTACTCAAACTATATCATAATACCATCAACTCATTTTTATAAACCTGTCTTACTATAAAATCAGTGCCCAAAGTATCAAAATTTGACCATAATTTATCCTAAATGTAAAAAATATCTACGATCGATTGGAGAATACATATACCATGGCAAAAGGTTCGAGATTCAGATAGACAAAGAGGCAATTGCAAATTTACCACTATTTTGAATCGTTATTGCAAAACTGTCATTAGAAAATTACAAAAATACCACTAGAACTATTATTCGAGTGGCATCCTTACAATATTGAAAAAACCAGTAGCAAATTTGCAAATGCCCCCTTAGACAAAAGATACTCAACATATTCCAGGGAATATACGCTGAAGCTCGAAATCCCGTTAAGGTTTTGAACCAAACACTCCATCCTACAGAAACGAAATTTGCATGCTCATGCGGAGCAAACAAATAATGCATGATTTTTTGCGTAAGCCTCCAAAACTCGTACTGCAGTTCTCCAAATAAATGGGCAACTCACTGATCACTACTGACGATATAAAAGAGCCCGAAAATCTGCGAATCGGAGAAGAGATCCCGCACGGACACGGTGGGCCGGAGCAAAACACAGACCGTTGGATACGAAATGGACGGCCCGAACGAGACCCAGGATATAATACGCAGCGCAGAAGAAAATCAAACGGACCAACACGAAAACCCTCCTCCTCCGCCCAACCCCATTCCTTCTCACCCACTCTCTTCTCCCGCCGCCGCCGCCGGAGGAGGCGGCTCCTCGTCGTCGGCCTCGACGACCATGGCACGGATCGTGTCGCGCGCCCTCCCGTTCGCCTCGCGCTCGCCGCAGCTCGGCGCGGCGCTGATACGCTCGGCGCCGATGCGCTGCCCGCCCCTCCCCGCCGCGGCGCCCACCGCCTCGCTGCTCTCCTGGCGCGGGTTCACGCCCTCCTCAGAGCCCTCGCGCTCGGCGCCGCCGCCACCGCCGCTGCCGATGCCGCCCTTCGCGGGGTTCCTCGCCGGCATCCGAAGCTTCCGCAGGGGTAGGCGCGGCCAGTCGGCGGCGAGGCGTGCGCAGCCCCAGGACCCCATCCCTTCACCCCCTCCCGCGCCGAAGGAGAGCGAGATCGAGCTCTACGCGCGAATCGGCATCGACGATGACACGCCCGAAGACCCCGAAGTGCTGGTACGTACGCTACTCGTGGAACTTCTGTGCCAATAATATGTGGCTGTTTTAGATGAAGTCACCGGAATCACAGATTGAAATGTTCACAAGCTATAGCGCGGCATTCTCTGGTTTACTGGATGATTTATGCTCAATCGTTGTTGTACTATTTCTAATCAATGTAGAAAGTCCTGACTTTTACTCTTGTGATTTCTGCTCCAGTCCTTGTATGCTAATTTATGGTTAGCATATCGTAACTGTTGTCCCGAATTGGTTGTGTTTGCCATTCGCTAAAACGAATTGCACCCTTCAGGCAGCTGAGCATACACTTTCTTTGATCTAGAGGTAAACAAGTGGGCAATGTAGTCAGAAATCTTCGTTTCAAAGGAAGAAAGGTAGTCAGAACCTAAGTTAGCAGGTATTTTATTATGACGTGATGCAGTTTTGAAATTGGTTTAGGCTTAGGCATTTGGGTATCGGATTATGTCGTTTTGTTGTTTGATTTTATTCATCAAGTTATAGTGGAATTCCTTGGTTGATTTTGGTTTAGTAGTTTATATCCCTCCGAGCAATCTGTTGCATATTTTGCCAATAAAATGGTGTGCTAGAAATGTTGCATTTTCAATTTGTGACGTTTTTTGTTTACTTATGCTTCTGGTAATGTGAATGCAGAACATTGTAGAAATTCTAAAATTAAATGTTCCGATGGCGATGAAAATTGCACTAGATGGGCTTCTGGATTCCAACTACAAAACACGAGACACTTCAATAAGTGATGTCGGGAGGTATGATAAGGTTGAAGTTTCTGTGTTGCTATGCAATGACAACTTCATCCAGAACCTTAACAAAGAATGGAGAGGTGAAGACAGCTGTATTGAAATGCTCTCAATGTCACAATACATTCCTGATCTTGATGTTCCTATTGTAAGGAAAAAAAATCCTTTATTTGAATGCTGTTCTTTTAGACATGCCATCTTGTTGTATTTTCTGAATTTATTTTCTCGCAGCTAATGTTAGGTGATATTGTAATCTCAGTTGAGACAGCTGCAAGGCAGGCTGAGGAGCGAGGTCATACACTTCTTGATGAAGTGCGGATACTAGCGGTATGCTCACTTGCTTATTGACTGTCATTAGCCCCCTACCGTTTAGAGGTTTGAATACACATGTTATCTTTTTCTTGGTGAATATCCAACTTCCTTTTACCAAATCACTTAATCCTATGTTATTCTACACATACTAAAACACAGATAATATGGTACAAAATTGACTGTTTACTTACTCTGTATTAGGTTCGTGGAATTCTACGTCTTCTGGGTTTTGATCACCAAACAAGTCATGAGTCTGCAGTTGAAATGGAGAAGGAGGAGCAGCTCATTTTGAAGAGTCTAAGGTGGAAAGGGAAAAATCTTGCTAAGAGTGTTCTTGATTCGGGCAAGCGTCATACAGAAACATCGGATGGTGTGCTTTTTTGAGATTTCTGTAGTTATAATCCTTTCCATTATTTTGATCTTGAAAAGGTGCTTTCACACACATGATGATAATGTAGCTATTGCTGCCTAAGAATGTTTACAGGGCAAGTGACAAGTGGTCTAAAAAGAGCTGGAAGCCTAAGATTTTATAGACCAAAATTCAAATATATCTTCTGTGATATGGATGGTATATCATTTGCTCTTTGCATATATCACTACTCTAGACATGTGTTTATATTTACCAGTGATATTTTTTAATTTAAAAAGGTACACTGCTCAACAGTAAAAGTCAAGTTACAGCAAGGAATGCAGAAGCTCTGAGGGAAGCAAGGTCAAGGGGAGTAAACATAGTTATTGCCACAGGGAAGGTACTACAAGTTCTTCATTTCTGTAATAACTTAACTGTCCCTTGCCAGCCCAGGCCAGATCTTCTGGATCACCCTGTTTCCACCATTGCTGCATCCTTTTCCAAGCCAAGCCAGATTCAAGTCTCAATTATAAAACTTGCATTACGCTAATCTTGGTAGAATATGTTAATAAAAATCCTCTATGAGGACACTTGATGTTTATTGTTTTCATTTTATGAGCTGAAAGGAAAAAATTACTACAAGTAGACAATCAAGAATACCCTCTGTTCTGCCAGCCTATTTACGTTTGGCCCTGTCATATTTCAGTAACTCAAAATGCTGATAATTGTTTCTCATACATGTTCATTTTGGAAATAGGCACGGCCGGCTGTCATTGATGCTCTCAATATGGTTGACTTGTCTGGAAGAACTGGAATTGTCTCAGAATCATCTCCTGGCATATTTCTTCAGGTTGGTGGAAAGTATTCATGGACAACACAATATTTCAAGAAATAACTTTAGGATACAGTGGTGAAAATGCGGCATCTTTACACTTCCTGGTAGCATATAATCTAATAGGTTGCAAATATGCTAATGGAGATCCTTGTATCATATTTTTGACTGAAGAGTGCATGCCACTTGCATTGTGACCTTTATGGCACCGTACTTAAATCTGTGTAAAATGAACAAAATTATTGAATGTTTTTTCTTTTACTCTTAATTTACGCCCTTTTTTCTTGAATTGAGTTAAAGCGTGAAATTTGGTTAAGTGACAGGGCAATCATTCTTACCCCCCTGCATTTTAATATCTGTTGAATGCATGTTGCTTGCAATACATCCTTTTGGTGCCCTAAATAAACTTTTGATGAAATGAAATATAGTTGAAGGTTTATTTCCTTTTGCATTTTAATTCTTTGCCTTTTTCTTGTATTTGTTGAGTGAAGTGCAAATGTTAGTCATGAGATAAGTCAATTATTCTTACCTCCCTGGTTTCAAAAGCTGGCTATACTGTGTTCATAGAACAGAAAGGCCGCTGCTGATGTTGCCTGTGCAGCCTTGCTAATTCGAAGCTTACATTCTACATTTTATGGAAAAGAACAAAAAAAAGCATGACAGCATCCTTTGATCAGGCCCTAGTGGTCTGTGCTTCTGCTCAGTCCTATAATGTGCTACCCTAAGTCAATGTTACCTTGTATTCAGTATATTAATATGCGCTATGCCTTTATTTTCCGAGCTCAGTCAATATTACCTTGTAACATCCTTTGATCAGGCCCTGGTGGTCTGTGCTTCTGCTCAGTCCTATAATGTGCTACCCTAAGTCAATGTTACCTTGTATTCTGTAATATTAATATGTGCTATGCCTTTATTTTCCGAGCTCACTGTTTCAAGACTACCGCGTTGTTCCTATCCAGTAGATAAGTGAAACAGTTTATTGTTCATGTGTGCATGATTCCCATTCTCATCAGATTGATGCTTTCATCTGTAGGGCCTCTTGGTTTATGGTTTGCAAGGAAGAGAAATTTATAAAAGGAATTTAGATCAAGAAGTATGCAGAGAGGTAAGCTACATTTTTCTTCCTTATAGGCATTGAGACCATAAATGTGCATACAAGAATAATTTAGATCCAAAAGGCTACACTTTCAGGGTTTGCCTACTTAATGATATATCACCTGGGATGTATCTCTCCAGCTAATGGACTAATTTAGATGCCCTCTTATGTCCATTTAATATATAGATGTTAGCTGGACAATGTAGAGTCTATCTTTCTACTCCATCCGTTCCAACATATAAGAATTTCTGCGTGTTTTCCAAAATGAATCTGGTGGGAGGGATGCCCGGATACATTTTGAAAAACTCGCAGAAATGCTTATATTTTGGAATGGAGGTAGTAATAGATAATTTTATTATCTTAGTATCCATCATTACCAATTTAAGTTAGCGCTTGCACTGTGTAGTGACACTATTGGCTTATTGCAGGCATTGTTATATTCTTTGGAGCAGAAGGTACCATTAGTAGCATTTAGCCAGGACCGATGCTTCTCTATGTATGATGATCCTTTGGTTGATTCTCTCCATTATGTGTATCATGAACCTAAGGTGTTTGCTGGTCCTTGGTCAAGTAAATTTTAGCTGTCATATTCCTATTAATTTGACTGTAGTTGTGACTCTTGTTGCAGGCTGAAATAGTCTCGTCTATTGATCAGCTTTTAGGAACAGCTGAGATACAGGTTCTGTGCTCTCTTAACAATTTTTAGAACACTTTCATGATTAGTTCAGCATGAATCATTTTAATGTTCCTTTGCTTAAATACTAAGAGCATCCGTCTAGATGACATTCTGGTTGGTGATTCATTTTCTCAAAATTTGTTCCAAGTGGTTGGTTCATAAAATAAGAAACTACTGGTTTAGTTACTATAAAAATACGGGCTTTCTTTTGGACAGGGTGGGGGAGGGGGTGTCCTAGTCCTACCATGTATTTTACTTAACCATAAAATAAATTAGGTTAATATATCTTATACAATTGGAACCCTTTAAATGCAGTTATTACTCTTCTCATAAAACCACATCGTCTCGATTGTTTCTAGCCTTTGGATGATTGATCTAAGGTGCAGACTACACAGAGCAATAAAGCGAGTCTTCTAGCTACAAACTATAAATCCACCTTGCATCTCATGTCTATCGTTTCGTCATGCACGTTTCTGGCAGCAATGTTGTATATTACAATCTCAACCATTTGGATAATCAAAGATTAATGTTCATTGAAGCAACTTGAAGGCAAAAAGATCTGCTTCGCTTAATTACTCAATAGATGTGCAAGGCTTATAGAAATGCGCAAACAGCCACTATATGAACCACTTCCAATTGAATAACAAATTGTGATTTGTGCTGCTGTCAACGGCTTCCGTGATCGAATGCCACTAGTCAATTTCTCAATATGAAATTCGTAATAGAAACCAATTTATGCAACAAACAAGTTGCTCATTTTGACTGTGGCTGACATTTTCATATATGGGGATTACTCTATTAGCAATTTGACGATGCTAAGATGTGTAGCTGTCTAGCTGACTGCATTATAATTTTCATGTTCAGAAAGTGCTCTTCCTTGAAACTCCTGAGGGAATTTCTTCTGCATTGAGGCCATTCTGGGAAAAGGCAATAGAAGGAAGGGCCCGTGTGGTTCAAGCACAGCCTGATATGCTTGAACTTGTACCTCCTGCAACTTCAAAAGGCAATGGGGTGAAGATTCTTTTGGACCACCTTTGCATTAGTCCGGATGAGGTATTAGTACTTTAGTTCTCTATTACATCTTATTGCATGACGGAATACAATTGATGTCATCACCTATCTAGTTCTTTCAATTATGAAAAACCGTCATTTAAATCTTGGTCATACATATGCCACAAAATAAAATATTTGAAGTCTGCACTGAGTTTTCCAAACCAATTGCCCAGTGATCTAGCGGTATAAGTAGATTTAAAATGGATATTAGACCTCTGATCTTCCATCAAACCATTGAAAGCCCACCTGCAATCCTTCTAACTTCAACTTTATTTTTTTCTTTTGCAAGGTAATGGCTATCGGGGATGGAGAAAATGACATAGAAATGCTACAGCTAGCATCATTGGGTGTTGCGCTTGCAAATGGGTCTGAGAAAACCAAAGCAGTGGCAAATATAATTGGTGCCACTAATGATGAAGATGGAGTCGCACAGGCTATTTACGACTATGCTTTCTAACAGCTGCTAACTCTAAGGCGTATTGGGATAGGATTATCTACTCTTTGGTTCTCCCCAGTGCCCTGGATTCACCATATAACAAGACTTGATCACCATCTATCCACAAGATAATACTGGGATGTGATCTGAAGCCCTGTTGGAGTCAAAACATTTTGAACTATTAGGCTTCGGTTCATTTTTTGGTTTGGCAAACATTCATGACCAGCCATGCTACAATTTGTGTGTCTGGAATATTTATAGAATTGAATTCCTTTTGTTTTCATCTTTGATGACCAAAGGACTCCCTTAACGTTAAGCTGTTCTTCTTCTTCTTTTAACCAAGGCAATTGGATGTACTGCAGACATATGCTTTAAATTTCGACAGAAGGCTGTTCATCATCCCCAGGCAGTCCAATGAAAAATTTCATTGTAGTATTTACAAACAGAATCGATGTCTCCTTGAACAAGACGACTCTCTGTATATGGCAGAGAACGAAATCCTCTTACATCCGTGACAGGCTAATATGCTTGTCAACAAAATCCTCAACGAAAAAAGAACAGAGATGAAACCCTGACCCCCCAAAAAAAAAACATTTCGATACTGTTCCTACTGATGATATCCGCTTTTGTTTACAGGAATTGGGGGAGGCCTATAGAGCATGCTTTTGGTGTTATTCCTGGCCATCAGATTTGCGCAAGAACTTCCAGACTTCTTGGCTATTGATGTGCTGTTTGCGCCAGGTATATGACAAGCTTCCTGGTTCCCATCCAGTGCTACATAGCTCTTGGATGATTTGATCTTCTTGTATGGATTCTCCTTCTTGCGTAGATCCTCTAGGCATCTCACCTCAGACATACATGCAAAAGATTGAGACTTTCCGTCGTAGTATTTGGATAATCCTTTCCTGCAAAGAACAACAAAGCACTTGCCCTGTGAGAAAATTTTCCTTTTGCTAGTACATCTATTGATACTAATATGCAACTCTTCTTCCCCAGGAACTTACTTGACAGGGAGTTGTGCCTTCATAGATGACAGATCGTAGAGGCTATCTGAATTCATCCTTCTCGCTGGCTGCTGCGCAAACTGGTCTTCTTGAGCTTCAGCTTCCTCGCTGTCTGAAAATTGAGCCTCATCATCGGAGTCGCCTGAGATGGACGATGATGTCTCGAACAAGTCTTCATCTTCTTCTTCACGGTATACTGGAAGGACCGCAGCTCCACCGAATTTGCCCATGCTCGCAGTTTTTCTGGCTTCTGGAACAAAGACACCGAAAGAACAGGTACGCTTTGTGTATAGAACTATGGATATATTCTTCTTCCTCTCTTGCTTCCTCTCTTTCACAATCTTTACAACGTCCGGTGGGGAGGGTGGGTGTATATATAGCTCCAGCTGAAATGGGATAACGCTAAGCTGCCTTCTTTCAAACACTGCACAGTGCCCTTTGACTAATATAATCTTACGCAATTTGCATCCATGACATCACCTATTTGTTGTGTTTACATGGACTAGTTAGGTCTTTTCCAGAACACTGACATGGACCCATGAGCATGGCTGCTTGTGTGCCTTTGTCCCAGTTTTTGCCGAAATAAAAGAAAGTAATGAAAAAAGAGCGTGAAAGTTGGTTGGCCACTTCCACATGCTTTCCCGGATTCTGCTGCTGGTACCCCTGATCTGATCTTATCTTCTTAGTTTGTTGAATGGGACCCAGATTTGTTCTTATATCCCTTTGGCAAGTTGGTTTTCTGAGACTGACTTGTAGGCCATGGCATGTTATGGTGAGGATGATGCCTCATCATGTTAATTCTTTTTTGTGGGGAGCTGAGCGAGGACACGAGGCGCGCTACTGTTGGCTTATGATTCTCGTTGCAGGCTGAGTCGGTGGCCGAGGTAGAACGCAACTAGATCTTTCAGGATAAACCTTTTCATTACTTAACCCGGAGTATTTTGGGGAAATCACGCTAATAGTAGAACTTTGGTGCCTTCAATTTTTTACTATAACAACCTGTTGTTTTTCTACTTTCTGAACAGTTCGAAATGGTGAGATTTCTAAGTAGTATTAATTCCGTTACGTCGACGAGGGAATTACGGCTCTTTTAGTCCTTGATAACTGCCAGAAAATACTCTTGTGCCTCCTAATTCGGGACAAATTTCAGCATACGAACAGTGTGAGTGGAGCACTAGCTGCACAAGGGGTCCTGTAAGTTAACTGTTAATTTACGTAATCTCGAACAGTCTTAGCTTTCAAAACAGAGACCTTTTTCCTCATTTCCTTCAGGATCACTGCTCACTGGTTCCCCACATACTCATGTTTCTCGTTTCAGCAATGGGTAAATTGAGATTCCATGGACCCCCAATCAGAGTTCGGTGAGTAACACGTGTATGGTTTTCCGCATGACAACTGTGATTGCACTTCGCTGTGTTACTTAGCCTCCATTACACGCAATTTTGCGAGAGAAAACGAGAGGCAACTAACATACGTCCAGCGCTCGAAATAAAGTTGTATTGCATCGCATCATTGGTAACAGTGCTAATGCCTGTCCATTAGAACTCACTAGATGCTGCTCAACTTGAGCTGTGTTTAGTTCAGTGTAAAGTTTAGATTTTGGTTGAAATTGGAGATGATGTGACTGAAAAATTATGTGTATATAACAGGTTGATGTGATGGAAAATGACTGAAATTTAGATCTAAACTTTGGATCCAAACTTTAGATCTAAACACAGCCTTAGAGAAGCCGATACACGTTCCTGCGGTAGGATACTGTCGATCTTAGCCACATTGTCATGTATCTGGGGTTTCTTTAAGACTTGAGAACTTAATCAAGTATTTTGATGTAGATAGTATAATCTACAAACGCATATATAATTCGACACGACTAGGACCTAACCCAACGCGACGTGGTGAGCTGTTCAAAACCGGACACCTGTCGCGCGATCCGTGTACGCGCCAAGGTGCATGTTCGGTGGGCGAAACCAACAACAGCACCTCGCACGTCTGCCATTAACACGAACTCCTGATAATAATCTAAAAAATGCTTTTATAAACCGACGAGACAGAATGCCCTGGGTACACATGGCACGGACAGCATTTCCGGGGACATGGCCACAGGTTTGATTAGTGGACCAACAAAACCGGCGACATGCTAATCTCTTACTCGTCATCTCGTGTCCGCGTGTTGCTCTGCACGAAGGCTGTCTGTCCACGTTCTAGAGATGCAAATTGTGTTGCAGATCAAAGCCCAGAAATGCGCTCCTGCTGTCTTTGCACTTTTGATCGCTTTTTTCATTTTGTTCTCGAGCCAATTGCATGTCCTAATCCGTGCCATTAACCTCAGATTTGTAGTCAAGGGATGGCTGCTTAGAATCTGTACTATGGATATTGATGCCCCCTTATCCTTAATCCTCCTTATCCAGGCGTGGACTGCTTCAAGCTTCGCGTGGTGGGCAAGATGAAAATATCATCCCAAGTAGTGTTCCATGACGTCTCACTCCCGTAGCGAATTTTTGACTTGTTTACATAGGGTGAGTTTGAGGAGGAGGAGATTGAGAAGATTAGGAAGATATGCAAAATGAGATGAACCATTAGCGCATGATTAATTGAGTATTAACTATTTTAAATTTTAAAAAATAAATTAATATGATTTTTTAAAGTAACTTTCCTATAGAAAATTTTTATAAAAAATATACCGTTTAGTAGTTTGGGAAGCGTGCGCGTGAAAATCGAAACAAACTCACTCACTTTCTTCCGCTGCCGAACGCAGCCATATTGTGCTCGTGGTTGGGGAACGGAGCTTCTCTTCCGGAAACATTCAAACACGAGCTTGCTACAAGTATTATTGAGCTCGACGTACACGTACGAGCCTTCCTCCCGGCTGCATCTATCTCCTGTCAGGTCTGAATTTTTCCTCATCTAGCTAACCTTTTTGTTGCGACTTAAGACTATTCCCAGGTAGAAATAGGATTTTTCCTCTAGAACCTTTTCGTGCGTTCAAAACGCGTCGACCCTGGATAGAGCGCAAGCCAACCAACCGCGCTCTGACCGGCTTGGCTCGCGCGCGCGGAAGATTATCATTGGATTTGGAACAACACATGTTTATTCCGCTCACTAAACATGACCGGTGGCCTGGGCGAGAGCCATCCATCATCGATCACCCAAAAGACGCGTTTGGCTCGTAGTCGTCTTATAATCCCAAGCGATAAGGGTTCGCGGATCGTGCCGGGATCCGGCGAAAGCGACCGAGCGCAGTAGCATCGCGCGGCGCGCTGAAATCATGTGGCACGAGGCCGGAGGGAGCCTGCGATTTTTGCGTGGACCACGGCTGTACTACCTGTCCAGGCCGCGCGCCAGCCGCCGGGAACGTGGTCTGCGCGCGCTCGGACGAAACGCGCGCATGTGGATAGCTCGCGGGGATGGGATCGGCTCGGCGCCGCGTCGCTGTTCGCCCGATTTTTATTTTCGATCTCTTCGGCGGATCTCTCGCCTGTTCCGTGCGAATCCGGACGGGCGGGCTGAACCGCCTGTGCACAAGCCAGGCTTGCAAATTGCAAACCCCGAGACGCGTCCGCGTCTCCGCCTCTCACGCGCGCACGTCCGGACGCGCCGCGCGGAACCTGACGATTTTTTTTTTGTTTCCTTTTCCGTATCCGAGGGGCGAGGGCGGCCAAGCCAAGCCGGCGGCCGCGCGCGCGCGCAGGCGACGGCGTCTCCACTCGTCGTGGGCGGTCGACTCGCCTACTATAATCGGTGAGCGATCCATCCAGCACAGGAAAAGCCGGAAACCCGGGTCGTCTCTCCTACAGCGCGCGTGGAGAGATGTACCGCGGCTCGTGTAGGGCTCGTGCTTGGTCGGAGTCTGCATGCGGGATGTTCCTCTTGGGTTGGGTGCCGTGGCCGTCATGGGAGCGGACTCCGGTGCTCCACTGTAGTGGATGGGCGAACCGGAATAACCAAAAAGACGAGAAGGACGTGAAGGCTTTGATGGGCGCGAGCCCAGTAAGAGCAACGTCAATAGCCAACTATTGACTCAAAACATCTAAAGCCAATCTAATAACTCATTCATACAATAATTAATTATAAAAATATGCTACACCATTAATATCTGGTCTCACCTCTCATACACACGTAACATCTTGGAGTCCGTGTTGCAGCTGGCTACAAATCTGTAGCCCGCTTTCTTCTCTCTTCTCTTTTCTTCTCGATATATGGTTATAGCCGGCTTATAGCCTGCTATTGTACATGCTCTAACAGTGGATGCCTTAGGGCACCCACAATGGTTATCTATAAGCTCTCTACAACAGATCCATGTCAGCATATTTTCCTACTTAGAAGAGATTAAATGAAGAGATAGAGCAAAGCTATCTACTAACATGGAAATAGTTTATAGAGAAAAACAAGGCAATGGATTAGAGAGCTATAGATACCCATGTAGACATACCATTGAAGTGGTTTATTATTAATTTAGTCTATTGCTGAGATGTACATATTTTATAGATAGCACATTACTTTACCATTGCGGGTGCTCTTATGTATTCCGTTGAGACATTGCAACGGATTCATTCATGCCGCGTGCGAATCCTGCACACTGTATAACTGCATGCGAATCATGTGTGCTAGGCATGTAACATACTCCGTATTTCTTTGTTTCAGATAGTTGCGTACAGGGTTCGCTAAACCGTTCAAGATGAGCTTATCATATCACACGGTTTAACGGATATTACGGTAAACACGGTTACCACAAAACCGTACGGTTATTACGAGATATACAGTGGTTTAAAAAACTTTAAACGTTATTACACGTGATAATCGCACAATTTTATAAACCCTACCATCCCTAGGGAAAAAGTACATTTGATAAAACAACCTAGAGTAAGTGATATACCAGATGTGGCTATCACCTTCAATTTTATCCATATCATTCAAACAAAAAATAAGAGGCAACATATACAATATGTCACCTCTAATACACAAATACCAATATCTCTAATACTCTCATAATTTTTTTAAATTTGTGTGGAGGTTGACTCTTGATTTAGGCTCAAAGTAGGTTTATAGTAGACTATAAGTCAACTGTAAACTTACGTGGAGGAGAAAGAATTTTTAAAAAATAAAGAGGATTGTCTCCAATGCAATAGCTAGTTATTCACATATTTCAAATATATTAAAGGCATAGGGAGAGATAAAGAGAGAGAAGAAAAATAGAGATAAAATTATAGCTTTTTCTACTATAATATGAGCTCATAGTTGGCTTTAGTATTGAACTTGCTCTCATCATCTCTCTCCCCACTTCTCTCCTCCAACTCATCGCTCAATTATATGTGATATTTTTAGGGGCAATACATGAATCATTATAACACTTGCTCTTAGAGCAGGTACAATAGCAGGCTATAAGCCAGCTACAAACATATTTTAAGGAGATAAATCAGAAGAGAGAAGAGCAGCGGGCTACAGATTTATAACCAGCGGTAGCACGTACTCTAAGATGCAATGTGTGTATGACAGGTGGGACCAGATATTAATAGTGTAGTATGTAACTATTGTATGAATGGGCTATTAGATTGACCATATATGAGTTGAAGCTACTATTTGGCTATACTATTAAACTTGCTCATATGAGATTCTATCTTTTTAAGGAAAAAAGAGCTAAAGGATGTGTTCGTTACTCCAGTTTTTTATCTTTTACTTTCTCATTTTATTTAAATGTGCTTCCGAACAAATAAACAATGTGTTTTTCAAAAAAAAAAGAAAGTTATAGAGTTGCTTAAAAACCATATTAATCTTTTTTTCTAAGTTTTTATGAATAATACTTAATTAATCGTGCAGAGCAATATTATTTTCCGTGTGAAAGGAAAGATTCGATGCTGTGTAATGCCGAACGCACCCAAGCCTCTCGTCGAAGCTTATCTACCGTAGTTAAATTTTAAAATTTAAATGTTAATCTGAGAATAGAATTTGGTGTTATTTTCACCGTGGTCCATTTCTTAGCATTTATTTTAAGCCGCTAATAATATACTCTCTTTGTTTCACATTGTAATAAGTTAATCTAGGTTTGTCATACGTCAAAAAAAAAATTAAACTCAACCAATTTAACAGAAAATTACAAAAACATTTCTGACATAAAATAAATATACTATAAAATATATTGATTGATGGATTCAATAAAAATACTTTAGTGTTATGGATGCTAATATATTTTTTCTATAAACACCCAAAGTAACTTATAATATGAAACGAACAGAACAGAGTAGATGTGTGAAAGTTTTTGCTATAAATTATTTTGGTTATCTTTTTGCATGGCTTATCAGTCGTACCTCAAAAGATCAAACTATATGCCTTTCAAGATGAACCTTAAGGCACTGTTGCACACCCGTTAACGATGGATTTACTGTAAAAAAAACAGAGAAAAACCACAACATATAACCCGCACAATTAAAAAAAATCAAGATCCGTTACAAATAGATCGAATAACATGTGGATACTTTTTTTATATCATGACAAAATATTGGCAATGTTGAAGTCTAGATGGAATTGGCATCACCAATATTTTAGCAAACTATTTGTTTGATGGCATATTTTTTTAAGCAAACCAAACATTTGCAAAGTACTACTACGTCCCTCATATAAGTTGTTTTAGTTTTGTTCTTAGTTAAAATTCTCTAACTTTGATTGGTTTTAGATTATTTTTTAAAATAATATTTTTAAAAGAAAACTTCAAATGTTATAGATATTGGTATATTTTATTTTTATAAATTTGGTCAAAGTCCAACTTATAACATAACTTAAGCACCTTACATCGGAGATAATAGGTGCTACTCCTATTTTAAACGTATCCTCAGCTCGGCGCTGGCCGACCAGCGGTCCAGCAGTACTATACTATTGCAAATTGTAATGCCGAACTTATCAGGCGAGCTACTAGTTCAAAGCTTCCCGTCTAGAACATACGTTTACGTAGGGCAGCAACTTGCGAAGTCCATCCTCGCGCGTTTTGGCTCTCCTCAAGGGCGTTTCAGTGGGGAGTACGGCTGACCCGATTGTTGAGACGAGTGGCGGTTTCAACTCTCAACTGACGGAAGGGGAGACGCACGCATCGTCATCTGACCGGCCGCTCACCCGATGAGGCGAGCGATTCGATCGGATGGGCGGATCGATTGGGTTGGGTTGCATTGGATTGGATTAGGCGCGGGAATCAGGTGGCGACGGACGGGTGGAAGTTAGGACGGCAGCGCAGCTGCAAGTTGGCCGGTTTCTTTTTGTATTTCTCTGGCGTGGTCGGCTGGTTCAGCTAGCCGGTCAGATGCATGGAGCGGATAGAGTCGATTTCTCTTGTACGAGTAGATCACGGAAGGAATGATGATATTTTTCGTACATAGGCCTAGAGAATTTTTAGGGCGTTTCGTAGTGGATGGGTCAATGTATGGAGCACTGTGTTTTAATAAGACGGGAAAGCTGGAATCCAAGTAGAAACTCCTGGAGACACCGCCGCGCCGGGGGGACAAGCATCGTGATCGGTAGGAAGGCGATGAGCGGGAGAACAACGATACTTGCTTAGGTCGAGTACGTTAGATCTTCCGCGTTCTTTTCGGCAATTCGGCCCACTGAACACGGCTGGTCTTGCGGCCCACAGTAGCGGTTGGCAATGTCAGTTTATTGACTTCCTGAGCTCAAGCTACGCCTCTCTGACCATGGAATCGTTTTTTTTTTTCTTTCTCGAAACAAAAATACAAACATAAAGCTCGTGTACATACTTCCCATTCGAAACTTGAGACAGGTGAAAATTAAGCAAGGGCACGTAAAATAAAAAAAATATTAACGCATGATTAATTAAGTTTTAATTATTATAAATTTAAAAATAGATTTATTTGATATTTTAGAGCAACTTTTTATATAAGGTTTTCACACAAAACATATCGTTTTTCAGATTAGGAAAACATACTAACGAAAATAAAGTACAATCTGCATCTTAAAAAAAAGACCTCACTTTTATAAGGGCCCCTTTGATTTGGAGGAAGATCATATAAATTTTGGATAATTTCAATCCTATAGTAAAATTTCATATGAAAACCTTTGAAACAAAAGATTGAATTATATGTTATCTTTTGAAATTCCTATGGAATGAACAATCCTATAAAGATTTTGGAGGAAATTTAGTAAGAGCTACAACCTCTTGGAAATATCCCTTTGAGTCTATCTTGCTCGTCCGATTCCTATGTATTTCCTGGAGTCCAATCAAATGATCATTTTTGTATTTTTCCTATATTTTGCAATTCTCTGTTTTGCACTTATATTTCTATTAGAATCCTATATTTTTCCTATTGCTCTATTTTTGTGTACCTATGATATAATTATAAAGGGGTCCCGAAGGAACACACGCACGCTACCTCTACGTGCATTTATGAGATATTGTACTAGCACATCTTTTGATTAACAAAATCATTATAAACATCTAGCTATCGAAGGATACATCACCTGTGATAGAAATAAATGAACGTATCGTGTAGGATATGTTTGGTTCGATACGATTTAAAAAATGTAGTTTTGAATTTTATAAAATTTTGATAGTTACCAATCCAAACATACGTTAAGGCTCGATTCTGTTTATCTGATTAGATGATAGACGATATATCATTAGGTTTTGTGATATTTACAAACGAATGAACTAATTATTATAACTATTATAAAGTTGAAGTGTTTTTAAATACTATCAAACTTGTACATAAAAAAGTTCTGCAAAAATCGTACGTTTTACTAGTAATTTTGTAGCTTAACAAGCTTATTCATCATGATAATTTATCCTGTGAAAGGAAAATACCCTACGTTACCTATCCCAACTTCCCAAGTCGTGTAATTCTGTAAATTCTCTCACCTAACACCACACAAAAGTGACGAGGCTTTAAACTTAAAACACTTTCGCATGCTTGAACGTGCCAGCTTCAAAGCAAACAGACCCTGTGTTTTGAAGGGAGAAATTGCAACATATGGTGAAATGAACGACGGACGACGGACTGTGCAATGGCCCATTATCTCACTGGGCCCGGTCGTGTGCTGTTTAACCGCAGATAGAGGATGATGAATCTTGTTAGGAAGAAGATTATTTTACCTCCCTCAAGTAAGAGCTGAGATATAATCGAAACCCTCATCCACAAAACCGGGTCAACTTATCGTCTACTGTAAGACACGGTTTGGACATTGGTTTCGTCATACATAACGGAAAACACAAGAATAATAAAAAATAATGGACCTCGCGTGTTAGTGTTAGTAGGTTAGAAAAATTAAAACAAGTTATGTGACACCCACATGTCAGGAGTACTTTCTCCTAGCTTGACTCATCCACTCAGTCTCTATGCATCCTATCTTGGTGGAGAGGAGAAGTGTAGGAAGAGCTCGCCGGTGGTGCATGTAGAGAAGGCGGCGATACTCAATGGAGAAAGAGGAGATAGAGCTCGTGGCCGAGGTAGTGCTTGGCATTGGAAATAACTAGAGGCTCAACACCTTTCCGAGGACTTCCTCCTGTTGTTCCAAGACTGCCTTTATCTTGGGTATGCTGTAGCCCCTATGCCATCATCGGGCCTAGCCGCGCACTTGTTAGATCGATAGTACGGAAGCTACTCACATCGTGCCCGTCAGTTGCCGCTGCTCGATGGACTAGCACGATTGGGGGCGGCGAAGGGTGGCAAGGCCTAGATCGTGAGACCATCGTTGCTGTGCTTCCCGATAGCTACCGCCTGCGTCTACCATCCCAAAAGATCTCCCGACGACGACGAGTTTATTTTCCACCTCTTCTTTCCTCTATCTCCATCTGCCACCATGGTCGATCTTGTGCCCGTGGCCCACTCATCGAGTACTCGATTTTGCCACTGTTAGCGCCTTGCTCTTTGGCGGCGGCGGCCTGCTCGCTTTCCTCCGTCGTAGATTGACGAGTAACTATGAACTAGGACAATGTGCCATGTAGGAGTGGATAACGAGCCAGCTCGCCTCGGCTCATTAACCTTAACAGGCTAAAAGCCTAGCTCAGCTTGGCTCGAGAGTTGGCTCGTTAAACTCATTAATATATATTTACCAACTTCACAATTTCAATTTTACAAGTTTACCATGTATAAATATAATAATAAACACTACTATCTCCATCACAGTATTAGTGCATCCAGAATATAATGTGATATATCTTAGAACTACGAGTCTTGGATGCACTTAAGTTAGGACGGAGAGACTATCTAATAATGAATTCACTAAATACAAATAGTCTGGATATAATTAAATGACTAAACACTACTTAAGAAGCACTAAGTATACATGAAGATATGACGATCTCTTATATTAAAAATGCGTTTGAACAAAACAAGATAGCTATAAGCGCATGATTAATTAAGTTTTAATTATTACAAACTTGAAAAAAAGATATATTTGATATTTTCAAACAACTTTCATATAGAAAGTTTTCGCATAAAACACGTTGTTTATTAGTTTGAAACCAAGGTAAAATCTTCATTTTTTTTTGAGAAAAGAACATGACCTAAGTCTCTCCATAAAAAATTCTTAAGCATATGTTATTTTCTAGCTTTTTAAAAGAGAATGATATATTTGTAGTCTTCATATATCCAAGACTTAAATGAAGATGTTGTTTTTTGGTTTTGTAATTCTAGGTTAAATTGATAATCAGAACCGAAACAACCATTTTAATATTCATTTTTTTACATGTATACGTATAATTGCCTTTTTTACGTAGTACTTACATATATCTACCTATAATAGATCTTGTTATGACTATACAATGGATTTTGGCTATATATTTATATATTTAGTATAATAAAATTAAATAGACTTATATTCAGATTTATTGTATTAAGATATATTATACTCTATTCGTCCAAAAAAATTAACCTAGGACTGGGACGTGACATAATTTTAGTATAGTTTTTTATTTTTTTAATGGAAGGAGTAGTGTTCATAAGACCATCAGTGACGAGCACCCACCACCAGTCCGATCTGATCATTTGTGAACCGTCTGATATGTGGAGAAACAGTACAACCTGAGGTGGGCTTTAAATAACGCCTCCGCTTCCCAAAACGCCAAAAAGCGCGCCAAACCAAGGGACGCTGCCTTTGCCGCTGCGGGACGGGCCCACGCCGTGTGTGTTTTTGCGGGCGGACTGAGCTTACCGATGCGACCTGTCCCTGTCACTCCCGCCTCGGTAACCGGCGCGCTACCCTCGCTTTCGCTTGCTGCAAGAGCGCATGGCCGTGGACTCCATGGACCCCCTCCTCCTACTACTACTGGGAGAATGGGCCCAAGCTCCTGAACCAGAAAGGGTTTTCTCAAGCATTTAAGCGACTGTTTTCTCAAGCAAAGCATCTACCCAAATGAAAACCAGGAGCCCAGGATAGAATATGTCGCTAATGAGCCTGTCTAAACATGGTAAAGTACACTCCACACGAGTGAAGAAGCATCAAAACGCGTAAACGACCCGGTTCTAAAGTCATTTTTTACCGCGGCTCCTCAGCTCGACCGACATGTGGTGGTCCATGTAAAAGAATCTCCCCAGCCGCAAACATTCTCGCATTCTCCACGACTCCACTAGGCACACTTTTTTTTCTCTCTCTCTTGGTCCGATTACCACTGATACGGACGTGGGCCGCTTTTGTTTGAACACTCTCAACCCAATTTTATAACGCCCACCTCGCGTCCGCCTCGGCACGGTCACGCACGCACTCCACTGCACTGCACTGCCCGCTTTGTTGCTCTGTGCCTGTGGGCTGTGGCGTCTGTGACCGTCAGGCGTCAGCTCGTGTCCTCGCCTGCTCGTCCTCCTTCCTCTCCGCTGGTGCTCTCTCTCTCTTCCCTCCACGACTCCACGGACGGTCAGGGCAAGGGCACGGTCTCGCACCGAGCCACGGGCGCACGCATCGCGAAAGCGCGGCCACCGGCTTGTGTTGGGTAGGAGGACTGGCAGGGGCACCAGGCGGCGGAGCGGAGCTCGGGGGCTCGGACGCCAATGGCGCATGTGGCTTTTGTTGCGCTCCTCTTCTTGCTGCTCGTCGGTGAGTCGTTCAACCACACCGCGTTCCTTCTTCCGTTGCTCTCGCTGTTTGCGTAGTAGTGATACTTTTGTGGGGAGAGTGTTCAGTGAGTGAGTGCTACTGCTAGATGCCTTGCTTGCCGGTGAGTGTAGCAACCTGCAGATGTGGGACAAGAATACGATTCTTCTTGTTTCATGGTCCAGTTGTTACGATGCACATTGAACTTGTTCGTTCTTTTGGGGTGAAATCACTCATTTTATCGATGTGTATTTCAAGATTGTTTCTTTTTTTTTGGGAGATGAAGAAATGGAAGAGAAATGATCACTAAAACTATGAAAAATGCATGATTGCAAATGTGGCTTTTGCAGGGCATTGCCTCGGAGGCAAGGTTGGCATCTGCTACGGCCGCAACGCCGATGACCTGCCGGCGCCGGACAAGGTGGTGCAGCTCATCCAGCAGCAGTCGCTCAAGTACGTGCGCATCTACGACACCAACATCGACGTCATCAAGGCCTTCGCCAACACCGGCGTCGAGCTCATGGTCGGCGTCCCCAACTCCGACCTCCTCCCCTTCGCGCAGTACCAGTCCAACGTCGATACCTGGCTCAAGAACAGCATCCTCCCCTACTACCCGGCCACCATGATCACCTACATCACCGTCGGCGCCGAGGTCACCGAGAGCCCCGTCAACGTGTCCGCCCTCGTCGTGCCTGCCATGCGCAATGTGCATACTGCCCTCAAGAAGGCCGGCCTGCACAAGAAGATCACCATCTCGAGCACGCACTCGCTCGGGATACTGTCCCGGTCGTTTCCGCCGTCCGCGGGGGCGTTCAACAGCAGCTACGCCTACTTCCTGAAGCCGATGCTGGAGTTCCTCGTGGAGAACCAGGCACCGTTCATGGTGGATTTGTACCCCTACTATGCGTACCAGAACTCACCAAGCAATGTCTCGCTGAACTACGCGCTGTTCTCGCCGCAGTCTCAGGATGTGATTGACCCCAACACCGGACTGGTTTACACAAACATGTTCGATGCGCAGATCGATTCCATTTTCTTTGCACTGATGGCTCTGAACTTTAAGACTCTGAAGATCATGGTCACCGAGACAGGGTGGCCAAACAAAGGGGCAGCTAAGGAGACCGGAGCAACACCTGACAATGCTCAGACCTACAACACTAATCTCATTCGTCATGTTGTTAATGACAGCGGCACACCTGCAAAACCTGGGGAAGAAATTGATGTGTACATTTTTTCATTGTTCAATGAGAACAGGAAACCAGGAATTGAGTCTGAGAGGAACTGGGGGCTGTTCTTCCCTGACCAAAGCTCTATATACAGTCTAGATTGGACTGGCAGAGGCAATGTGGACATCATGACTGGAGGAAACATTACAAATGCAAATGGTACTTGGTGTGTTGCTTCTGCTAATGCGTCTGAGACAGATCTACAGAATGGTTTAAATTGGGCATGTGGACCAGGCAATGTTGATTGCTCTGCTATTCAACCGAGTCAGCCCTGCTACCAGCCTGATACATTGGCATCACATGCTTCATATGCCTTCAACAGCTATTATCAGCAAAATGGAGCTAACGATGTAGCTTGTGACTTTGGCGGTACTGGAGTGCGGACAACTAAAGATCCAAGTAAGTTGCCACCATTCGTATGAAATCTATATCGGTTATAGTACCATTTTACAATTCCTATGTACTACCTACTAGTGGATGTTTTGGTGAGGTCTGCATCATAGTGTTGTAGCTCAATGAAAGCATATAACTGGAACTAGCATGTGCTGATTATGACCTGTTTATGATGGTAAGTGGTAACATAGGTCCTTGACCGAAATTGTAGTGATAGCTGATAGATAAGCTGGTAATAGATGCTGCAATACTGGCTAAATTTCTGACTTGAACTAATATTCAAATGTTTATGGTTTTTGGTGACATGGATAATACATATGTAAGTATGTAACTGTAATAACATGCTTGTTGTCAATTTGAGTTGTCCGTTATATTTTTCTGGTTCGCTGTTCTCTTGTGCATTGCTTTGTCTTGCATTATCTCTTGGGAGTTTGCTAAGTGTTGATAAGTATTGTTGATTTGGCATGTATGGTATTCATGCTCTGCTCTATTTCACTAGTTAATAGTATTCTCAATGTTCCAACTCTGTTGATCTTGTGGTGAGAACACTAATAATGTTCGTAGGAAATTCCTAGCCCTTGTGCATGGATCAGCACATGCTTTTGTAAATCATGGATATCAAAATTTGATGATGGATATTGTGTATTAATATGGGTTACCGATGGGTAGGTTGCTGGTCCTTAGACCTTAGTCCTTCAAAATGCTATGTGGAAGTGGAACAACCTTCAAGACCAAACTAAAATTATAAAGATATTGATGGTTACATCCATGCCAATTATTGTTACAATGGAGATTTTGCATACGCTCGATTGTTTAGTACTACTAGAATATAAGATGAAGGTATATTGAAATGTGATGATGAATTGTTTTGCTTGCGTGCAGGTTATGACACTTGTGTTTATATGGCTGCCGGGTATGGAAAAGCTTTCTCATATCTTTGTTCAATTTTTTTGAAGCATTTTTTCACCAACTCCTTTGAGAAATAGTTCTGCTGACTATTGTTTTTTCCTCCCTTGAAGGAGTAAGATGAGCACAACAAATTCATCCAACCTTCCAGTTCAAAGTGGGTTCAGCCCATCGCGATTCGACAAAAACTTCTACCTGTTGTTCTCCATGCTACCCATTATGATTGCTGCATGCATTGTGTGATATGTTCGGAGAGAGATCTTGCAGAAGCCTTTTGCCATGGAGGATGGAACGGTAATCGCCTGATACTGGAAACCAGTACTGGTTTGTTTGTCATAGTTAGCGGAGTGTTGTAGTATGACTATGTAGTAGGAAACTAGGAATTCTCTTGCCTTGCGCGGACAGCATATATGAGTTAGCATTATGAACTAGGAACATTGCAGATGATGTCTCTTGGTAGTTATAATCCTATTATGCTCGCTGGATTTTTCAGTGCCACTAATTCTTTGCTGCTACCTTTTTTTGGGGACATGTTTGCTGCTATTCTTCACATGATCTGATCATCACATATAATAGGGGGGCTAATGGGCGATTGACCGATCGGTTTGCCCCCCCCCCCTCCCCCTATACTCCTCCCTCTTCTCCCCCTTCCTCCTCCCCTTCTTCTCTTTCTACTACAGTACACCACACAATTTTTTTTAAAAAACAAAAGTTAGAAAAATTTATGTATAGAAATACTATATATAAAAAAATTGAATTTAAATTCAAATTTAAATCGGGTATGTAAACTTTTGACTTATAAACTTTGGGTCTATAAATTTTAGTTGTATAAACTTTAGATGTATAGAAATGCTATATATAGAAAATATTTGAATTCAAATTCAAATTTGAATCAGATATAATTTAAATTTAAATTTGAATCGGGTATGTAAACTTTTGACTTATAAACTTTGGATCTAAACTTTAGATGTATAGAAATACTATATATAGAAAATATTTGAATTCAAATTTGAATTAGATATAATTTAAATTCAAATTTGAAGCGGGTATATAAACTTTTGACTTATAAACTTTAGGTGTATAAACTTTAGATGTATAGAAATACTATATATAAAAAAAAATATTTGAATTCAAATTCAAATTTGAATCGGATATATAAACCTTTGACTTATAAACTTTTGGTCTCTAAACTTTAAATGTGTAAACTTGAGGTGTATAAACTTTAGGTGTATAAATTTACTAAAATAGAAAAGTAATGCGGTGACAAAAAAAGAAAACCAGGTGGAGGGTGGGGGGAGGGGATCGATCGCTGTCCTAACCCGAACAGCATTTCCGCATATAATATCGTCTTGCACCTGTGGCTCTGAACTCAATTGCTCTTGGGCTGCACCGAAAACTATTCAGCCCAAGATTTGTTTTCTTCTCATTTTGTTATGTTTAGCCCAGGGGAAAAGGTACACCCAAGGTCCCTCAACCTTGTCATCGAGTTACAAAATCGTCCCCTAACCACAAAACCAGATATCTAGCGTCCCTTGACTAGTTAAAACCGGTCACAATAGATCCTTCGGTGATTTTGACCCCGGTTTTGTCCTACGTGGCAACTGAGACAGCGTGGGACCCACATGGTGCCTAAATGTCAGGCTGAGTCATTTCTCTCCCCCTCCTCTCTAGTCTCTAGTCTCTTCCTCGGTTCCTCCTCTCTCTCTCTATGTGGGTCTGTAGGCCGGTCGGAGGTGCGAGGCGGGAGAGGAGGGCGGTGCCGCGACGGCGGCCGGCGGCGGCCGCGGTGGGGAAGCACGGCGGCAGCCCGGTGGAGAGGAGGAGGAGGCTGGTCTGCCGGCGCCGGAGCTGTGCGGTTTGGTTTGGTTGGTTGGTGAGGGGATTCAGGGATTGGTTTGGTGTTTAGTACTGTACGTGCACGATGGCGACGTGGAGGAGCTTGCCGCGGAGGCCGACGGCGATGGAGATGGCGGCCATGACGGCCGGGCCGGTCAGGAACCTCACCGTCATGGCGAACGTCGCCACCTTGTTCCGGCACGCGATGATCCGCGGTTGCAGCGCCATGAACAGCCCTGAGAGTGAAGAAACGTGTTTGTGTTGGTAAGTTGCAAGAACTGTGTTGTGAGGTAAGGTGAGGAGGAGAATGAACCGAGGCTGAACATGGCCATGCCATGGCCGGCGTCGGAGAGGATGGAGATGGATTTCAGGAGATTGATTTCCCATTGTGATTATCGATGGCCTGCATTGCTCCATCGATTCTACAGTGAGGACGGAGCCGAGCATCGGGGAGGCGGCCGTGGGGAGGGTCGCGCAGGGGACCAAAGTCCTGGCCGAGGGCGGTCACGATAGAATATTCCGGTATGTGTTCAGCGCGCCGCCCGACGAGCAGCTCCGCAGGTCCTACGCATGCTACCTCTCCACCTCCGCTGGCCCACGACTGTTCCTCATCCGCCGGGCTGCCGCCGTGCTTCCCCACTGCGGCGGCCGCGGCCGCCGGCCGCCGTCGCGGCGCCGCCATCCTCCTCTCCTGCCTCGCCCCGTCGACGCCCGCGCCGTCCGCGCACGTCCGTGCCTCCCCGTCGACGCCCGCGCCGTTCTCGCCTCGCTACCGCCTGCCACTTCCCCGAGCCCATCTTTGGCCGTCGCGGAACTCCGCTGGGCTGCCGCCGCCGCCGGCCGCCGTCGCGGCGCCGCCCTCCTCCTCTCCCGCCTTGCCTCGCCGAGTCGCCGACTGGCCTAGAGAGAGAGAGAGAGGAGGAACCGAGGAAGAGAAGAGAGGGAGAGAGATGATTCAGCCTGACAATGTGGGGCCTATATGGTCCCATGCTGACTCAGCCGCCACGTAGGACAAAACCAGGGTCAAAACCACCGAACGACATGTTGTGACCGGTTTTGACTGGTTAAGCGATGCTATGGTTTTGCGGTTAGAGGACGATTTTGTAACTCGATGACAAGTTGAGGGACCTTTGGTGTACTTTTTCCTAGCCCAGGATGTGTGTCGGACAGGCTACGTTTAAGCCCACAGTCCTATATATGGACTGGCCCAAGCCTTGAAATGTTAGACCCACGTGGTCCCTTTTTACAGGGCCGAGACATATAAAGCCCAAAGGAGCTTCTAGTCGGACATTGGCCCTTCGAGATAGAGTTGGAGTTAATGCACGTAATACGAGAGAGACAGTAACACATAATAATAAATTAAGTTTTAATTATGTACAAACTTAGAATATAAATTTTATATTTTAAAGAAATTCTCATATATAATTTTTTCGTACGATACACAATGTTTAGCAGTTTAAAAAAGTGCGAACAAAAACTATGGCAAAATCTACATTTTAATGAAAACTAAGGTACTCTCTCCATCCACAAAAGTTACACATATTACATATTACTTTTTGACATAAAGACCAAGAAAAAATTAAATCACCTTGGATGTTACAAAATCAAGAAGTGAATATAAGCATGCAACCAATAAACATTTAGATGACTCCTTGGGTTCTAATAAAATATTTAATTTCTCTTTTTATTTAAGTTTTGAATGTATAAAGACTACAAATAGGAACAACTTATTTGGAAAAACTCAAATGTGTAATATGTGTAATTTTTGTGGATGGAGGAAGTAAAATTTACTGGTTGCAAGTTTCAACATGGTGTAGTATAATCAAGGTAACCAGTTTAACATACTGGTTGCAACTTGAAAGCCCGAAACACAGGAGAGTACTTATCTATTTCACTGTTACTGTTTGCCAAGTGTATATTATTATGACTTTTTTTTTACTCAAAGTGTGCTGATCATTTTTTGGAGGGGAAGGGATGACACTGCGTTGAAGACTTCTAGTAGTACCAAGTTGTTCCTTGTTTAGTGCCACAAAACGAAGGTTGTTCCTTGTTTAAACTGTGCCACGGCGTGCAAGTGGCTTGGTGATACTTTTTACAGTGATTTTCGGATTGATTAGTACAAATGGTAGTCGAGTTGCAGAGCTTTGTGCACATGCATGGTTTGCAGCAGAAGATCACAGGAAGGCAAGTGGCATCCAAGCTTTGATCCGCTGCCGGTGGTTGCCGCAAGACTGCATTGTACGCCAGCAACCTCGGCGGATCCGGCGCGCATCCTCTGATGCTCTGATCACCAGAACATGTATGGCGGTTGCAGTGGCAGTTAAGGAGGCCTCAGCTCAGCTGCTCCATCATTCATTAGCAAGTTCTCGAACCATCTTCTATAAACAAATAGTATTGCTAAATGAAATGGTCTGGAAGCTTTTTGCTTAGTCTGGACAATAGGTACTCGAGCAAGATTGTTTTTTTTTTTGGAAAAAAAAACAATATTCAGAGGAAAGGATGTCCTTCCGAATATTTTTGTAAGAAGAAAATGCAAATGTATTGAGGTTTGAACACTGAACTTTAAGGTTGAAATTATATATCCCTTAATACTGCACTATCAAGTGCATCTCAAGATTGCAAGTTTGCAACCGTTCCAGCTAAGGGCACCCGTAATGGTTATCTATATGCTCTCTACAAGAGATCCATGTCAGCATATTTTTCTATTTGAAAGAGATTAAATGGAGAGAGAGAGAGCAAAGCTATCTACTAACCTGGAGATAGTTTATAGAGAAAAACGAGACAATGTATTAGATAGCTATAGATACCCATGTAAACATACTATTGAGGTGGTTTACTATTATCTAGTCTATTGCTGAGATGTACATGTTTTACAGAGAACACCTTAGAGCACCCACAATGGTAAAGTAAGGTGCTCTCTATAAAACATGTACATCTCAACAATAGACTAGATTAATAGTAAACCACCTCAATAGTATGTCTATATGGGTATCTATAGCTCTCTAATCCATTGCCTCGTTTTTCTCTATAGACTATCTCTAGGTTAGTAGATAGCTTTGCTCTCTCTCTCCATTTAATCTCTTCCATGTAAGAAAACATGTTGACATGGATCTCTTGTAGATAGCCTATAAATAACCATTGCGGGTGTCCTTACTGGTGCTCTAACAAAGACACATTATATGATAACAGCACTAACAAATATGTTCATGAATGCAACTTAGAACTGGCTGATTAGATCGGTTCCAGAACTACAAAGCGGCAGCCGCATCCACAGCCAATCTGCGACCGGTCAGCCACGACAATCGCCGGATCGGGCTGGAGGGTTGCACGTACGCACGCTCTCTCAAGTCTCACACAACCTTCCACCATTGATCGAGCGAAGCATTTGTTGGGAAACGCAGCCGTCCACCGAGCATCACGATCCGACCGGCCCAGAACGTTTCGGATCACGCAAATCGATCGTACATCCGGCGCCCGATCGCGAACGACCACCACCCATGCATGCATGGCCCTCCGCATGCACCTCGGTCTCGAACCGATGTAACCACCACCACAGGTCCAAGCGCGCGGCGGATGGGGCGCCCCAATCCAGTGGCGCTACCAACCTCGGTCAAACCGGCGGCCAACCGACCGGAGGCGGGCCAGCCATCGCCGGGCACATGCGCTGCGTGTACCGCTGTGCGCGAGGCGTTGCACGCACCTAACGCGCGCACCCACATGCGCCGATGCGCCGTTCGCTCGGTCGAGAGGCGAGCGAACCCGGCCTATCTCGTCCGAGCGAGCGATCGATCTAGCGGAGGGGCCCCGGACCCGGCGGATCGGAGTAGCAGATCGACATGCGTATCTCGCTGCGGATTACGGTGCCTCGGCTGCCGTCGCGCACGAGCTGCAAGCACGCCATTGGATGCTTATATAAAACTTTCCGATCGAGGCGCGCGCATCGTGATGCCGCGCGCCGCTGCGTCGGATTGGTAGTGTCACTCACCACCACGCACCGGTGGCGTGCGTGCGGTGTGTCGGCCGGCATGCAGGGCCGTTAAAACCGTTGCAAGTTGCACGCAGAATACTGTGGGATCAGTGTTTACCCAGGCTCTGATTTTGTTTTAGGATTCCGGAGCTCCCCGATCGGTTTCACCGTGTTCTAGGATTCTGTCCAAGTCGCTGGCACGTTGGTTGGTTTACTGCTGGTGGGTTGACATTGATCTACACCGCCACCCCGCTCCAATATATACATGGATGTGGAGTACTAGACTGGAGTATTTCAGAGACTATTTACCTCTATTCTCTGCCTTAGCCAATCAAATTACTCCTCTTGGCTTGCTCATGCCTTAACAAATGAATGAATAAGAAGAATTGGGAATACTCCTACTAGTAGGATGTGTTTAGTTCACACTAAAATTAAAAGTTTGGTTAAAATTTAAACGATGTGACGGAAAAATTGAAAGTTTATATGTGTAGAAAAGTTTTGATGTAATGAAAAAGTTAGAAGCTTAAAGAAAAATTTTAGAACTAAACTCGACCGTAGCATACTGATCTCTTAACTTACCTACTCCTAGAGGGGTTTTTTTTTTAAGAGGTACTCCTAGAGTATATAGAGAGGATTTGATTGGTCAGAGCAATTCATGCATTTTCATTTAGAGGTTCATGTCAGTCCAAGGGCTGCCAGATAGCACCTGTCCGCATCCAAGGAGGACTGTTTTATGTCCAGACAAAAGACAGAGATCGGATTGGGTTCCAATAGCGATATTCCCATGTGCCGGCCATCTCGCACTGTCACCTCATCACATTGCTCATGACTGTGCATGCGGATATGTTGCTCGCTAGTACAGAGTAGCACAGTCAATTACTATCCCTCCGTCTTAACAAAACTCACTTTTAAGGGCCTGTTTTAGTTTAAAAATTTTTTTTCATAAAAAACATCACATCGAATCTTTAACACATGTATGAAGCATTAAATATAAATAAAAATACTAATTACACAGTTTGCATGTAAATCGCGAGACGAATCTTTAGAGCCTAATTAGTCTATGATTAGCAATAAGTGCTACAGTAGCCCACATGTGCTAATGACGGATTAATTAGGCTCAAAAAATCGTCTCGTGGTTTCCAGACGAATTATAAAATTAGTTTTTTCATTCGTGTCCAAAAACCCCTTCCGACATCCGGTCAAACGTTCGACGTGACACTCAAAAATTTTCATTTCACCAACTAAACAGACCCTAAATTTAAATCAAACTCACTTTTAAATTTAAATCTAGACATAGGCTACGTACATGTCTAAAAAAACTCAACCTAGAAGGAGGTCTGAACCATCCCAGTATAACGAATCTGAATAGAGAGTTATTCAGATTTATTGTATTAAGAGAGGGTCACGTTCTTTTCTAGATTTTTTTTTGGACGGAATAAGCATGAGTGATTTTGTTTTGGAGGGATGGTATACTAGTATCTCCTAGTGTGGCGTATATGCTACCGTATCAAGGGGGCATACAATTAATACTAATAAGTAATCTAAACGATATTTCTCTATACATGCCATGCATGGATATATTCCCCTAGAAATTGAGCACATATAATATATCGGGATCGATTTGAGTGGGTAAAATAAACAATGTGTTGTCTCCATTTTTCGTCTCATACTCCATTACTACCCCCATGTTTCGACATGAACTAATTGACTCGTACGTACTAGTACAAAATGACGAAGCTTGGGAGACTGTTTAAGCACGTACAGTACTACATGCACATTATACGGTGAGGCCCAGTTAAGCATAAATTAACGCCGACCGGCCAATATAGGTGAAACGTTGGCGTCATGGCCCGATCGATGCATGCATCTTCGTACAACGTATGGGGGGCAGCTGGGACAGCAAATGGTGAAACTATCGGCGTACTCGTCGGTCCGCGCGCCCCCTTTTGCCCACACAGCCACACGCCACGCCACACCGATCGGTAGATCGGCGGGTCCGCGCGCGCGAAAACACGAAATGCATGTGGTGTTCCTATGCGTGCCGGATAAAGTCCAAGAATATATTTTAGATAATTTCTGGTATCAATACAATAATAAGAGGGAAGAAAAAGGCTATATGCTATCAATATTAAACAGTCTTGCTGAATATTTCCATCTAATGAATGATATAATGCCAACATCAGAAAATAATGAAGTAATACCACAAAAACCCATATATGTTGTTTTTGACGGAAAGCTTCCTGGAGTGTACATATCTTTTGAAGAGATAGTAGCCCAAAAAATAGATGCAAAATTAATGGGTGGATTGTCATGGAAAAAATATATAGATTTTGATGAAGCTTTAACTCAGGCCAGAAAAATATTAGGAATAAACTACTACTTGGAACCAGCAGCAAAAGAATATATACAAAAATGCAAAAAAGCCAAAAATAAGAAAGCTCCAGAGAACCCATATTGTTCAAATATTAAGAATGAAGGATCATCCCAAAAACCTACGTATAAGGAATGCTTGACTAAGGGAGTAGATCCTTTGGATGGCGAATATATCGATTGGAAAATAATTGAAAAATTTGAAGAAGCATCCCCCAAATTAAAAAAGAATTGAAAGAAGAAATACTTAAAGAATTAAAGAAAGAAATGAATGACAAATTTGAAGAAATGAAAAAAGCATATGATGAAAAATTTGAAGTCTCCTTTTCTGATGTAGATACTATGGATTTAGGTGGTCATGGGCAGCCTGACCAATAAAGCAATATAATATAAATTGATAATAAATATCCATTCTTTGGGCGAATGACCAAAGTATGAATTGAATTTGAATCAATCCAAAATGCAAGGACAGTGAATGACATTTGACTGTTAAAAATACTGTGGAGAATATTGCTTTCGGCGGAAAAGAAAGGCGCAGGTACAGAGGTGTCTCCACCTTGGCCAATTCAAGGACAAAGTAAAGCCAAAAAGAAGATAAGCATCTCCATGGTGCGAGCCAGCTCGTGAAAATACAGTATCTAGAAGATAAGCTTGAAGCATAGTCGAGCCTCCCGAGCTCCTATAAAAGGAGGGGTTTGCTCAGCTGAGAAGAACAACGAAGACACCATTCAGAGCAAAGCTTTCAAGCGCGCTCTCACCCTCCATTCCACCATTCTTAGTAGTAGTGACTTTAGCCTACCTTGCATAGTATATTGAAGCAAGGAGTTGTGTTATAACGCTGTGTAAGGTAAGAACAGCTTGCTTGTACCTACCTTCGGGTTTCCCGAAAGGGAAAACCGTATGTAAGCTTATCTGTTTAATATGAAGTAATTTTCCTTAAGTATTCCTGCACGTTTATTCTAGACAAGTGTTTATGCTAAGGACCCTATAGGAGAAACCTCTTCGGTTTGTTCTCGTTTTTAGCCTGCATCTTGCATAGGCGTCTGGAGAATCGGTATCCGTAGAGAAGTGTTCCCTTCGGGTGGAACTGCCTGGGGAGACGATAAACTCTTAGCTAGAACAAGTGTGACTTGGAATATCTTTTTAAGTTGCTTCTAAAAAGATAGATAGGTGAGGCATACGGTGAGTACCGAGTAGGACTTTACATCATCTGAAACAAGCTTCTGAGGCTGTCTAAATAGGATTCGCCACCCTGCAAAGATCCTAAAGTTAAAATATCTCTCGAAGTGAACAGTATTGAACAGTAATTTAAACAGTAAACTAAATAGTGTTTTTGAACAGTGTTTTTTGTCCGAAGCATATATATATATATATATATATATATATATATATATAGAGAGAGAGAGAGAGAGAGAGAGAGAGACTTACTTTTTTTTGTTAATTGACCATTTAGTTGACCGTAAAAAATTTAGTTTTACCCTCGGATTTCGATCGTCCAGCGCGCGGTCGCGGCGGAGGCATGGAGATCGGAGAGGCCACGGCCCAGCGCAACACAGCGGCGAACGCGACGTGGAGCAACGCCTCATGATTATTCGTTATGTGCATACGCATGACACTATTCTGGTTTCTGTAGCAGCCGTCGAGCACGTAAGCAACCAAGCTATCACACATTCGTACCGGTCTACTACAACTCTACAATAGCGAAAGCAATTGGTCCAAACCTTTTTTGTGGTTGACATGCATATGCATGATTCAATATCTATCTATTATATTATCAACACCACGTTCGCTGTGGCGGCTAGAAATTCTCACATTAATCGGAGAAAAAGAGAAAACTTTACACCATTAGATCTTAGTTGTCTAAATTTTAAGGGCTGAGATTTAATAGCATAGAAGTTTTAATATGGTAATCAGATACAGATACGTGTATTATAGAAATTGGCCAGCAGCAGTTAGACTTTTCTTACCAAACTAGCACTAGGAAACAAAAATTGTAATAGGAATCTAGGGAAAAAAGCTATGTCCGTGTATGATTTTGTGTCCGATTGCTATGGTGGCTAGCTACCAAAAAAAAAAAGATACTACAAAGCAATCACAGCACGTACAGTTTCCCATCTGCCGTCTCCAACAAAATAACGAAGAAATAGGAGCCAGAGAAAGAGAAGGTACGACCAGTACACGAGAGAAATAGATGTATTTGATGGCTGGTCCATTTATTCAATTACCTCGGCTAACTCTTTGTACTCTACTCCTGTTATGAGGGATAGAAATTCCCACATTAACCCAAAAAATAATTTTCAAGTAAAAATACAATTTAAAAGTAACTAAAATTCGGAATTAAAAATAAACAATATTGAAAGGAGAGTCTATATATATAAGAATCCAATATGAGATTAATTAAAATTTAAAATATAAATAAAATAAAATCCGAATTTTTTTTTAACAAAAAGAAGATTTCAAGTAGTAAAATAACTAAAATTCGAAATTAAAAAAATAAGCAATGTTGAAAGAAGAGTCCAAATAAAAACCCAACACAAGAGTAATTGAAATTCAAAATAAAAAAATGAGAATACAAAAATAAAAATGAGAGTGGAATACATTATATAAATAACTAAAATTTGCAATAAAAAAGAACTATTGAAAGAAGAGACCGTATATAGAGAGATTAATTAAAATTCGGAATAACAAATAAAATAAATTCTGAAAATAGAAAAATATTTATAAGAGTTCATATAGGAATATAATTTATCTCCAAATAAGAACCCGACATGAGAGTAATTGAAATTCAAAATAAAAAAACACAAAAATACAAAAATAAAAATGAGAATGGAATACATTATACAAATAACTAAAATTCGTAATAAAAAAGAATTATTGAAAGAAGAGACCATATAGAGAGATTAATTAAAATTCGGTATAACAAATAAAATAAATTATGAAAATAGAAAAATAATTATAAGAGTTGAATTAGGAATATAATTTATAAATAAAAAATATCGGAATGAAAAATATGGAATTTTCAAAACAAAAAGGTCCATTTAGAACACTACGATGACAAATACAATAAAGAGGGGAGAAACAATGAGCCCGTAAAGAAATAGAGTGGTGGTGGTTGATGGGACATCTAAAAACTATAAACAAAACCCGAAATAGAATCAAATGACAATTAAGAGGAGGGACGACAGGCATACCATTAAGCAACACGGTTATGACAGTTGGCGAGACTTATAAAAAGTAAAACCCCGATGATAATTATGTTCGATTTTAAATATCTCTATGGGCGGGCCATAGAGGAGTACAGTGGCGAAGCCGTTAATGTTTTGGTGGGACTTCTAGAAAGTAAAAAAGAACACAAACAATAATTATGTTCAATTTTTTAAATCCTAATGATAAAAAAGAGAGGATGCGGTGGATGGGCCGTAGTGGAGTACATTGACGACGTTTGACGGGACTTCTAAAAATTATAAAAACGAAACCCAACGAGACAATCAAATCTGAAAACTATAAGTTCTAATTTTTGAAGTTCTAAAGAGGATGAATAGAAGTAATGATAGATCAAGCAATCAAATAAAGGTGTAGCAGAGGAGCAAGGGTAGCGACTAACGTGACTTTTAAAAACTTTAAATTAGAAACATGGGAATGATAAATTTTAAATAAAATCATATGTAAAAACAATAATTTTATACGGGTACTAGCCGCGCAATTGCGCGGGCTACCCAATTATAAGAGTTAAAGTAGGAATATATTTTATAAATAAAAAAATATCGGAATGAAAAATATACGGGTTCTAAAGAGGATGAATAGAAATAGTGATAGAATCGAGCAATCAAATAAAGGGGTGACAGAGGAGTAAGGGTAGCTATTGACGTGACTTTTAAAAACTTTAAAATTAGAAACGCTAGAATGGTAAATTTTAAATAAAATCATATGTAAAAGGCAAATAATTTTATACAGGTGCTAGCTGTGCAATTGCGCGGGCCACCCATAAGAGTTAAAGTAGGAATATATTTTCTAAATAAAAAAAATATCGGAATGAAAGTTATGGAATTTTCAAACAAAAAATTCATCTAGAAAACAGATGACAAATGATAATAAAGATGGGAGAAGCAACATGCCTGTAAAGGAGTAGAGTGGTAACGGTTGATGGGACATCTCAAAACTATTGATAAAGCCTCAAATAGAATCCCATTGATGATTGAAAGTAGGAACAACGGAAAGGTCGTTAAGCAACACGGTCACGACATTTGGCAGGACATCCAAAAAATAAAAAATAAAGAGGGAAGGCAGCGGCGAGCCGTAGAGGAGCACAGTGGCAAAGCCAATGATGATTGGCGGGACTTCTAGAAAGTAAAAAAAAGAACACAAACGATAATTATGTTCGATTTAAATCTCAATGACAATAAAGAGATGAGACAGCGGACGGGTCGTAAAGGAGTATAGTGGCAGTGTTTGATGAGACTTCCAAAAATAATAGAATTGAAACCCAATGAAGATAATAAACTCTAAAAACTATAAGGTCCAATTTTTAAATGTTCCAAAGAGAATGAATAGAAGCAGTTGTAACGATTGATGAGACATCTAAAAACTATTAACAAAACCCCAAATATAATCCAATGACGATTAAAAGCAAGGACGATGGATAGGCTATTAAGCAACACGGTCATGAAAAAAAATAAAAAATAAACCCCAATGATAATCATGATTGATTTTAAAATCTCAAGGACAATAAAGAGGGCAGGTAGCGGGCGAACCGTAGAGAAGTACAGTGGCAAAGCCAGTGATGGTTTGGTGGGACTTCTAGAAAGTAAAAAATGAATCTAAACGATAATCATGTTTGATTTTTAAAATCCCAGGCAACGGATGGGTCGTAGAGGAGTACAGTGACAACATTTGATGGGACTTCAAAAAAAATATAAAAATGAAACTCAACGATGATAATAAACTATATCTAAATAATGTCTACTACATCCGTCCTAAAATATAGCAACTTTTAGCTATGAATCTAGACATATAGTTGTCTAGATTCAAAGCTAAAAATGCTTATATTTTGGGACGGAGGGAGTAATTTTTAAAGATTCAAAGAGAGAGAATAGAAGTAGTGGTTGATCGAGCAAGCAAATAAGGAAGGAGGTGACGAAGAAGTAAGGAGTAACAACTGGTATGGCTTTAAACTATAAAATTAGAATCACGGGGATAATAAGGTTTGGTCCTTTAAAGTTTTAAAACAACGAGATAGCTATTTAATAAATTTTAAGTAAAATCATTTTAGAAAATATATAATTTTAAATGGGTGCTAGCCGCGCAATCGCGCGGGCCATCCAGCTAGTTCCTTCGTATGGTAGCAGTGCTAGTCTGCTAGACAGGCTCTTAATTTTGCTCAGGATAAGAAAGTAGAAACACGCCTAGATCATTACGCGCCCCCACCTCGCAGGTGTTATCTCGATCCAGTACTGCCGCGATTAATATGGAAATAAAAGCGAACCGACGCCAGCCCATGCTCGGTCGCAGGCCGCGGTGTCTTTCCAACTCGGTCGATCAGCACTCCAGTATCTGGTCGGCACAGCATTTGCGTAGGCAACCACATCTCCACACATACAAGCAGCACGTACAGCGGTACACTATACGTAGTCACGTAGCAATTTTCGTACCGCTAGCTGCAGCTAGCGTTGCTCAGTGCTGTTCCCACGTATATCTAATGACACCCATTCTCCGTTTCTCCTGCTGTCCTGCATATACGAGTCCAAGCTTAATAATTCTGCCACCTTCAGAACAACATTATGTGGACTCACAAAATCTGCGAATCGATATATTAGCATGATTTTTTTTTACAACTGTAACCCGCTGACACAGATCATGGAGCATTACAGGGGAGAGGAATTGAAGAGCACAAGAGATTAACTAGCAAAGATAACCAGAGTCTAAAAAACAAGAAGGAAAAAAAGGAGAGAGTTTGTGACTAAGCGCCAAGAAAAACTCCTAAGGAACTAGGCAACACCGCAACCCGAATCTTCTCTTATGCGGTTAACCATCATCTCTACCGTGAAAAGTGTCCCCTCAAAGCACAAGCATTTCTTTCCAACCATAGGTGTCATGTAATAAGGATGACGAGGAGAGTCAAACCTATTTTTGTTGTGATCCCACAACCACTGGCGAGAAGACTCCCACTAAACCGGAAGCAAAGATTGTTGGCAGGGTGATAGGGAGGCCAATGTAACCTAATCCTGGACAATAACTTGTGCCAAACTTGTCGCGTGAAGACACACTGCACCAAGATATGGTGATCATTTTCAGCTCTTACTCACACTTGATCAACAGCTCAACACCACAGTCGAAGCGCAAGCCAAAGGAAAAGTTTGCCCTTCACAGGACCAGTGTTGCGTCAAAGAAACACGACATAGGGGAAGGAGATTGATCCCTTATAGAATGCGTTTGTTGGTCGAGGCGGCGTTATACTCACTGCCCATCCAGTGCTAGATGAACTCATCTTGGACGAAGTCTTGCAGTGGGCAGTTTTGTATTCTATCCCAAAGCGCAAGGAATTGGGAGAGGACGCGCATAGTCAGGGCACCCGTGATGTTAGAGATCCAAGTTTTGCCAACCAGGCCAGGAACCATCGAAGTGGAGTTCTGGCGACGGGTGGGGACGACAAGGAACATATATGGGGCAATCAATTGAACTGATTGCCCGTTGATCCAGCTGTCCAACTAGAATAGCGAGCATCATCCGTCTCCTATGACGACCACGACAGCCGCTCGGAACATCTCTGACACACACTGCTCTTGCGGTAGTTTGAAACCAACCCAATGCTAGAGCTAGGGTCACCACATCTGCAGGGCCTAGCCCATGGTTTGGAGGGAAGCGGTTCCTCTGACGTGAACTGTCACATGACGTAGTCACTGACAGGTGGGCCTGCGAGCGGTAGGGCCCACATGTTAGCCACCACGTCTCTCTAACTTCACGTCAGATGATCCCAATCCGGTTCGAAGGTCCGTGATTTCTAGACCCTCACATTTCCTTGGGTCGGTACACCTTGGGCCAAGCGACAAGGCAATTCCGGCTGTAGACCAAGTTTGACCACTTCCAAAGGAAAGCTTTCAAGGTCCAATCCGGCAAGCCCGATGGCAAGGGAGAGGTGCACCGAGGTGGAGGAGAGGACGAGTTGCACCAAGGTCATCATGTCCATCATAGTCAAGAGCCTCTCCTTTCAAGTAGACATCCAGTCTTGGACAAAATCCACAAGCGGTTGTAGGATGCTCTTCAGAAGATTCGTGACGGAGAGGGGACTACCTAGGTATTTACATGGGAACTCCACAATCGCGCAAGGCAGGATACGAGAGACTACTACCATATCATCTTCCGAGCACCTGATTGGAGTGGTGGAGCACTCATCGAAGTTGGTAATAAACAGCCTCGAAGCTGGAGTGGTGGAGTGGTGAAGCGTGGCCTAGGTACGCCATTGAACTGGACACACGAGGAAGATAATCGAAGGATAACATTGTGGAGAGGGGCTGGGATCGCCATTGACGTACGCCATTCAGGGCAGTCCCAACCCATAACACTAAACATGGTTTCCATAAACTCCACATCATCAAGAAACTAGTACTAGACATTACTCTTCCAATGCAAACACCACTATTCCATACTTTAATTTAATGCTACTTATCTCACATGATGTCTTGGATATTGTGTAGAAACCATGTCTCATGCAAGACATGGTTTTCTTCTCTTTCCTCATTTATTCACTTGCCACATCATTTTTTGTCCTACGTGGCAACTTATTTAATGATATGAACACCATCCTAATCATTGGGTTGGGAATGCCCTCAGAACAACTAATCTTGCAAGATTTCAATATACGAATCAGTTAAATTCCCGTATAAAACGGCACTAAACAAAACCAAAGCTGGTAATTGGATTGTCTATTTGTCTTCGTCCTGGCGGCCGGTCGATCGATTGATCGTCGCCTCTCGTCGACGGGGACTGCCCATGCGTCTGCGTGCCACACTACATTTATTCGAGCTGTTAACATCCAGCATACTCGCATGTGAGGCACAGCTGGGCACCAGCTGCTACCTGGGCCCCGCTGCGCGACAGGCCACGCCGGCTGCATATATCATACAACGCCCCATCTTATGGATGCAACAGCAACCTAGCTTGATCGAATTAATTCGTAGCGAATGCCATGCATCATCATATTAAACCGATTGTTGTTAGGGCTCATAAAGTCATAATCTCGTCCACCTGTCGTGTCGATCCATGTCGTTACTGGTTACTGGTTACCAACCCGTGATCGATGATTCTGATTCATTCTCCTCGTCTTTTAGTTTCTTTAATTTTGGGTGATTAGTTGTATGGCCTACCCATCATAGGCCATTTGTACATCTTATATCCACAGACAGTGTCAGTGTAATGTTGGCAAACATTGGACAGGGGACTCACACAGCGGTCCTTTTCTCTGAGAGTCTGAATTAGCATCTGGTTGTTTCAGGCTCAAGTCAAAATACAGTAACATGGCTATCTTCGTGCTAGAGATCAAGACTCCATTATAAAAACTTCCTAGGGCAAGTACACAAGATTAAGGGGTTGTTTGGTTGATGTCTAAGCTTGTCATAACTAAGCTTAGGCAAGTTGTGGCATGTGGCAAAAGTATGGCTAAGAAATAGTTAGCCACAAGTGTGGCAATATTAGCTCTAATTATCTGAGTATGATATGTAGTACCTAAGGGTAGGAAAGTGTGGCATGACATAACTGTGGCATTGAAACAAACACACGACTAAAAACTGTGGCATGACTGAAGTGTGACGTGGTAAAGTGAAGCAATCAACCAAACACCTCCTAATTTCAAAAAGAAGAAGAAGAAGAAGATGAATTCAGCCTACTTACTTTGAGTGGGTGTTGATATGAACTGAGCTTATTAAATGATGAAAATGAAACGAGCAGAGAGTTGATCAATCCGTGTCGAGTCAATATCGGCCATGCTGTGATACAGTGGTAGCATCTGCAGCCAGCTACGAGATGATTGCACCGATTGTTTCCTCTGGCCTCGAGCCAAGGATGTAATTACAGTACGTAATTGGTGCTATTCAGGCCAGTTTTTTTAAGCTTAGATTAAGTTGCGCGGCGGGCCAGGGAGCGGCCGTAGAGTATTTGTTTTAGTAATTTAGGGTTTAGCTAGGCATGCACGAGCCAACGTGGAGAAGATATCGTTCATGTGCAAAACGGCAAATCTCTTCCCTTCCTACGTACTACTACTACTAGCGTCGTCCAAAATTTGCCGACCGAATCCAAACTCCCATCTGCGCAGGCGCAGCGACCCAAACCGGGCCGCACGCGGCTACACCACCACTACATATAACACGCGCGAGGGGAGCAGCAGCAGCAACGGCCGCGATAACACCTGCGACAAACCGGGCCGGGGTGATCGAGCGCAGCTAGCGCGCGGCGCCATGGACCCCTGCGCGTTCGTCCGCCTCACCGTGGACCAGCTCCTCCTCAAGCTGCCCTCCGTGCCGCGCCCGAGCTCCGGCGCCGCCGGCGTCCACCCTTCCACCTCCCCATGCTTCTGCACGCTCCACCTCCAGGACCACCCCTCCGCCGGCTCCCACTCCCGCACCGCGCAGCTGCCGCTCGCGTCATCCGAGTCCCCGGGCCCCGTCGCCGCCGGGGAGCCCGTGGTGATAAGCCTCGACGCCGCCGCGGTGCAGAGGCTCTCGGCGCGCCCCGCCGCCGAGCTCGTCGTGTCCGTGCACGCCGGGCAGAAGGGGAACGCCGGCTGCGGCATGAGCGCCGGCCGCGCGCTGGGCAGGGTGCGGGTGCCCGTCGACGTGGCGCGCGCCGCGGCCGGGGAGACCGTCGTCGCGCGCGACGGGTGGGTGGACGTGGGCAAGCCGGCCGCGGCGGCGGCGTCCCACGGCCACGCGCGCGCGCAGATCCACATGGTCGTGCGGGCCGAGCCCGACCCACGGTACGTCTTCCAGTTCGGCGGCGAGCCGGAGTGCGGGCCGGTCGTCTACCAGGTGCCCGGGGGCGCCGCCGGCGGTGGCCAGCGGCAGCCGGTGTTCACCTGCCGGTTCAGCGCTGGGCGGAGGGCAACCAGGACCAGGTTGGTGACTTGGTGTGCGGTACACGTATTACAATGTGCATGCATCATTCCATCTTCTTCGTTTGCTCGCTAAGTTAAGCTTGCGGTGTTAATAATTTGCTTTACAGTGACCCTGTGCTGACAAACGTGTATTTTCTCTTCAACTAAGTGCTTCTCGTACGTTGCTTATATGCTAGTTATATGTACGACGGTAATTGTGAAGTTCACTGCTAGATAAGATAGCTAGAGCTCATACTTGGGGGCGAAAAAAAATTCTTACGTTTTATACAGTATTTAGATAATGAAACACAGTCAGTGTTAGTTTTCATGGTTGATAAAAGTGTTGATGAATTCATTATACAAGTAGAGTTTTGCTTATTTTTCTTGAAGGTGCAAAAAAGAAAAACAAAATCGGTATGTAATCATGTTAGGATTTAAGTTTTCGAATTATAGTATTCAGCATGTACGTATAGCTAGCAGTTGGACAGTATAGTACGTGCCCGGCCTTGGCCTCTGCGGACTGCGGCTCTGCCCATACACGCTTATCAATGCAATTATGCAAATGTCCCCATCAGTCCAGGACATATATGATATATGGACATATGAATTAAAAACAAACAACTCAATTTATTTATCTTGTCATACGGCAATCGATTTGCTAATCAATACCGACTTGTGATTCGGCAATGCTCGATTATTTGAGAAAAAGAAAGTAGCACAGCTCAATGAAGAATATGATGCGATTCTATTTCATCCCAACTATCTTCATAAAGAAGTTGAAAATCATTTCGTCTCCTTTTCAATTTCGCTTTTCTTTCATACGGAATTCCTTTTCATTATTGGATGCCAGCTCTTAGATACCTTGTGGTTTATATCATGCACCGGCACTGGCAGTCATCTGATAAAATATTCCAACTCCCATACGTAACGACATTTTAAATTAATTTGCCATGGAAGGGAAACTTTTTAAGGTTAGAATAAAATGGTTGGAAGACTTGATAATTAAACAGGCAGTACCAATATTCCAAGCCACGTACTACTAAATACAAATCCTATTAAGAAAGTTAAGCACCTCCAATCCTGCATGAATATATTTGTGCCATTGCTATTTGACCAGTCAGGTTGGGTTATGACATATGAGAACCTTCACTGTCAGTGCAGCTCAGATCTCCATACATATACATGCTTTGTTTATGCTAGCTCTACGGAACTTTAGTCACTGGACTTTGAAAGTGAAACATACGCCATGGATGGACAGCATGGTCAGATATAGACGACACCAACCGTTCATGTGACGGTCTTAGCATTCTGTCTAGTTACCTTACTAATTTGCTCTGCAAAATTTAAATCTTTAACCTCATTAGCTGTCTTCAGAATCTTCCTTGTATCATGTCCACCATTGCCATCACCTACTGGCTACTGATCTTGTACCAGTCACACTTGGCACCAACTTGTTATGCGCTACTCAAACTAAGCGGTTCTTTAATTACTAGCTCAAAGATAGTATGTTGCTATCTTAAACCTTTTGGTACTAGCCATGCACGCATGCACTTGCATGTTACTACTACAGAGCTAGTTAAACTAATCCTGCATGTGCTGTTTGTTTTGTCCAGATCGTTGACGTCGGAGTCGTCCATGACTCGGAGCACCAGCAGGAAGCTGCGGTCTTGGCTGAGCACGCTGCACGGCGACCGCGACGCGCAGGCGCGGCGCGAGCAGCGCAAGGGGTGGACGGTGACGATCCACGACCTGTCGGGCTCCCCGGTGGCCATGGCGTCCATGGTGACCCCGTTCGTGCCGTCGCCGGCGGGCTCGGGGCGCGTCTCGCGCGCCAACCCTGGCGCCTGGCTCATCCTGCAGCCCACCGGCGCCGGGCCGGCGAGCTGGAAGCCGTGGGCGCGGCTGGAGGCGTGGCGGGAGCGCGGCCCCGTCGACGCGCTCGGCTACCGGCTCGAGCTGGTGTTCGACTCGGGCCCCACCGAGTGCGCCGTCCCCATCGCCGAGTCGTCCATCAGCACCAAGCGCGGCGGCCAGTTCGTCATCGACCCGGCCACGTTCCCCGTGGGCGCCGCCGGCGCCGCGTGGCCGTTCGCCGGCGGCTTCGTGATGGGCTCCACGGCGGAGGGCGAGGGGAGGGCCAGCCGGCCCACCGTGCAGGTCGGCGTGCAGCACGCCACGTGCATGGGCGACGTGGCGCTGTTCGTCGCGCTCGCCGCCGCCGTCGACCTCTGCATGGACGCCTGCAAGCTCTTCTCGCAGAGGCTCAGGAAGGAGCTGTGCCATGATCAAGAGGACTAGCAGGGAGACGAAACGGAATCAAGTGCATGTACTTGGGGGTTTGGCTTGTGAAGTTGTGATGCATGCGATCACTTTCATGATTGTGATTAAATTAGTTAACTATAGATATTCAATTGTTTCTTGTGAAAGTGATGGCCTGTGGCTGTTTTTAGTTTAGGCTGGGTCGGATCACAAGAAGAGAAACGTATGCTCTATATTCTTTCCTCGCGATATTCTTTTGATTCTTTTTAATTTATATACGTTTCTGTTCCTCTTTTTTCCTTCTGAAAGTCTGGAAATAAACTCGGCTGCCCGATGCAAATCTGCCCTTTGGTGTCTCTGTAGACTGTAGCCTGTAGGTGCCTCTGATGAGTTGATGTACACTACACAAATTGTCTTTTCAGTCAACAGGTTAATTATACTATCTTATTTTTCACCATCCCGCACATACCAATACCCAAAAAAAAAAGAATACCCTCGTTTTATCAAATCCCAATACAATTATTTATCACTTTATCATCTCCCAATATATTAATTCTTCACTTTCACATATTTCGATGCAATGATTTACTCAAAAACTAAACTTATTTGGGATAAATGGGATGTCCTAAAAATAAACTTATTTCCGAACGGAGGGGTAGCTATTTTTGGTGTGGAAACGTTCGGCCAGGACAGTGCCCATTGGCTGATGGGCTTAAACCTGACGTGTAGCCCATTTTCGGTTGGCCACGGGGCTGCTACTGACATGCGGGCCCATGTATTACGACGGAACGGGGCTGTGGCAGACCTACGGCCTGTTAAGGTACACATGGGCCGTTTTGGGCAGGTTGAGGTGTATTTACGACCCAACTCGTACAACTGCCTTCCGATTCTGGTGGGCTTGTGGGACGTAGGGTTGGGTCAGACGCTTTCCATTGTACTCCCTCCACATCAATGGCTAGATTTGTGGTGGCGCAGCGGCGCCGGAGCCATCAGCCATGGGCTCATCATCGTCGTGAAGTATACGTTTCAGTAAGTTTCTTCAGTGCAGCGTTTGGTGATTATTTAAGTAGGAATAGCCTTGTTGTTCCTTTGTGAAAAAAGAGATAGTCTGTTCCTGTTTCTAGAGAAAAAGTGTGTTAGTTTTGCCGTTGCGATATTTTCATTAATTCTATCTCTTTTCTTGTTTGCTGTTAGCCTATTAGTGTTGTACCTGATATGGATGACTATAAACGATATGGTATTAAATTTGCATTGTTCATAACTTCAGTGTGTTCACCAAAAAAGTACATCCTCTTTGTTTTCCGATGCGAGAATTTAGAGGATTTACCATCAAATTCGCCTGCTTTAGGGCCTATTAGGATTGTTACCCTACCAAAATTTTTTGTAGTGCCAAAATAGGGCAAGTTTTGGCACTACCAAATATTTGGTAAGATAAGATTATGTTTGATCATATTTGGTTTGCTACCAACATATAGTCAAAATGTGAAATTGTAGTAAAGTATGTTCTAGATGATGCCAAATCTAGATTAGGTATTACCAATGAATGGGCTTCAATCCAAATCAAACACAACTACTATTCAAATTACCAAAATATTGGTAGGGCATGTTTTTGGTAACAATCCAAATAGGCCCTTAATTTTTTTACCACCTAATCCGCAATGCCCTCAATAATATATTATTAGAACTGTTAATTAGTATATTTGATACCACTTTCTATGTTTTTCATGTATTTCTTATTTCTTAATTCCATTGACGTTCAAGCGTTTTCTCAGAGAACGCAATACAAAATCAAAGCAGTATTGTATATCTATAAGCTATACACATAATAGAACTACAAAAGTAGTACACAAGCATGTGTACAAAAAAATCTACACAAGCATCTGTACAAGTAACATTCCAACTTCGTGCTTGAATCGATCGCCATGAATTGTGTATATCTTCATTCTTTTCCTTGTACTTAAGGAATCAAATTGTAAAGAGGATCAATAGCCAGCATAACATGACTATCCATGCAGGTCAAACGTTCTTTGGCCTGTTGGATTGTTTGATTGCTGAAACAATGTCCAGCCTATTGAGTTCAATGATGTTATGTCAGGCTGCCGGCAAGTACAACAGAAGCCTGTGTTATTGCCCTCGCGACTCTGTGAATCTCGTGCTGTACAAACTTCCACGATTCTGTAGTGTTTTCCTTCCTTGCACTAGCTATAGCATTTTCTACACCAGGATAAGATGCACTTTCCCAGTCATTCTGTTCTGATGGTCCATAGACCTGCGAGAAGCAACAGCTGCCAATTAGCACAAAATACAAACTGCAATCTGAAAACCGTGATATCATGGTGTAATTCAAAACAAGAAACAATGTAAACTGAATCCACACACCAGATGTTTGAACCATTCTCGCTTGAACAGGCCTTCCCTGTTAGTGAATGCCCGTTCTGCCTGCATGAGCCGGTCATTGAGCGACCGTATTTTCATTGAATCCTTTTTCAGCTGGTTGCTCGACAGTTGCCTTTGAAGCTCCTAAGAACAGTCATTCCTCTTAGTCATGATGAAAACCTGACCTAGAAGGCTGTCTGAAATAGTAGAAATTCTTCATGTACATTTACCTTTCTCTCGCCATTTACTTTGGTAGCTGCCGTTTTCAGAGCTCTAATTGCATTGTGCAGTGGAGAGCAACTGATAGCCGTTCCCCTTACTTCATTCTCTACTACCTTCGTATATGCCTGTGATAAAAAAAACATTAAAATCACGTAATAATTCCAGTCACAGAAAAGGGAAATCAACAGAGTTCCTCTCTACAAAATACTACTGGAAGCATAGTGATGATACCTCAAGTTCAACAGGGTAGGACATGTAATTGAAGGGCAGGATCTCTTCGTCAGCAAGCCTCAAAGCCATCATTCCCCAGATGCTAGCAGCTGTAATACGAAAATGCCGCTCATCATGTTGCAGAGAAAGTACTAACAGCCTTCAAAAAATACAGAGCAATACCTGCAGCGTGCCTACTGAACCCTGGATCTCCGAATTTCTCCATCCACACGAAGTCATCGTATAACGAATGATATATGGGATAGCCTGGTCCTGCAAAGGACAAGGCGAAACAAGCAAAATCCATTAAAAAGATAGAAGTGAAAAATCCATTTAAAAGATGGCTCGATAGATTCTGGAACATGAAAACCCTTGCCTTCTCCAAAACCCATGCTGGTTGAAGGAATACCAACATGCTGGACGAAAGCTGAAAAATCTGATCCACCATGGCCTAGCCGTCCAATCTTTTATGTGGGGGCAGGTGATCAGCAATGACGTTAAAATTATTTTTTTTCGAAATGAAAATTTTACAGCTAAATATATCAAGTAACTTGGAAATAGGAATTGCTACTATAACTATTCTGTTTCTAATATAAACCATCTTACAACTCACCAAGGGGGAAATGTTGGATTTGACCCATGAATCATACACGGCTTGAGATGAATTGTCAGGATCTTGAACCTTCATGATTGGAGAAAGTGCATTTATAGTTATTAGAAATCACAACCAAGGATACGTTATAAACATAAAATGTCTCACTAGTGTTTGAAAAAAAAAGTTGAAACACCCATTATTGACTATTTCTACAGTAAAACCAAAAGAAAAGGCAATAAAGCTCTGCCATTTTTTTTCGTCTTTTCCCCCAAAAAATGTCAACGTGACTCGTTTTCAGGAATGATGTGCTCACCAATTTCATTGTTTCCTGAAATAGTTCGTCAAGTTGCGGAGTTGCAGAGGGATGAAATACCGGGCCAACTACTGAAACGTCAACGTTAAGATAAGCAACAGCTCTTGAGGAAAGCATCTCCCTATTTTCTTCAACCCATTCAGTTGATCCTGTCTGCATAAATGTAAGTTGTGAATGATCACCATTCTAGTTGCTCTTACTCTGCATAACTCTGTACATATATAGTGCAGAGAGAGAGAGAGAGAGAGAGAGTCAGAGATATTTACCAGCCCATACTCTTCTGCATCCCAGCTGCAGAAGATTATAGTTCTTCTAGGTCTCCATCCTTGCTTTTGCAGCACCGAAAGCCTTTGAGCTAGCTAAACGACAAGTAAACAACACGCCAAGATGCAGACATGGCCATGTTCTGAGTGATCAGTCGCAGTATTATAAAACGGTGTTTTGGCTCAGCAAAGTTACGATAAAGTACAGCCTACTGAACTTCGGAGAAAGAACTTTGTGCCCCAAAAATTACCTCAATCATAGCTGCCGTTCCGCTATTGGGATCTGATGCTCCAAACGTCCAGGCATCACGATGGTTACCAAGGATAACATATCTGCATCACAAAAGGGTCAAATTTCAGTTAAGTCACATCCTAAGTTCATCTCTGATTTCATTTTGTGTGGTTGTGCCTAGACTTTCTGCAGACTGATACGTCTCTAATCAGTCAGCTACATGATTTTTTTAAAACGAAAAATGTGTAGCTGTATTACTTTCTGATCTCTATATTCTGCAGGATATGGATATGATAGCAACAGGAGACGGTGGACATCTACATCCGAAATATAAAGTGAGCCATGTATAGCTTGCCAAGATAATATTTTTGTTATCTACAAATCTGTTGAAATATTGAAACTACAGAGGGAGAAAAAAAATGTCAAGGGCTCCCACTATCCAAATGTCAAGGGATAGAAATTATACAATAAATATTGGACTAGAAAATCATCTGTTGATAATGGTGGGTGATTGGGTGAATATGTCAGGCCTAGATTGATAATGTAGAATAAAATTGTTGTAATTATACATTCCCGGCAATGATAAGATGAAATTTTGTGGCAAATATAGGCATGTAAAAGTACCACGGTAGTGCAGAGTATTAGGTCAATGGTAGAGCACATGAAATTTTTTTATCGGTAGTTATGAATCTTCATAATTTTAGTGAGGCTAGAGATATATTACAGATCTCTATCAACATATGGTTAGCAATTCCGAAAAAAATATTGTCAACGAATGGTCCAAAAGCAGTGCATGGCAATGCCCAAGTGGGATGCATGTGTTAACAACCAGCACAGGTTGTGATTGAAAATCTGAAGCAGCAGTTAGTTAGAGAAATACCCCATGAAGAAGTGTATACTGGAGGAGTAGAGTAATTTAATCTGATGCAATGTCAAAAAGAGTTACCTGTCCGGCTCCTCTGCACCTTCGATCACCGCGAAGACATTCTCGATGGTGGCCATCGTATCATTCCCCTGCAAACTCCACAAGAAACCATTGGCTCGTTGGTTGCAAGTTGCGACCCATGAGGCCATGACTACTAAAAAAACAACATGCGGATTTCAGTGATCGAGACAGAAAGGCTCGTCGAATGTTGCTTACGGTATACGTCAGGTTCAGGATCGCCGGGCCAGGGCCGAGGCGGTACACTGGGCTGCCCTCCCGGCCCTGCCAGTCCGCCGGCGCAGCGTCGCCGCCCAGAGCGGCGTGGATCTCCGCCGCGTCACGCGCGGACACCGGCAGCGCGGGGATCCCCGGCATGTCGTCGGTGTCCATCGCCTCCTCCACACTCACGCGCTCGCACCCTTCGGACGACGCCCACATCGGCGTCGTCGGGTCGCCCACGCCCCGGAACAGGCTGCCCACCTGCACGCCGGTCGGCGGCAGCCACCGGGAGTCGGGGAACCACGCCTCCCCCGGGGCGCCGCCGTACTGCAGAGGATCGGTGTACACCACCGCGGCCGCGGCACCCGCCACGCGCGCGTTGTGCACGATGTCCTCGCAGTGGATCCTCCCGTACCGCGCGACCGCCACCTTGCCCGCGACGTCGACGCCGCGGGAGGCGAGGTAGGCGAAGTCCTCCTCGCGGCCGTAGTTGGCGTACACGGCCTCGGCGGACACCGAACCGGAGGCGGCGTAGGCGTAGAACGTCGGCATGACCTCCGCCGTGGCCGACGCGTAGGGGTCGTTCGGGTACGTCTCCTGCGACAGGGCGAAGCTCGTGGTGGTGGCGCGGCCGGGGACGGCGAGGGAGAGCGAGCGCTCGACCGGGTAGGAGAGGAGGACGGAGTAGGGCGTGATGTGCGCCGGGATGGAGAGGGACGAGAAGGCGTCGCAGACGTAGGCGGCGGTGAGCGAGTTGGCCCTGGTGCCCGCGACGTGGGGGTGAAGCGTGAGCGCCCGGAGGTGGAGCGCCGCGGTATCGTTGGAGGCGAGGGAGAGGAACAGGCTGCCATAGTTCGGCGCTGGTGCGGAGTGGACGACGAGGAGGAGCAGCGAGAGGGAGGCTCCGAGGGCGGCGAGGGTGGAGGAGACGACGCAGATGAGCCGGCGCGGGGTGGTAGGTTTGTGCGGCGGCGTCAGCGAGGGAGAGAGGAGGAGGGAGGTGGCGTCGAGGCGCGACATGGCGCGCGGCGCGGGGTGGTGCGCGCGGGGATCGCGCGGCGGAAGGAAGAGGAGCAGAGTGCGGGGTGCTCTGTTCTGGCTCGTTTGCTTCCGTGCCGCGGGCGCGCTGTATCTGGCTCGCGCGCTGTTTAATCCGCGGAGACAACTGACAAGCGGACCAGTGGCAAGCTGGATACTGCTGCTGCTACTGCCACACCGGCAGTTTGATCGTGCGGCGGCGATGCGACCACAGCGCACGCCACAACAATGGCAGTGTTTATAGTTTCCGCCTATTCCTAACTTTCCATCACATCATATTATATCAAAATTGTCCTACGCATATAAGCTTTCAACTTTGAGTAAATTACACCCACGGTACAACAATTTAGTAGGTGGGTGTAATTTAGTATAATAACTTGAAAAATAAGCGTTCTAGTACAACAACTTAGCAGGAAAGTACAATTTAGTATAAGGACTTTATAAGTGGTCGTATAAATGCAATAACTTTTAAGGTAGGTAAGATTTTAATACAAGAGTAAAGTTTATCACCGGTCCCTAAACTTGTCGCTGTGTCATTCCGGTCCCTAAACTCGCAAATCGATCATTCAGATCCTCAAACTTGTTCGACTGTGTCATCCCGGTCCCTAAACTTGCTTATCACTCGTTTAGGTCCTCCAACTTGTTCAGTTGTGTCACCCCGGTCCCTAAACTTGGATTTGAATATCATCTGGGTCAAATAGGACCGTCTAAAGACTTTATATTTAAAAATAATTCATAGTTTTTCCATGTGAACTCTAATGAAAACAAACTTTATATCAAACTTGTAGCCCTCGACGCGATCTACAATTTTATAGTTGAATTTTTTTATTTTAAGTCATTTTTTGTCCCAAAATGTAATTTTAAAATTAAAATTTCAAAATCTATAAACATGCAACAACATTTTGGGACCCTAAATAGTTTTAATTCAAAACCTTTTCAACTACAAAGTTGTAGGTCGCGTCGAGGGCTACAATTTTGATATAAAGTTTGTCTTCATTAGAGTTCACATGAAAAAATATGAATTATTTTTTGATATAAAGTTTTTAGACCGTCCTGTTTAGGGACCGGGGTGACACAACTGAACAAGTTGGAGGACCTAAACGAGTGATCTGCAAGTTTAGGGACCGGGATGACACAGTCGAACAAGTTTGAGGACCTGAAAGGTCGATTTGCGAGTTTAGGGACCGGGATGACACAACGGTACAAGTTTAGGGACCGGTGATGGACTTTACTCAAAAGAGTAAAATAAATTATAATTTTGACAACTTAATTTCAAGCATTTTTTATATAAATTCAAATTTTTAAGTACTTATTTTGACAATATACTAGCGTGGATTTGTATAAACATATTTATATTTTTTCCTAATAACTAATAACTGAAAGTCAATTAAACTGAATATAGAAATTATTATATTTCGGTTGATATTTGAGAAGGTGAAGAAAACAAAAAATTCTTAAAGGTAATTGGATATAAATTGTATGTGCAATATAATTCTTAAAGATTAAATTCAATATTATAAGGTAATATTTGTATCAACTAAAAAAAGGTAATATTTGTAGGATTATTGTGTTTTGGCATATTGACATAGTGAAAAAACTCACCTAGCATATGCTTATCCAAATTGATTTACCAAAATACTAAATTATTAAGTTCTTGTACTAGAATGCACCCACTTGTCAAATTGTTACACTTGGACGTTCAATTCTAAAGTTCTTGCACTATATCGCACCCATCTGCCAAGTTGTTATACCGTGGGCGCAATTTACTCTTCAACCTTTTTTTTTTCAAACTTCCAACTTTCTTCAAACTTCACTTTTTTAGGAACTGAACACACCCAGGCCGTATTTAGTTCCCCAAATTCCAACTTTCCATCGCATCAAATCACATCGAAAACTTTCCTACACACATAAACTACCAACTTTTTCTTTAACCTACCAACTTTCTCTCAACTTCTCAACTTTTCCACCATCTAAACACAGCCCCAATTTCTCGGATGAAAATCGTGTGAGGCTGGACGCTGGAGAGGATCTTGCCGGCTTGCCGCTTTGGGGAAGGAGCGATTATTATAGATCAGGTTCTCGCTGATGGTTCGCTGTTTCAGCCACTCCGTCACAACGTGCGCTACAGTTGAGTACCCCAACTTCGCCGCTCGTGTGACGTCGCCGGTGGCCATCTCCAGCTCAGACATGTTTGTTTCCTAATAAGATAAGCTCCCGTGTGTAGTGCATGGTCTCCCGCAAGGCGCTAGGCGCTAGGAGCCTAGGATGATGGTGATGTAGTACTTACTCCTACAAGGGATCAACTACATCACCATCAAGTTTAATAGTTATTGATTGGCGGCAGGCAATGCCAACAGCGTTAGGATGTTGATGAGCGAGTGATTGGGTGGTGTCCCAATGCTACGCTACAATTAGCGGACCAATCTGTTAATGTTCCATTAGGGACACGCAGGGGTACTCCAACTAGAGTCCCTTTCTTCCTGTCAATTCATCCTATTACAAATCCAAAAGTTGAACAAAGTATGGAGGCTTAATTATCTTGGGCACGCACTATTTGTGGATGCCTCGAACTATTTGGCTTCCAGGTTTAAAATTTGCCATCTTTTTTTTTCTATGTCGACACTATGTCCTCATCTTTTATTTGAGTGTCAGATTAAACTTGCTGCTTACTACCCCTCCGTGTTAGAAAAAGTGCAGTTTTACACGGTTCATGTTCAACCATTGATCATCTGTTTTATTTTTAAAAAATATGATTGGTATTTTAATTGTTATTAGATGATAAAACATAAATAGTACTTTACGTGTGACTATTTTTTTTTATGTTTTCCATAAATTTTTCAAACAAAACGGACGGTCAAACGTTAGACACGAAAACTCGTATCTACGCTTAAATTGGGATGAAGGTAGTATTACTTGTTGGATGAACAACTGAAACTCTCGGATGTGACGTCAAAAGAAAATTGGGGGTGGGGGATTGGAATAAAGGCCCTGGTTAGTTCCTTTTCATCCTGTCACATAGAATGTGTCGGAGAATGAACTCCTCCACCAGGGAACTGTGAGGCCCCCCTTTGTGAGTTCGGCCGGGGGCAGCGGGTGAGATTCGAGGATTTGGTGAGCGAAGCTGTGTGATCTTGAGGGGGTTAGCCCCCCCCTCAAGACGATGAGACAAAAGAGGTTTATACAGGTTCGGGCCACTGAGAAGCGTAATACTCTACTCCTGTGCATGGTTGATTGAATGTAAAACAAGTGCTTGGGGTTGCGAGACCCAAGCCCCAGTTCACCCCGAAGTCCCCCTCTCCACCACTAGGCCTGGACCTCCTTTTATACCTCAAGGGGTTACCACATGGGCCCAACAACCTAACCTAGCTCCGGTGGAGAAGTATTATAATCTTTGTATTAAATGCATGTCTTGTCTCTTGACTTGGGAAGCCAAGCACACGTCATCTTGATGATGGGGCCTGTCAAATCTTGCCGCCTGACACGGGGGTGCCCCTGTCAATCACCATTTAATGGGTGAAGACTTCTGGGCTCCTATTACACCGAGAAACGGGAGCCTTACTTTGACCAGAGCGGGAGGACCGACTCCGGCTGGGATAAGACAATGAGAAACTCTCACCATCATTATTTGATGGGACATGTTAGGCTGCACGCCGCCTGCAGCGCACAGGCGCACTAGCCAGTCCCATCGGTCATTCGACCAGTCACAGACCGGTTGAGTGCACTGCACGCTGCGCGACCGCTCGGGACGCCATAAATGTGGGTAGGTGGACACCTGGAGGCGGACACCTAACCCACCGTACGTGGTGACCTAGAGAGGGGGTCGGGGGAGCCCGACCCCTAGTCACGGGAGGGGGCGGCCGCCGCCCGACCTCGGGGGGGGGGAGCCACGTGGCGCCTGGGGCAGCCTTCTCTCTCTAGTCTCGGCCAGGGAGTGGCCGCCGCCCTACCTCGGGCCCGACCCCCCTCGGGGGAGGGCCATGTGGAATCGGGAGGTAGCCTCCTCCATCCAGTCTCTGGGAAGGAGTGGCCGCCGTCCTACCTCGGGCCTAACTCCCCTCGGGGGAGGGCCACGTGGCATCGGGGGGGGGGGGGGCAGCCTCCTCCGACTATTCTTTGGGGAAGGAGTGGCCGCCACCCCACCTCGGGCCTGACTCCCCTCGGGGGAGGGCCACGTGGCATCGGGGGCAGCCTCCTCCCTCTAAACCCGATACTCCCGGGCCCATATCACCGACAGAATGTTTAGACACATGCATGGAGTATTAAATATAGATAAAAAAACTAATTACATAGATTGCGTGTAAATTGCGAGATGAATCTTTTAAGTCTAATTGCACCATAATTTGACAATATGGTGCTACAATAAACATTTGCTAATGATGAATTAATTAGGCTTAGTAAATTCGTCTCGCAGTGTACAGGCGGAATCTATAATTTGTTTTGTTATTAGACTATGTTTAATACTTTAATTTTGTGTCCATATATCTGACGTGACACGCCAAAACTTTTCATAAAACACAAGTTTTCAGCGTCATAAAACACACACTAAAGTTTTCAGTGCTTGAATTTACTATTCCGACCCAGATCGATAGGTGTGACCAACGAACCAACTGCTGCGACCGACGCTACCTACAGCAGATCTATCGGCCAAGCAGATTCACGAGGAATCAATCAATAAAAACTGCTTGATCCGTGTCCTTGTGTGGCCATGGAGGTGACGCAGGATATACTCGTCTGGCACCATTCCAATAAGCTGCAAGATTCCAAGCCTTATCGAGATAATTAAAAAAAAGAGATACTATCGTACTGGTCAATTTGTTGTGGTACACTACGACAGCGAAATGGAGACGGTCACTCAACTCTTAAACAATTATGCTTCCGGTTTTATTCAACAGAATTTGGGTTAACCCATCTGAAAAAAAAACTCTCAAACAAATTATTCGTAGTACCCTAGAGAATCACGCAGGGTAATCCACAAGAGAGTTTCTTGTGTGCTTGGAATTAATTAGAACCCTTGATCACCTATAATCCAACGCACTAAGATAAAAGGTACAGGAGCAAAGTAGTAAAAGGATGGGCCAGGTATGAGAGGTGGAAGGTTAAAATGGTAATTAACTTCTATAGTTGATTTGTGTGGTTAAAGATAAATGCGTTATCTTTTCAATATTCATCTCTTTACGATCCGCTCAAAACTCCCGATCCGTTCCAAATGCCGTGCACGTCCTGATGCCACCGCTGGCTGCTCCTCCCGCCGGTTCCTCGCCGGGACGCCGGCTACATAAGTTGATGTTCGGACTTCTCGGATAGGTTGGCCTTCAGAGTGTGCCGTCCATGACCTCGAGGTAAAAGCGGCTGCCGCTGATGTCGAGTGAACCTGCCGGCTTTGCATAAACGTGCTTGATCTGCTTAATTAAATGATCAGCGATTAACCACAGAATATCTTGTTCGATCAGGATAGCAATTAGATGCATCAATTTCGCAAGAAATCAATGACCAAACTTTTCAATTCCATTCAACAGCTTTCGAGCCAATCAATGCTTAACAAAAATGAAATAATGCTTCAGCATTTAGGAACCATCAGCAGCAGCCAGCATCCAGCCGTCGGTCGCAACCATCGTACATGCCCGCCGGTCGTCGCTGCCGAACGCAACCGTACGTGCCTGCCGATCGCAGCCACCTTGCGTGCTGCCCCTGCTCCTGGTCCGTTCTTTCACTTGGGATTTAAAGTTAGGGTTAGACATAGAGAGATTGAGGTCACGCTAATATCGTGAAAAAAAACAATCTCATTGAAACGACAACGTCAGCCAGCGGATGGGGATTGGACAATTACTAAGCTACCCTTGTTAATATTATTTCATAATCCTAAATTACCCTTTAGGAATCAATGGTGGATATTAATTAGTTTAGGAGGTCCCTGGGATACCTCTCAAGCACCGTAAAAGATCTCCACAATTCATTAACATCAATAATTATGATACTAACTGAGGATAGTTCTTCAGTATCTTCACAGGTACTTGTGTAACTATATCATATCATCGTAACTACGTGTAGAGCTGGTATCTGGTACTTTAAACTGCACAAAACTACGTGTAGAGCTGGTATCTGGTACTTTAAACTGCACAAAATGGAATCGTGTAGTGATCTTAATTTATGTACTCTCATGTTAGTCTACCATCAAGGACAGCTGAAGCCTTGGACACAGCCCTTGCAGCCCTGTAAATTTCATGCTGCAGGAGCTGCCAAGATTCGGTTGTGTTGAGCTTATTTGCCTTGTCGATGGCCGACACGATACCAGGGAATGCCTTGGTGCCCCAGTCGTCTTGGTCAGACGATGCGTATATCTGTCAAAAGAAAAAAAATGATTGGACATAGGTTATCACTTTGTCAGCATCAAATTTGGATCAGAACGGCATACCAAACTGCAGAACTGATGATACTCACCATATGTTTGTACCACGGCCTACCGTCGAGCCCTTCCCGGTTGATGAAGCCTCGCTCCGCCATCATTAACCGGTCGTTGATATCTCTGACTTTTACTGTGTACGCTCTCGTTTTTAGGCTCCAGTTTTCTGCTTGTAGCATCTGCAAGGCAGAAATGAGATGTTTTCATTGGAATGTTGGAGCAATTTTGCGCGCCATACACTTCTGTTTCACTGAAAACGGAAGGCGTTACCATCTTTTCTTTGTGAATTTTGTTGGCTGCTTTTCTAAGCTGGTCAATTGACTTGTGTAAAGGAGCGAAACTGACAGGACATCCTGTACACCCACCTTCCACAAGTTTTGTGCATTTCTGCGATAAAAAATGTGGCAGGTAATTCATATGTTAAGCATTTGCTGCAGATTGTTCCACCAACTCTGGTAATTTCATAACCTAACATTTACCCATCAGCGAAAAGTGTATCACAATTATGTTCTGTTTTTATTTATAAAATGAATCGAGGCTTTGTCTTGTGTCCTAAATTGGTCATCTCAATTGAAGAAAAGAAGGAAAGTTACCTCCAGTTCTGATGCGTAAGAGACATAATTGAGGGGTAAGATCTCATCATCTGCAAGCCTCAAAGCAATCAGACCCCATACACTTGCCACTGCATGATTATGCAAGCAAAACAAATGAATCTGTCAGTGTTTGCAATGAGATGAAAAACCTTTGAACAACAACTAGTTCAGTACATGCAACATGTCTGTGAAACAACGGATCTCCGAATCTCTCCATCCAAACATAATCATCGTACAGTGAGTGGTAAACAGGGTAATCTTCCACTGCAAGAGCAATAATATTAGTAGATGCTAAAGGAGTGACAGCAGCAGAGACTGCAAACAATGGTGAAGTAATAAAAAAAATTAGGAGTTATCAAGATCAACATCTCCAATATATAATCATTACTTGTTCCGTAAGACATGTCAAGTGAAGGTACTCCAATATATTGTAGAAAAGCTGCAAAATCTGTTCCTGCTCCAGCCACTCTATCAATCTGAAAAGAAAACTTTATCACTTTCAGCACAAAGATAATTTTATTCCAGATCTAAGATTGCACATAACAGGATTATAAAGCCATTTCACCACTGTACAATGTACGCACCGGAGGATGGTGGCGAATCATAGTGTCATACAATGTCTGCGATGGATCATCAGGATCTTGCACCTTCAAAAGAGAGGGTGGAAAATGAAATGATTTTTGTGCCTTTGTAAGACTGCTATATACTTTGATATTGGCCCTGTTCAAAGAAAATTTCCCTCCCTCCCTCTCTTTTCAAAATGACGGTCTTAGTTATACTTCTTAATCAAAAACAAAATCTGGCTGTCCAATTTGTAAAAAAGGAAAGACGGAGTAAAGCTTAAATACCATTTTACTTGCTTCTTTGATCAACTGATCAAGTTGAGGGGTTGCCCGGGGCCTAAAACCTCCAGGGCCAAACACTGTTATATCCACATTCAAATAAGCAATAGCTCTTGAAGCCAGCATATCCATGTTGTCCTCGACCCATTCAGTAGACCCTATCTGAGACATTGAGTGTGCCGCATCAATACACAACCTTCTGATAAAGAAGCAATTCAGAACAAGTGATCAAGGACATACCAGAGCAAACTCTTCTGCATCCCAACTACACACAATGATTGTTCGTCTAGGCCTCCATCCCTTCTTCTCAAGCTTGGACAGCCTTTCTGCGATCTATATATATACGTGTGATGCTAACATTATATCATCAACTCTTGGCATTCAGAAATTATAGATGCCTTTTATCATCAACAAAAAGAATATGCACTTAAATTTGTTGTTTGGAAAATGAGACAAAGGCTAACTAGAAAGGGAAAGGATGAAATATTCATGTCTCCAAATGTCTGATGAAAGATGACATATCTGTATAATTTGCTCCTCTAAACTGAATTGATTACCTCGAGCATAGCTGCTGTTCCACTGTTGGGATCAACTGCTCCGAATGTCCAGGCATCACGATGGTTCCCTATGATCACATATCTGTTCACAAACGGGCAAATTTATCCTTATTAGCTTTGCCTTGGCTTTACAAAATTTCTAGAAATCTAATCATCTCCTGTGGGATGAAAAATGAGGACTTTGATCTAAACTCAGAACAATATGCAGGGCAGGGCACTAAGTCAAAGCCTGATAAACAGTGATACCACGTGTCCACGTGCAACTGAATTCTATACGTATGCAGAAAAAGACAATCAGGAATGCCATTCACTTGTTCGAGCGAGAGATTACCTATCAGGCTCTTCTTTTCCCTCGATCACGGCAAAGACATTTTCGATGGTTGCTAAGGTGTCATTTCCCTGCAGTTCACCACAGAAACAACGATGAGTCGATGAGTTTTCTTGGATAATGACTCAACTAGAACACTAAGATCCACTCACAATGTACGTGAGATTCAGCACAGCAGGACCGGGTCCGAGGCGGTACATGGGCGCGCCCTCGCCGCCCTGCCACTCCGTCGGCGCCGCGTCGCCGCCCATCGCCTTGAGGATCGTCTCCCCGTCCCTCGCCGACACCGGCAGCGCTGGGATGCTGGGCATCGCGGCGCTCCCGTCGAGCTCCCCCTGGCTCAGCCGCTCGCAGTCCTCCCCGGCTGCGCAGGACGGCCACAGCGGCGTGGTCGGGTCGCCGTTCCCGTAGTACAGGGTCCCCACCTGCACGCCGGTCGGCGGCAGCCAGCGCGCGTCGGGGAACCACTTCCGCTTCCCCTTCGCTCCTGCGCCGCCAAAGTCCTTGGCGTCGGTGTAGACGATCGCGGCGGCGGCGCCCGCGGCACGGGCGTTCCGCACCATGTCCTCGCAGTGCAGGTTTCCGTAGCGCACGAGCGCGACCTTCCCGGCGACGTCCACGCCGCGGGAGGCGAGGTACTCGTAGTCCTTGGTGTTGCCGTAGTTGGCGTACACGACCTCGGCGGCGACGGAGCCGGAGGCGGAGTAGGCGAAGTACGTGGGGATGACCTCCGCCGCCGCCTCGGAGTAGGGGTCCCCGGGGTAGGTCTCCTGGACCAGAGCGAAATTGAAGGCGGCCGCGCGGCCAGGCACGGAGAGGGAGAGGGAGCGGTGGATGGGGTAGGAGAGCAGCACGGAGTAGGGCGTGACGCGGGTGGGGAATGAGAAGGAGGAGAGCGCGGCGCGGACGTACTCGGCGGCGACGGCGTTGGCCTCCGTCCCGGCGACGTGGGGCCGGAGGGTGAGCGCGCGGAGGTGCGCGGCGGCGGTGTCGTTGTTGCCGAGTGAGAGGAAGAGCGCGTGGTAGCGCGACGCGGGGGCCGGCGCGAGGTGGTGGTAGGAGGCGACCAGGGCCACGGAGATGGCCAGGAAGGCGACGAACCTGCGCCTCCTCGTGGCCGCATCACCGCGCCCGCCGTCGCCGCCTCCCATGGGCGCAGCATCGGGGAGGATCAGCGGCTGCCGCTGCTGTGGCTTGCCGTGGCGAGACATGGGTGATGGGCGCAGTGGCTTGGGTGGAGTTTGGAGAGGCGTCGTAGTTTGCGGTTGCAAGCAACGTCACTTTGTCAGCGCCAAGAGCCCAAGAGGTTGTATCGTCTCGATTTAATTGGGTCGTTCGCATCGCACCGCAGCGCGCGGTGCTCGCACACGTTGCAACTTGCAAGTTGCCGCGCAATGCTTCGTTCGGCTTCAATAATTAAACGCTTATAATAAGTGTGGAAAAATATCAAGGCTGATTATGAGCGTCAGCCATCAGCTCACTTTTGTTGATGCCCACGAGTTTTTCCTCTAAAAAATATTAGCTCGTGAGCAACGTTCCAACTCCGCGAGCGAAAAGTAGTACTTGTCTCTCTAATAAACGAAGTTACGGATTGTCTCTCTAATAAACGAAGTTACGGATTATGACACGTTGAAATGCAAACCATGTTTTTAATATACTCCCTCTGTTTTTTAATAGATGGCGCCGTTGACTTTTGAATATATGTTTGACCATTTGTTTTATTAAAAAAATTTATGTAAACGTATAGATATAAATTATGCTTAAAGTACTTTGAGTGATAAAACAACTCATAATAAAATAAATTATAATTAAGTAAATTTTTTGAATAAGACGAATGGTCAAACGTGTGATAAAAAGTCAACGGCGCCATCTATAAAAAAAATAGAGAAAAATAGAGGTAGTAGTATCTTAAAGCATAATCTGTAGTGCTGTAGTGCGGGTTAGTTTCTAGAACGTTTGGTGGTTGGTCTTGCGCTCTTGTTAGGAAGAGGCTTCTGGACGTGGCTTCTCTGATATAGAGCACTACTCGTACTTTGGATAATACAAAATTTTGATACAGTAATTAAATTGAAAATGTGTATTTTGTTCAGACTTCAGAGGATTTGAAATTGTGTTTGGTTCGTCGCATGAACCAAACATAAGATGCGCTTTGCTGAGTTTTTTCTGCACCCAAAGGCATCATGGAGCACATCGTTGTCGAAAGGGTGAACCAATTCGGATACTGGGAATCGACAACAAGATTCATTCAGGTCCTTGTCAAAGATTGGTCGTAGGTGGAACCGGACAACGGCACGGAACCACCACGAATTAGCAGATGCCCCACATCAATAATGCGCCACGGCCCAGTTCAGAGCGTAGCAATTCATGAGGATTTTTTTGGCAGGAAATTCGTACCCTTTGCTTTTCGGAGTTGAAACGAGAAAACGCAACATCATCACCAATTACACCGCATCACCTGCTCCTTTGGAAAATACTCACCGGCCGGAATGGCACCGCGACGACAACGGCGTCGACTTCAATCGACGTGATTTGGGCAATCAGTGCACCCAGAAATCAACGAGACAGCCAAAGCTTTGGACTTTCGGGTCCGGTTGATATCTTCCAACGGTCCAAGGCCTATCCAAAATTCCAAATATCCCAACTCGAATAAAACGAGGAGAACATGCATGCATCAAAATGTTGCTGGGCTCAAAGGCCTTAAAATGTTTTCGTTGCATGGCCTACCTTGGGCTAAATCAGATTTACGGCTTGTTTGGTTTCTAGCCCAAATCAAAGGAATAAGTTCACTTTGGGTCCCTCTATTTGTCGTCCAGTCCGATTTTCGTCCCTTGGTTGCAAAACCGGGTACGACAGGTCCCCCAACTTACAAAACCGTTTAGATTAGGTCCCTCGGCAGTATTGTGTCTGATTTTTGCTGAGGTGGCGCCTACGTGGCTCCTTTTAATTAGTTTTTGTCTAACGTGTCATTGATGTGGCGTTTACGTGGCTACTAGATTAAGGGTGTGTTTGGTTCATAGTAAGACTGGATAGGATATGGCCATCCATATTTTGAGGGATATGGTGGTCCAGTTTTTTGTTTGGTTGGGTGGATGAGAATGGATTGAATGAAAACAACAACATATTAATTAATAATGAAATATGTTAATTATCATTAATATAGCCATAATTTATACTAATTAACAATAAAATAGAGTAATTATATCTAATTTTGACAAGCTAATTACTGATTAACAATAATATAATTTAATTATTGCTAATCAAGAACTAATGATCAAAATTAGCAAAGGTGAATATCCTCATCCGGCCAATTTGGTCGCATACACTCATCCAGCATCTTCGTGGAATATTCCCTCTCCAGGCCGTCCTATCCACCTTCGCCCACCAATCAAACACACTCAAAAACTGGATCGCCATCTCCCATCTAGGGATATCCCTCCAACCAAACACACCCTAAAAAAAACCCGTGGGACCCACATGTCAGTCACAGACACAAATAATAAAAAATGGTGGGCCCATGAAGACCCACACATCATTCTCTCTTTTCTCTATCCCTCTCTATCCTCTCCCTCCTTCTTATCTCGCTCTCCAAGCCGGTGGAGCGGCATGGGCGGCGGCCGAAGCGGGCGACGGCGAGGTGGAGCGGCAGCCGGAGCGGGCAACGGCGGGGCGGATCCGAGGGGCGAAGTGGGTCGGGCGGCGGCTGATCCTCGCTGACACCTCGGTCAGCATGGCAGGAGAGTGGAGGCGGCCGTTCCGCGATCCGCCGGAACCAGCCTGGCGGCGGTGACGGCGCCACCACGAAGCCGAGAGCGGAGGGCGATGCCAAGGGGGAGGACGATGCCGGAGGGAACGACGATGAGGAGGACATCGCCGGCGCCGCGCGGTCCCCCTGACCCGCGCTGGCCCCCGCCGCACGGAGGATGGGGGCGTCGGCGGCGGCGGTGATGGAGGACGGAGGCAACTGGATCGAGTGGGCGGAGGAGGACAAGGAGAAGGTGTGGGCGCGGGAGTCGGCGCCCGTCACAGAGATGCGCCCCACCGGCGACGAGCGAAGCCGGCAGGCGAGAGGAGAAGGAGGTGGGACGGTGACGGTTGCAAGGTCGACGGTTTGGTCGCCGTTGACGAAGACGACGGGCAGCATGGCCTTGGGCCGCGGTGGCAGTGGGGGGGAGGCACGTGGACGCGCCCGTGCAAACCTTCGCCTCCGAGGACGCAAGGACGCAAGCGGCCGTGACTAGCAGCGCCGACGCGGGAGCAGGGCGGCGGCGGCGCTCGGGTCTACACGGCGCTAGCTCTAGCGGCGGCGGCATCGAGGAGGGTGTCGGCGGCGCGCGGGGCCCCAGGGCGCAAGCGGAGGATGCCGTCGCCCCCGTCTCTGTCTTCTCCGCTGGCACCCCCAACTCGCCACCGGGGCAGCCTCGCCCCCTCGAACTCGTCGGCAGTGTCCGCATCTGACCCTACCCCGTCCTGGTGGGAGACGGCGAGGTCCCACATCCTCGCGCTCTCCAACATCCTCCCGCCGCCGGCCGATTCCGACGTCGCGGCGCTCGCCGACTCCGACTGCCCGGCGCACGCGCTTCTTCGGTCACCCGCGCGCCTACGCCGCGCTGTCCACGGCGCTCCGGTCGGGGGGTAGCACCGACCACGCTCGCCGCAGCCGCCGGAGCTCGCCTGCTCCGCCGCCCACACACACCGTCCGCTGCCCAGAAGGAGAGAGAGAGGGGAAAGGGAAGAGAAGAGAGAATGGAGAGGGAAGGAAAGAGAAGTGAGGCTGACATGTGGGGCCCACATGGGCCCCACCATTTTAAAATTATTTTTTGTGTGCAGCTGACATGTGGGGCCACGTTTTTTATTATTTTGCTGGGATATAATTGCCACGTAAGCGCCACGTCAATGCCACGTGGGGTGAAGACCTAGTCAAAAAAGCCACATAGGCGCCACATCAGCCAAAACCGCCGAAGGACCTCGTTTGCCCGGTTTTCGTAAGTTGAGGGATGTGTCGTACCCGGTTTTGCAGTCAAGGGACGAAAATCGGACTGGACGACTGTGGGGACACCCAATTTAGGCTTGATGCCCCAAAAATCCACTCGTGATCGTCCAGGATTTCAATCACGCACAGATTGATGTACAGAACAGCTTTCGATTATTTACACAGGTTTATTCATACAAGCTAATTATACTACTGTTAAAAGGTGAAAAGATCCAAACTAAAGAAAGGATATTTAAAGATATTTAAAGAAAGGATATTTAAAGGAAATAAAGAAAAGGTAATTAAATAAAGAAAGAAAGGATATATAAAGATATTTAAAGATAATTTAATTTAAAAATGGTTTTAAATAAAATAAGAAATTTTAAAATTAAAGGGATTTAAGATAAATCAAATAGGTTTAAATTAAAAGGGTATTTAAACAAAATTTTAAATAGGAAATTTGGTATCAAAAGGGAGGGTTTGAAATTAGATGAACTTAGATCAAAGGTTCACTGGAATTGGATTTGTGGTTGGAGAGATATGGGTGCCTAAAGTTTGGAATTTGAAATAACTCAAATAAAAGAAAAGGGATTACTGTACAGTGGGGCCCGCTTGTCATATGTCTCTTCTACCTCTTCTTCTTCTCTGCTTCTTTGATCCGAGAGGAGGGAGAGAAGAGGGCGAGCGGGGCGCCGGCTCTCCGGTGGCCGGGAGGTGGGAACGCCGGTAGGAGATGGTGTTCCCGAGCAACGCGCACCCGGAGAGGGTGGTGGAAGGCGGAGGAAGAGAGAGGGATGGCCGGAACGGCGGCAACAAGAGCTCAGTTCCGGCGATAAGAGAAGGTGGTGGTGGCGGCTTATCCCAAGGTGGAGGGAGAGGGGAAAGGGGGAAAATGGAATCATCTGGGCAAGGCGGAGTTGGTGGCGCAAGGGTTTGGCTTGCGAAGCTTCGGTGAGGGAGATCGGCCGACGGTAGTGATGGCCGGACATGGGAGTAGAGAGAGAAAAAGGGAAAGCTCCGTTGTGGAGAGGGAGAGGGGCGACCTCGTTTTCTATTTATAGGTCGCGGAGGTCGGTTTGGAGAGAAGGAGAGCGACTAAGGCATGGCGACGGCAGCGAAGAGAAGAGGAGCACGGCGCCGATTTCTTAGCAACTACGGAAAAGAGTTTGCGGCGGCGTGCGCCGTGCGCAACACGTGCACTGGGAGGAGGAGAGAGGCGGCTGGGCTGTGGGCCGGCTCGGCTGGGCTTCGGCTCAGTTGGGTCGGCAGCCCAAGAAGGAGGGAGGAAAAGAAAAGGGGAATGGGCCAAAAGAAAGGGAAATTGGCCCAAAATAAATAGGAAGTTTTGATAATTTTGTATAGAGGATTTTGAATGGAATTTAAAGGAGATGGAAACTAAAGGATAGATGGATGTGGATTTTTTTAATCTTAGTCAAAGAATTGAATCTAAGGAATTTTGAATGGAGGGTTAAATAAATTTTAAAGGAGATAAAATTTAAAAGAGAAACGCTTGAGGGTCTTTTGAACTTTATAAGAGGAATATAAAGTTTTTTTAAAAGCAAAAATGAGTTTAAAATATTTTTAAAATAAAATCAAATATATTTATTTTGAGATATAAATTTTGAAAAGGATAAAAATAAAGATGCTCCAATTTAAATAGAATTCAAATAAGAACCAAATGTAAAACTTGTCACGAAAGATTTAAAAATCAAACGGAAAGAAAAGGCAATAATTTAACTTCTAACTTTGGATAAATTTGGGATGGTGGCAAAAATAGATGGAGGTAAAAACTAAGATTTTAGCCTCCAAAATATGTGGTATGGATTCTCAGTGAATTATTTGTGGCTAAAGGAAGTTGGACTTTGAATAGAAGGGATTGCAAATAAGTTTCTTAGCACAAGAGCAATCATTCAAATATTTGTGATAATATTATTCTTGTGCCAAGAATGTGATCAAGTCATAGGAATCAAATTGGTGGATGGATCAAAATAGGAACTTGACCACAGAATATTTTGGATGGATTAAAAGGAGACAAAGGTTTTCGGAGATAGGTTTAGATAGGGGTTGATCCAAAATAAATTCCAATGGAAAGGGAATTATACTGGTTTAACCCTAAAGATAAAAATGGTTAATGGTATATAATAGAGAGTTGGGTCAATCGGGGAAATATTGGCCCAAGCTAAATGGTAGACTTTGTAATCTTGAATGGATAATTTAAATGAACGAGATTTCAAAGTGGTAATATTTGTGAGAGTATAGAACTGGATTTGGAAGTATATGTGGATGGGAATTTTTCTAGGAACGGAATTGGTGGTATATTGATAAACTCTAAATGATGGGTATGTTGACTCAAAGGGGGGATTGAAGAGGATATTTTTAGGGACTCTAGGAATATTTAGGTGGAGATCCAAAGGAAATGTATCAACATTTCATGTATTCTGGAGATAGTTGAGTGGAGATCAAAAAGAAAGTATTGCTTCAGGGGAAAATAATAATTGGTATTTGTGGATGTTGGAGATGTTCAGGAATGGAATCAAAGGAACTATAATCTAGAGCCAAAGTTAGAGATTAAAGAAAATAAATAGAGAGGTTTTGTAAAATTTAAAAGAGAGCGATTAACTTTGCAAATAAAGTTTTAAATCCAAGTTAAAAGAAATTAACAGAAGGTAAGATCACTTCAATAGAAGAATCGAGAAGAGTGCAACTAAAATATTTCGCAAAAAAAATTTCTCTGAAAATTTGAGTCCGTTACAACGACAAATAGAGGGACCCATAGTGAACTTATTCCCAAATCAAACGCACCTACCTTGGGCTCAAAGGCCTTAAAATGTGAGACGATGATTCATTTGGTTTGTTGCCAAAAGAGTTGGTAGCAAAACGTAACCCAAGTCTATATGCTCCCAAAAATTTGGAAAGAAAGCTAACAGGCAAACGACGTCAAATAGACAAAGAAATAAGTTCACTTTAGGCCCCTCTATTTGTCGCCCAGTCTAATTTTCGTCCCTGAACCACAAAACTAGGAACGACCCATCCCCCAACTTACGAAAACTGGGCAAACGAGGTCCCTCGGCGGTTTTGATAACGATTTTGGCTGACGTGGCGCCTACGTGGCTAATTTGGCTCGGTCTTCATCCGATGTGGCACTGATGTGGCGCTTACGTGGCAATTCGATCCGGAAAAATAATAAAACCCGTGGGACCCACATGTCAGTTTCACACACAAAATAATAAAAAATGGTGGGCCCCACATGTCATCCTCACTCCTCCCTCTTCTCTCTATCCTCTGCTCGCCGCCGGGGGAGCCTACCTCCTCTTCCTGCTCCTCTTCAAGCTCCCCTCCATCTCCATCTCCGTCTCCACTGCCTCGCCGGCGGTGGCCACCACGCACCGCCCGCGCCACCGCGAGCTCGAGGCCGCCTCCTCCATGCTCGGCTACTACTCCTCCTCCTCGCCTCTCCGCCCGCTCAAGACCGCCTTCCCTTCCTGCCGTCCCCACTCTTCGTCTCGTCCATCCGCTTGCGCCGCTGCAACTCGTCTTCCATCGATGCTTCCGCCGCCTCCGCCTTCACTGCTGTGCACCCGCTCATGCACCACCTCCTCTCCTCCTCCTCCTCCCCTTCCCCGTCATCCTCACCGTCCCCATCTCCATCCACGTCCGATTCATGCCCGTCCACGATCTCAGTGCCTACACCGCCTACATGTACTGCCGATCCTCGTGCGACTTAATCTCCCCGCGAGCAAGCGCGGGGTAGGAGGCCCCGACGAATTGAGCTCGTGCAAGAAGATGACAAAAATCAAGAACACGATGCAAGTATACATGTTTGGGCCACACGGGTGCGTAAGGCCCTACTTCTGTGTTTTGGGAGATGTGAAACGTATTAAGCGACCAACTCTAGATTAGATGCCCTTTTTCCCTTTCTAATCTTCCAACCCCTTGCTAAGGGGGTGTTTGGATACATTAGTCCTAGGACTAAAGATTAGTCTCAGGACTAAAACATTAGTCCTTTTTAGTCCTAGCCTGTTTGGTTGAAGGGACTAAATAGGACTAAAACCACATTAATTGAGCTGTCTAGTAGGTATTCATAGGTACTTTTTAATGAACATGCATTGCACAAAACATCCCCTCATGCAGCCACAGATCAACCAAGACCATCTTGCGGCATGGCAAACAGATTCACAGTAGAGATTACAAAGTACAAGAAGATTTGTTCACAATACAGAGTTAAAATTCAACACAGTTTTAGGCCATCAAGCACAGTTTGACAGCACCACCATATGCAGACATATAGCATACACAATGAAAAGTACAGTACATGAAAATGCAAATTCCCGCATACATATCAGTTATTACAAGTTATATGTTCCAAAGTCCATAAGATGAATAAAACAGGAGACTACATATTTTTTAAACTCCACAGTCCATTGGCAACCGTGTCCCGAAATTGATTCATCACTTGACTATCCAAAGAGCTGGTTGGATCATTTGATTAAGGACTTTGCTCAGACAATGGAACATAGCTTTCATCTTGGTCACACATGTCGAATTCACAGTCGGCTAGTTTACTATCTCTAATGAAATTATGCAATGCTAGGCAAGCGCATATTATCTTACTCTGTTTTTGCTGTGGATAGCTTGGTAAGTGGAACAAAATCCTCCATTTATTTTTGGGTGAATACCCAACATGATCCTTGAACTTTCGCTTAAGGATCAATTTAGTCCCTGATATTTCGTATTGTCCAAACAAGTACCTTAAGTTCATTGTGTGATTCAATATAGTCCTTAGACCCTCTAAACATGCCATGTGTACATGCCACATCATCTCTGCATGCAAATTTAATATTTAAATGTCCTTTACACCCTTATGTTTTCATAGGAAATAAAGAAAAACTATTGAGAAAACACACAAAAAAAAAGCTTTTGACCATTGGCAAAAATATGTAGCATTGATAGATAAAAAAATTGACATTTTTCTTTGTTTTATGATTGCTTTTTCTTGTTTTTCTTTTCTTTATTTGATAGAAAATTGAAGGTTAAAATGGACATTTAAATGTTATCTTGCATGCACGAATGACGTGGCATATCCACGTGGCGTTTTAAGTGGGTCTAAGGACTATATTAAGCCGTATGATAATCTTTAGGGTCTTGTTTGGACATTATAAAACATCAAGGACTAATTCGAGCCCTGAGTAAAAGTTGAAGGACTAAACTGCCTATTCACCCTTTATTTTTCAACACTCCAAAGGACCTCTCTATCACATTTCGACACGAAGAATGGCAGTAGTTAAAGTATTCCTTCCTATGTTGGGGCATTATGCCTTCGTTGTATTCCTGAAAGTGATAAGTTATTCCCTTATATGGTGCAAGATAACCCGGCCTGTTTGGGTACCCTGAGTCCACGAGATAGAACATTTCTAACAAAGCCTGTTTGGTTGAATGCCTCATTTTAGCTCTTAGGAAGAATTTTTCCTTCAAGTTCTTATATCCCCTAGTTGTCCATCCTCCTTGGGGACAATTTCCATTCCTTATTTCCTCACAGGCTACTACACACAACATAAAAGTATTTTCTTCTATCCAACAAGCCTTGTCATAAGGAGTTTTATCCTAAAGAAAAATTTATTAATACATAGATTACCATATTCTGTCCTAACAAAGCCAGAGAAAAGTATAATGCATCTAAAATATACAAGATCACAGATCCAAGTCTAAAATATACAACCATTCATATAGCATGTCAAACAGGATTGTATGTGTAACATTTCACCAGATCAATGCATGTAACAAAAGCTCATCAAAGTAAATGAAAAACCAATGAATACTCTGGTTTGGATGATTACCGTGCGTTGACCATCGTTGTCGTCTTCGTCATCGTCCTCAACGTCGTTGTCCTCCTCTTCGGCAGCTGCGGTTGGGGCAGAGGACGTCCCAGCATCCCATCCTCCTCCACCGAAGCCCCCATACCCCGTAGCACCGTGGGACATAGAGCTCCCACGGCCGCTGACACCCGCACTGTGGGACATGGAGCTCCCATGGCCCACGACACCCGCACCATTGGACATGGAGCCCCCACGGCCAGGGGGAACGAATCCCCTCATCCGATTGCCGGCGGCGGCACCAATGGTGCCATCCCTTCCGCGGCCTCGACCTCGGCTTCTTCCACCTCTTCTGCCGCCCCTGGAACCAGGTACTGGACGGCGCGACGGGGCGATGTCGGATCTGGTGGCTTGGAAGAGTGGAGGTATTCCTCCACCATCTTCTTGCAAGATCTGCTGGTAGGAGCCGAAATCGGGGAAGTCTTCTGCTTGGGAGTTTAGATCCAGGCCCGCCGATCTCCTCCCTAGAAAATGGTAGCCCGCACCAGATCCGCCATAGCCTAAGGAAGCTTGGCTGAATCTGTACTCGGTGGCGTCAACGGAGGCGGCTTCGTGATGTGCTTGTGATTGGGAGAAAAAAATCAAACATGTCGTCGTCATGGCCGGCCATGGCTGAAGGGCTACGAGCGGCGGCGGCAGAGACGGCAGCCGCGCTCACGGCGGAGGTGGCGGCCGCGTGAGGTCGCGCGCGGCGGCGGCCTCGGGAGCTCGCGGAGGCGGTGGCCGCGGGAGCTTGCGCGTGGCGGAGGTGGCGGCCGCGCTCACGGCAGAGGCGGCGGCCGCGTGAGCTCGCGCGCGGCGGCCGTGGGAGCTCGCTCGGCGGCGGCCGAGGGAGCCTTCGCTCGGCGGCGTCGGTGGCGGCACTTGCGCCGGATGGGGGGAGTGAGTAGTACAGGAGAGAGATAGCGAAGTGTGTGAGAGAGAGACCGAGTGAAGTGGGAGTGACATGATAGGGTTAATGCGCTCTGTTATAGGTTTTTAGACCGTATAAGCTCCTCCCCCAGCGACTTATTGGCCTATGCTGTTTTAGTCTCTTTTAAGTCCCTCCCGTTTGGTAGTTTAGAGACTAAAAAATGACTTATTTGAAGGGACCTATGGATTAGTCCCTCAAACCAAACACCACCTAAGTTGCATAACTCCTCTTATACTTCGAAGGGGAGCCTGCGCCATTACATTTTGCATAGGGTTATGTCTATGTCTAGTCTTGTCATTGTCCCTCCTGTCACATTAGTCTGAATGTACTCATTGCTACTGACCGAGCCTACGCTTGTGCCCCAGGAAGCTGAGCATGGGGCCCAGGACAGCTGGAACGAGCTTCTAGCGTCACTTATCGTGAAGTCGGGCCTAGTGGACCTAGATGAGGGCGTAGGGGATTGTCCGCCCTTCATAACACCATGCAGCCATACCAAGTGTTGCTCGCTGGTGCATGGCGCGTTGTTCTAGCCCTATTCCTTCGGGTGACACAACTAGCTTGATCACTTCATACCTTGCCACCTCCTTCTTGCATGTATCTGAGTTGTAATCTCGAATTGTAATTATTTGGGTACCGCTTTGCTGTGGTTTAATGTCATTGCTCGCTGGGCCCGCTACCCTGCATAGCCGGCTGGGAGATCTCCACCAAGCTCAGGGCAGCGAGCACCACCGATGTGGTCTCCAAGTCAAACCCAAGTGACATGTGCAATTAGGCTCGCCTTTTGACATGGTAATATTATCATGGCCGGACTCATGCCCTGAGAATGCAAGCAGTCTGCAATCTCAAGGCGCGGTTCGTGCTTGGCGTTGGATCCGTGTTCGGGCCCTGCAGGTACCCTCGGGTCTGCACATGCTCCCATGCTGCTTGACGAGATGTCGTGTTATTTCTGATAAGCTTCTCGAAAACGTCGTTGATGAAGGATTTCATGATAGACATGGCCTCAGAGGGAGTGTCGATGTTAAGATGTGGATCTTGTAGGTTTCCGCACTCTTCTTGATATCTTGAAGATATAAACCTTGTGTGGCGTTAGGCGCCGGGATCCCAGGGCCCAGGATGAACCAAGCCTTGGGTTCCCACCTTACGCCACACATCACCTACCACCTTAGTGGTTTTCTGATAGGTAATGAATTATGTTTGTGTGAAGACGATCCTGCAAGCCCAAGGTGCAACAGGCCCTTGGAGGAACAAGACCCTGGTTCCCATTTCTCTAGCTACCAACATTTGGTAATTATAAAAATTTCTACTCGCAGAACTACCAATTTAAGGTGTCAAAATTTTGGCATTAGCAACAAATGTGTTTTTTTTTTCAGTGAACTCAACAAGCCTTTCGATCTAAGCTTCAAACTTCAAAGAGAACTACACTGATGCATCACAGGAGATCGAAGCAAAGAGACGATGAAATGGTGCAAGATCATTGCATTAGAACTTGCAAGGCACATTTGGTATACATACATGGTTACATATCACCCACCAAGAAATATATTGCACTGTGGTAGATACTTTGAAAAGAAGATGCAGAAAACTGCTCAACTGGGCAAGAAACCAGCAAAATGCAGGAGAAGGTTACAGGGGAAAACGCCTCTAGTGGAGCAGGGAAGGAGATCACCGAAGAGCGCATGGGATAGCACCGTAGCAACCAGGCCAATCTTACAGGATCACCTCCCAGCCACAAGACCACTGAACACTTGGCTGTTCCCAGCTAGCGTCGCTTCCCACTCGATCGACGACAGCAGTATTTGCGATAGCGTGATTACTGCCTGCTTCATGTCTGGCCGAAGAACAGGATCTTCCTCCACGCACTGTTTCGCTAGCATGGCCATCTTTATAAGAAGAATTTAGAGTGAGATTTAGCTTTGAAGCAAAGGTATGTGAAATGTGCAGGAGATGTTGATCATCAAGCACCAACAGATTTTATTGTGCATACCTTGTATACACAGTCATGTGGATACAGGTCCATTAGATTAGGGTCAATGCAGTCTTTCAGGCTCCCCATATACATTGAGTTACGACAATTCTTTAGTGCACTCAACATCTGCATTGTTAAAACTAAATTAGTTCAAAACTTTTGGAGTCAAAATAGCAAGTAAAATATACTAAAACTTCAATAAAGCCAGTGAAAAACACTGCAACTTGGGATGGCAAAATAATTCTAAGCCCGTAAGTTATAATGGGCATATATGTTCAATTGCTTATGCTGAACCTAGAAAACTTACAACTGATGCCAAGGAACGCCTTTCTGAGTTTGATCCTTCGTTCAATCCATCAGTCCTTGTAATTGCCTCCTTTCCAGATATTAACTCAAAAAGTACTACTCCAAAAGCATAAACATCATTTTTCGTAGTTGCCAGGCCATCGCGCAAGTATCTACAGGAATAAATGAAATGTCAGGATTGAGCTAGATATTTTTCTTTTCCAAATCCATACTGAGCTACCAGAAAATGTACTCACTCAGGGGCCAAGTAACCAAATGTACCCACAACTTTTGTGACAGAAGCCTCTGCATCAGTTGACTTCACTACCAGTTTTGCAAGACCAAAATCTGAAATCTACGGAGACAGAAAATGCAGGTAAACAAGCTGTTCTAAATGGTGCCAGGAGAAAACAAATCAGTAAACAAATTTCAAATCAATTAACCTTTGCTCTGAAGGATTCATCGAGCAAGATGTTACTCGATTTGATGTCCCTGTGAACATAATGATCCTTTGTATGCTCATGAATGTATTCAAGTCCTCTAGCCGCATCAAGAGCAATTTGGACCCTGTAGATCCAAGACAATGATGTGTAACCTGAAAAAGAAACAACACAAAATCAATCAATAACGATAGAAAATGTATGTGTGTTCAGAAAAGAAAAGTTAACAAAACTTGAGTTAGCAGCAATCAAGAAATGTTCTCAAGCAGCAATATTTTAGAACTTGTACATAAGGGTTGCTTTTGATTGGTACCTACTCAACAAATACAATATCAAAACTGCTGGAAGTGGAAACATTACATGGCGAGATTACCCAAGTTAAACAGAAAGCAATTAGTAAATCACTCGTACAAGTCCTAAATGATGGTATACCTTTGCTTTGAGGATCATGAAGGTGATTCTTGAGTGAACCTTTTTGAGAGTACTCGTAAATAAGGTATAGTTCATCCTTGCTTGCTGCATAGCCAATCAACTCTACCTTTGACAAATCATGGGTAACACAAATGAAATTCAATAAACAGGATATAAGACATAATCTATTAGAAGGATTTACACAACTGTAAAATGGCATACCAGACTGGCATGATGGACCTTACAAAGAACTTTCATCTCCACTATAAACTCTTTAGTTTTAGTTGCTGTCATTCTCTTTATAGCGACCTCCTATGAAAAAACATATTTGTTATTGGCAAGGGAAAATCACAACAGTTTTGCATGGATATGGTCAGCTCAGATCACATACCTGGTCTCGAAGAACACCATAATAAACAGAGCCATATGTACCATGACCCAGAAGATTTGCATCAGAAAATGAATCGGTTGATGCAAGTATTTCTTGATAGGTAAACACAATGGGCTTCTCCCTATCAAACACGTCCACTACAACACCTGCATGAGAGGAAAATTGAGAACAGCTTGTATGTGAGAGGAACGAAAGAAAATTAGAACAAATCAAAGCAGAGCGTTCTAGGCTGCTAGAAATGGCTTGTCACACTAAGAAATCATGAAGTTGTTTAGTTGTGAATTTGTATCTTGACGTTTTGTTTTCTTTGATATTATTTGGACAATGTACTTCAGTATAGAAGTTCAGATCATCAGATGTGTTTGGTGCTACTTGAACTCATACAAAAATTTGAACAGATCGTATTCCTGCTTAAATCATTGCAGGAAAAGCAACTAAGCGATGCTGACATGAGTGTCATATGCAATGACAATATAACATTTTGAAAAAACAAAACCCCTAAGGGATATGCATATGACAACATTTCGATCTTTAATATGCCTATATAAGGCACTAGATTCATCAGGCCACTCCTATATTAATATCCACGCAAAATGAACTCAGCAAAACCCATTCACCACTGCATTGCCGTGCTGTGCAGATGCAGTGGCCAGGAATTATTCCCATCATATATATACAAAAAAAACATGTTATGCAGCACAATGATGGTTAAAAGGAGATGAACTAACCTTTTGGGGTATTCATATGATGATCACTGCCATCCGTTCTTGATTGTTTCACATTTCCAAATTGGCAACATAAGTATCTTCCAGAACCATAACAAAAACTACCACTCTTAAGAAGTTGAAACTTGTGTGATATAGACTGGTCTGGGCTCTTTCCCTGGTTATTTGGAGCTTGGGGATTGTATTGGGAGAGCTTGCACAGAACAAGTGCAAGGAGAGCAATAGCAATCAAAGCAAGTGCAACTCCCATGCTGCCAATAACCCATCCATAAGGGAATTTTGTGGAATGATGTTCTGATACATCTGCCGATGTAATTCAGAAAAATACACTGTTAGTTTATCATAAAAAGGAACATCTCAATTGTAGGCTACCCAACCTAACAAAACCAAAATATTTCAACATTAATACTTGAAGAAAACAATAGGACAGGATCCTCAGAATGAAGTGCCAACAATGTGGTAGCATGTTATACAACTATTAGCATTAAGTGTTCTCAGAATATCATATAGCTGCCAAAAAAAAAACCTAGAAAACAAAGTGCATCAACTCTAACAGGTACCTCCATACCTGAGAATGTATTTTGTGCGGGTGCTGGCGCAGGAGTAGGAGAGGAAGGAGATATCACGGGATATGGTTGTCCAGGAACTGCACATGACATAGTTTTACAGGAATGAAGCCAAAAAAAAAAAAAAAGGTAAAAGCAAGAACTATGCCCAAAAGAAACCTTACAAGCTAGAAGAGAGGTATCCAAAATAACAAAATAAAACATCATAAAAGAACAAAGTGGAATAATATCATTGTATTTGTACCAAAAAGGGAGTGCTATACAGATATGAATGATAACATTGAACAAGGTTAACCCGCAAAAATGCAAAATAAGAAAATAAGATGAAGCACCTAGCTAACCAAAAAGGCCAATATTGCCAAATATTAAACGTATTGTGGTCCTTGCCTGTAACTTAGGGTCTCATTCTATTAAATACATCAAACAGATAGTACCTTATGTTTGGTGACAACACAATTTGGTTAAATTCTTAGTAAAACTTAGAAGCATGGCATGTGTTTCGAGTACAATCATTCGATATCACAATGTGCCTCCTTGTTTGTGCCAAATTTGTCTGTAGCAGCACATCATCAGATGCCACCAACCAGTCTAGGAATGAAGGGATTATTTTACTCCATTCAGTATAGTCTCTACAGGCAATCATATGGACCTCACAACTCCATGGTGGTAACAATTTTCAGAGATTTGTTTAGGCTGAACTAAATGGTAATGAGCACTTTACGTGTTTCAGATTGTTATTTTACTCCATTCAGTATAGTCTCTACAGGCAATCATATGGACCTCACAACTCCATGGTGGTAACAATTTTCAGAGATTTGTTTAGGCTGAACTAAATGGTAATGAGCACTTTACGTGTTTCAGATTGTTATTTTACTCCATTCAGTATAGTCTCTACAGGCAATCATATGGACCTCACAACTCCATGGTGGTAACAATTTTCAGAGATTTGTTTAGGCTGAACTAAATGGTAATGAGCACTTTACGTGTTTCAGATTGTGTTCATGCTATTAAGTTGCATGCACCAGCCAGTTGCACCTAAAAGCCTAAGCTGATAGGGAAAGGCGGGCAATTCACTTTATACACTCCAACACATGCTCCTTCCTATCTGAGGTGATCTCAAGCAAGAAATGAACTGTTAAATCCAGTTCAATATAGCTGATTACTATGTAATGGGCAAGCATCTCTGTTCCTCCCTCATTAAATAACGCTGCATCTATAAATTATTAGACCAATTAATTTCACCATGTTCATGAAATAAATGGTAAATTCTCGGTTCAGCCAAAAAGAAAAATGCAGTATACCGTGTGTAAATAGGGAAGTTTGATTGATCAAATTGCCGGAGTGAATGATCGCTAAACATTTGTTCACCTGAGTTGAGTGGGATGTAGTACACCTTTCCCGTGGTTATAGGATCAGGGCCGGCCATGCCATTGGCGGCCTCGATGGCGTCCATGCTGGCCCCGAACCGACTTGATAGCGATTGCACCGTGTCTCCGTCGACGCCGACGTAGCTGAGGAGATAGTTCCAGGGGCCGGATGAGCAGCCACAGAGCAGGTGGAGAGCCACCACGGCGCCGGGGCGCGGCGGCCGCAGAGCCGGTCCGCCCGGCGGCGGCACGGCTAGCCCCGCGTACGCCGCGGCAGCCACGTCGGCCGCCGTGGCGTTCGCCGTCGCCCCGGCGGCGGCGGAGGGGACAGTGTAGGTCGTATTGGCGAGGTATGTGCGGGAGGCGAGGCAGGAGCAGTTCTTGCGGACGAACGCGTACCCGGGGCTGGCGGCCGCGTCGGCCGTGATGTCCCCCGGCGCGGCGTCGAACATGGACTCCAGCACGGAGGCGTTCGCGGCCTCGCCGGCCGCCGGGAACGCGACGAACGCCGTGCAGACGCGCGAGAGCTCGGAGCAGGGGAGCGGCGCCGAGGCGGTGACATTGCCGGGGGCGGCGTCATCACCGGCGACTTCGCCGGGGGAGGCGAGCGCCAGGAAGATGAGGAGGATGAGAAGCCCGGGCGCGGGCGGGCGGCGGCGGGGAGGCGGCATTGAGGGGGGCTAGGGTTCTGGGCTCGAGGTGGCGAGGTGGTGGTGGTGGGGCATGGAGGTGGCAGTGGCGAGCAGCGAGCTGGATGCTTCGCGTGGTCGGGTCACTGGAGCACACTCTGGGGGACGGCGCTTTTAGTAAGACGACGGGGTTAATTAGCAAGCAAAGCCCGCACCGCACGCACGGCCATGGGTACTGGACTACTAGTAGATCACTGTCTCCTTCATTCCTTGTGTGTTATGCCCATATTGCCCTTGCACGCATCAATAATCCGCCCGTTTTTGCTTCCGTCGGTCTGGGAGGTGGTAACGGATAATGGTTTACGACGCCTCAACTTGTTGAGTGCTATCTCTGTTTCAAAATAAATTTACTTTCAAGTAAAATACATCAGCGGTCCTTAAAATTATCGTGAGGTTTCACTTAGGTCCACAAACTTGTAAAACGCACATTGAGATCTCTAAACTTGGTTTATTGTATCATTTCGGTCCAAAGTCTCGTTTGACCGTAGTCTTGCCTACGTGACACGCCACGTGGACGATGACGTTGAATTTTTTATTTTTTTTCTCCCTTCTTTTCTTTTTTTTCTCCCTTCTTCATTTTTTTTCTCCGGCGGCCGCTGCACCGCGAGCTCCACAGCAGCGCCTCCATCTCCTTCTCCATCAGCCTCCGCTCCGCTCGCCGCAGCTTTGCCACCCGCTTCCTGTGACCTCGTGTGGCCTCCTCTCTAGCTCCATGCCAGACACCCCGCTGTCGTCTTCCTCGTCACGGCGACGATGCCTAACCCTCCTTCCAGCTCGATGAACTCACCGTCGTCCGACCACTCCTCTTCCTGCAGCGGCTTCTCGACCTCGATGATGACAACGACAACGACGACGTGGTGCGAAGCTCGCGACGTTCATTGTGCCGGCGGAGATCTACCCAGCGAGGCTGCGTGCGACGAGCCACGGGATATCGGCGGCGTCGGGGAAGGTGGGCGCGATCATCGGGTCGTTCGGGTTCCTGTACCTGGCGCAGAGCCCTGACCCGGCCAAGGCGGCGGCGCACGGCTACCTGCCAGGCATCGGCGTCCGCAACTCGCTGTTCACGCTCGCCGGCTGCAGCTTGCTCGGCTTCCTCCTCACCTTCCTGGTGCCCGAGCCCAAGGGCAAGTCGCTCGAGGAGATGTCACGCGAGAACGAGGTCGGCCAGCCATGATCCACCCGTTAATTCCACCAGCATCTGTATGCAAGATCCATGCATATGCACGGTTAGTCCACTATGAGATTTTTGTTCTCTTTTTTCTAGAATCCATTGGAAGCATATGTTTTCTTCTCTTTTTTTTTCTTTTTGGGGTTTAGAGCGGTGACAATTAGAGGCAGTATGATGAAATAATGGCCGCCAATTAATTGTTGACGACAATGTAGTTTAGCATCAGGTGGGTCATATAATGGACGATCATTAGGGTTCATGCTGATTCTGTTTCGGCACGAGGGATCCTCGGGTTCGCTCCTTTTTTCTGTTGATGATCTCCTCCAAAAAAACAAAACAGAACGCATCTCTCTCTATAATCAAAAGGATTCCAGCTCGATGAACTCACCGTCATCTGATCACTCGTCTTCCTGCAGCGGCTTCTCGACATCGCCTTTGTCTGGCGAGGAAGCCGCACGGCCGACGCCATCGGTGTCCGCGAAATAACCCGAAGCAAGACGAGTCGAGATCGACAATGACAACGATGACGACGACCTGGCAGCCACCTCCATCATCGCCGTCGCCGCCGCTGCAATGGTCGGCGTCGCGTCAATAGATGGCAAAACTCCGAGAACACAACCACGAGACGACGTCGACGTTATTGCGTGCACACCACTTGCGAGACAGAGAGCGCGCACGTGCGGTGGAGAGGTGGAAGAAGGCCCTGACAGGTGGGCGCCGGCCCTCAGCGGCAGATGGGAGAGGAGGGAGGCAAAGTGGAAAAAAATAGAGAAGGGAGAAAAATAAATAAAAATTACATGTCATCGTTCACAGGGCGTGCCACGTAGGCAACATCACGGTCAAACGAGGCTTTGGACCGGGATGATACAATAAACCAAGTTTAGAGATCTCGATGTGTGTTTTACAAGTTCGTGGACCTAAGTGAAACCTCATGACAAGTTTAAAGACCGCTGGTGTATTTTACTCTTTACTTTTTATATTTTACACGTATGAATACAAAACTAAAAGTACTTTATCAAATCTCAATAGAACTATTTCTCATCTTATCTTCTTCTAATACAACTGTTTCCTATTTTCACAAAGCATGATACAATGATTACTTTAAAAATTTATTTTTTAAAAAATGGAAGTAACTATAAATAAATTTAATATCAGACCGAAGAAGTAAAAAGCTTAACATAATGATGATCATTGATCAGGGGGAGCGAAATGAATGAGCTTCCAATGTAAATTTTCTTTCCGCAAAATTTTATTTTGTAATGGTTCGTTGTCGTCTTATTAACCTTACGATATGCACCACAATGTGTTTTTAACAGTGAAAAGAAATATGTATTCCCTTCGTTTCAGGTTAATTATAAGATATTTTAAGTTTGGTCAAAGTCAAACTGCTTTAAGTTTGACCAAATTTATAGAAAAAAGTAATATTTTCGACCCATGATAAATTTTTATTATAAAAATATATTTAATTATTAATTTAATAAAACTAATTTAATAATATAAATATTATTATATTTGTATATAAATTTAGACAAACTTAAAGCAGCCTTATAATCTAAAACGGAGGGAGTAGTTGTGATACAGCAACATTGGCGTGTGTTGGTGTTCAAAATCAAAAACTAAGGCTTAGGGTAGCATCTCTGGATAAATTACTACTGGAAGTGTGGTTATATTACAAAAACTGGATCATTGGATGATGGATCCAACTATCACAACATCGAAAATCCCCCCGGTTACATCTATCAACAAATGTTGGTTTCTGACAGTTCCCTTCATATCGATCAATCGTCCGATTGCACCAAATTAACAACAGTGATAAAATTTGGTAAGAACTAAAGATAGGCTAGTAAGCTACGATAATATAATAAACTTAAAACTTACTAACAAATTATGGCATGTATAATATCGTCTTTCATGATAATCTTCTAATGCGAATTAAACAGGTATTTGATTAATTAGTTAATCAATATATATCATAACAAATATAAAAAAGTAAACTCGGGCACTGTAAATATATCCATTCCTAAGATCAAAGAAACTTCGGGGAGCGACGTGGGAATTGTAAATCTACCCTGCGCGTGGATCAATCCACGTACAAAACAATGGGAGCAGGGCCAAACCCAGGACCGCACAATTAACGAGCCTCCGTTTGTCTTTGATACACTATTTTCACTCTTTGAAAAAGGTTAGCAATCCAAAAGCTCCCGATGATCAAAGATTCCATTAGCCGGCTAGTTAGTGTTCCAAATTAAAGAAGAGGGGGTAACAGGGTAGCAACTGTAATGCTGCCTCCTCCTCATTCGGACACTTTTGACGGTGAGTTATCTATCCCCCACGGCCCACGTATTATATGCTGCATACTGTTCAGTGATGTTCACCGAGAGAGAGAGAGAGAGAGAGCTACTGCTCCATCCACTGTTTGGTTTCTCTTGCCATCTCTCTGCGTACTGCTACGATTACAGGAGGATGTACTGCAACTTATGGTACCCTGAGCAATGAATCCACCATGTACAGAATGAAATCGTTTCGCAGTTACACCGGCACTATTGCACTAACCATTAATTAGCAGCATAGACGGGCTGAGTAAAGCAGGGTAGTAGTACTACTGCCCGCAATAAGGCCTGGTTTAGTTTTCAAAAAAAAAAATTTCAAAAAGATCACATCGAATTTTTAACACATATATGAAGCATTAAATATAGATAAAAACAAAAACTAATTACACAGTTTATATGGAAATCACGAAACGAATCTTTTGAGTTTAATTAGTTCATAATTAGTCATAAGTGTTACAGTAACCTACGTGTGCTAATAACGGTTTACTTATGCTTAAAAGATTCGTCTCGCGGTTTGTAAGCAAGTTATAAAATTAGTTTTTTCGTTCGTGTTAAAAACTCTTTCTAACATTATCAAACATCCCATGTAATACCAAAAATTTTCTTTTCAAATAAGACCTCGGTGGTAGCTGGGCGTCGTTATGGCCTGGGCCGAGCGGCAACGAAGGCCGATGTAGCCAAAAGGCCCCGCACGTGGGGGTGGCCGACAGCTGGTTGCCCGGTACTACTACCATGGAACTATGGCAGCTAACGCCACGCGAGGAGGGAGCCCCGAGTGGGCGAGGAGGTGGGTGCCGTGGTGGCGCACCGCCACGCCACGCGACGCCACTGCCAGCGTCGGTACAGACAGGCGAGAAAAGAACGATTTCCTCGCTGAGTTGTCTGAGCGTTTTCGTACGAGCACATCCACTCAGATCTCCCGGGGGTTTATTTTAAGCGCCTCGCCCGCAGCTCACAAAGCCTGCCGCCGTGCGTGCATGCGGGCTGCGCACCAGCACCAGCTTTGCGAGAAATATAAGATGGTTTTCTTGATTATACGGCGGGGTTTGCGTGTGCTACGTGCTGTCCGAATATTTCCGTGGATACGGTGGATGTATAGTGGTTACAGTATTATCCCGTACTACTACTACTGTGTCCTACTGTCCTTGTTTAGTACTCCGTAGGAATTTAGGGCAAAGCTCAACACAGAAACAGAAAAGTAGGTGACCGAATTGACGCACGCGGTGCTGTTGCTGTTGCTGAACGTTAGTAAGGCCGAGTTTAGTTCAAAACTTTTTTTAAAAAACTTTTAACTTTTTTATCACATCAAAACTTTTCTACATAAACTTTTAATTTTTTCTTCACATCGTTTCAATTTAAACCAAACTTTTAATTTTGACGTGAACTAAACACACCCTAATAAGCAGTCCCGGATTGAAGTGGAACTAAATTGGCAGTGACACCTAGGGGGGACAAGAAAAATCTCGCCTCCCATGTCGTGACAGCTGTGCCAATGCTTAATTCATGCGTCGGTAATGCAAAACAGAAGTACTACATGAAATTCAGGGGAAACTATGATAATACTCGTAAGCACCTGCTGTTGTGATCGATCAAATCATCAACTGATGATTAGGCCGCTTCCACGCGGACGGGCACCTCACGGGTGATGTGCGATTAGTGCGAACGTCCGGTGCCCCGCGTATGCCGCGCGCGCTATCCGTCGTACAGGACGCGAGAGTAGCTGTTACGTCTCCCGGCCGGACTGTTCCAGTGTCCTGTGTCCACGCGCACGGTACCGGGCGGGGCGGCCGGTATAAACGCCGAAAATACACGACAGATTCCATAAAACAACCCCGCACATGAGCTCTATTTAGAAGAGAACATGGCCTGCTTCGATGGACGCAATAATGGAGATGGCCCAGACGCCAGTGGGTGAGCCCCATCACCGTGGAGTTCGAGTGAAACACTGAAACGTAACCAAGCCGATCGATAAGACGAGGCCATCGATCACAGCTTCACGTACACCTTTCACGGCCACGATCTGCACGAAAAGGGAGGAGTCCAAAACATCCGAGGTGGGGGCTACTGATTGACGTGGTGGACCATTTTAAGACTTTGCAGACCGCACCACGTATATGGCGTATATCCTCAATATTGGACCTTGGTCCACCACTCCAGCCTGGGGACAGGCCCGAAATCTTTTTATCAGCTACAGTAGGTAGCTTTCATACACAAAAAGATGATACTGTAGATGATCTCCCGTTTGCAATTCAGAGTACAGACCGAACCTCGGTTTGCGATGATAAGTAGCAGTCTAGCAGAAACAGTGATCCACTGCTTAGCTTTACCTGGCCTATGTTAGACCGTGATATCGTTTGGAATACATTCTTGCTTGCTGCTAGAAGAAAGGCTACCTACACAAGGTCACACCTAATGGCAACTGGAGGGTGGGAGACACAGAACTACAAAAGCAGGGGCATTCATGAGTGGTGGGGGTACAGCCAGGTAGTGCTGCACTGCCCGCGTACCACTGTCCAGCTCGCTAAGCGACTCATGTCATGTGTTAGGTCACCAACACGAAGCGCTTTCTCCTCTCCTTGTCTCCTCTCCTGTGTTGCTACCAGCCCTATGCCAATATCGGAACACCAACGAATGCGTGCTTGAAAATTGCTAATGGAAATTGCCAAATTTCATGTGCTCTCAGTCGCCTTTAACCTCTAGAATGGGGTAGACAAGAAGATAGGAGAGCCAGGGGTGGTGGCAGCCAGGGCTTGTCGGCGACGACCGACGACCGCGAGCTCCTTGACAACCCCTTCCATCTTCCGCACCGTGAAGGACACCCGAATTCCAGCAACGGATGTACGGATTATGGGGTTTTTAGGGTGGGGGTTAGAGGAAGGGGAAGATGATGTTTTTTCCGAGCTTGAAAGGATGGCTAGGGAGATCTGCAGGGGAAAAGGATGGGCGACAGGATGGTGGTGGCCGTGGCATCGCTATAGCTGAGGCTCGAGGACACGGGCATGCATTAGATCAGGAGTGGTTAGAGGACGGAGTTTAAATAGTTTACCTTCTATACCTCCTTAATTGATGAGATGGAAGAAAAACTTTCTCGCCACACTGCGTACTATAATTCTTCTCTTGTGTGATGTATACTCCCTCCGGACTGATAACACTTATCATTTTAGACAAGGGTGAGGTCAAACTTTAGAATCTTTAATTATGAATCATTTTTAAAATATTTGTCTTTCAAATATGGTGACTACATGTATAGCTTAGTCAAAGTACTTTAATAAAATCATATATTTGTTAGAGAATTTTTATAGTCCAGTAATAGGTACCGCCCAGTACTGATATCTGTAGGTACCTAAAAAGATCGGACCGTTCAATTCGGAAGCGTACGATCGGGAGAAAATGTAGGTGCGCTCGCTTGCCATCTAGTCGCAGCCCACACGCGTGTGTGCCGTAATCCTTTCCCCTTCCATGCCCTCCAGCGGCAACTCCTCAGCCGCCACGTCCTCCTCCTTCACTGCCACCGCCGCGTCCCCTTCCTCCTCCGCCGGCGCCTACTCCCCCGTTGTTGCCTCCTCCTCCTCTGGCACTGCCGCCGGCGGCTTGAAAAGGATGAGAGAAAAATAGGGAAAAAAAATCAAGGCCACGAGTCTCCGTCGCCATGGAGGAGGAGAGCACAAGCTCCCTGTCTACTCGCAACGGTGAGGAAAAAAAGGAGCAAAAACGAGGAGTCGAACAAATCACTCTCATGAATGAATCAATAGTTTACTCTTTTACCAGTTTATCAGTGAGTGACCTTGGTCCTTACCAGAAGCATATTAGTCGGAGTCACCCACCGGACCGGCAACACAACCACTCCGGCCTTGGTACCACCACTGTGTGTTGCCGTCGAGGGTTTCCTCCAGCCACTGAACAGCTCGCTTGGTAGCTAGCTTCCTCGTTCAGCTCCACGCCCTTCCATGTGTGCTCTACTTCACGCTAGTTGCCGCATCTAGGGATCCACACGCACTGCCGCTGGCCGTCTCACATGCCGCCGCCGTCACCGGCCGCCTAATCCGAACAAAGAGGTTCACCGGCTCCGATCGTTTCAACCTCATATCCAACGCAAAAATACAGTTTTACCCTTCCACCTCTATCTCCTTTGGCCGGTACCACCTACAAACTGAATGGTACCTGGAGGTACTGATTGCTGTTAGCCGTTCGATCCATGCCCCTCAATGGTTCAGATTTGGTACCGACCCAGGCTGAAGAACTGTAAAAATAATCTAGTTGTTAACATTTTTATACATATTATAATAAAAAATAATGGTCAAAGTTATTTTTTAGAAACCGTACCCTTGTCCAAAACGATAAGTATTATCAATCCGGGGGAGTACCATATATACCACTAATGAGTAAATATTTTTTTCTTTGATTCCAAGATTTACATGTAGATCTCATAATATATAACTAGTGGGCTTGCATTTTTTTTAAGTAATGAATGGGAATACAATGGACATGCGTTGAACTTGGTCTTCTAAAAAGGACAGATATATGGAACTTGGTGATATAAGGTATATTTGACAAGGCTGTAACTTTAGCTTCATTCCTCTTGAAGCTAGAGCCCAACCAAAAAGTTTTAATTCCATCTAAAGAAATAGTAGAGAAGGTTACAGTGATCTGAAAAAATAAACTAGAGAGGTGCATCGGGATTCAAACTCCATTCTTGAAATTATTGTTTGGAAATTGGAGCCATGTCAAACATGGCCAGACTAGTTTGTAGATATTAGTGGATACTTAGAGCCTCTTTTGGGGAGCTTCTAACATATGCAGCTTCTCCTAGAATCTCTAATTGCCAGAACCTCCTTTAAACAGTCTAGATTTTCAGATAGATTATAAGAATGTGTAGTTGTAGAATCTAAAAAATAAACAAGAAAATACAAGTTGGGAAACCCAACTTTTCCAAATTCTCACTAGCTAGCTTCTCACCAACCGCTTCTCAGAATCTTGGAGCACCTTCAAACAAGGCCTTAGGCTAGCGGCTAGGCGTTGGCTGCTCTATGGGGCCTAGAGCCTAGGTTAGTCGCCCACTGGCCAAACAGATGAAGTAGAGTTATCTCCCATGGTCCAGATTGGCACGGACATCCCAAGAGCAACAAATGTTACTCGCTTGCCAAGTTATCGGACAGAAAATGAATAAGTCCACTTTGACTCCCTCATATATAGCTCCAATCTAATTTACGTCCCTGAACCACAATATCGGATATTTTGACTCCCCAACTATTAAACCAGTGTAATTTGATTTCCTCAGCGGTTTTGGAGGGCGGTTTCGCTGATGTGGCGCTTTGATCTGATCTATCCCGCTGAGTCACCAAGTGGAGCCACATGTCATTCTCTCACTCCTTTCCTTCTTCATCCCGTAGACACTTTGGTCTATGGAGAAGCCGAATAGGGAAGAGGAAGAGGAAGAAGGTAAGGAATGAGATAATGACATGTGGGCCCCATATGATGACTCAGTGTTATAGACCTAGTCAAAAGCGCAATGTCAGCGAAACAACCCTCCAAAACCGCTGAGAGAGAATCAGATTACATTGATTTTAATAGTTGGGGGTTAATATATCCGGTATTGCGGTTTAGGAGTAATATGAATTAAATTGGAACTATATTGAGGGAGTCTAAGTGCACTTATTCCGACAGAAAGACATAACACTGGAAATGGCCCAAGCTTCGGCTTGACACCATTTTGGGCCTAAACTACTTACTGCTTATCAGGCCTTACGCCAGCAGAGAGCTCGGCCCATTTTATGCCCTAGTGAAGTCTACGCGTGCCTACCGACTACCGAGTACCACTGACTTGTCCGGTTGTCCCGTAATGCAGGAGCGGCGGCGGCGTGCCAGCGCCATCGTATCAAGAAACAAAGAAGGGAGTTACTCCCTCCGAATTTGAATTTTAATGTATAACGTTGTTAACTTTTCGACCAACGTTTGACCATTCGTTTTATTTAAAATTTTTGTGCAAATATAAAGATATTTATGTCATGCTTAAGAAAATTTGATGACGAACCAAGTCATAATAAAAAATAATATTTACATATTTTTTTAATAAGACGAATGGTCAAATATTAGATAAAAAGTTAACGGCGTCATATATTAAAATATGGAGGTAGTACAAGACAAAATGAGATAAAATATGGTTTCAGCGGTTACATGCACTAAGAAGTTGATAAAGGATATCTATCGCGCGCCTAGCGGTTTCATCCGGCTGATAATGTCGCTTATGCCTGATCAGCTCTAAGTTCGTCACTTCGTGGGCTCGTGGCGCTCCTGCCTACCGCGAGACCACGCCGAGCAGCAAGGGCAATGACCCAGCAACGGCGCACCGCGTATGACTATCAACGCGCGGGGAGAAATTAAGCAGCAGCACCCTGAAACACGGAGTGTTCGGCTCGTCGCGTCGGCGTCGAAAGAGGCAAGTGATGCACGCATGGTGCAGATCGATCACGGCGGAAGGGGCTGGCGACAACGGCTCGCGTCCCGTCCAAGGTGAGGAGGACAGTATTCACGGAGGCGAGCTCTAACCGCACGAACGGAGCCCCGATCGACCAGGCGCAGGCGCGGCCGGAGGATAAACCCGTGCTCGACGTCGCCGAAGCCCGAAGTTACAAGCGACACCCCCGGCTAGCCATGCTCGGCGCCACGGCGCCGTGGTTCATCGCCCGCAAGGTCCTCTCACGATCAACCAGAGGCCAGAGCCGGCTGCAGCTCTCCATCGTCGTCAAGGGCAAGGACATGGCCCCGCGCCTGCTCATCACCAAGACCGGCCTTGACGGAAGCCGAGAAGGCCCTCGTCAACGTACAAGCGCGGCCGGGAGCCCGGGAGTACTCGCTGAGGTTCAGGTACTCAGCGGCAACGCCACCAGCTACCAGCTCATCCGAAGCTGGGTGAAGTTCCTGAGAGAGAATGAATTACTCATCGGCGCCACGCGGCTATAAGTTTGAAGCGCCGTGTGTGGACCGTGGGGATGACCTGGAGCAGTGGGCATTACGCTCGCGCGAACTGCCAGCCTGCCACATGCCACGGGCCCCGAGGATGCCGGCCACCCGGATGGCGCGCTAGGGTTTCTCGTGTTGCACGGCGACGACGACATGGAGGAGACGGCTGCCGTGATCAAAGAAAGAAGAGGTGCCTGCGGCTGACCATACGTCCATACACGTGCAGAGAAGGGTGAGGAGAAGTCGAGTTTGATCGCAAAACTTGCTGCATTTGTGATGGTGTACGTACTCTTGAGGACAAGCACTCGATCAAGGGAAACGAAACACAAAACTGATGACGATAGACGAAGGCCATAGAATCTTGCATGTATGCAGCAGATGCACGAGGAAATTAATTGTTGTCAGTGCTCTTAAGAGTAGTATGTTACCTCCGTGTCCCGTTTCTTATACACGCAAGTTTAATATATAGATTATTGTGTAATCTATCACTTTAATTATTAACACATACCCCCTCCGTGTCTTAATATGAGGGATTTTGACATGTTACTTGCACTGGTTGACCATTTATCTTATTAAAAAATAAAATTATTATTTATTTTATTTGTGATTTACTTTATTATCCAAAGTACTTTAAGCATAACTGTTCGTTTTTTATATTTGTATAAATTTTTTGAATAAGACAAGTGGTCAAACAGTGCAAGCAAAATGTCAAAACGGAGGAAGTACAAGGTGAAAACCTACCCATGAAAAAAAAATCATTATGGTGCGGTGTTGTTGTTAGTCGGATATTCTTTTTAGTTGCTCCATGTTAGAGCTCGTGAATGATAGTGGCACTACAATTCATCTAGTTAAATATTTTTAGTGTTTTTTTTATAGATATATATGCAAGAAAAAAAAGGTGTGCCCTTAAATGGCTTAAAATATAGTCCCACGCTATATGTTACAGGCATTCCCCCTGTGTAAAGGGTGTGTTCTTTACAACATCTTCCTAACTTTTACTTTCTCTTCTTTCGTGCGCACGTTCTCTGAACTAATTAAATGGAGACGTTTTTTTTAGCAAAAGTTTGCTATGAGAATTACTTTATAATCCATTTCTCCGCTTTACGTGCCCAGGAGAAAACGTTTCTATACCCTCCCCTAAAGAATACACCCATCCGAGCTGGGAAAATACCTTGACTTTGGAAGGGTGCCAATACATTCTCTTCAAACCTTGCTTTTGAGAAAGCAAATTGGATGTTTTTGTAGCTATATCTTTTACTACATACTCCTACCCCAGTCTACAAATATGATTTTTTTTAAATTTTTAATGTTAAAAATAAACCTTTCTGAAACTTATTTCAAGATCTGAACCTTTTGACCACGGGCTGACATGGTAGGATAAAACTGTCACGTACGCCCGTAGCGGGTGGCGTGACAGTGTTATTTTGCCACACCAAAATATTTAGATTTTGAGAATAAGTTTTAGAAGGTTTTATATTTAAATAAAAATTACAAAATAATAAAAATTCCACAAATATAAGGCGTGTAGGTGCATATCTTCGAGTTCGATAGACTGAGGTAGTATGCGCTAGTTATAGATGGCCATATGGCCTGTGGCCCGCGGCTCGGCCCAAAGAACGCGTGTTTGGCCCGGCCCAAGCACGGCGCGGCCCGACTGGAGTCGTGCTCGTGCCGGCCCGGCCCGACAGCGGGCCTCTGTCGGGCCGTGCTTGGGCCGCGCCATCGGCACGCTGGGCCAACACGGCACGGTGGACCGGCATGGCCTGGCACGCTATAACGGCAGGCACGGCCCGACCGAGGCACGCACACCGCAGCCCAGCCCGCTGGCCCATCGCCTCCCTCGCATATATAAGCCGCCCCCGCCGCTCCGCTCCTCCGCCTCCTCCGCTCCTCAAACCCTAACCCTAGCCGCCTCTCTCTCGACCGCTCGTCTCTCTCGACTGCTTCGTCGCTCCACCGCCTCCACGCCTCCACTCCACGGCTCCACTTCCTCCACGCGGACCAGCGGACCACGCCTCCATCGCTTCGCTCTTCGCCGGATCTAGCACCGACGGTCGCCGGCCTACCGCTGGGGACATGAGGGGCTGAGGGCCGTTCTTCTCTCTCTTTTTCTTTCATCTCCACCTCTCCGATGGCCACGCTATCGATTTCCTCTTTTTTTTTGCCACCCTCGTCGTTGCTCCGTGAGCACTTCGTCAGATCCACCCCCATTTCCAGTCTCTGTTCTCGTCTTCTTGTAGATCTGTCGATCTCTGTCATCAACGGCAACTCCGGTGCTTCGGATGCGTAGGTAGGTAGAGTAAAAAAAGTCCATGTTTTTCTTTAGTTTTTTTTCCATGCGACCCCTAAACCCTAATTATTCTCTGTGTATTGTAGGTCGCTGAGCGGTGAGCGCCAGTGGTAGCCACCGTTGAGGAACAGTAGTGTCGTCGATGGATGATCCATCCTTCTGCAACTTCGAGTTGAGGCTATTGGGAATGCGGGGTGATGACGAAGATGACTTGGAGGAGGAACGCGTGGAGGTGTTCGGCAACACTGCCTCGCCTCGGATCGATGGGTCGCAGCCGGAGACGAAGACGGAGCCGGACGATGACGGTACCGGTGCTGGTGGCAACGGCGCGCCGTCCGGCTCAAGTGCTAGCAACAAACGGTCCAGATCTCAGGTATGGAACGACTTTGAAGAGCTCTATGAATCCTGAAATGGCAGTCAGGTTTGTGTCCATGCTAAATGCAATTACTGCCATAAAATCTTGTCTGCTTTTTCATCTGGTGGTACTGGACATTTGATTAGGCATATTAAGTCATGCAAACCTATAAATGCTGGTGCTCTGTCTCAGTCTATGCTCCGGTTTAATGCTGATGGTTCTGTTAGTCAATGGGAATATAAGACAGATGTTGCTAGAACTGAGTTGGTTAAGTTGATTGCTAGAGAGGATCTTCCACTTTGTTTTGGTGAATCTGCTGCTTTTGAGGAGTATATTCAAAAAGCTCATAACCCTAGATTTTGTTCTGTCTCTAGACAAACTACTAGTAGGGATGTCTTTAAGGTTTTTGACAGTCAGCGTGCTATGCTTATTGAGACTTTAAAATCTATTAGCTCTGTTGCTTTGACTTCTAATATTTGGTCTGGTAATGCTAAGGAGGATTATTTAAGTGTTGTTGCTCACTTTGTTAATTCTAATTGGCAATTAGGGAAGAGGATTTTGGGTCTTGTGCTGATTGATGTGTCACACACTGCTGAAAATATTTCGGAACATATTCTTTCTGTTGTTCAAGAGTATGGTTTGACTGATAAGATTTTCTCTGTTACTCTGGACAATGCCGCTGCTAATACTAAAGCAATGGATCATCTAAAACATGCTATCTCTGGTTATGTTGGTGATTTATATTTGCATCAGCGTTGTGCATGTCATATCATCAATTTAATTGTTAAGGCTGGTCTTGAGATCTTCAAAAACATGCTGGCTGATTTTAGATCTGCTATTTCTTTTGTGAATGCATCTAATCAGCGCATTGCTTTATACAAAAGCTTCTGCATTGCTAAGGGTGTTCGCCCTCGTAAATTTGGTTTGGACATGGATGTTAGATGGAATGCAACTTATTTGATGCTTAAAAATCTCTTGCCACATAAGGGTATCTTTTCAGTGTTTATTGCAACTAACCATCCACCTGTTAATGGTCATGCATTGTTGACTGATTTACACTGGACAATTGCTGAGACTGTTCTGTTATTCCTTGAACAATTTTATGATTCAACTATTATTATGTCTGGTGTTTATTATCCAACATCTCCATTAATTATGCATCACATTCTTGAGATTGCTGGACATCTAAATACATATGAGAATGATAGGAACCTTAGAAATGTTGTTATTCCTATGAAATCAAAGTTCTTATTATACTGGTCTGAGATTCCATTTCTGTATTCATTTGCTTTTATCTTGGATCCTAGGGCTAAGATCAGGGGTTTTAGCAATGTTCTCCAAATTATGACTGGTAATTATTCTGAGTATTTAACTGAGGTTAGGGCTGCATTGTCTGATATTTATAAGAAGTATGAAGCTAAGTTTGGTGATGTAAGATTGCAAAGGGCAACCCCAAGCAGTTCTTGTGGTAAGAAAAAGACAGCTTGGGGGAAAATTTTTGGATCATCCGCTAGTGGTTCCAGTGTTGGTGCTGGACCTGGTGTAGGTGATGGATTTGCTAGTGCCAGTCCAGGTGCTGGACTTAGTGCTAGTGCTAGTCCAATTCCTGGATTTGGTGCTAGTGCCAGTCCAGGTGCTGGGCTTGGTGCTGGTCTATTTAGCAGGAGAACTTCTGCTACTGCTTTGATTCAAGCTGTTTATTCTACTGCTAACATGAATGCATCTGAGTTGTTTGCCTATTTTGACAGTGACACAGTCAACCAATTCGATGACGACTTCAATATCCTTAACTGGTGGCATGAGCACAAACACACCTATCCTATTCTTTCCCTCTTAGATAGAGATGTTTTGAATGTTCCTGTTTCTACTATATCGTTGGAATATGCTTTTAGCTTAACTGGCAGGATCATCGAGGATCGACGGCGGTGTCTAGGTCCTGCCATGGTGCAAGCTCTGGCATTGATCAAAGATTGGGAGCAAGCAGAATCAAAGAAGCAGCATTCAGCGGAGAATAAAGAGCTTATTAAGTCTTTTGAATACTTGTATCTTGATGATGAAACCACTGGGGATGGGGATGGGACTGGGACTGGAGATGGGGCTAGGGCTGGGACTGGGACTTGATGCTATTTGTATTGGACTTGGACTTTATTATGAACATTTGATGAAAGATGTGGATTGCACTCTTTTTTCCTTTCTAGGGTTTTCTCACGAGGTGTGAGTTTTTACCTAGAAAGGATTTTAATGAGGCAACCATTGCACTACACAGCTACTTTATATTTGCAAATAATTGCCTTGTGTCTGTGATTTGTCTGAATCAGTGAATGAATGAGTGACTGTATGACTAAATGCTTTCAAATATTGTGAATAGTGCATCTGTGATATGTGCATGTAATTTTTTGGACATGTGACTTGTAATTTTTTGAAACTTGGTGAATGAATTGTTGTTAAAGTTTGTTGATTCAATCTGTGAAATGAGTACTTCTGAGTTCTGATTCAAAATGTTGGTGCAAAGATCTGCTGAATGAGATGTCACAGGCTTATCGTGCCTGGGCTGGCACGAGCCCAATGGGCTGGTCGTGCCTTTGGGCCAACATGGCACGACCCGAGTGTTTGTGGGCCGTACCTGGGCCTGAGGTGCAGCCCGTGGGAGGGCACAGCACGGCACGAAGTGCCAGTCTTGCCGTGCCGGCCCGATTGACCTCGGCCTAGGCACGGCCGTGCTTGGGCCGGGCCGGGCCGGGCGGTCCATTTGGCCATCTATAGCGCTAGTGGTATGGAATTTTGTTATATGATCATGTCAGCCAAACTTGTACAGTCCACAACCTAGATGTGTCCTATAGAACAAAATTTGCAGTTGGACATAATTAGAGCTAGTGTGTCTTTGTGCTTCTCTAGATTATAACTTTTGACTTTATATCAGTAAGACTAACCAAACAAAGAAAAATAATCGTGGGAGATGTTGAATATTGGTATAAGAAATTGCCTAACACGTACGTAAGACAAAATCAATCACTTGATGGATGATGGATAAATGCCAAATGGTTGTTTAATTATGAGTATATTAGTTGGTGCTCCTATTGTTACACACATTTGATCCTGAATCGCCCACCGTTTGAAAGGTGGAGTTAAAAAATAAGTGTATCTGAGATTGGCAGGTTGCCCAAATTAAAATCGCAGAGGACCACATTTGGACCAGCAGTAGTTACAACACATGAGGTGATGAGTCGCAATCAGGTAAGCTCTCAATCAAGTTTTTGCTGAGTTTCTGACCAACTCGCTGCATCAGGATTTGTTCAGCGACGTCAATCTTCCGCTCCCTTCACTGTCCACAGTTCCACATATGCCCACTGCAGGGATCTTAAGTGCACTACTCTTGTAGATCTACAGCGTTCGTGTCGCGTTGTTTCCAGCTAGGAGACGAGCCATCCGATCGGAATGGCCGTGCTTAATTCGGGCGTTCAATCATCAGGAAGCCTGTCGGAGACGCAGCTAACTTTCCCACAGCTAGCTCGGTAGCTCTGCTTCCTGCACGAACGCAGCGGTCGCAGGCAAAGCACCGGAAGACACAGAGAGAGACAGGGACGACTCCCTCCACAAAACCAACCGCGAGTGCGTCCAAAACACGCACGACGACGACGACGACGGCGAACAGTGTGGAGAGAGGCAATCAAACGTGCGCGCGCCGTCCCAGTAAAGGCTGTGCCTGCCCGCGCCCCCTGGACCCTGCGCCGCGCGCGGCAGCTGAGGCGACCAGGGCGTCACCGGCGGCATCAGGGCGCGTGCATGCATGGCGCGGCATGGCATGCATGCTGCGTTCGCGCGTGAGACGGCGTGCGCGATCAGATCAGGGGGAGCGCCAGAGCCCGCGCACAGTGCAGGCGGGTCGTCGCAGCCGCGCAGCGCGAGGAGGCCGATGCGCGCGGGGGCCGGATCGAGGGCGACGGGGGCCGGCGTACGTCGTCGGCACCCGCGGCTCACGAGCCCCCGTTTTTCTTTCTTTCTTTTTTTGTTTTTTTTTGTCCCGTGCCCATCAATCAGGCCCCTGGCCGGCTAGCTACTAGCCTGTGCCCCTGTGCACACGGCCGCGCCAGCCACAACCCTGCCTCTGACGCGCTATAGCTCCATCGTCTCATCACCCGCGCGCAGCTGCGTACGGTGTATGTAGGAGTACGTGCAACCGCTGGCCCGTCATGCGCGTACGTACGTGGACCATGCATGCAACGCAGTCACGCAGCGCGCTCGCGTTTGGTGCGCATGATTGAATGCGGGAAAATGTTTGCTTCCTCTACTGATGTTTCACCACTCTGCCGCGCGCGATCCGATCCGATGCGATCGCGCGTACCTATACACGGGTAGCTGGAGTAGCATGCATGCACGGGCCGGTGATGAGTGATGATGCAAACGACAACGGCCGCCCTGTGACGTGCCATGGCGCATGCCGGGATACGTGCCAGTTGTGTCCGTGCGTGGTCACCGATCGCCGCGCTGCAATGATAAACCAGGCCATGAATCCCTACGACATGCCAGGACGGCAGGTCCATTTTGAGGAAGCAGCGAAGCACAGTGTATATGGCACTACTGGGCACTGTGTGCGTATACTGACTGCTACTGTTAGATGCTTTTTACACAGATATAAATCAGATTTCTCTCGGCATTCGGGTAGAGCAGCTAGCTGTGTCCATGGAGGGCACTACCGTTTCAGTTCACATGATTGAAACTCTCAGTTCCTAGCTAGGACAGTCCGAATAAATTTCACTAAACTTTACAATACATATTCATATAGTGTAGTGCCCCTGTTTTCTTTGAGCTTTGCTCCTCTACATGCACCGCGCCGGCCATACCTCTTTCTCTAGTGAATGGCAATACATATATATTCATATGGTGAAGGCAAGGGTGATATGGTGATCTCGTCGAGAAGCTCTTACAATAGGTCGCCGGCCATACCTCTTTCTCTAGCGATTGGCGGAGCCGCGGAGGTAGGAAGCTAGTATGACTAGAGTCATAAGGGGTCAATATAACAAGAGCGAATAGAGAGAACAAACCTCCGTCAAATGCATGCTTCATGTCAAAGATAAAAGATAGTGACAGCGGTGTGTAAGGCCGTAAGGAATAAAAACGGTGCTTAATGGCATACAAAGTATCGAGCATTTCGATCTTCGGGGCATGAAAGGAAGTACTACCTCCATTTTTAGATGGGGCAATTACAAATTTACCACTGCTTTGAATAGTTATTGCAAAATTGCCACTAGAAAATTACAAAAATACCACTATAACTATCATTCGAGTGGCATCCTTGTAAAATTGAAAAACCGGTGGCAAATTTGCAAATGCCCCTTTTTAATATACAACTCCATTGATCTTTTTTATACATTACGTTTGATAATTCAACTTATAGAAAAAATAAGTATCATCTATTCCCTCCATCCTAAAATGTAACAACCTAATTAATACACACATCATAATACTAGAAAATGTGTCTAACTAGTACTAGGGACTTGTTTAGATTCAAACTTTTTTCTTCAAACTTCCAACTTTTCCGTCACATCAAATGTTTGGACACATGCATGGAGCATTAAATGTGGACGAAAAAAACCAATTGCACAGTTTGCATGTAAATCGCGAGATGAATCTTTTGAGCCTAATTACACCATGATTTGACAATATGGTGATACAGTAAATATTTGCTAATAACGGATTAATTAGGCTTAATAAATTCGTCTCGCAATTTACAGACGGAATATGTAATTTGTTTTATTATTAGTCTACGTTTAATACTTCAAATGTGTGTTCGTATACTTCAAAAAACTTTTGCCACACGAACTAAACACAGCCTAGGTTACTATATTTTGGGGCAGATAGAGTATTTTGTTGTGACTTATTTTATCACTAAAAGAAAGCATGACTTGAATTTTTTTTACATCTGCACTAATTTTTTTAATAAACGCCATGTCCAAAAGCCTACATCGTCATATAATTTAAAGCGAGTAGTAGTACCGATTAGTGAATGTTTAGTGGACATGTAAGAAAATTACCCTTTTATCCTTTTACATTTTTAACAATACATACTATACCAAATAAGAAATGTGGCTACAACTCTATTGTTACAATAAAAAAACCAGCTAACACAAGATAAAGAGGTATTTCCCTTTTCTTTTGGTTTCGGTCAATTTGGTGCTAGAGTTTTCTGTTAGTACATTGTTATGATTTCTAAAGACGCAGAATGCAGAAACTTGTTGAGGAGAGGCAGCTGGAGTATATAGATCAAGTACTAAGATTTGAGTAATTGGAGGAGGTATATCCCGGGGTTGGTAGCCGCTCTTGTCGTAATGATCCGGACGCGTGTGGCTGATTTCGACAAAATGGGCTTTAAAAACTTAGGAGACGGAAAGTGACTAGGCTGTAATGATTAGAGCACAAGCAGCACCTATTATACTAATGATGGATGAGAGGTAGTAGCACTGATTGAGTTTTAGATATCAATTAGAGGAAGCTAATCATCTGTGGTAAAATTGGCCAGCTTTGAGAAAAGGATGTGCTATTTACTCTTTATAGTTCCAATCTGAAAGGAGGGAGGGGTACGCTTTTGTCCATACTGTTTAGATTATGGGCAATAAAAGTACATGCTGCAGCAGCACTGCACGCATGCAGACCCTACCAGCCGCATGACATGCAACGGACGGCAGAGGGCGCCCAGGAACAGCGAAAGCTAACAAATTTGGGATTTTTCAGAGGGAAGAGCCATACTAAAAGCCACTACTACTCATCCTTATTAGTCAGAATCCGTGCTGTTTGTTCAGTCATGTTATTTTAGAAGTTCAGTAACATGTTGGATGCATTATTGGTGCATCAGTGAGGGACTTTATGCAATTATTTCAAAACTCGGCCCGGTCATATATACACACAGACAATGTTTGGCTAATGGGAAATGGCAATGATTTTCCACCCACCAAAATGCATCTTTAAATACTAACCATTCATTCTCCCTCTTTCATTTAATCCTAACCCTTTATTCATTTCCCAATTCCAATCTCACCCTCTATTTCCCATTATCCAAACACACTCATAAGAGTTTGACTGATCTCAATATATAGCTGTATATCCACGAGTCCAAGAAAAAAAACAAGTATTCTTTTTTTCTTTTAACAGATCGAGTCAGCTAGCCCAAAGTTCTTGAAAAGTCAGATGCCGGGGTCAAAATGCCTGGAGCAGCATGCGCGCATCCTTACTCAACTTGCACGACTGATGGGCCCTCAACTGTTTAAAGATTCGATATGTCAACGAGTTGAAACAGTAAATGTTATCGCCTTCCTTTCTTTAAGCCTCTCTTTCTGCACTTAGCTAAGGGGGGCCAATGTACCGGCCGAAAGCCAGCACAATCCGGATATCAAACAAGCACGAGTTTTGTCAACAAAGATGATCTAATGGTCCAAGCCCAATCAATTGTCTCTGACAAGCATGAATAGTAAGCAGGTGGAGCTCCACTCCAATCCAATCCAAGGGTTCAGCGAAGATCAGGAGTTCAGACGGGGTAATGTCCTCATCAACAGTGGTCCCCTGTGGTCGGGGCGTGGAAGGAGGTGGAACCATTCCTTACGCCACAACCAACAGCAGCGCCAATGGCCACACGGATGGAGTATGTGCGTAAGCCAGCCAGGAAGACAACCCATCAAATCACTCATCGCGCCCCCACTTGCCCGGATAAGCGTGCCGCTGTTCCTGTCCTGGGCGCACGCCTTGCTCGCGCGGCGCGGCCACACCCTCTCCCATATCATATCGCCCCCACCCCAATCCGCCAAACGGCACACGCACACACGCGCAAGAGGACACACGGGCGAAAAAACGCGCACGCTTTCGTGATCGAGCCGCCCTCTCTTCTATAAATGGATTCTCTACTGTAATTCACATGCTAATCTTCCAGCCACACACCTAGTCAGTCATCAAAGTGTGCGTGCTTCTCCAGAACAGTGAGAGAGAGAGGGGCAAAGGGAGGCAGGATAAAAAGCCGAGCTGTAGGGGACTAAAGAAGAAAGAAAAGCATAGAAAAGAACGGCAAGCAAGCAGCTCGAGGCACCCGCGCTAGTACATAAAGCCACCGAGGTGCGATTTCGCGAGCTCTAGCCGCTTCCACTTGGCCATTTCCCATCTGCCTCCTGGAGCTTTAGCTCTAACTCTAGTTCTAGCTCTAGCTCCGGCTACGTTTGCAACTGTTGTTTATCTCCTGGTGAGTCCTCCTGTCATGTTAGCCGTAGATTTTGGCCGGAGCACAAGGTGTTTTTGTTGCTTGCTGATTTTACAGGTTGCAGGTTGTTCTTCTCTTTCCTGAAATGGTTTTGACAAAAGAGCTGTTTTGATCTGGGGCTGCCTCAATCATTTGCTTCTATGGCAGGCTATACACCACACTTTTAAGATGTTTTAGCCTCATTGGTATTGTTTATGTTTCATTATGAGTTATTACGAAAGACTTTAATTAAAACAAACGTCTAGGGTGCTGCTTGTTGCACAAATGAGTTATTCGTTCCGCTTTCAATTTTTCATTGCCAGAACCTGATCTTAACTCCGTGTTTTTCCGCGTTCTCTTTCGTTCTCGCTTAGACCTCAGCTTACGCTTCGGGCTGGTTTGGTGCTTTTCTCCAGCCTAAGTTGAGTGTAGAACTAAACTTTTTAAGGAGTTGGTTGAACTCCTCTCATTGCCTTCAAACTCTTCCTACTATTCTAGGTGGATAGCATTTAGACTCTTGAAGACTTTGAGCTAGTTAACCTTATGGAAGAAGGGTCCAACAAAAGAGAAGGACTTCCTCCTCAACTCCTAGATCTCATCCCAGATGAGAAGGAATGGAAGCTGAGAGAAGCATTAGGTCTAGGGAGATCAAGAAACGCAGGCTTCGACGGTGAAGAAGACAAGAAGCTAGACCTAAAGCTTGGTCTTCCTGGTTTTATAGAAGATGATGAGGCAGAAACCTTAAGAGATTACAGGCTACAGCAAGAGAGCCCATCTCTCTCCCTTAGTTTCTTTCCAAAGCACTCCAAGACCACCAGCAGCACTACTACGACAACTGGAGCAAAGAGGGGATTCATAGACACAGTTGAGGACAAAACAGAAGGTAACAAACAGCTTTTCAGTTCTCTCGTGAGCTTGTTCTTGAAACATGTTTATACTTGGGATTAGAAACATGGAAACAAACTGATGGAAGCACTGAACTGAAAATTACTCTTTTGTTGCTTTATAAGGTTATAACGACCAGAAGCAGCAGGCAAGGGCAGGATGTGGGAAGGAACTTGCAGTGGAGGAAATGATAGCAGCCGTGAGTGAGAGGAAGAAAGGATGCTGCCCCCCACCACCACCACCACATGGTGCTCCTGCTACACCTGCGCGCAACAGACCACAGACCCAGGGAAGGTACTGATAGCCTATATGGTGCTTTTTCCATCTTTTCTGCTCTCAGCCAAGGAACACATGCTCGTTTATTCCTGTCACTCATTTATAGTTCATTCGAAGGATTGCATATAGTCCCTCCATGCTCTTTTCCAGGTTCCCAGAAATCGCAGGTGTCCTATGTCCATTTCAATCTTTTGATTTTAACGTGACGTGCAATGGCTAATTTACTTAGCTGTTCTTGGTCGATATGAACCTCAAAGAATATACTACTTCTTTTATCCCTCAAAAAGCACCCCTTTTTTTATAGAAAGAGAGTTGTCCTTTTTCTAAACACTAAACTTAATTCCTACGCTCATAGTCTTGTCTATTTATCACTTATTCAACTAAGGGCATTCCCGACCCAATGACTAGGATGGTGTCCATAGCATTAAATAAGCTGCCACCTAGGATAAAAAATGATGTGGCAAATGAATTAATGAGGAAAGAGAAGGAAACCATGTCTTGCATGAGACATGATTTCTACATAACATCCAAGATATTATGTGAGATAAGTAGCATTAAATTTAAGTATGGAATAGTAGTGTTTGCATTGGAAGAGTAGTGTCTAGTACTAGTTTCTTGATGATGTAGAGTTTATGGAAACTATATCTAGTGTCTTGGGTTGAGAATGCCCTAAGTCTCCTTGGGCACATATATTCTTGGATTATAATCACTCTAACAGTTTAATTGGTTGGAACAATAGCAGTACAAATAGAAAAATATATATACTAGTACAACCAATTAAATTATTTTAACTATTTTATTTTATTAATATTATGCAATCATTTATCTCGATGGCCTTTCAGAGACGAACTCACCAGTTTTCTAACCTGTTTGTAGAGGAGCTGCAGCACCAGTGGTTGGTTGGCCTCCAATTCGATCCTTCAGGAGAAACCTTGCTAGTAGTAGTTCATCCAAACATTCCCCTGAACCACAAAATGATAATGCCAATGCAAAGGTGACGCTCACCTGCAAGAAAAACCCTCTTGTAAAAATCAACATGGATGGGATCCCTATTGGAAGGAAAATAGACCTTGCAGCCTATAACAGCTATGATGGGCTATCGTCAGCTGTCAAACAACTCTTCCATGGGTTTCTTCAAGGTAGAAATTAACAATCTATCCAAATAAAATAAGTACTTCATTTTTTATAAAATTCTTAGCTTTTATCTGATCATATTGCAGCTCAAAAGGACCAAACTAATGCGCAAATTGCACAGCAAGGTGCAGATGACAAAATATTTTATCAATTGTTGGATGGGTCTGGTGAATATACTCTAGTTTATGAAGACAGTGAAGGAGACAGGATGCTGGTTGGGGACGTGCCATGGAAGTAAGTTTGCTGGTCCCCCTTGTCATTTACAGTTTTTACTGGCATTTACAAAATAATCAAATCTTAAAAACAACAAAAGGACACTGCCACCATAATTTATATTAGGCACCACCAAACCATCTAAATTATTTTTCCTGTTCTCCAATTCCTGCAGAGTATTTGTCTCAACTGCTAAAAGGCTGAGGGTTCTAAGGAGTTCAGAGCTTTCCCATACCCTGGTAAGACAAGCTAGACCACTTAAAGTCGTGTCCAAATCTTTGGTGTAGCCATAAAAAAATTAGCTTTCGCTAAATTTGAATGAAGATAGCTACACTTTTATGTTAGTCTCATATTCTTTACTATTTTTTTCCTATTCTCCAGATTGGAGCTACTGCTAGGGTCTAGCCGTCTAGGAGAGTCACCAATTGCTGAAATGCTGGGATCTTATTAACCATTCGGAATGAATGTGTGCACTCAAGCCAGTCCATTCTCCATTTTAGGACTACCCCTATTTTGCCTATATAGATGATCTACTGAGATGAGTTGGCATACAGCAAATGCAAGGAAATGGCAATCTGTTTTGTAAATTAGGTTACCTTGCTATGACATGTTGCTTAATTCAATTCGAAGCGATTTTGGTTTTATCGGGGAGAGCCGCATATGTAGACTTGCAGGTCACCCATGTAAAGTGCCTTGTTCTGCGTGATAAATTTGTATTAATCGCTGCTGCAACCCGACATGCAGATCTAATGTCACCAGCGTGTCTCAGAGGACAGCAACTAGGCTAACCTGATAGCATCAAGTCATCACTCCACGTGGAATATGCTACTAGTAGGAATTTTTTTTTTTGAAAAAAAAACAGAATTATCCACTGGGTGAGTTGTTATCCTTCTAATCCCATCACTTTCCAAAATTTGTCACAAGCACAGCGAGAAAGGTTTGACCCGACTATGAAACTGCCGAAAGCAAATATGTGCTAATGCCTTCGCGCTTATTGGGTGTCAAATAGCTATCATGTGATACAACAGTGGCATGATTGTGACCACACACAAGAGGGGTAGATGTTCATACTTCGTTTTGCTGTGAAAGCTAAGAAATAAACTGGTTGTACTATTTTTAGTTTTTAACATGAATGCATTATGTAGGTCCATTAATGATTAAAACCATCTGATAGCACTAGCTGCCAAACCTGGATGTTATCTCCAAGCTGCCCTGGTGACCATATTCACATTGGCTTTTTTGAATAAGCCAATATCAACAGCTGGTGGCACTGTTTTTATTTTCTCCCCAAGATAAATACAGTGCATTAGTTTCAACTTGACGGTTAACACTGCAAGCATGCCTAATGCGTATAACTCTTGCAAATATGTAACACAATAGGAATATTAGATGTATAACTCTTGCAAATATGTAACCCAATAGGAATATAAGATGTTAGAATAGACACTGGTAATATTTTTGGAGGGTAATTGTTATGAGGCGTACCTGAAATAGGACTGCAGAAGAATCTTATAAGTTACATATAATCTTGTAGCGCCTTCAGTGCCCAAAGTTTTGACAGGAAAATCACCACACAGCCATTTCCAGCAGTTCATGCCATCTGTACAGATAAAAACCTTATGTATTTCAAGATCAATGAAGCAAACGGGCACGAATAAAACCAGAGAGAGAGAGACAGAGAGAGAGAGAGAGAGAGAGAGAGAGCTTTTCTGGTAAAGGAGAATATTCACCTTGATGCTTCCGAGCCTTGAAACTGGGGACAAAGGAAAGGTCTTTGTCATTGGACCATCCCTAAATTCCGGACAGCAGGAAAAGTAGAAGAGACGGGGTGGATTACGAAAGAATCTTAGGCTCTTTTGTAATGTCCTTACCAAACATCTTTATCCCCACAGTATTGTGTGCTCATGTGCTGGCACTTGCAGTGTGCGACTGTATAATTTACCTGTGTGGCCTAAAAACTATACTCCTTTTGCAAGAACAGTTCTTTGGTGACAGTGAAAGCCAAAAAGAAATGCAGACAATCCAATGACAGAACTAACCTTATTTCCAGCACCCAATCATGTGGATTTGCTGGCACAACAAGTTGAATACTAGATAGATTAAGACGCTAACACCATTCAAAGATGTTCTATGGAAATACAATAGAGAAATGTAAAGGAGTGCATTTATTTGACACAAAGCAATTTGGCATGATGTGATCAAAATCTAATGAACAATGCCATGTATCTCGTACAGTGTGCTCTAATTCATGATGCTACAGTTACACTGGAAAATGTTAACCTGACATCGACAGTCGCCTTCAGATTTCAGCCCCAAAAGGGAGTATGCATAAAAAAGGATAATATTTTTGCTCACCTATGAGGCTATAGCTAGATGACCTACTATGGATAAAAGTGGTACTCATCCCATGTTCCACTTCTTAGATGTTTGGTTATTAACCTCGTAAACATAGACCTTGCATTAGTTTTTAGAGAACACCCAGGAGAGTGGCACATGTTTGTTATTAAGCAGATAGCTCTGCAAGACTTTTAGGCTTATTAACTCATGTTATCATGTAGGATGTGTAAGTGCGTTCATGGGTTGGTCCAACCCAACCCATTTGCTGATTTGCATCCCTATGCCCAAACATACCAACACATCTCTTATGTCCACATGAACAGAATCAAATATCAATAAGAGATTAGCAGAAGATCACACAAGAATTATGTACAATATTATGATATCAAGAGGAAGAAAATAACCGCACCAGCAAAACGCATACGTGTAGGCTTGATGGATAAAATAAATTCACCTTAGGGTTTTATTTCTGGAACTGCATATACCAACTAATAAAAAACAAATAAATCACTATATGCCACATTTAGGAAGAGACGTGAGCCAATTGCTTACGTTGCATTAGAGAACAGGCACAAAGAATACCTTTACAGCACAATCAGCAATATAATTTCACAAAGCAATGTAATTAAATATAAAATGTTAGCTAAAATGGCAAATTGGAAATTGTGTAATTCAGAACTCCATGTGGGGCACCATCCTGCATATGTGCAACCTTATAATCAACCATCACCTAGCCTACAAAATAAGATCGGGACGCAGCAATAGTGCTTATATAGTTTTTAAACATTATTTTTCTTTCAGCAAAGATATTGCATCTTACCTGTGTTCACCGAACATAAGGCAGAAATTTGTTCCCACTTTATCCAGGTATGCCAACTATAATTTGGGGTATTCCCCAAAACTATTTGTAATGGATTGTTCCATTTCAGGTAATAAGTTGGGTTTCTGTGTCTTGTATTGGCATCATGTTCCTATTTCCAACTCTCTAGCCAAGTACTTGTTGAAAAACAGTATAAGGATGGTGTACTTATGATCTATCAGGTCAAACCAGTGTTTTACAGTTGACAGCTCAGCAATGCTCTTTGTTTTGAGAAGAAAAGTAGAAAACATGATGGCTACTGTGCATCAGTAAACCTTCCCGTGTCATAAGAATATACAAGGCCAGTTTCCTTCATTTTCAAAATACCTGTCAGCAACTCAGCCTTGACTAGTATCATTATTCAAATTTTAACCACCAAGAACTTCTAAATTGTTAGGTCATATTCAACAAAAGATATGTGATTACATTTGCCATGCAACATACTTCAATAATACAATAATATGATAGCTTTGAAGTATTTTCAAGTTCGATAAAAAAGTGGTCAAAGTTTGAATAAGAATAGTGTTTAGTGACAAGTATTGTGAGTTTGTGACATGGGAGTAGTAATATTATTACAAGAGAACATCTTGGGCTACAATAGCAAGAGCAATAATATGACTATATTTTGCGACAAAACATGTCTAGGTATGAATGCATTTGAAAGAGATGTGAAACTATAGTCTTGTAGCTTGCTTACTGTGAGGCTGGTACTGTTGAACTATTATGTTGTTCTGCTTTCACTTCCTAACTTTTACTAAGATGATGCTGAAAGTTCAAACATCACAAGGGGACAATCATAAAAATCAGATTTCCAGAAGATGGAAAAGAACGCCAGCCAGGAGACGGTAAATAGCAGGACCAGATTCTGTCCAGATGGTTCTATTTGACTTCCAATTCACATATTTTTTCCTCTAAATCCTAATTTTCAGCAACTTGTAAATCACCAACGTCCTCCATCCTTCCACCAAAAAAAAAAAGAACACAATATTAATACTACTGTGAAACAGTAACTCGTGGCCCTGCATGCTGAGCAAGGATCAGTTAACTCTGGTTTTTTTAATCTCCAAGCACCACCAGTTAAAATAGACTGGCATTATATTTCCAGAAAATAATCACAAAATGGATGGCAATCCCCCCCCCCACCCCCGCGCCTTTGTCAAACACGCACGCACACCAAACACAAAAAAAAAGGGAAAGAAAATGCCCATGATATACAGATTAAAATACAGTAATATACTCGTATTGGTGATGTTATTGTTGCTGTAATAAAAGATGCAGTGTCCAAGATGCCTCTAGAAAGATCAAAAGTAATACGATCTGTAATTGTGCATACATGTATGGATTTCAAATGCAAAAACGGTATAATAATACTCTATAACAACAATGCAGTCGTTATCATTGATCAAAAAGGAAATCCAAAGAGAATAGTTAGTTAGTTATTAAGATCATTAGTTATATATATGTGAGCAAAGATGTACTAAACACAAGCAGAGAAGGCAGAACATCAATAAATTCCTATGCATGCTTTATATGTTGAAGAACTTTGAGAAAACTATCTGTCTGTGTTATATTATGAGGGAATAATTAGCAAGCAAGGATAACTTTGTGGATTTTTCATGAATGCCACTCAGACCCTCAGAATAGTTCGAACTTCGAACGCGCCTCACCTTACAGCCTTCAATCATCAGTTCCACACTTGACCCTCCTAACTATCAGTTGCTTTAAATTCTCTAGGTCTACACTAGCTGTGTTACTTTTCTCAGTTTATTGCTTTGCGTTGGATTACAACAGCAATATATGACATCTATTGTAACTGACTGGCTGCATTATTTTCACTAATAAATTAACACAACATGCAGTATTTGAGTTTGTAAACAATGCCATCCATATACTTCAGTCGGTCCATGACAAACAGAAAACAAAATTATTATAGGCCATCTTAATCTTAAATTATTTAAGTCATCAAAACAAATGTGTGCTGAATGAAGCTGAGGTGAAAACGGAAGCTTAAGCACAAATTATATAGTATGTGTACCAAGAACCAAGCAAATAGAAGGACATATTTTTTTAATGAGAACAACTCCATCTTAAATATTTTAATGTGTACCAAGGAAAGCCATGCATATGGAAGCTAAGTTCGAGAATATATGAATGAAACGCCATACATTGAAACGTATTACAAGACTAGTGATATCATTCTTCATATGACCAATGAATCTAGTTTTTTTCGATGTTAGTAGTCAAAGTAAAAGAACTTTGACAGTACAGCTTCTAAAAAATCATAAATTAGTAGGTACACCCATGCTTGCAAAATTGCCTTAGCAAACCAAGAGATGTATTAGCTGTTAGTGCGATTTATCTAGATATAATGCAGTAATTTGGTGACTAAACTAATAAGAATATATGGAATATAGACTGTAAAAAGAAGGGAACAGAGCGATATTTATAGGAATGAATTTGAGGATGACAACTTGTCAGGAACAGAGCGATGTTATTTTCCAAGTTGGGTCATCTTTCTAGTGTTACGGTATTACAGAGATATTTATAACTGAAAAAACGACACTAAACATGCAATATTGCAAGGTAGATGCAGGTAATGCTCAATTTCCTTGGCATGCTCACAAGAGTCGTCCAGGTAAGGAATAGATTTCCTCTGCCTTAATCTTTTTTGACCTTTTGGACTTCTGAAAAATATTTCTAACTAGCAATTCTTTATGTGCTTATTCCAGAACATAATTATGGCACTATGACAAAGAATCATTTATGTAGAAGCATGCGACTGAAACTGAACTCAGTACATAGAGGGAGTAAGTGTTAAAAGAGAACTAATATAAATAATTATGATATGGATGGATGAATTATGTGACATCCTTACATAAGAGGGATGCTAGGCTTATCACTTACAGGGGATGCATTTGTTCCAGCCAGATGATAAAGCAAAACCCCTGCTGCGACACTTACATTCAAGCTCTCCACTGCAAGGAATGATTTCATATCTTGGTTACCTGAATAATTATCACCTTCTTCCCCTCCATCTGTGTCTGTATCTGCTCCTACAAAAGATCCATCAACATTACCCGGAATTCTGACCAAATGTGTGCAGGATCGCTCAACCAGGGGCCTCAAACCAGTGCCTTCACTACCCAACACAAGGATTGTTGGTTCTCCTGGCACAACTTCAGATAGAGGTATAGCTTTAGGAGCAACAGTACCACCAAGAACTCGCCACCCATTTTCAGCCGATGAAGATAAAAACTGCATCATGTTCCTACAGGAGAGCAGTTCGATCAACTCAAGTGAGCCTGCACTAGCTTTGCTCACTACACCACTTAATGGAGCAGAGTTCTTAGCACATAACACAACACCTTCCGCGCCAAAGAAGTAGGCAGATCTAATTATGGCTCCTAGGTTCTGAGGATCCATGACCTCATCCAAAGCTATCCAGACAGGTGCCTTTCCATCGTCCACCCTGACTGGCTCCAACTCTTTAGTATTCACCATTTCCAAGGGTGATGCATCGAGTACAAGGCCCTGGTGTGGACGGTTATCCACAACCATGTTAAGGTCATGCTTTGATGCTTCGATGACTTTCAGCCCAATCCTCTCTGCCAGTTGCAACACTTTCTCAATCCCTTTCTTGTCCTTCTTCTTCTTGTTGCTCACACTAAAATCCATCCCTTCCTGAATATACAGCGCATAGAAGTCCCTCCTCTCAGCCATGAGAGCTGCAAGCACAGGGCCAACCCCATAAACCCCCTGTCCAACCATTTTTGGCACTGTCGATTCCCCTGCCTCCTTCCATGTCTTCCTCCCCCAGTTCTCCTGCCTGCTCCACTGCCTAACCTCCGGCTTGTCAAATCTCTCCCCTCTAAATCTCTCACCACGGGACCCTCTATCCCTCGGCACCATCCGCCGATACTTGTCCTTGATCCTGCCCCACTTCGGATTGTCAATCGAGCCATTATCCTCTTCCTCTCTAATTATCTCCCTGCCCGAACCACGATCCGTCAATACCTCACCTCGCGGGCTTTGGTCGCCTCTGGAGAAAAACTTCTCCGCGGAGGTCTCCCACGAGGAGGAGCGGCCGGCGCTAGCCCTCGCCGCGGGGGCGGCGCCGCCATCGCGGCTCGCGGCGGCGAGCCAAGGGAGCGCGCTCCCGCCGTCGGGCGATGCGGTACCATCAGGTGCGGTGGAGAACGAAACCCTACCTCCCAGCCCCAGCTGCGAGGGGCCGCCCGGGCTAACCGCGGCTCTGGCGCTCGCACGGTTGGTGACGGTGGTTACCGGATGAAGCGCGGGCGAGGAGGCCGTGGGCCTGGAGAAGCACGCTGCGCGGAGAAGGCCGGCGAGGAGGATGCGTCGCGGCGAGGACGCCGCCGCGAGGAGCGGGAGGGGCTGGGATTTGGTGAGGCCGGAGTGGAGCATAGCGCGGGGCGGGGGGAGTAGGGTTTTGGATGAGGCTGGAGCCGAGGGGGTTTTGGGCGGCGCGCGCCACCCGTTCGACAAAATGCCGCAACGAGCCGACGACGACGATGCGTGGAAAGTCACGGTTTTGCAGTTCGCTTCATCTCTGGCGACCAATTCATCCAACGGCACACGTGCATCTTTCTTCCTTTACTCGCACACCGTGCGGCCCAGTTCACCTACAGCAGGCCATCGGCTAGCCCATCAGAATTCAGAAAGAGGAGAGAAGGGACTTCTGTATTTTGTGGACCCCTTTAAAACTACAGTACTGTAAGGGCAATTACTATAATGCTTCATATGCTACCTCTAGAAATAACACATAGAATTAGGTGATGAGGTGGAGGAGAGAAGTGAGGTGAGAGATGATAAAACCACCCCTAAATGAAGAGGTGGCTTCCACACAAACTCCAAGAAGGATGTGAGAGTACTAAAGACATTGATATTTGTCTATTAGGGACAGTGGCGGACCCAGAAAAATCATATTGGGTGTGCCCACGCTAGGATGTATAATACCATTCTTTAACTAAAACATGTCAGGTTATAGGTAGCAAAAGTTTTATGAAATTTGATCAAAATTTAGTTCAATTAATTCATGAAAAGTTGGTAAAATGTACACAATTTATGAAAGAACCCATTTCACCCATGCTTGGTCCGTTGTCGCAACCCATGCTTGATTTTGCATTTTAGTTTTGATGAATTTGAATCAAGTAACACTGGTCCAAGAATCAGATATTCAGAGAAAGTAAATTATAGAAGGGTAAAAGACTACTAGTTCGGTGATGGCTTTAGGGCCTCAAGGCTCCAGGCCATTGGCGTCGGCGTAACATGGACTGCGTTGTGCGATGGTCTCAGCCTCACCGTGGCCGACCACCACAACATACTGTATGGCCATTGCTTCCGCTACTTTTCTTGCACCACCAACTGACCAACAGAAATGCCCACAACAACTAGAGAACGAGATCAGGTAAGCCTTTTGGTCTTCCGTTTGTTTAGGAACAAGGGCATCTACCAAATATTTAGGCCACGAATGAATACTACATCCTATATTTTCTCTGAAATATTTGGGTATGTCCGTGCATACCCGGCACCATACCTAGGTCCGCCCCTGATTAGGGATGACCTATTGTATATCTTGCATCTTAATTTATAGGTAAATGATATAAATAAATTTGAAGGTAGCAATCACATCTACTATAACACTTGCTTTAAAGCACTGTAAAACTTGTGTCTAGTGCTGGTCAGCTGGCATGTGAGGCTCGGTATTATAGTGAGACGTACTGTAAATATCCTTATGGCTTTGCTGTTGCTCCCCGCTGTCGTCTGCTACTCCATACAGGAATGCAAAGGACAAGGCTGCAACAGAACAATAAAAACTGAACCGCTGAAATATAAAATTGATTTAACATTGTGAAGGCGAAGGATGAAATAGGCCGAGTTTAGTTTTAAACTTTTTTTTCAAACTTCCAATTTTTCCATCACATCAAAACTTTCCTACACACACAAACTTCTAACTTTTCCGTCACATCGTTCCAATTATAACTAAACTTCCAATTTTGATGTGAACTAAACACATAGTAGAGAAGGAAGCGGAGGAGGTTCTGGTCCCAAAGAGTGGGGGCGGTGGTGGCGATGAGATAGTGGTAGTGTTGTCATCGGCAACAATAGTGGCTGCAGCGGTGGTGGCACGTGAGTCATCATAATACGAGAGGAGTTTATTGGCATCCCTGTCGCTGGGCACCATTATCTCTTGTTTGTCTGGCACCTTGTTTTCAAGGTTTAGATCTAGTTCCACCATCGAAACAGGTGTGCACTATATAGATATTTTCTAGCATCGGCTGATAACGCATCATATCAATGATCTGGTACAGATGGGTATCAGTCGATACTAGTGAGATATCTGATACTGTCTTTAGGTATTACTCCGTACCTGATATCGCGTAGGGTACCAGATGGTGTGATACCTATCTGCTATCAAAGCATAGCAACCCCTAACAAATGGGCCTGTTCGGCAGGCCGACTGTGAGGGATGCGGCTGCACACAGTGAGTACGGTGCTGTTCGTGCGCAGCTGCAGCCTGGCAACCGAACAGATCCAATAATAACTCATTATGCATAATTTATTATACTATTTTCATCTTAAAATATAGAATAGTTTGTTAATGTAACCTATATAATTTTTAGGAGTATTCTGTAAGGAAAAAGGTGTGTGGTAAACTTGTGCTGGAAAGAGCCGTAAAGATTCCGCAACGTAGCACCGGCATGATTCATGAGTGCCAGGTGCCAGGTGTCAAATAAGCCATGAACCCAAAGCCAGTCAAAAGTGACGAAAACGGTGAGGGTGGTTCTTGGCCGCTGGCTGCCTGCCTCCCTGCAAAAGCCGGCTCGCGAACTTCGCCTGGCCCAACAAGCGCTCCTGCATGCCGCTTTTCGTTGCGCGCCTCCTCTACTCCCGTAGTCCCGTTGCCCAGCAAGCGAAGACAGTTTTTCCGCGGTGTCTCTCCCTTCCCGACCTCCGTTTCTTGGAGATCTCAGGTGACTTTCCGGTTCAAAAGCTTTCAAGGTGTTCATTCTTCCTCGCGCGAGGGGCGCACGACTGCACGAGGCATGACGCAGCTACGATGCTTCTGCCGCACAGCTCATACGGCGCGCTACTTGTGTTTCCACCGTGTGTGCAGGCGATCGCTCACGGTTGTTCGATGGCCGGGGTTTGGGTTTGGTTTGGTTTGGTGGTGCTTCTCGTTGTTGCGTATACTTGCATGAAAAGTTGAAACTGCAGCGCGTCGTGTATGCATAGCGATTGATCGATCAGGCCATCATATGGTCCTCACTCCTCACACGTACTAGCTAGGAGTTGAACACAACAATATGCAACGACGATGGTTAATTATACACGGATTTACTCTAGATGTACGTGCGTAGGTGTGCATACTCGAGATGCGCCGAACTGATTCTATTGATCGCTTACGCGTTAGCTTAGGAGGTAATAAAGGAAAAAAAAAAGAGAGAAAGAGGTTAAGGACCGAGATGAATTGATCTGCATGAGTCCCATTTTTTTTCGGCACATATAATGTCCAAATAACTCTTCAGGACTGTTTGGATAATAGGTTAAGAGGAATCGAATTAAGATAGGAATATAAGTGGACGATTGAGATGAAACGAGGGATATAAAGAATCGATGGTTAGGATTAAGAGTTTAAGGTGGTGTTTGAATCTCTTGAAGATGAAAATGAAGATTAAGTGTTTTATGCAAAACAATGTGATAATAACGTGTGATTAGTTGAGTTTTATTTTTTACAAACTTGAAAAATGGATTAATCTGATATTTTAGAACAACTTTTATATAGAAAGTTTTCGCACGAAACACACCGTTTAGCAGTTTGAAAAGCGTGCCACGAAAATTCAAAAGTTTATCCACTCTTTGTCGTGGATTCGAACAGGATGGTGGGAAAATATTTTCCCATCCCAGGCTCAATAATAACCATTCTTAAATAGGGAAAATTGGAACCATGCCATTATAATTTTGCAAAAATTGAGATATGCCATCCAGACCCACATGTCATTGACACATGTGGGTCCTATATTCATTGAGATACCGATGGCATATCTCAAACTTTGCAAAATTATAATGGCATGGTTCCAATTTACCCTTGTAAATAAGTTACTCCAATTATCTAAATCTATTCTAATACTTTCTCCGTCCTAAAATAAATTTATTTTTCACCTATCTCACACATACCAATAGAAAACCTGAAAGACTAGAATACCCTTACTTTATCAAATCTCAATGCATTCCTCTACTTTATTGCTCCTGTCGGAGTGTGAAATTCCTCTGACAGATAAACAACGCGACGCTCGCACGATAAAAATGAGGGAGGCAAGTTTTTTAGACTGTGTTACAGCCCTGCCTAGCGACGCGTGGTGCAGGACTCACCACGCTCCCCCCCATTCTCAACAAGACGGGATGGTATGCATGCGCCACATCACTATTAATTAGGGGGGGGGGGTGTTGAGCAACCCCCTCGCCTATCAAAACATCATCGATGCGACTGCGCTTTTCATGGGGTGCCTAAGGCAGGTGGCGCGCTCGGGCCACTGCTTGGGCATGAAGAGTGTTCTTACGTGGTTTGTGTAATCTTTGATTCTATCTTAGCTGTATATGAGCTTGCAAGAGCTACAACGGATGTGCCCCAAGCATAACCCAGGAGGGGGGCACGCTATGGGCGGATGTGCCCCAAGCACAATCCGCGGGGTGCCGCGCCCGAGGAAAGGAGTGCCCCGAGCACAGCCCACGGGGGGTTCGTATCCGGAGGTAAGATGCGCCCGAGTAGTTGGTGATGGTAACTCTAGTTTTCATTTCTCTAACAACCCCCAATACAATTATTCCCTACTTATGCAACAATTACTCTAAAAATAAACTTATTTTGGAACAAATGTAATGAGCTAAAAATAAACTTATTATGAGACGAAGGAAGTAAGCAATATTGAAATTTTGTTTCAACTGGTTGGACTCCCATTTGTTTAGTGTCGCCAGTTTACGTGTGTCAGGGTTATGGATACCACATACCTAATAGTAGTTGACTTAATCTCAGCAGGACCCACCATATACCATGTCTTATACGAGAACTAACTTTAGATATGGAGGGAGTTCCGGATAAGGAAAGACAATCAGAGTTCTACATGGAAACGACAAGGACTACTCGGATTGTATCCATATTGGTTTCCCTAGTTCTACCTTGACAAAGGGACACCTATGGGTATAAATACAAGGCCCTCTAAGAGGAGAGTAGACACGAGATAATCGACACCCACCACAATCTACAGAATAATATATCAAGACAGAAGATCAACATACAAGCCAACATACGCCAAGACAAGACGCCAGATATCGACTTCAGAGATAGGCACGGCTAGTCCCCTACGGTGTCTCCGGATACTGTCAGGAGAGACGAAAGCGCTATCTTTGATCTCGCCGGACACGAACTCGAGGAGGAAGACTACCCTGTTGTCGACTACGAGTCAGACCTTCAGACCACCATGTCGACAACAGTTATATATGCTACCCTAAATATTGTACTGGTGTGATTATGGTGAATAAGAGCAATACCGGCTTCGGCCAACAGGATGTAGGGTTATTACCTGACAACTCAGGGGCCCGAACCTGTATAAAAATCCCTGTCTCCATCTCTTTTACCTCAGTCTCACATATATCCTAGTACCAACGATCCCCATACTATGCAAATACCGGAATCGCGACATCAAACGTCGACAACGTGTTTTAGAGATTTTCTCATGTGTTATGCGAATTCTCTTTTAGACTACTATGAAACACAATATTTTAAAAATACAGGGATAAGGAAAATATAGAAATATGTCATCACGACTTATTGAATCCCAGAGAAAACAAAACCACATGAATCGCTCAAAATAGATATTTGGATGATTCACAGGAACAATATACTCCATCCGTCCCAAAATATAAGTATTTTTAGACTTTGATACGGTCTTCGAGATGCTATTTTGACCAACGATATTGTGATAGTTTGTTTAATGATAAATCTAGTAATATTAATTTTACATGATTGATCTTATTTTTTTGCTATTAATAGTTAAAATTACAAATATTTGATTTGGCAGTATGCTAAAAATGCTTATATTTTATGATAGAGTAGAAAACTTAAGATTATATTGCGATTTGTTAGAGAGAGGTGAGAGAGAAAGATATAAGTTGTATTGAAATTCTTAAAGGAATTTGAAAACATAAGGTTAGATCTCACGCTAAAAATACTTTAAAATATGGAGGAATCTTTTCCTATCCTATGAAAATCTTTTGAATCAATCCTAATAACCAAATAATAACCTCCATAGGAATTGTTAATGTGAGATTGGGGGTCAAGACAGCCTTTCACACGTTCATTGCATTGGGCATCGATTGGTTCGTCGCCCAGCCGGAAACTCTGATGAAGTCTGAACTCTAGGTTAGAATTCCCGGTCACGGGAGAACTGAAAAGTCTGAAAAGCGATCCCGCGCCGAGGTGCTGATCCCACGGCCACGGGCCGTTGCGCCGTTGAGCACCGACGGCTGCCGTCCTGGTTTCCCATGGCAGAGCAGCCGCCTCTGTCGGTCAGTTGTTCAGTAGGCGACGATGGCCAGCCTCTTCTGTCGGTCAGTTGTCCAGGAGGCGACGGATGGCGTCCGTGCGTGGCCGGCCAGCCCCAAGCGAGCGAGATTCAGGCTGGCACCCGGTCTACAATCTACATCCATGCCTCCCGAGGCCGCGGGAGGTATACACCATCCGTTACCTCCAATGGATCCCCCGCCTTCCCCTGTATGCTCTCGTATTGCGTATTCCCGTGGCCGTGCGCCCGTGCCTCACTGCCTCTGCTGTATGCCCGTACTTATTCCGTTTGTATGATGGTTGAACGGGTCGGTACTCGGTAGTAATGCTTGCTAGGTGTTCGTTGTTTTGCCTGACAAGAAGAGTCGTGGCCTTGGCCCGAGAAGCATTAGTTACATTTCGTTTTACAGTTCTCAGTTACTGAATTTGTTTTGCTGCCGTACCTCTCTGAATTCCCAAGTACAACTAGTGAGAAATTGACCATGGTTTGCTTGGTGGTAGGTGCCATGTCTACTATTGTATTCATATTAGTCTTTTTTTTTCTATTCTTAATTGATGTGTAGTTCCTTATAGGTGCCACACCAAATATGTGTAGCGTTGATCAAACATTTTAGTCTGACACATGACAGATCAGTGCTTTATCTAATTATCTGTTGTCTTAATGATATCGAAAATTCCAAATTGTTGCTCTGATTACTATTCTGTGTAGTACTTCTACTCCTGTCAGTTTTCCACAAACAGATAGTTCATTAGGTTGGATAAGTGGTTAAATTTAGTTGCAAACTCTGGGAGAGATGCAACTGTTATCTTAACAAACATTGGATCAGGGGAAGCACATGGAGTGTAGAAGATAAGTCAAACTTATGTCAGATTCCCAAGGAACATGATATCATGATACACATGCTTCCAGTATAGTTATACATTAGCACCTGGCTGCTTCGCCATTTGTTGTGGTGATGCTCATTTATTATAGTTTTTTGAGCAAGATGCACAGTTCTATTAAGTCATGTAATGCATTTTTTCATTATGCACTTGACAGCTGCTGAATTTTAAATTGACTTTCAGTAGAAGTACTATTGATCTTAGACTCAATATTTTTCTTAACGCGTGCTTGCCATTCTGAAACACAATTTCTAGTTTACCTGCGGCTGTTATTAACTCACTGCAAGTTATTTTCTGAACACGAACTTGTAAGCAATTGTTCTAGTACAAATTCATATGGCCATGCATTATGTCAGCATTAATATTAGTGAAAGTGGGCAAATGGATGTCGAAAGAATTAAAATTAACACTTTATACCATGAATGAACTTCCTTCTCCATAGCTTTATTATTCTGATTTTACATTAACTGTGAAGTTTCACCTGTGCCAAATGTAAAAGCAAGATAGGTTACTTTTCAAATGTTTATAAATGCTCTTCCAAATTTATTTAGCATGCTGCTTTATCTTTCATTTTCACTGTGAGGTTTGCTAATCGAATTCTTTTTACTGGGATATTCCTGGATTCTGACTAGATTGATCATTTCAAAACAGGAAATAAGTTTGGTGTAAATTGAAAATCACTCACAATGGTTAAGTTTACGGTTGAAGAGATGCGCAGGATTATGGACAAGAAGCATAACATCCGTAACATGTCTGTTGTCGCTCATGTGGACCATGGTATGTTTGAGTAGAGTGCTCTAAGACTGTTATACAACTATTATCTTTTTCCTGATATGCCACCTGTTATGTTGTCATTATTATTTATACTCATGCAAAAAAAAAAAAACTACTATTCCTTTTTGTAGTAGTGACTGTCAGTGCTCCTGCCTTTTTTTTTTCAGAAAAAGGGCCCATGCTAAGAACTTTTGCTCTTTATCATCTGTAGTTAATGTGTTATTGTCATATTTATTTTTGCTTGATATGAAATGTCTGTAAGCAAATTAACTGTATCTGCCTTTTCATTTGCATGATCTCAAAATTAAAAGCTAGCATTTTATAGTATCACCTTCATGTGTGCATCCTTCATCCTGCTCACTGTTTGTGCTTTTTCGTTAATTAATAAAGTAACTTACTTGTTTGGTCTGTTATCACTTCTTTGTTTAACAGAGGGTTCCTGATTTCCTGAATATATTATGCTCTTGTTTTCCTATTTGTTTGCTGATTCAACATCTTGAGTTATATTTGATGCAACAATGATGTTTGATCTGTTATGATTTCTTTGCAGGAAAATCTACCCTTACTGATTCCCTTGTGGCAGCTGCTGGAATTATAGCCCAGGATGTTGCTGGTGATGTTCGAATGACTGATAGTCGTTCAGATGAAGCAGAACGTGGTATTACAATAAAATCTACTGGTATCTCTCTTTACTATGAGATGAGTGATGAGTCACTCAAAAGTTACAAGGGTGACAGAGATGGAAATGAATACCTAATCAACCTCATTGACTCACCTGGACATGTCGATTTTTCTTCGGAAGTCACAGCCGCACTTCGTATAACTGATGGCGCTTTGGTTGTGGTTGACTGTATTGAGGGTGTCTGCGTTCAAACTGAAACTGTGCTTCGCCAAGCCCTTGGTGAGAGGATTAGGCCTGTCCTCACTGTGAACAAGATGGATAGATGTTTTCTTGAACTTCAAGTTGGTGGTGAGGAAGCTTATCAAACTTTCTCCCGTGTCATAGAGAATGCAAATGTTATTATGGCAACATACGAAGATGCACTCCTTGGTGATGTTCAAGTCTATCCAGAAAAAGGGACTGTTGCTTTCTCTGCTGGCTTGCATGGATGGGCTTTCACCTTGTCTAACTTTGCAAAGATGTATGCATCCAAGTTTGGAGTTGATGAATCTAAAATGATGGAGAGGCTTTGGGGTGAGAACTACTTTGACCCTACCACAAAGAAGTGGACCATCAAACACACCGGTTCTGATACTTGCAAGAGAGGTTTTATTCAGTTCTGCTATGAGCCCATCAGGCAAATTATCAACACCTGCATGAATGATCAGAAAGATAAGTTGTTGCCTATGCTGCAAAAGCTTGGTGTTACCATGAAGGACCTAACTGGCAAGGCTCTCATGAAGCGTGTTATGCAAACTTGGCTTCCTGCAAGTAATGCACTTCTTGAGATGATGATCTATCACCTTCCCTCTCCAGCAAAGGCTCAGAGGTACCGTGTGGAAAACTTGTATGAGGGCCCCCTTGATGATATATATGCATCTGCCATTAGAAACTGTGATCCAGAAGGTCCTCTTATGCTGTATGTTTCAAAGATGATTCCAGCATCTGACAAGGGGAGGTTCTACGCTTTTGGTCGTGTTTTCTCAGGGAGAGTTGCAACTGGCATGAAGGTCCGTATCATGGGCCCCAATTATGCCCCTGGCCAGAAGAAAGATCTGTACGTAAAGAATGTCCAGCGAACTGTCATCTGGATGGGCAAGAAGCAGGAGTCAGTGGAAGGTGTTCCTTGTGGCAACACTGTTGCTATGGTGGGTTTGGACCAGTTCATCACAAAGAATGCTACCCTGACAAACGAGAAAGAAGTTGATGCCTGTCCAATCAAAGCCATGAAATTTTCAGTGTCCCCTGTTGTGCGTGTTGCTGTTCAGTGCAAGGTTGCCTCTGACCTTCCCAAGCTTGTTGAAGGTTTGAAGCGTCTGGCCAAGTCAGATCCTATGGTTCTCTGTACTGTTGAGGAATCTGGCGAGCATATTATTGCTGGAGCTGGCGAGCTTCACCTTGAAATTTGTTTGAAGGATCTGCAGGAAGACTTCATGGGTGGTGCTGAAATTACTGTCTCCCCTCCTGTTGTCTCATTCCGTGAGACTGTTCTTGAGAAATCTTGCCGGACTGTCATGAGCAAATCCCCGAACAAGCACAACCGTCTGTACATGGAAGCCCGCCCAATGGAAGAGGGTCTGCCTGAAGCCATTGACGAGGGTCGTATTGGCCCGCGTGACGATCCTAAAGTACGCTCCAAAATTCTATCCGAGGAGTTTGGTTGGGACAAGGACCTCGCAAAGAAGATATGGTGTTTTGGGCCAGAGACCACAGGCCCTAACATTGTTGTGGATATGTGCAAGGGAGTGCAGTATCTTAACGAAATAAAGGATTCCGTTGTGGCTGGCTTTCAGTGGGCATCAAAAGAAGGTGCACTGGCTGAAGAGAACATGCGTGGCCGTGGCATTTGCTTTGAGGTTTGTGATGTTATCCTCCATTCTGATGCTATTCATAGAGGTGGTGGCCAGATCATTCCAACAGCCAGGAGGGTCATTTATGCTGCTCAGCTCACTGCCAAGCCAAGACTGCTTGAGCCTGTTTACTTGGTGGAGATTCAGGCCCCTGAGAATGCTCTTGGTGGAATTTACAGTGTTCTGAACCAGAAGAGAGGACATGTGTTCGAGGAGATGCAGAGGCCTGGTACCCCACTCTACAACATCAAAGCTTACCTCCCTGTTATCGAGTCATTTGGGTTCACAAGCACCCTTAGGGCAGCAACCTCTGGTCAGGCCTTCCCCCTCTTTGTATTTGATCACTGGGAAATGCTGTCAGTTGATCCTTTGGAGCCTGGCACCAGACAGCTAACCTTGTCCTGGATATCCGCAAGAGGAAGGGTCTGAAGGAGCAAATCACCCCTCTGTCTGAATACGAGGACAAACTCTAGATATTTAATCATGTTATTATGCTTATAGTGTTATATCGCTTTATAATTGGTAGTGGCCATCTATGTGAGCAGTGAGCTGCTATTTCATGTATAATATTATGTCGAACGGTTGTACGGTAGCATGGGATGATGATCAGGCGATATTGTTATAATTTGTTATGGTATTTACCATCATATCATAATCTGTTCTCTCTCGTATGACTGGTGCTTTTCATGCCATTAGCTCTTTGACCCATTTTAATGCTTTGTACTGTAACTTAATCCGATCATTGATTCTGGGAGAGTAATGTATTTGATTTTATGCTGAGAGTATTATAAATTTATAATGATGTATTGCTGGCCGGAGGGGTAGAAATCGCAAGTCTTTTGTGTTTCACTTGTGCAGTGGAGTAAGGTAAGAAAGCAGGTCACCGCAAACTTTTCTCAGACTAATCACAGTTCCATCAACATTTTTTAAGCTTGCTGAAATATGCTCCACCGTCAGTGTGTGGACCGATCATTCCAACAAGCCGACTGAGAGCAAAGATAATAATATAGCAAGCTGCAGAGCATAGATCTTTATAATCTATCTCTCAGATTACTCATATAGTGGTTAACTCTTCACTATAAATATATGGTTTATCTATCTGTCTCATAGATCTTTTTGGTTCCTGTGACTAAGCCGGCTGTAAACTTACAACCCGCTTCTCATCTATCCCCTCTACTATCTTATCCATTTACAGCCCGCTTCTCATCTATCTCCTCTACTATCTTATTCACCTCAGTATTCAGTCTTCTTATAACCCTCTATTGTACTTGCTCTGACAAGAACAAACTATAGGAGTATGCACTAGTAAGGGTGTGTTTAATTTAGGTCAAAATTAAAAGTTTGGTTGAAATTGGAACGATGTGACAGAAAAGTTGGAAGTTTGTGTGTGTAGGAAAGTTTTGATGTGATAAAAAAGTTGGAAGTTTGAAGAAAAATTTTGGAACTAAACTCGGCCTAATCCCAAACGGTGAAACACCACGTATGCTTCTTTTATTGATCTGAATCTTTTAACCACTGTACTGTAAACAGACAGAGCGAAGCAATCATCCAACCATTCCATTACACGATCGAACACATCTAACCGAGCTGAGCCTGAGCAGAGCTCACTCCGGTTTCTTGTCAAGGCAGGTGTTGTTGAGCCGCTCGATGGCGAGGATGAGCGCCTGCGTGCCGAGGCCGCCCTCGCCGTGCGCGAGCAGCGACACGTAGAGCTGGTGCGCGAGCGCGAGCCCCGGCAGCGCCAGCCCCATGGCCTGGCACTCCGACAGGCAGATCCCGAGGTCCTTGACGAAGTGGCGCACGTAGAACCCGGCCGCCATGTCCCGCTCCAGCATCCGCTTCCCGTACAGGTCCAGCGACTTGGACCCCGCCGCGCCCGTGGAGATGGCCTCCAGCCACTTCGCCACGTCCAGCCCGGCCTTGTGCGCGTACACCATGCCCTCCACCAGCCCGACCATGGTGGACGCGATCGCGATCTGGTTGCCCAGCTTCGCGCGCTGCCCGGCGCCCGGCCCGCCCATGTACAGCGCGTTCCCCATCAGCTTGAACAGGGGCGCCAGGCGGGCGACCACGGCCGCGTCGCCGCCGGCGAAGATGGAGAGCGTCGCGCTGCGGGCCCCGCGGTCGCCGCCGGAGACCGGGGCGTCGACGGCGGCGCAGCTTTTGGCGGCCGCGGCCTCGGCGATCTCCGCGGCGAGGGTGGGGTCGGAAGTGGTCATGTCGACGAGCAATCCGCCTGGGGCGAGGCCGGCGAGGGCACCCGTGGAGGGGTCGAGGGAGGTGGAGCGGACGTCGGAGGGGAAGCCGACCATGAGGAAGATGACATCGGCTGCGGCGGCGGCCGCGCGCGGGCTTTCCGCGAGGGTGGCTCCCCGGGAGACGAGCCCCTCGGCCTTGGAGGCCGTGCGGTTGTAGACAGTGAGCGCGTAGCCGGCGGCGAGGAGGTGGCCGGCCATGGATTGGCCCATGACGCCCGTCCCGACCCAGGCGACGCGGGTGGTGTCCGGGGAAATCGGACGGTCGGAGACGTTCACGCCGGTGGCGGACGACGACATGGCTGCTGCTGCGGCGGCGGCGGCGGCGGAAAGCGGAAGGGGTGGGCGACGGCGAGTGAAGGATCGGGAGATGCTTGCGAGCATTTGGGGGCGAAGTGTGAGCCGAATAATTTGTCTCTGTGTGCAGATGAATTGTCCCAAATGCCCTCTGGTGTCGCCGGAGTTGATAAGGTGAGCCTCGTTTGCGGTGCTCCTGAATGCATCTCGTTCGTCGGAAAATTTCTTTCCCAAAGATCCATTTGTCAAATTTTTCGTTTAAGGCTGTGTTTGGTTCCTTTCAAAGTTAGAAGTTTAGATTGAAATTAGTATGATGTGACTGAAAAGTTGTGTATGACAGGTTGATGTGATGGAAAAAGTTACAAATTTGGATCTAAACACAGCCTAAAATCTACTACTCTAGTATGGTCTATAGTTTCATTTGTGTACTGGCACTCTATATCGAATTGAGTAGAGCATCAAAAATAAAAGCCAGAATCTCCTAAGAGCGATTCTAGCGGTTCTATCTAGGCCACCCCTCAATTTCGGCCTAGGAGAATCCCATGCCACACCGAATCCACAACACCTGCATGACCATTATCACATAACATAGATTAGAAGCGGTCAAACGAAGGCCGAAGGTATAGAACGTCATCGCTCCCCGATACTCGTTCAGTCGTCCTATCAATGTCTCACGTGTCGGCAGGGGCTGCGAGGCATCTTAGCTTGCTCAGAACAGCTCGGAAACATAGAAAAAACACGTAGAAAGTACACAGGTTTGGGCCTCCTACCAGATAATAGCACTACTCCTTTGCTTTTACTATTTCGATGGAGAGTTAAGCTCTTGAACAATATAAATATTCGAGGGAATCTAAGTCTCTCTCTATAGCAACTTACCGCTAGGCTTTTATACCCACGGGTCACGTCCTCATCCTTAGGCCGGTGAAAACGCCACGATATCCCTTCTCGAGAAGTCAAGGAGTTACCATGGCAAGCCAGGTGGTTGTGGGTTTGTTTTCTTTCTCGGAGAGAGACACACATCCAACCCTGAGGAGGGGTGACTCACTTGATCCAGCCAGGTACGTTCTTAACGAAGAACAAGTGGAGTTTCTGGGCGGCTCGCCAATGAGTTTCACACACCTATGGACATGCCACGTTTCCGTGCCCGAGCAACCCTAGGCTCCCGTCTAGGTTTCGATTGTTTTAATCTTACCATGCTTATGTGATTTGAATGGCAAAGAGGCACATGGACCTTCTTGAAAGGACCTTTATGTCGCCTAGAGGGGGGTGGGTGAATAGGCGATTTTGAAATTTACTTCAAATTGCAGTGGTTAAAATTAGGGCCCAGAACTTCCTGGCAAAAGGCCCGGAACTTCCTGGTAGCTTTTTATGCCGAGCAAAGAAAGCTGCCTGGAACTTCCGGAGTTCTTCCTAGGAACTTCCGGGGAGTTGTGAGTTGCTCTTTCGAGCACCTCACAACAAGTAAATTGATTCACAAGGAAGCCTAAACCATAGAAAGGTGCAACATGTATCAAACAAGAGTAATACACATGAAACTACGCAAGATAGCACAATGATCATACAAGGGGAGACATGATAGCACAACTAGACAAATAAGGGGATAAGCATCACAATCACATAGATAAAGAGAGTGGGAGGAGACAAACGATTTGTTTTCCCAAATTCGGATTCTCCACCGAGAATCCTACGTCTCCGTTGAGGAGCTCCAAAGAGACGGGTCTTGATTAACCCCTTGCCTCACCAAGCAAAGGCCTAGGAAGAGGTCTTTGGTCTTCAAGCCAACACCCCTAGGTACTTCTCTTTGGTTTCAAATGACCACTAAGATTCCTAACTTGAACACCAAGAGAACACCACAAGTGAGGCTTGCTCTACCAAGACGACCTCCTAAACCTTAGCTCGGAATCCACTCACCGGGTATTCTGTTTCCTTTCGGAGGTGGAATAACGCCCTCACAAACTTCCTGCGATTCACCACAAGCTTGGGAGCTCACCGGGCAACTCCTAGCCGTCTAGGAGGCTTAACCTCCAAGAGTAATAAACACAAACGATGATTTGCTTGCTATGAACTCATGTGCTCAAATGATGGAGTGGATCTCTCAAGCTCTCAACCTTGCCACCTCTCAATCTCTCAAATATCTTCCCAAATCTCACTCACAAAGATCTACCACTAAGGTGGGAGGTTTGGGAGGGGCTATTTGGTTTTTGATAGGTCTATTCTTACCCAAAGTCAGCAGCAAACAAAGGAGAGAGTGGAGGGGCTTAAAAAACACAAGCCCCCAAAAAACTTGCCATTACTCACATAATAGGGCCCGGAACTTCCTGCCCCGAGACCCGGAACTTTTTGTCACCCTCCTCGCCCAAACAGAGAGATTGGGTCAGAACTTCCTGGCTCAGGGCCCTGAACTTTCGAGCTACCATGACATCACTTCACAAAAACAGTCATAACTCCTTGCTCTGGAGTCTGTTTTCGGTAAAATTGGGCTCTATGGAAAGCTTATTAAGAGGGCCACCCAACCCAACCAGAAAAAAGCTCTAAAACCACTCATAGATTAAGTTAAGGCTTTGGTTTCTCTCAAGGTAGCACTTGCATAGGTCACTTTGAGCACCGAGACATAAACAAACATATCAATGTTGCATCCCTCTTAATAGTACGGCATTCCTATACTCAAATGCAAATAGAAAAGCTATACCACTAGGAATGCCTTCTTGCCATCTTCTTGCTTCACCTTGAGGGGTGCCAACGTCAACGCCATTTCACCATAGGGACTATTCTTATCTACAACTAGTTAAGCACACTAGTCCCAAATCAATTATACCTTTGTCTTGATCAATGCCCACTTTGGCTTTTGACTTGATGTTCATCGGAGAACCGCATCCTCTTGATCTTCGGCATTCCATCTTGCGGTCTTCTTATAATTGATACGGATTACTCATAGCTTCAAATGGCCTCGTACGGTCCATCATGACAAAGCCTTCGCTCGCCCTTCACCACCGGATTCGGTCCGTCGGCGCCAAGCCTCTTGCTTGCCCTTCGCTCCCGCATGATCCATTGTAGCTGAGCCTTACTTGCCCTTCACCATTTTGCCATAGATAGCCACTTCATACCCGCATCATCAATGTCTTCACTTGCTCTTCATCAAGGTATAATGTCCATCTTCTAGCCGAGCCTTACTTGCTCTTCACCGTTTTGCCATAGATCGTCATTTCATACCCCGCATCATCAACGTCTTCACTTGCTCCTCATCAAAGTAAAATGTCCATCTTCTAGCTTCAATCTTTTAACTCGATGCCGGAACTTAACCTAATCTCACTAACTCATCGAAATAGTTAGTTCCAACAACGGGTTGTCATTAATCACCAAAACAATCACCGCACTCTTAGAGTCATAGATATTCCAATCTCCCCTTACAAGGCAACTCTAGGGCATAAATCTTTCAAAACCATATCATTTTTTAAGTAAAATTGGCAAACACATGATGCACTGGTAATGCCTAGAGAATTCTGACAACAACAACTATTAACTTATTAAAGTAATAGGAAAAAGGAGCCACCATTTTCGTTCTCACGGCCTAAAAATTTTCACATTGATAGGAGAAAAAGAAAAAATAGAGTCCATATAAAAATGTAATTTAAGAATAGCTAAAATTTGGAATTAAAGATAAATAATTTTGGAAGATGAGTTTTGAGTATATATAGAGATACAATTAAAAATAACGGAACTTCGGAACTAAAGAAATAGGAAATTGGAAAAACAGTCTAGATGCGTCCATATATGAACTTAGATCTAACTGGAAGCTGGACTTAAATAATAATAAATTTAAAAGTAGAGTTTAGAATTCGTATAGAAATACAATTTAGAAATAACTAAAATTCAAAATTTTAAAATAAGCAAGATTAGGAGAAGAGTTCAATATAGAAATACAATTTATAAATAAGTAAAATACGGAATTCAAAAAAATAAGAAATATTTAGAAAAAAAAGACTAGAGTCTATATAGAAATACAATTTATAAATAACTAAAATTCGGAATTAAAAAAATAAATTTTGAAAGATGAGTTTAGAGTCCATATATAAATACAATTAGAAATAACGAAAATTTGAAGTTAAAAATATGAATCTTAGAAGAATAATCTAGAGTCTATATAGGAATTCAGACATAATTAAAAAATAAGAAAAAAAGTTAAAGTAGAGTTTAGAGTCCATAGAGAAATATAATTTTAAATAAATAAATTTAAAAAATTAATAATAAACAAGATTGAGAGAAGAGTCTGTAGTCCATATAGGAATATAATTTACAGATAACTTAAATTTGGAATAAAAAAAGGTATACTGGAAAAAAAGTTTATAGTCCATATAGGAATACAAAGTACAAATAACGAAAATTCAAAATTAAAAAAAACTAGGAATATTGGAATAAGAGTTTAGAGTCCATATAAAGATACAATCTACAATAACTAAAATTCAAAAATATGAAAAACGAATATTAGAAAAGGAGTATAGAATCCATATATGAATAAAATTTATAAATAATGGAGAAATTAAAAAAGTAAGGAAAATTGAAATATGAGTCTAGAGTCCATATAGAAATAATTAAAATTAAAAAAATAATCATAACTATCACGTATATACAATACCATATAAATATCACATATTGGTTAGTTTTGTCAAGTTATTACATAATTTAAAATTATGTATTTTAATAAATAAAATGTGGAAATATTTAAGATATTATATGAGAAAAATAAAACGATGCTAGCCGCGCAATATGCGCGGGCCACCATGCTAGTTTAGTTTGTCTTACCTGCCTTTTATTATACTATCATTTTTTTAATTTTAATATTGCTAAATTTCGAAAAGGTACTAATCGTCCTAAATTTGGAAGGATGCGTCACGGTGGTGAGCGGTGACGTAGCTAGTCTTTCTATATAACTCAGGCCGTGTTTAGATGCTTTGGAAAAAAAATAATGTATACGTACACACGTTTGAAGTACTAAACATAGACTAATAACAAAATAAATTACAGATTCCGTCTGTAAGCTGCGAGATGAATCTATTAAGTCTAATTAATCCATCATTAGCAAATATTTACTATAGCACCACATTATTAAATCATGATGTAATTAGGCTTAAAAGATTCGTCTCGCAATTTATATACAAACTGTATAATTGGTTTTTTTTCATATTTAATACTATATGCATGTGTTCAAATATTTAATAAAAGTTGGAAGTTTGAAGGGATAAAAACAGCCTCAGGCTGATGAGAGGACGCATAAAGGCAAACCGGCTAGTGAGGAGCGGACCTCTCGGTCTCTCGGACCGATCCTGTGGGCGCGAGGCCGCGAGCTATAGTTAACGGTGTGGATTGGAGTCTACGCGAGTAACGCAACTCGTCGAGTCATCGGTCCGCGGTGGCGACCCGGCTGACCAGTCAACGGTCCACTGGTCTCCGGGTGGAGCTTTCCCGCTTGGTTTCCTTCCTGCAGTTGCCCCACTAGTGAATCTTTTTCTTTCGGTTTTCTTTACGGACCAGTCTCGACTCTCGAGATCGATCACACGCGCGGTGCGCACGATCAGCTCATATGGACGTCCTTTTCGAGCTTACCAGGCCGCGCGGAACGCCGAAACCGTTAGTGCTAATCACCGATGTGGACACTCCCAGTCGCTTCCGTTCAACTCTCTCAGGAAGGTGGAGTGGATGGCCGGACGTTGTATGCACAAAATACTCTCACCCCGTCCCAAATAAAAGAACTTTTATACATGAACTTGATATCTTAGGACATACAGATTAGTGAGTACTCCCTTCGTTCTAAAAAAACTTAATTTTTAGGTTTCCGTGTCTGATGTTTGACCGTCCGTCTTATATAAAATTTTTGCATGATTAGAATTTTCATTATTGTTAAATGATAAAACATGAATAAAACTTTATACATGGCTTATTTTTTAATTTTTTTTATAATTTTTTAAAATAAGACGAACGATCAAACGTTAGACACGGAAATTCAGGAATTAAGTTTTTTTTTTTTGGACGAATGGAGTAGAGAATAGTGAGTGCCATTTTTATTGGTAGAGCAGTATTCGATCACCAGTATTGTTTGCATGATAAAATCTGTATACTCTACTATAAGCTCCTGTGTCGGGGCAAAGCTCGGTTACATATGGCATCTGTAGTTTATAAACGGATTTGTGGAACGGTAAATTAACGTTCTGGATCTTGACTCTTGACCAGTTCATCCACACGTGTGTAGTCCGTTTGTTGGTTGGTTGCTTTCCTGTTCCAGCTGGAAGTTTTTGACCTACAGTAACATCATTTTTCGCTTTCTATTTTGATTCCCCGTTGCCAAGTCGACAGCCGACTTGAACCTGAGCCTTTCGGCGAAACTTGAAACCTCCAATCCCCAATAGCCCACGTACGGTTGCAGACAGCCTTGTAGAGTCGCCGTGTTTCACCGGAGCGAACTGTATACTCCTACAGTTTAAGATAGTTCGGTGGAAAAACGAGTCGTTAGTTAACGACCTGAGTAAGCTCCGACTTAAAAAATGGTGAAAAAATGCTGTTAATCATGCGTCGGGAAGACCTAACTCACATACCCATATTTACAAACGAAAAATAATTTATGAATAAAACTTTTATATATATGTTCTTAACGATCTAAAAGTAAAGGTTGAAAAATAAATATGGATAAAAAACACCAAAATTAACTTCAAATTTAAGACCGAAAATTTAAATTTTGACTGATAAGTATAAGTATAAGCGAAAAGATTAGGCTGCCAGTTGGGCCTTTCCTGAATTCTGGACTCTCGATGTCTTCTCGAATAACCATGCCGTCTGAATCACTCTTAAGTCTTACTAATCCACAGAAAACAATCATGTGCTCCGGTAAGCAACATGAAGCTTCGAAGCAAGCACGCAGGAGCTTATAACGGTCTCGTTCCCGCCGCATTTGCTTAACATTCTCAAACCGAACTCCCCCCACTTCTTCCCGCGTCCACAGCGGCTTGCGGCGGGGGCAGAACACACCATGGAAACCATGGCAAAAGCACCGGGCCCTGTGTACCTCCTCTTCCTGCTGCTCGCGCTGCCTTGCTGCCTCATCCCGCACCGCGGCGCGGCCCAGCCCGCGGCGAACGAGGCGCGGCTGCTCCTCCAGATCAAGCGCGCGTGGGGCGACCCGGCCGTGCTCGCGGGATGGAACGACACGGCCGCGCCCGCGGCTCACTGCTCCTGGCCCTACGTCACATGCGACACCGCCGGGCGCGTCACGAACCTCTCCCTCGCCAACACCAACGTGTCCGGCCCCGTGTCGGACGCCGTCGGCGGCCTCTCCAGCCTCGTGCACCTCGACCTCTACAACAACAACATCAACGGTACGTTCCCGACGAGCGTGTACCGCTGCGTTTCTCTCCGGTACCTCAACCTGTCTCAGAACTACCTCGGCGGGGAGCTCCCCGCCGACATCGGCGTCGGCCTCGGGGAGAACCTGACAACTCTAGTCCTCAGCGGCAACTACTTCACTGGCACCATCCCCAAGTCGTTGTCCCGATTGCAGAAGCTGGAGTGGCTGATGCTGGACAACAACAACCTCACCGGCACAATCCCGGGAGAGCTCGGCGACCTGACGAGCCTTACGACGCTGACGATCTCGACGAACAAGCTCGGACCGGGTCAGCTGCCGGAGTCGTTCAAGAACCTGACTAAGCTGACAACCCTCTGGGCGAGAAAGTGTCAGCTCGTCGGCGACATGCCAGCCTATGTGGCCGACATGCCGGACTTGGTGACGCTCGACCTGGCGGTCAACAACTTGACAGGAAGCATTCCTCCGGGGATCTGGAGCCTGAAGAAGCTGCAGTGCCTGTTTCTATTTGCGAACAAGCTCACCGGCGACATCGTCGTCGCCGATGGTGCTTTCGCCGCAGTGAATTTGGTTTTCATCGACCTGTCCGCGAATCCCAAGCTGGGTGGACCGATTCCTCAAGACTTTGGTCTCTTGCAGAAGCTTGAAGTCATCCACCTGTACTTTAACAACTTCTCCGGTGAGATACCGGCGAGCATCGGTCGGTTGCCGGCATTGAAGGAAATACACCTATTCAATAATAGTCTCACCGGCGTTCTACCACCGGAGCTTGGGCAGAAGTCACCGGATTTGTGGGATCTTGAGGTTGATTTCAACAAGTTCACCGGCCCGATTCCTGAGGGGCTGTGTGACGGCGGCAAGCTCAACATATTCACCGCAGCGAACAACCTCTTGAACGGCTCCATCCCGGAGAGGCTCGCCGGCTGCACCACGCTCCAGACCCTGTTTCTCCCCAACAACAAGCTGTCCGGCGATGTGCCAGAGGCGCTATGGACGGCGACAAAGCTCCAATTCGTGCAGCTGCAGAATAATGGCCTCACCGGGACTCTGCCTTCCACCATGTACAGCAACCTTTCGAGCTTAACCGTGGAGAACAACCAATTTCGTGGTAGCATCCCCGCGGCGGCGGCTGCTCTTCAGAAGTTCATCGCCGGGAACAACAATTTTTCCGGGGAGATCCCGGAGAGTCTCGGCAACGGCATGCCGGTGCTGCAGACACTAAACCTGTCTGGTAACCAGCTCTCCGGCGGGATCCCGAAGAGCGTTTCCAAGCTTAAAGTCTTGACTCAGCTTGATTTGAGCAAGAACCAGCTCTCCGGCGAGATACCGGCCGAGCTGGGCGCCATGCCGGTGCTCAACGCACTTGACCTGTCGTCGAACAGGCTCTCCGGCGGCATACCGTCGTCTCTTGCCAGTCTGAATCTCAACTCGCTCAACCTCTCGTCCAACCAGCTCAGCGGCCAGGTGCCGGCCAAGTTCGCCATAGGTGCCTACGCCCGCAGCTTCCTTGACAACCCCACCCTCTGTACCTCAGGCCTGGGCTCCAGCTACCTCGCCGGCGTGCGGTCCTGCAACGCCGGATCGCCAGGCAGCGCTTCCTCCGGTGGCGTCTCGCCAGGGCTCCGCGCCGGTCTCCTCGTAGCCGGGGCCGCGCTCCTCCTCGTCATCGTGGCGTTGGCCTTCTTCGCCGTCCGCGACATCAGGAGAAGAAGGAAGCGCGTGGCGCAGCGCGAGGACTGGAAGATCACGCCTTTCCAGACCGATCTGGGCTTCAGCGAGGCGGCCATACTCCGGGGTCTAACGGAGGAGAACCTCGTCGGCCGCGGCGGCTCGGGGAGCGTGTACCGCGTCGCCTACACCAACCGGTACACCGGCGGCGACGGCGCCGTGGCCGTGAAGAAGATACGGACGGGCGCCGCGAAGGTGGAGGAGAAGCTGGAGCGCGAGTTCGAGTCGGAGGCGCGCATCCTCGGCAACGTCCGGCACAACAACATCGTCAGGCTGCTCTGCTGCGTCTCCGGCGACGAGGCCAAGCTCCTGGTGTACGACTACATGGACAACGGCAGCCTGGACGGGTGGCTCCACGGGCGCCGCGCCATCAACGACGGGCGCCCCGTGGTGGCCGCTGTGGCGAGGGCGCGGTCCGCGCGGGGCGGCGCGCCCGCTTTGGACTGGCCGACGAGGCTCAGGGTGGCCGTCGGCGCCGCGCAGGGGCTGTACTACATGCACCACGAGTGCACCCCGCCCATCGTCCACCGCGACGTCAAGACGAGCAACATCCTGCTCGACTCCGAGTTCCGGGCTAAGGTCGCCGACTTTGGGCTGGCCAGGATGCTGGCGCAGGCCGGCACGCCCGACACCGTGTCCGCCGTTGCAGGCTCGTTCGGCTACATGGCTCCCGGTAACGATCTCTCTCTGCTTGACACTGTTAATTTTGTACTCTCCTTTTGTGCCGTATTCTATACAGAACATGTCTAGTTAATTAATTCGAGTATTATTATCACTGAGACTTACTCTCTCTCTCTTTTCAGAGTGTGGTTACACGAGAAAGGTTGATGAGAAGGTGGACGTGTACAGCTTTGGGGTGGTGCTCCTGGAGCTTACCACGGGCAAGGCGGCCAACGACGGCGGCGAGCACGGTTCCCTGGCGGACTGGGCGCGGCACCACTATCAATCGGGAGAGAGCATCCCCGACGCTACGGATCAGTGCATCAGGTACGCGGGTTACTCCGACGAGATCGAGGTGGTGTTCAGGCTAGGCGTGATGTGCACGGGGGCCACGCCCGCGTCACGGCCAACCATGAAGGACGTGCTGCAGATCCTGGTCAAATGCTCCGAGCAGACGCACCAGAAATGCAAGGCGGAGAGCGGGCAGGAGGAGTACGAAGTGGCGCCGCTGTTGCTGCCGCAACGAGGCAGCCGCCGGAAACAGCCCGCGAAGGCCAAAGGAGCAGACGACGACGCTGACGAGAGGAGCGATTTCGATTCCATTGTCTGAAGAAAGGAGCAGAGCACTGCCGCACCTTTACCTACTAGGAAACACTGATGTGAGCAGGGAATGGTTAGTCTATGAGCCAGCACTGCACTGCATGAATATAAACGCCATATTAGACAGTACTAGAAAAGATGATCATACTCTATTACCTTACCTTGATGGTACACTTCTTAGTACTATTTTGTTAGCTGCTCGCGGCTGATCAGATCATTTGAGCTTTGATACCAGTGTGTAAGAGTACATACATAGTTCAAACTGACATACGAAAAGTGAAATTATGTCCCCCTCTTTATTCTGAAATCTGAATGACAAAAGGCTACACGCGAAACCGCTGTGATTGGTTTGCGACATCGCATCACAATACAAACTTACAGGGAAAGGGGGAAAATAATTTGCAGGAAAAGAACGGCATCATTCAAGCCCCCGTTTTCACTTCCCTGCAGTTGCAAATGCTTGTTCATGTGATAACTGCAAACTCTTTGGCGCCATACTAGCTACATCCCGCTGCACAGGCACTCGTTTATGTGACTGCAGAATAGCAAAAGGAGATGCGAATCGCAGGAGGGAAACGAACTCCCATTGGAAAGAAACGGGGAAAATGGGAGGAAAACAAGCTACACTGGGAGCTCAGTCCCATGAGCTCCTGTTACTACTCGACGCTAGCATACTGGGAGTGAGATGCTGCAAGAAGTGCAGCTCCGATGCCAGAGCCATCGTTTGCCAACTTGACAACAACTGATGAGGCAGCCTCCTCTCCAAGCAGGTCTGCAAGCGTTGCTTCTAGGCAGGTTCTGAACTTCTTGTAATGCTCATAGAGACCACCATCCAGAGCAATGACAGTCCTCTGCTTTTGACTACCGTCACTTGGCACTCTGTCCCTGCCCAGCTTCTTTAGAATGCCATATATACCAGCAGCAGCTAAGCGTGCACCTCTCTCTGCAACGAGGTCGCAGACATGAAGGGTGATGTATCGTGCTTCCAGGGAAGTATCAGCGACCTAAACATAAGTTCAGGCATATCGTAAGTAATCAATGGTTCTTGAAAATTAGATTTGATAGTATCCTATTTTCAAGATATGTATTATCATACCCCCAGGATATCCTTCAGCTTAGCTCCCAGGTGTTTCAGATCATGTGAGGTATCATGATGCATCGCTGACATGTCCGGCGTCCTGCAATACCACAATTGGAGTTCCGTTAAGAAATTTTCTACATAGTTACATGAATTTATCTTATTTTGATAGTTCTGTGCTACCATGATCAAGGAACGCATAATGCACACCATACAGTCTATGTTGAAATTTTATCTTATTTTGATAGTTCTGTGCTGCATATATGAAAAGCTAGATACTTAGATGATCAACATAGGGGACATAGAAGTGCACCTCAGTATAAAGCGCTGCTCCAGCTTTGTTGGAACAACATCTCCAAACAAGGAAGCATCATGAGCAAGCTTAAGCAAGATTCTGCGCACAATCTCTCCAAGATACATGCCGGAAATCATCTTTTCATATATCTGAGGAAAAGAAGACCGAAATTCTTTCATGCCCACATATAGTTGGAAAATAAAAAGATAAAATAAACAATACCTGCTCGCCTGGGTTTAAACTTTCAAAGTCCAAGGCATTATCGTAATCTGAACGAGGAAGCCTTTCTGACTTGAAGTTTCCCCATTCCATGTTAATCACCTTCATCATACCAAAGATCCAAATGTTATAATATTAATTGATGTGACAATCATCCAGTGCAGAAGTTGAAGTGGATACATACATTTATACAAGGTTCAAAGACATTTAATGCTACAAGTATAACGAAATCAGTCACTAACCATATTTCCTGATCTAGGTAGTAATCCAGTCCATTTTGGAATTGCATTTGCATGCTCCACGTAGGCTGCGTTTGTGCCAGTGCCTAATATTACAGCAGCAGCAACGTCATTATCAACATATCTTCCGCCAGCCAATGTGCCTACAGTGTCATTAACCTGGGCAAAATATTAGTTGTCAATTTACATGACACAGTCTGGTGATATACTAGTAAACATCCAAACTCATAGAACATTGAAAAACTCCAAAGTCAGCATTTTCATAGGAATGCCAATGTATTTACCCATCAGCATATAGCAGTAGCAGGCATGGGAAAGTTTCAGATGATAAATAATTTTAACAGAGTCATGAACCAAGAATTTACTTACAAGAGCTGTAACTTTCATATCAAGCCCTTGCCTTTCCATAGCCCTGCTCAATTCAGCCACAACATCTTCCCCCACCTGAGTTCACAGAAATCATTAGTCTATACATCAAAATTATGGGCATAACATTATAAAATTAAAAAAGATATTGCAGTGTTGATGCCACATTTGTCTTGAGAGGCTAGAAATTGCCACATTAAAAGTAGGAAACAGAAATATGACTAGAGTGCTTCATTCTTGGAGGTTCAAATTTAAGAAGTGCAGGATAAGCAAATACATTTTTTTATGGTTACAAGTGTTGTATAGCAAACACAGCTCTAATTGTAACATCTGCATTCACAATCGCCGCAGGATTTAGAAGCAATTATAAGATACTTGTGAATTGGATAAATGGGGACATATGCCACCATGTCCCGTTTATATCACATCTAAGAATAACTTTACCAAACATGTTAATTTATGGATAACCAAACATCAGTCCAAATATTCTGAAAGGAAAATGAAGGGCAACGGCTGGTCACTTGGTCAATGCAGGGAACCCAAAAGTCAAAAGTGACACAGCTAGTGAGAATTCGTTTGCTGACACAACGTGGTTTCTAATCAAGACTGATCGTCAAGGTAATAAATAATTCCTAGATCATTTAGCCATGAAATTTATACTAAGGCCATTCGAATTTTACCGTGCCATTGATGGAAAATCCCTTTGTCCACTTAATAAGAGTGCCTGATGATATTGATGTTTGGTGCACTGGGAAAGAAAAGGTGAAGCCTAACTCTCTCTGCCTGCCCTCTGGCAAGTGGAAATCCTCTCCCTCGGTCTTGACAAAACTTTCCAACTCAGCCGCAATGAAGTCAAACAGTTCCTGTACTCATATTTCTGAAATTTGAGTAACCATGAAAGAAATTGTGCAAACACAGGAGAATTGAAACATAACAGTTGAAAGGAATAAGCCACTGACCATAGAAGTCCCAACCATCAGGTGAGGTGGAATGGCAACCTCTTCGTACTGTTGACTAACAACACGCTTTTCCCTTCCTCCAAGCTGAACACGTATAACACGGAAATTGGTGCCCCCAAGATCGAGAGCATAGAACAGTCCGTGCTCATCCCTGCACAAGTGGCATGCAAATCAGAGGAAGCATAAAAGAAGATTTCATGAAGTGATAGGCTCAACATTTTTCATTTTCCATACGCCTATGGATACATATAATAAACTGTCAAACTCACTGAAACTTTTAAGCCTCGAGTCCTTGACCATTTCTTTCTCTAAACTTATTCATAAACCTTTCATGACATTTCCTACAAAATTCACATGGTACAAAAAAAAGAACGATTGTTCTGTGATCGACTGATCGTAAGCCCAGCATGAAGGCACAAATTACAAAATGGACACACAGATATATATAGTTGTCAAAAGTGACCGGAACCTAATTGTTCATTTTATAATTCTGTCTGGAGTCTTCACTGCGAAAAAAAAATTATGTCAAGTCTATCCTGGTGGCCACTTTCTGCTACCACCGTGAGAAACCTCCACTCAGTAGATCAAAATTCCATAGGAAACGAATAGGTCTCATCATTCTTCCGTGATCAATAAGAAAAGAGCTAAAAGGCCGTGTCAAGGCACAGTGCTCTTGATATCAATATGTCGCACCTCCATCTCAACAACCGAAGATCAATGCCACATTTATGCCAAATCCGAACCTAAGCAAGCGCTAAGCCGCTAGGGATTTCCAACCGATTCGCCCCCGAAGAGAAACACCCCTCGCGAACACAGTAACAACTATTCCCAAGCTTTCTCGTGTCACGTACACCCCAGAAATCATAAAAATCGCACAAGCGGAGCGGAGGGAGGCCTACCCGGTGGGGAGGTTGTCGACGTAGCTGATGAGCATCTTGAGCGGGGCGTGAGGGTCGGCGCGGAGGCCGCGCTCCATCTCCTCCACCATGGCGTCCGCGATGCCGCGCAGCAGCGCCGTGGGCGTCGAGAACCTCTGCTCCACCTCCTCGATCACAGCGGCGGCCCTCCTCCGCCGCTCCTCCTCCGCCTCCCGCTTGCTCCTCCTCCTCCGCGACACCACCACCGCCACCCCAACCGCCGCGGCCGCTGCAGCGCACACCACCACCGCCGTCCCCACTACCGTCCCCTTCCCCATAGCCGCGCGCGCGCTTCTTCACGCTCCCCCCAACCCAACCCTGGCCTCCCTCTCGATCGAGCGCGCGCCAGGAGCAAATCCCCCAGACCGGGTCGGCTTCCCGGATCGGGAGCTACGCCACCCACCACTGCAGCGTCCTCCTCCTCCTCCTTCCTCCTGCCTCCCTCCCTCAGTCTCTCTCCTCTACTCTTTTCTTCCGCTTGCGCAAGCGTGGGAATGGGACGAGAGCCACGAGTTGGGCGTTTTTGCTCGCGAATAAATCGCCCTCGAGTTTGACGTTATTTACGGATATGCCCTTACGTATGAACGGCCCTGATTTGTCCTTTCTGTAACCGTAGGGCTCAGATTGCAGATGCCCCAACGCGGGCTTTGTCTGGATTCGTTTCGTGGCTCTGCGTGCTGCTGCCTGTAATATGGAGATTTCGTGAGGGGTTTATGTATCAAAAGCTTCACAAGATTAACGAACGAACGAGCATGACAGCCAGGGACCAGCAGATGGCACCTGCCGGCCGTGCATTTAGGAGAGCCAAGAAGGGTGTTCCCGTCAAATTCCCTAATTTTCACTAGAGTAGTAGGAGTAATCAGTTCCAAATGTCCAACTGATTACTTTGTCAGAACTCGGGCAACTAGGCCCACCGATCAGCAAAAGGCTGGGAGTGATTAGTTAAAAGGGTGGCAGGACGTGATTATGATACGGGGGTCACGTGCACGTTGGGGCCCACCTGCAGTACCGATGACGTGACCATGAGCTCAGAAGTATACGTGTCGATGAAGCAACGGCCGGCTGCCTGGAGATGCGTGCTCAGCGACTCTGAGCACATATCTTCCCTCGCGCTTGGGCGTGGGCGTCGATAATTCACGACTGTAGCGAGCGAGCGATCCATCCATCCGGCCCACTACGTATCGTCGTGGCCGACGCTCGGATGGGTCGCCGCACACCCAAAACTCACGATCGTTTTAGCTACTGCTAATAAAACATCTATCCCCATCCTATAATATAACAACTTTTAATTACGAATCTAAACAAATATATATCTAAATTTATAGTTAAAAATTATTATATTTAACAACAAAGGCAACAAAAAGCAGTGAACAAAGCAACGAAAAACAGTTTTAGATAAATTACAGGTAAAACACTATATCTATGTTCTTAGTGGTTTAAAAGTTAATACTTAAAAATATCGAAATGTGTTACGATTAAATAACTCTAAAATTAAGTGTGAAGATTAAAATTTTGGTTACTGTCGATAAGCTAACAAGGACGAAGAGTTGAAAGGCGCATATCTATGGGTACCTTCCACGATTTGATTAGTCAATGTCAGAAACAGCTTTCGCACAATCACTCTCACGCAAAACGTGATATAGGCCCTAAAGCCATTAGTCATAGGCTCAACTGGTTTGCTGATCATATCTTTTAATCAGATAAGCTTGAGTTTTATAATGTAACGATGGAGATTATTTGTGGAAAACGAGTGCAGTGAAAGCTAAGCCTTAACTGCTAGATAGTATATGAGAAGTAAGCATGTTAGTACAGCTTGGACACCTTAACTGCTAGCGCTTCAACAAGTTAGTTGACCGACAAATAATCAGTACGGTATCACCGGGGGCATTGCACGCATGGATATACTTGGTTGCCAAAATTCTTCAGTACTACAGATATTTGATTTGCTGGGAGCCTAGAGGGCCAGAGGAGAGAACTAATGTCAGAAAGAGCCCCATCAATAATTGAGAAGGTGTTTAGGCCATGGAAGAGTACAAGAATAAAATGATTGCCGTCCAGATATACATTCCATTGGAGGCATGGGATTGGAAGGATATGAAGCTGATAAAATTCCCACCCAAAAATAAAAGAAAGATAGGGAAAGGTCCAGATATACACTAAGAAATGCTTCCACAATACAAACCCTTTTCAGTTTTCACCAATCTAGATAGTTCCTTTTACTAAGAAATTAGAAGGTTTTGGTATTTACAACAAGTAAAAGAAAGCATGCAGTTTGGTTTTCTGAACTTTCAACTGTTATCTGGTTGGTTAGAATTAGTTTGAAATATTAGTACCACAATTTCCACATATAACATGACAGAACAGAAACTACATCCTCATGATTCACGGCGTAGAATTGCACTTTGTTTATTGCCAATCATTTATTTGTAATTTGCACAAAGAAGTCATTGCTTGGGATGACGGGGACAAGATAATTACCAAACGAGGAATCAAAACTTTTATAGCTTCCAAGGCACCCCTCATGCTGTGCTTGAAAGACAGCATATCTCTTTGCCTCTCTAACTTTGTTGAGATCCACTCTCAACGGTGGTGTACCTGAAACCTGCAAAAGCAGAGTTCACGTCAAGAAAGTATGTTAGAGAAAATCAAGAACAGGTGAGAAGGCATCAATTGCAAATTGACATGTCAGGGCATACCAATGAACTGGATGATGCTGCCACCTTGTCCTTGTCCCTGTCCAGAGCAACTTGAGAAGGTCTGTCCCTGTGTTTCGAATCACAGGGTAAATTATTGATTAGCAAAAAATAGTTTGAGCCAAATTATATAGTACTAATCAGAAAAACGTGGTTCAAGAAAAAGAATCATTTAGAGTAGAATATCCTGTTTTTAATAGGAAAATGAAATACGTTGTGCTTGTTACTGTAACTGCAAATTATCAGCCAGTAAATTGCTGGTGTTATTCACAACTCAGGCAAATATGTCCTTCTAGCCCATTCAGGCTGTCAATTAATGCCACAAAACCTAACACTAACAATCCGATGTAGACACCAATGTAAAGTTAGCGGACAGTGTAGCTAATTTTGATTGATGGTTTTAATGCTGCAAACAACAAATGGCAAAGCACAAGCCTATCGAAACTATCTGCAAAGGATCTATCAAGTATCAAACACAAAATTGAATAGGTTTGGTCTTTCTCTTTATGTGAAACAATGCATTCTGTACTCTGCAGTCCATATGGTTAGAACTGGACCAACAGGATAATGATTCATTCGGGGGAAGCAAGGCAGAAATTTTCCATTCTGCAGTATGCGCACAACATAGTAGATTCTTCAGGATCAGCGTTCACCGTGCCTGAACCATGAGTGTTACGGCAGAAAGAATTCCTTAGAAAATGAAATTGATGAGTTGGTATTCCTCATGTCTGTCCAATTATCCAGTCCCCAATTGAGTTCCGGTTGATGTCATTGCAGGACAAGACCAGAATATTGGCTGAAAATTATCTGTCTAGGGCAGAAATGCAAAAGGCCTCGAGAGATTCGCCTCAATCAACAAGGTTCCGTGGGAATATCGAGGCTTTTGCCGAAATATAGATAAACGCACAACGCCACATTCCAAAGCCCCTTTATAAGAACACCAAAACCTAACGTATAGAGATGCTCACAAGATCACCTAGTCCGGAATCTTGCCTAAAAGAACCCTACACTTGTAGTCATCCCCCACCACTGGATCGCCCCACCCCGCTAACCAACATCCACACCTCCCTTTCCAATCTGCTCGAAACTAGAAAGATGGCGCAGCGCAATCGCTAGAAATCAGGCGTAATAATGTAATATATCCACCTAATTGGATGGGGATGGTTCGAAGCAGGAATCACCAGATCAAACCTAATTATAAAAGGCTCGCAAGAAGCCGTGAACAAGATAGAATCGGTACCTCCGCGACGGCTCGATCTTCCGACGCTTGGGAGGCGGCGCCGCCGCCGCCGGTGGGGAGCCAAGCTCTGATCCCTCCGCTGCCATATGCTCACGGCAGATACCTGCTGCTTCGCGGGCCTGAACCCAAAACGCTCTCCTCTCCTTGTTTCACCACTATTAGGCTTTGCATTTGCAGCCCGGCCTGGGCCATTAAGTCCAGTTACGAGTAATTGGGCCCTTGATCTTGGATAATTGGCTATATCGTTTGGGTTAGGAATAAGTTCACCGGAGGTCTCTCAACTTGACAGCGAGATTTTCTGAGGTCCTTTAACCACAAAACCAGAAATTAATGTGTACCCCTAAACTCACTCAAACCGTTCAAAAGAGGTCCCATGGCAGCATATTGTTGACAGAAAACACGAGGCCTGGGAGATCTGCTTAACTCCGGTGCAGGTCCAAAGCTCGCATTCGAATGTATGAGCGTGCCAGTCGATTTGATCATGTAATCAACAAGAAATAGGAGTAAAGAAACCGTGGTTAAATCTATAAATGATAATCGATCGGCTAGGTGCCGATGACATATCATTTATCTTTGGGCCGATGTCATATGTGAATCGATCGTCATTCATGAATAAATAAGAAGGAACTAAATCTACTCGATCGGCTGTAGATATTAACAACATATACTCCTTAAATCGATATATACTTAAATCAAGTGATTGGGATAGATCGGTCGCCATGCCGAGACAGTATAAATCACTTAGATCGAAATATATATTAATAACATGATTATATATGTTTATAGCATAGCCAATCAGATAGATCTGGCATGTATCGGCTAATACTCCGATGCTACTCTATATCAGGATATTAAAACAGGAATAATGTATCAAACAAAGGCTTAATATACTTAGATACAGCAATATCTTGACATAAAGGGCGGATTTAACATGTCAATGAAGCATATGGAGCAAATATAGTTAAATCAGATAAGATCGGCTGAAACTCCGATGCTACCTTAATCGGCAACCAAAAGGCAGGCTAGAGATTAATATTCTAAGCACGACTTAATAGATCAAACTAAACTTATGCAGCATTAAGTATGAAAAGAAGAACAATATCTAGACAATCAAGCCACTAGAAGTTTCATAGAGTGGTAGATATCTTATATAATCTAAACTAACGTCGAAATCTAACCTAATCGGCTGCCCTCTACTAACAAATGTTAGCCGATTGTAGGTTAGATAACAATATTGCCAGAGATTATGTAAGATATGTGATAACTCAACGAATTACATAAACAAGATTAGAGTGTCATAAAGATGGAAGCCCTAATCCCGAGAATACAAGCCGTCATAATAAGTTTTACCTCTTGTTGAAGATTGAAACCGATGCAGCTCAACCCGAAAGTAAGAACTCGTCGAAACAAAACTAAAGCAAAAAGAGTGGCGATGTGCCGAAATTGTATTGAACGTGTGTGTTAAAAGTTACATAGGGCTCGGGTCTATTTATACCCGAGAATTACAATATATGTCCATAACGGACACGACTAATATCTCTAACAAACTCTAAGATACCATAAGTCTTTACGGTAGACTTTTGCCCAAGCGTATCTCTAAAGAAATTACATAAAACATCCTAATTAATAGATACAATTGCCTTCTCAGGACTCTATCCATGTGCGGCAATCACCTTGAAGTGCCTCAACTCAACCCGATATCATACATCAAGTCGCATTGCCGGAATCGGCTGCATCAGCTTACCTAGTCCGACTCAGACCCAGCCGATCCTAATCGTAGCTGATCTGGACTCTAGCCGATTCCTGCTCTGTTTCCGAACCCGATCTCCGCCTCCGACTTTGCTTCGATCTAATCTTCTTTCCCGATGCCGATATTACCAAATTTGGTTGTTAACACATATATGGGTGGTTTCGCTGATGTGGCATCCTAGTCAGCAAAGAAAAATTTAAAAAATATGTGGGGCCCACATGTCAGCCGTCCTCTCCTCTTTTCTTCTCCTCTTCTTTTCTTCTCACTTCTCTCTGCTCTTCTTCGGTGAGGGAGGCCGGCGGTGGGCAGCGTGCGTGGCGGCCGGGGCGGAGCGGGCGCGACGTGTCACGCCCAGAAATTCTCGAGCCAGAATTTCTAAGCTGAATGTGCATTAAATCCCTGTCCAGGACCAGCCAGGGTACACAAACGACAATTGTTGACATACAGATCCACGCCTTACAAAAATAGAAAAGATTACAAATGCAGCGGAAAAGATAAAAGCGAGCTAAACCGGGAAGCTTGACTTCAGCAGCGGGCGACTCCACTCCACAGGCAAACCTTGACGGCAGCAACGAAACCAACCTCTCTGAGACGGCTCCAACTGAGAAGAACTTCAACTCTGGTGTGGGGGAAAAGAGAGCAAGACTGAGTACTACCCACTGTACTCAGCAAGTCATACCGGAAGAGGAGGTATGATGCAGGATATAACCACAGGAGGCTAGAGGTTCTTTTGCATAAAGCTAGCATTTAAAAGCAGTAGTTGAAAGCAGTAAAACAGTTGTAGTAATTAATCAATATTAACCAATCACTGTCCAACGCTACACCATGTTGCAACAGGCCCAACCAACCACCTGAACTACACCAGTTCATTAAGCTAAACTAGGGGTGAGACTAATCACGGTGAATCTGGTGGATCGCCCATAACCGCGGGCACGGCTATTCGAATAGTTTTACTCTGGCCAGAGGTGTACAACTGTACCCACAAGACACGATTCCACACATGTCGCCATGCCCCGAAGCATCACCATGATACTGCAAAGGGGGAAATCGTGACAAGACCCTCCACATAACCCTCCCCTAACCATCCACACCACGCTAAGGTTTCACCCCCACCCCTCAAAAGGCAGTGGGCGGTCCCCTCTTGCGCCGCGGTGAATCCGGCAGCTGGACAACCGGACACCCCGGCCGACCCAACTCCATCACGCCCACCCTCGCCACCGGTGCCTAGGAAAGGGTCGAGCTATACTTCAGATCAAGCAGTTACCCACTCCCGCTTGTGGTAAGCACGGTAAGTCTCCCAGGGTTTCCCGTGAACCGGTCCTTAATTGCCATGGGTGCGACCAGCAAAACCATGCACTCACAACCCACCATTCAATGTATTTTAATTAACTAACACCATTGCGGTGGCACCAATCTAAAGCTATGCCAATAGACAAAGTCTATGTAATAAGGTGATCCCCATTTGTGTGCTAGTTGAACTAAGCATGGCTAAGCATTTCCTAAACCAACATCTAGTCATTTTGATACCCAGGTTATCAATGGCATATGGTAAACAATAAATGGCTGAGTAGTCGGACCCATCCCACATGATATTGTAAAAGAATGCAACATTTAATAGAAATGCGGGATATTTGTAATTTGGGTACAATATGATCAAACGTATTGCATGACTTGCCTTGCTCTCGAACTGATGAGACCTCAGCAACGTCTTCGAGGAACTGCGGATCGACGAAACGGCCGAAATCTACGCGACAAACAAAGCACACAAGCAAAACAGGCTATAAGACTACTGAAGCAGGAAACAAAACTATTTTTAATGGATTCTTTGCATTTTTCTTGATTTACTGAGACTTGAATGGACTTAAACGGAGCTCGGATGAATTACTTATGAATTTTAGAAGATAAACTGTGTTTTTACTAATAAAGAAAAGTCCTTAATCAATTTATTGCGCAATAAAGCCCAGGGCTGACGTCAGCGGAAGGGGGGCGGGCGCCGACAGGCGGGCCCCACTGGTCAGCGGCACTAAGAGAGGGAGAGGGGGCGGCTGGCAAGCGGGCCCACTGGGCAGTGGCTCAAGGGGGAGGGAGTGGGTGGCTGGCAGCTCGGCACGGCTCAAGCCGGCCGGCCAGCCATGGGGCGGCGGCGGCGGCACGCGTGGTCACCGGCGGTGACCGGCGGTGCGGGAGACGGCGGCGACCGGCGCGAAGGCGGCGGCGGCGGCCGAAGACGATGGCGCACGCGCGGAGGGCGGCGGCGCTCATGGGAGAGAGAGGAAAGGAAGGAGGAGAGGGGATTCCTCACCTTCGAGCACGGCGGCCGGCGCGAAGGAAGAAAGCGGCGGCGGCGACCGGTGATGCGGAGGCACGGACGGGCGGCGGCGACACCCTAGGAGAAGATGGAGAGGCGTTAGGAGAGGAGACGACGACCACGGCGGCTTGAATTGCCGGCCGGAGATGGAGGGGAGGGAAAAACTCACCGGCTCACGAGGGGAGAGGTGCTCCGGTGGGATTCCGGCGACGCGAGGCGGCGGCCGGGAAAGCTCTTGCGGCGGCGAAGCTAACGGCGGCGGCGGTTTGGCGCGGCGGCGACTCTAGCGGCGGCGGCTCGCGGCCGAAGGCGGCGGCAAGCGGCGGAGCTCGGGTGTGACGGCGTGGGCGCGGTAGGGGGCGTGGGAGAGGACGGCAAATGGGGGAAACGAGGGAGGGGACTCAGGGGAGGGTTTTTATGGGCGAGGGAGGGGCGGAAACGGCCGGGGATGGCCCCTATTTGGCCGGCAACGTGGAGAGGTGGAGGAGAGAGAGAGAGGGCGTTGGGGATTTCAAATCCCCCACCACTTGCGGGCGCGCGCGCGCGGGAGATGCGGGGAGAGGGCGGCGACGTGGGCGCGAGGTGCGGGCGCGGAGTGGAGGCGCGACGTGGACGCGGGAGGAACGAAGAAGACGGCGGCGCGGCGGTTTCGGCGGCAGCGGTTGGAGCTTCGGCTCCAGCGGCCGGAGGTGGGAGACGACCGACAGGTGGGGCCCACCTGTCGGCGTCCCGAGAGAGGAGGGAGGGGCGGCTTGGGCCGGCCCACAAGGAGGAGGGGCCGCGGGAGAGGGATGGGCCGACGGCCCAACAAAGAAAAAGGAGGGAAAAGAAAAGAAAAAGAGAAAAAGGATTTTCCTGGGATTAAAATATTGCGCTTGCTCATTTTTAATTGGTTAAAATTATTTCCAAGGCTCTGAAAATTCCACTAAAAATCTTGTTAATGCATTGGAGCATGGGGAACTCAAGAAAAATTCCACCACGCTATTTCCGATTATTAAGTGCATTTATTAATTAGGGAATTAGCTCTAGGTTAATTAAGATAATTTCTTCGGACGATTTATTTAGCCAATTTTTAAAGCAAGCAAAGGGGGGAAAACTTCAGGGCGTGACAAACCTACCCCCCTTAAACGGAATCTCGACCCCGAGATTCGGAAGGGCTGGCGAAGAGGTGCGGGTGGGTGGCCTTCAACTCATCTTCTCTTTCCCAAGTGGCCTCTTCCTCTGAGTGGTGGCTCCACTGAACCTTGCAGAATCTTATTACTTTGTTTCTGGTCTTTCTCTCGCTGGTTTCGAGGATACGAGTTGGCTTCTCCACATACGTCAAGTCTTCCTGGATTTCGATTTGATCCGGACTTGCCTGTTCCTCAGGAACTCTCAAACATTTCTTCAACTGGGAGACGTGGAACACATTATGGATGCCAAGCATGTTGGAGGGAAGCTCAAGCTGGTAAGCAACTTCACCCCTGCGTTCCAAAATCCGATATGGTCCCACAAAGCGTGGTGCCAACTTTCCTTTGGTTTGGAAGCGGTGTACTCCCCTGAGCGGAGTGACACGGAGATACACATAATCCCCTACTTGGAAAACGAGCTCCCTTCGGCGGTTGTCTGCATAGCTTTTCTGCCGAGATTGCGCGATTCTCAATCTTTCCCTAACAGCTCTGACTTTCTCTTCTGCCTCATTTAAAACTTCTATACCAAACAACTGGCGTTCCCCTGTCTGATCCCAGAAGAGCGGAGTATGACACCTCCGTCCATACAGTGCTTCAAACGGTGCCATCTGTAGACTAGCTTGGTAACTGTTGTTGTAAGAAAACTCAGCATACGGCAAGCTTTTGTCCCATGCTCCACCAAAGTCAAGCGCACAGGCTCTCAACATATCCTCTAGTATTTGATTGACTCGCTCGGTCTGGCCATCTGTTTGTGGATGGTAAGCGGTGCTGAAATTCAACCGGGTTCCCAATTCTTCTTGTAATTTCTGCCAGAACTTTGAAGTGAATTGGCTTCCTCGATCAGACACGATCTTCTTAGGTACACCATGTAAACACATAATTCTTGCCAGATAGAGTTCTGCTAATTTCTTCCCTGAGTAGGTAGTGTGCACCGGAATGAAGTGAGCCACTTTGGTGAGTCGGTCAACGACTACCCAAATAGAATCATGCCCCGATGACGTTCTGGGCAAACCGGTGATGAAATCCATTCCGATTTCTTCCCACTTCCATTCTGGAATCTGAAGTGGCTGTAGCAAACCTGCTGGCCTTTGGTGTTCTGCCTTTACTCGTTGACAGACGTCACAGAGTGCTACGAACTCAGCTATTTCCCTTCTCATGCTGACCCACCAGAACTTTTCTTTAAGGTCTTGGTACATCTTAGTACTACCGGGATGAATGGAATATTGAGTTTGATGAGCCTCGGTTAGTATCAGGTCTTTTAATTCCTTGTTTTCGGGTACACACAATCTTTCTCCCATCCAGATTGTTCCTTGTTCATCCTCAACAAAACCTCGGGCTTTTCCGACCCTCATGTTCTTTTTGAGCTCTGCTATTTCAGGATCACTTGCTTGAGCTATGCGAACCTGCTCCACCAGTGTGGGCTGTGCCTCTAGGGCAGCCACGAATCCGTGCTCAACTATACCAAGGTTCAAACGTTCCAAATCATGTTGAACCTCACAGCATAGTTCCTCTACCCATGCGACGTTGCAGTAACTCTTCCTGCTCAAGGCATCTGCTACCACATTAGCCTTGCCGGGATGATAGTGTATTCCCATATCATAATCTTTGATTAGCTCCAACCATCGTCGTTGTCGGAGATTCAGATCAGGTTGGGTGAAGATGTACTTTAGACTTTTGTGATCTGTATATACCTCACAACGGTTACCGATGAGATAGTGCCGCCAGATCTTTAAAGCATGAACGACTGCGGCCAATTCCAGATCATGCGTCGGGTAGTTGCCTTCATGAGGACGCAACTGCCGTGAAGCATAAGAAACCACTTTGCCATCCTGCATCAACACACATCCTAGCCCCTGGCGAGATGCATCACAATAGACCTGGAAATCTTTCGTCTGATCAGGCAGGATTAAGACTGGTGCAGACACCAACCGTCGTTTGAGTTCTTCAAAACTCCTATTGCATTCAGCAGACCAGATAAACTTTTCTTCCTTCTTCAATAGCTGTGTCATTGGCTTAGCAATTTTAGAGAAGTTCTCAATGAACCGGCGGTAATAACCCGCAAGTCCTAAGAAACTCCGAACCTGAGTGACTGTCCTTGGTGGGGTCCATTTGGTAACTGACTCCACATTTGCTGGATCCACAGCTACTCCTTGAGCATTCACGATGTGACCGAGAAACTGAACTTCCTTAAGCCAGAAGTCGCACTTGCTGAACTTGGCATATAGCTGGTGCTCTTTTAACTTTTCAAGTACCAGCCGAAGATGCTGCTCATGTTCTTCCTCGGACTTGGAGTAGATAAGTATGTCATCGATGAAAACCACGACAAACTTGTCTAGAAATTCCATAAACACCTTGTTCATCAAATTCATGAAGAAGGCAGGTGCGTTAGTGAGTCCGAAAGACATAACTGTGCATTCGAACAACCCGTACCGAGTGATGAATGCTGTCTTTGGAATATCCTCTTCGCGGATCCTCAACTGGTGATAGCCTGACCGAAGGTCTATCTTAGAGAACACAGTAGCTCCTTTCAGCTGATCGAACAGATCATCAATCCTTGGCAAAGGGTACTTGTTCTTAATAGTGACCTCATTGAGTGCGCGGTAGTCCACGCACATCCTCTTGGTTTTGTCTTTCTTTTCCACAAAGATAACCGGAGCACCCCAAGGCGACGTGCTCGGGCGGATGTATCCCTTCTGTAACTGTTCATCAACTTGCTTCTTGACTTCCGCCAACTCGTTGGCTCCCATTCTGTAAGGCCTCTTGTGGATCGGTGCAGTTCCAGGTACCAAGTCAATCCGGAACTCGATATCCCTTTTTGGTGGCATTGTTGTCAGATCATCCGGAAAAACCTCTGGATACTCTCTGACCATGGGAATATCCTCCAGCTTCTTAGTGGTTTTCTCCACTGCTACCTCTTGTTCTTCACCAGCAGCCTGGTTTAAACTAATCCCTGGCTTCTGCGGCACTGGAGACTGGAAGATTACCACCTCTCCTTTTGCATTGGTCAACTTGATGGTGCGGCTGGCGCAATCAATCACTCCTCTGTGCCTTGCCAACCAATCCATTCCAAGTATGACATCTAGGTCCTTGGATTCGAGAAGAATGAGGTTGGCTGGAAAAATCAACCCTTGAATTTCAACTGTCACAGATGGGCAGTAGTGAGTTGTGGTCATGCCACCTCCAGGAGTATGCACTCGCATTGGTATCTTAAGCTTCACTAAAGATAACCCATGTGCACCAGCAAAACGCTTGGAAATGAAGGAATGGGTTGCACCAGAATCAAACAATATTACTGCCGGTGTCGAGTTGACGGGGAATGTGCCCAATATAACCTCTGGTGCTGACTGCGCCTCCTCTGCAGATGCATGATTAACACGGGCCTGAACGAACTTGGGTCCGGCACGTCTTGGCTTCGGGCACTTTCCAACCGTGTGTCCGGGTTTGTTACAATTGAAGCAGAGTTCGGGTTTTTCTCCCAACCTCTTGGGTTGTTCTGGCAGAGCTGGCTGAACTGATTGGGCTGGAATCTTTAGTGAACTCGGAGTAGGGTTGAGGCTGTGCTGCTCACTATTGTTGTGACTGTCACTATGGTGGTTCTTGTTGAAGTTACCCGGGTGGTAGGGACGGTGCTGCCGGATAATCATGGTGGAAGGTCCACCGTGATGTCCCATCGTGAAACGAGGCTTCTGACTCTTCCCCTGGGGAGTCCTGAACTGAGCTGCCTTCCTCTTACGGTTTATTTTGTTACAGTGCTCCTCCTGACGGATAGCCTTATCCACCAGCTTCTCAAAGTCCTCATAATCTCTAGAGATCAACTGGTTAGTCAATTCATCATCAAGACCAGACAGAAACTTCTCCTGCCTCTCGGCATCGGTACGCACGTCCTCAGGGGCGTAGCGCGCGAGGAGGTTGAACTCACGCAAATACTCTATAACTGTTCTGGTTCCTTGTTGCAGGGAACGGAACTCTCTCTTCTTTTGTGCCACAATTCCCTCGGGAACCTGTGCTTTATTGAAACTATGACGAAACTCTGTCCAAGTAACCTCTGCCCCAGCTGGACGGGTCACCATGTAGTTGTCCCACCAAATAGAAGCGGGACCTTGTAGCTGGTGTGTAGCAAAAGCAACCTTCTCCTGCTCGTTGCATTGCAAAAGATTCAGCTTCTTCTCAATGGCATGAAGCCAGTCGTGGGCCTCGATTGGGTTGGTGGTGCTTGAGAAGGTGGGCGGCTTGACACGAAGAAATTCTAACAGTTTGGACTGAGGAGGTGGAGGACCAAACTGCAGGTTCTGCTGCTGCAGCTGTGCTTGCTGCTGCACCTGCTGCAACACCTGATGGTACTGTTGCTGCATCTGTTGCATCATCATTGTCATCATCTGAGTCTGATTGTCCAACACCTGAGCAATTGTTGGGTTCTCGGGCGGTGGGGACGGACTGTTGTCAGATGCACCGTTGGCACGTGCTCCATTGATCGGCTCTTCGCTACCACTGGCGTTGTTCGAGTCGCGTGAACCATTCCTTATCTCCATCTGAAGGGGATAGGTAGAAATATGAGAAAAGGAAGAAAAACAGGGGGCTCAGAAACTAATCTTGCTTATGAATTTAAGTGCAATTATCTTAATCTTGATTAAAACACTGAAAAAGAGGCACGCAACTCCTAATTGAGGCAGTCATACCACTGACACATAATATCGACCGCCAACTAACCCACAAGCAACAAACCTAAACACGAAAACTAGCAAGCAAACAGACTAAGAAGGCGATAAAGCTAAGGGCGGCGACTCTGAAGCTCGGGGCGGCGCTTGCAAACGAGGGATAGGACTGACATCTAAAGTAGACAAGGGATAGGAACCAATTCATGCTCAAATCCAAATTAAACAAAGCAAAAGAAGACTCAAATAAATAACCGAGCAGGATGATTTTTATGCATAGAACATTTTTCATGAACTCAAATAAAGACACTAATGCAACTAAACAATAAATTAATGCATAGACTAGTTGCATGGAAAATGATGCGCATAACATTGCCCCCATCGAATATAGACACGACCTAATGCATAACCCCCAATAAATTCCCGACTGACTGTCGAATAAACTCCAACTAAAATTTTTCTAAAGCCCTAGACTGAGCTAATTTTTTTTTTAAAAAAAAAATCCGATCCGAAAGAACGACCAAGATTTTTCCCGCAAACCAAAGAGGCAAAACTCCAAATTTTCCCGAAACAATTCCAGGTGCAAAAAGGCATATGCAGATGAAAAAGGGGTTCAGAGGGCTCTTAGGGTTTCCAGTTGGCTTGTCCTACGGTCAAGGTCGGCTCTGATACCAACTTGTCACGCCCAGAAATTCTCGAGCCAGAATTTCTAAGCTGAATGTGCATTAAATCCCTGTCCAGGACCAGCCAGGGTACACAAACGACAATTGTTGACATACAGATCCACGCCTTACAAAAATAGAAAAGATTACAAATGCAGCGGAAAAGATAAAAGCGAGCTAAACCGGGAAGCTTGACTTCAGCAGCGGGCGACTCCACTCCACAGGCAAACCTTGACGGCAGCAACGAAACCAACCTCTCTAAGACGGCTCCAACTGAGAAGAACTTCAACTCTGGTGTGGGGGAAAAGAGAGCAAGACTGAGTACTACCCACTGTACTCAGCAAGTCATACCGGAAGAGGAGGTATGATGCAGGATATAACCACAGGAGGCTAGAGGTTCTTTTGCATAAAGCTAGCATTTAAAAGCAGTAGTTGAAAGCAGTAAAACAGTTGTAGTAATTAATCAATATTAACCAATCACTGTCCAACGCTACACCATGTTGCAACAGGCCCAACCAACCACCTGAACTACACCAGTTCATTAAGCTAAACTAGGGGTGAGACTAATCACGGTGAATCTGGTGGATCGCCCATAACCGCGGGCACGGCTATTCGAATAGTTTTACTCTGGCCAGAGGTGTACAACTGTACCCACAAGACACGATTCCACACATGTCGCCATGCCCCGAAGCATCACCATGATACTGCAAAGGGGGAAATCGTGACAAGACCCTCCACATAACCCTCCCCTAACCATCCACACCACGCTAAGGTTTCACCCCCACCCCTCAAAAGGCAGTGGGCGGTCCCCTCTTGCGCCGCGGTGAATCCGGCAGCTGGACAACCGGACACCCCGGCCGACCCAACTCCATCACGCCCACCCTCGCCACCGGTGCCTAGGAAAGGGTCGAGCTATACTTCAGATCAAGCAGTTACCCACTCCCGCTTGTGGTAAGCACGGTAAGTCTCCCAGGGTTTCCCGTGAACCGGTCCTTAATTGCCATGGGTGCGACCAGCAAAACCATGCACTCACAACCCACCATTCAATGTATTTTAATTAACTAACACCATTGCGGTGGCACCAATCTAAAGCTATGCCAATAGACAAAGTCTATGTAATAAGGTGATCCCCATTTGTGTGCTAGTTGAACTAAGCATGGCTAAGCATTTCCTAAACCAACATCTAGTCATTTTGATACCCAGGTTATCAATGGCATATGGTAAACAATAAATGGCTGAGTAGTCGGACCCATCCCACATGATATTGTAAAAGAATGCAACATTTAATAGAAATGCGGGATATTTGTAAATTGGGTACAATATGATCAAACGTATTGCATGACTTGCCTTGCTCTCGAACTGATGAGACCTCAGCAACGTCTTCGAGGAACTGCGGATCGACGAAACGGCCGAAATCTACGCGACAAACAAAGCACACAAGCAAAACAGGCTATAAGACTACTGAAGCAGGAAACAAAACTATTTTTAATGGATTCTTTGCATTTTTCTTGATTTACTGAGACTTGAATGGACTTAAACGGAGCTCGGATGAATTACTTATGAATTTTAGAAGATAAACTGTGTTTTTACTAATAAAGAAAAGTCCTTAATCAATTTATTGCGCAATAAAGCCCAGGGCTGACGTCAGCGGAAGGGGGGCGGGCGCCGACAGGCGGGCCCCACTGGTCAGCGGCACTAAGAGAGGGAGAGGGGGCCGCTGGCAAGCGGGCCCACTGGGCAGTGGCTCAAGGGGGAGGGAGTGGGTGGCTGGCAGCTCGGCACGGCTCAAGCCGGCCGGCCAGCCATGGGGCGGCGGCGGCGGCACGCGTGGTCACCGGCGGTGACCGGCGGCGCGGGAGACGGCGGCGACCGGCGCGAAGGCGGCGGCGGCGGCCGAAGACGATGGCGCACGCGCGGAGGGCGGCGGCGCTCATGGGAGAGAGAGGAAAGGAAGGAGGAGAGGGGATTCCTCACCTTCGAGCACGGCGGCCGGCGCGAAGGAAGAAAGCGGCGGCGGCGACCGGTGATGCGGAGGCACGGACAGGCGGCGGCGACACCCTAGGAGAAGATGGAGAGGCGTTAGGAGAGGAGACGACGACCACGGCGGCTTGAATTGCCGGCCGGAGATGGAGGGGAGGGAAAAACTCACCGGCTCGCGAGGGGAGAGGTGCTCCGGTGGGATTCCGGCGACGCGAGGCGGCGGCCGGGAAAGCTCTTGCGGCGGCGAAGCTAACGGCGGCGGCGGTTTGGCGCGGCGGCGACTCTAGCGGCGGCGGCTCGCGGCCGAAGGCGGCGGCAAGCGGCGGAGCTCGGGTGTGACGGCGTGGGCGCGGTAGGGGGCGTGGGAGAGGACGGCAAATGGGGGAAACGAGGGAGGGGACTCAGGGGAGGGTTTTTATGGGCGAGGGAGGGGCGGAAACGGCCGGGGATGGCCCCTATTTGGCCGGCAACGTGGAGAGGTGGAGGAGAGAGAGAGAGAGGGCGTTGGGGATTTCAAATCCCCCACCACTTGCGGGCGCGCGCGCGCGGGAGATGCGGGGAGAGGGCGGCGACGTGGGCGCGAGGTGCGGGCGCGGAGTGGAGGCGCGACGTGGACGCGGGAGGAACGAAGAAGACGGCGGCGCGGCGGTTTCGGCGGCAGCGGTTGGAGCTTCGGCTCCAGCGGCCGGAGGTGGGAGACGACCGACAGGTGGGGCCCACCTGTCGGCGTCCCGAGAGAGGAGGGAGGGGCGGCTTGGGCCGGCCCACAAGGAGGAGGGGCCGCGGGAGAGGGATGGGCCGACGGCCCAACAAAGAAAAAGGAGGGAAAAGAAAAGAAAAAGAGAAAAAGGATTTTCCTGGGATTAAAATATTGCGCTTGCTCATTTTTAATTGGTTAAAATTATTTCCAAGGCTCTGAAAATTCCACTAAAAATCTTGTTAATGCATTGGAGCATGGGGAACTCAAGAAAAATTCTACCACGCTATTTCCGATTATTAAGTGCATTTATTAATTAGGGAATTAGCTCTAGGTTAATTAAGATAATTTCTTCGGACGATTTATTTAGCCAATTTTTAAAGCAAGCAAAGGGGGGAAAACTTCAGGGCGTGACACGACGGCACGCAGGGAAGAAGCGAGAGAGGGGGAGAGGAGGCTGGCGCGGCGGCGGCCGGCGCGGAGAGGAGGCGAACGCAGCGGCGGCCGGCGCGGAGAGGGGGAGAGAGGCGGCCGAGACGGCGGGAGCGGCGGGCGGGGCGGAGGGTGGCGCGGAGAGGGGGAGAGGAGACAGGCGCGTCGGCGGACGGCATGCGGGGACGACGACGAGGAAAGGGGGAGAGAGGAATCGACGGCCGACGACAGCGGAGGCGGGCGAACATGGCGCCAGGCTGCTCACCCTTGCCGACCAGGACCCCGCTCCGCATCCCTCCACCGACCGCTGCTCCACCTGCTGCGCTCGTGGAGGTCAACCAACATGATGACGACGCTTGCAGTGAAGAGCTGGAGCATGATGAGCGCCGCCGCTCTCACCGGCCGTCCACCGCCAGCTTCGCTCGCCACTCCGCTGCCGCTCTTGCCTGCCGCTCCCGCCATCCCGACCGCCTCTCTCCCCCTCTCTGCGCCGCCCTCCGCGCCCGCCTCCTCCCCCTCTCCGCGCCACCCTCCGTCCTGGCTGCCTTTCTCCCCCAATCCACACTGCCCGCTGGCGCGCCCGCCTCCTCTTCCCCTCTCCGCGCCACCCTCCGCCCCGCCCGTCGCTCCCGCCGTCCCGCCCGCCTCTCTCCCCCAATCCGCGTCGTCCGCCGTCACGCCCGCCTCCTCCCCCCATTTCCGCGCCACCATCTGCCCCGGCCGCCGCTTGGCGTCGTGCCTGCTCCGCCTTGGCCGCCGCGCGCGCTGCCCGCTGCCAGCCTCCCTCACCGAAGAAAAGCAGAGATATGTGAGAAAAGAGTAGAGAATGAGAAGAAGAGAGGAGAGGGTGACTGACATGTGGGCCCCACATATTTTTTTAATATTTTTTGCTGACTAGGATGCCACGTCAGTGAAACCACCCATATATACTGCTATGGGACCTCCTTTGAACGGTTTGAGTGAGTTTAGGGGTACATATTTCTGGTTTTGTGATTTAAGGGGACTCAAAAAATCTCGTTGTTAAGTTGAGGGACCACTGATGAACTTATTCCTTTGGATTATCAGGCCGAATAATAAACTTCTATGGGCAAACGTTCTTTTATTTAACACCAAACTACAACTTCTTCCCAACCTTTTCCCTTTCCATTTCCACTTTTTTTAAACTGTTAAACACAATTTTTTTTAAAAAATATATGTTATAGTTTCTTAAAAAATCAAACAAATCCACTTTTTAAGTTGTGCTAAGGAAGTGAACCGAGGGTGTAGGCTTAGGGTGTGTTTGGATGGAGGGATTTGGGTGGATAGGAGATGGCGCCCATTTTTTGTGGGTGTTTGGTTGATGGATAGGGATAGGATCGGGCGGCCCAACAGGGAATATTCCACTGATATGCCGGATGGAGGGATCCGGGCAGCCGCTCGAGTGCAGGGCGAGCGAGGCGAGCAGGGTCTCGTCACCCCCCACCACGCGACAACGGCGACGAGCACGGCGGCCAGTGCGAGAAGGGAGCGCGACACGCGGCGGGAAGAGGCGACGGCGGCGGCAGCGGGAAGAGGCGACGGCGACCGGATCTAGCGGGTTCCGTCGTCATCGCCGTCAACCGGCGAGCGAGCGAGCGAGCGAGGAGATGGGGCGGCGACCGGAGGCGGCGGCCGGCGTGCGAGCGAGGAGGCGAGACCGGAGGCGGCGGCCGGCGTGCGAGGGGGAGAATCCAGAGGTGGTGGCCGGCAAGAAGAGCGCGGATGATTTTTTTTTTTCTTTTTTTTCTTTTTTTTCCTTTCCCCTTCTGTTTCTGTTCTATTTATTTGTAATTTCTGATATTTCCCTTGAGATTTTTTTTGTTTGTAGTGATTTATATTTTTGTGTTTTTGATGAATTTAAAGGGGTATACTCACCACCTTTATTGTAGGGGTGATTGCATCCACTCATCCATCCTACTCCCCCTAACAAAAAAAGATCACCAAATTCACCTTCATCCCTACAACCAAATAAAAATTTGGATCGCCATATTCACTCCACCAAACAAAAAACTGGATCGCCATATCCAACAAAATATGGACCGCCATATCCCATCCAATCTTAACCGTGAACCAAATACACCCTTAGAGTTGTGCCTCATAATCTGGTATATATTGCTGGGCTATGCATGTACTTGCTGCTGTTGGGTTGTGCCATCAATTTTGTTTCTTTTTTCGTTTGACTGAGGCAGGTGACTCGGCTGCGTTCGAGTGCAGGAGAAAGAGAGAAAGATATTTTTGTTTTCCGCGCGCACACTTCCCGAACTACTAAACGGTGTGTTTTTTTAAAAAAAAAATCTATAGGAAAGTTGCTTTAAAAAATCATATTAATCTATTTTTGAAGTTTAAAATAATTAATACTCAATTAATCATGTGCTAATGGCTCACCTCGTTTTACGTATCTTTCAAATCTCCTCAATCCCCTCCTTCGCAAACACACCCTCAAATGACCATATTAAATTCGACTAGTTACAACTGAAGAGCGAACTCCTAACCAGTTTTTACACACTTGGTTAGTTCGGTCTTTCGATCGGTTCCAGTTCATTTTGCCCACACCGCGAATCTAATTAAGGCCGTCACATTAGTACTGCACGCACGGACACACTGATGGCCACTGTATCACTAGTTCACTGTACATTTGCAACACCACTGAGCGACGGTGTCACGGTGTAACCAACACCCACGGCTAACGTACGATCGCGAACGTACGTGCCACTGTGTAACCAACACCAGCAGAACTGATACTGCAGGCAGAAGTATATGTGGCCCCGCCCTCTCCAGGTTTCCATCCCGTATAGGCGCAGTGCACAACTGCACACTCCAGCTGCTAGCGTGTGGTGCACGTACGGGAGTACTTCCTGACGCAGAACTGCAGAAGAAGCGCCCACTCAACCAGCGTACGAACGATTACGAGAGCACATCAGGAGTAGTGGAGTAGTAGGCCCGCGTGCATTCATCAGAGCAGGTTTAATAGTAGCGCCCATCGGTGGCTCAAATTTATTTCCTTGGTTACCGTCGATCTAAAAGCCAACACTTACAGTAAGTAGTCTATAAATTTTTCATATAAATACTATTATATTCTTTCTTTCTCAACCATGTCTACTCTCAACGTGCTGCACTAAGGATCATTTTTTCTTGAATTGTGTGTGCAGTCCGGTGACACTGTAATCGCCAACTTACCTTCTCTCTCATTCCTTCTCAGTGCCAGCTCGTCATCCTATCCAACGTGGCAGTCCTATCGTCGGTGTTTCAGTTGGTATTATACTTGCTCTCAACATGCCAATAACAGGCCCACCTCGCCCGCCAACCCGTACTGCGCTGCGCAACTGCATGCCACGGCGGCAGGTAGCAGAGGCCCGGCTCAGAAACAGCCCGTCCTCCGGCCGTCGCTTCGCTTCCCTGCAGACGCCAAGCACACGCGTACGGCGAGCGGCGCAGGGCAGGGCATGGGCATGGCACCCAACACGGCAACACCCATGGCTCGCGTCGCCTACGGCCTACGTAAGGCACGTCGGCACCTGCGTTTGACTGCTTTTGTGGCGCGGATCGGAACGGATGGGAGGGCTCGGTAGGGGTCGGCCATCCGTATCAGTATATATCACCATATGCGTAACGGCCGATCGGTTTCATTGCGCCTTTCAGTCCCATTACTGCCACTGCCACTGGTGCCGCTTCCGCTTCTGTCCGCATGTGCAGGATCTCTGTGCTGGAGCGGCGACGGTGGGAGATCTCTACAGTCCACTCTACACTTCTACAGTGGTGTGGCATGTTGGGGGGCTCACACCGTGTAGCGAAGAATTGGAGTGGAGCGCGTGCAACATGCGTTAATGCAGGCCGCCGTGGGTGGTGGTGCATGCCGACGCCAACATGAGCAGTTGAGCATTCAACTCAACTGGCTACGTGCGTTAAAAGTTTATCATCGGAGAGCGCTCTAGCTGACTGCCGAAGGGTGCCAAGGGCCACATGCGTGTACGAGAATTTACCTGGTATGTACCCAGTGTCTGGCCATCTTGTGCCGTGCACGCTGGAACGGTATTTTACCTGCAAGGCTGCACCCCACAAGGCACAGAGGTTTTTTTTCTATATGCTATTAAGAAAGATGGTGTCTGCCTCGGTGCCACTAAAAAGTTCGAGTCTTTCTCTGTGCCATCGTCGAACTTTATCGCGTCCTCCACCCCATTCCGTCGCTATTCTGTTTGGATTTAACTGTTTGGCAGCTCTGACATGTGGGTCCGGGAAGGAACAATGTCCCTCTTGCCCTTTCACTCTCTCTTCTCCCTCGATTCCCCTCTATCCACATCATCCGCGTCCTCCTCACTTCCGAGCTCCCGGCTGGTGCCCAGCCAAGCGTGTCCGAAGCCGCTGGACGCCCGCGGCGCCACGCCGGGGTACCGCGCCGCCGTTCGCCCACGACAAGACGGCCGCTGGACGCCCGCGCCACCGTTGCCACACAACAAGACAGATACATATGTGGAGGTGCTCCAGGACGAGACGGTGGAGGGCGGCCAGAGGACGCGTGGGTGCCCGACCACGAGACCGGCGTCTTCGTCCCTGCCGACGAGGCCGCCGTCTCCGGCACCGAAAACCACGACCACTACGGAGCGGCGGCGGCGGCCGGCGGCTCGTCGTCGATGCTGGACTAGGTGGTGTTCGTCCGCGAGGAGGACATGGAGGACGTTGAGAGACCGGCCGTTGACATGCATCTTTGGTTCTATGAATCTTGTTGTCTACAGTAATCAATCAATCAACCTATCGGATAATCTGTTCTGAATCTTGTGTTTTTACCGGATGGAATTTGCTGGGATTGCTTTGAATTCGTGCACGACGCCGTCGATCTCGATGAGGCTGCAGCCAGGGACCTTGTCGATCTCGCTTCTCCTCATCTGCCTCCTCACCTTGACCGCCTCACCATGCCGGCCATTCAACGCGAACGCGTACGTGTTCGACATGCGTCAGCGTCGGCCACGCGCCGTCGCATCACCCGCTCGGCGCGCTCGACGTCGCCATGCGCGCGGCAGGCGGCGAGCAGCGCGATGAGCTCCTCTGCCTCGTCTAGTCTCCCGGCGCGGCTGAGCATATCGGCGACGCAGCCGTAGTGCTCGATGCGAGGTTCCGGCATGGCGTTGAGTTGCTGGAGCCCCTCCTCGACGAGTCCGGCGTGACAGCACCGGTGCGTACAACCCTAAACACGCCGCAGGCCTGACCGGCGCCCGGCCGCCACCCAGCCGGGGCACCGCGCCGCCGCACCTAGCCTCGTCGCCGCGCCGACCCCTTTCCCCTACGCCGCAGGGCCACCTCCAGGCCGCCGCCGCCCCAGCCAGGGCACCACGGAGCCGTCGCCTCGGCCCGGTCGCTGGCCGTGCCGCCGCACCTCGCCTCGCCCCGGTCGCCGACTGCGCCGTCGAATGGCTGCCCTCGGAATGGCGAAGGAAACAAACTTCATCAAATGGCATCTTCAGCTTAAGGGCAACTAAGTCATTTGGTTGCGCCGTTATCTACCGTTACCACAAAAAATACCGTTACCACAAAAAACAGACGGAATGATGTGGAGGGCGCGATAAAGTTCGACGATGGCATAAAGAGATGCTCGAACTTTTTAGTGGTATAGAGACAGGCACCATATTTTTTAATAGCACATAGGAAAAAACCTCCAAGGCACATGGACATCAACATGACAACATCGACCAGAAATTTTGGCATGCTAGTATATATGCACCACCGCTGGTTTTACGTACCGAAAGGGAGTGATTAATTGTTGGCTTTTGCATTTGTCCACCATCTCTCCACGCTATGGGCAAGAGCAGTGCATGTCATGACACAAGCTAGCCAGACCTCAAGTGCCATATAGACTTCAGGTTCTAATTAAATACTCCGTCCGTTTCGAAATGTTTGACGCCGTTGACTTTTTAGCACATGTTTAACCGTTCGTCTTATTCAAAAAATTTAAGTAATTATTAATTCTTTTCCTATCATTTGATTCATTGTTAAATATATTTTTATGTAGGCATATAATTTTATATATTTCACAAAAGTTTTTAATAAGACGAACGGTCAAACATGTGCTAAAAGGTCAACGGTGTCAAACATTTTGAAACGGAGGGAGTAGTCCACACTATAACACCAAATGTAGCTCCAAATAGGCTCCATACATAAACTGCACAACGAATCCCATTCGACGACTTACCTCGGTGAGATAGGGAATGCACACCGCTGGCATCGCTTATATTTCTATAGATGTTAATAAATCTAAGCACACATATATGTCTAGATTCATTAACATATATATGGTTTTAGGTTATAAAACTTTCTAGCATTGCCCATATTTCTATAGATATTAATAAATCTAAGCACACATATATGTCTAGATTTATTAACATATATATGGTTTCAGGTTATAAAACATTCTTGCATTGCCCATATTTCTATAGATGTTAATAAATCTAAGCACACATATATGTCTAGATTTATTTATATATATATATATATATATATATATATATATATATATATATATATATATATATATATATATATATATATATATATATATATATATATATATATATACAATGCTAAAAAGTCTTATAATATGAAATGGAGAAAGAAGTTTCTTGCGAGCATATACATCGAGTGCAAGTGTGGATGTGAAGGCGGAACTCCCCACTGAATCTTAATCTTTAATCTTTACTTGTTTTAGCGGGTACTTTCTCCATTCCATAATATAAGACACAACTACTTTTTTTCATATGTTTCATAATATAAGACATGCATGCATGCATGTCATTAAATATGACATATTCTCCATTACATTACTATTTTTTAAAATCATTTACTCTCACATTCTCTAACTCTATTGGATGCATGCATTATATTTATTAGGATGATCCAAAGTACGAGATGAGTAATAACTATTTTTTTGGTCTTTGGGTTAAGATGGTTGTGTCTTATATTTTAAAATGGAGGGAGTATTAACTATATTATTAGTTGAAAATTATAGTATTATATGTGTTAGAGGATCCGAATTGTACGATATATGTACATACAGGACGATTGATAACTTCTGTTGTGAGCTCGTCACTGATGGATAAATGATACGGAGTACGTTTGGTCTACAGTGGACGGACTAATTGTAGTATACATTTTTTTTACCAAAACTGTAGTATATGTTCTGAGTGACTGAGGCTGTGTTTAGTTTTATTCAAACTTTCAAACATTCTGTCACATCAAATATTTAGACACATACATGGAACATTAAATGTGGAAAAAAACCAATTTTATAGTTTGCATGTGAATTACGAGACGAATATTATGAGCCTAATTACACCATGATTTGACAATATGGTATTACAGTAAATATTTACTAATGATAGATTAATTAGGCTAAATTCGCCTCGCAGTTTATAGGTAGATTATGTAATTTATTTTATTATTAGACTACTTTTAATACTTTAAATGTGTATCCGTATATGTAAAAAAAATAGGCATGGAACTAAAGACGGCCTGGGAGTCTGAACTATAAGCCTTTCAGAGTTACAGTAGCTTCCAAGAGACGAAATTTTTTTGAAGGAGCTACAGGGCATTCGGCTGTGATGGTTGATGGTTCCGTTGCGCTCGGCGCTCCACGATGCCAGCAGGCAAGTGCAGACGTGCTCCAGTCCCAAGTGCACATGTGGTTTCTCCGTTCGGACTCGGACACAACCGCACGGCGGTGCTGCGACCGACTACGACTGGCCTGTCAAGTGTGTACTGTAGATTCTACAGCGGCCGTCTTGTCGCTCGTGCTTGCCAGCGTCCGATGAACTGTAGCTGGGTACGTACTATGTACCAGTGGTCACTGGCCAGTTACTACATAGTACTCCCTCCGTCTAAAAAAGCAAACCCTACTTTTCTGTGTCTAACTTTGATTGTCCGTCTTATATGAAGTTTTTTATAATTCATATTTTTATTGTTGTTATATGATAAAACATGATTAATATTTTATGTGTGACTTGTCTTTTTAATTTTTTTTTATAATTTTTTCAAATAAGACGGACGGCCAAACGTTGGGCACGGAAACCAGGTTTTGTCTTTTTTTGGACGGAGGGAGTATTAGGAGTATACAGTACTTCATCCATCTTAAAATGTACTTCCTCCGTCCCAAAATAAATCCATTTTTGAGATTGGCACGGGTATTAAGAAAGTAGGTGAGAATGATTGGAGGAAGTGTGTGATTGGTTGAAAAAGGAAAGTAGGTGAAGAAGAATGGTTGTGATTGGTTGAGAGGAGGTAGGTGAAGAAATAGCTTTATTTTGGGACAAGACACTGCTAGAAATAGCTATATTTTAGGCGGAGGGAGTAGGTATATTTTAACTAGCACGGATATTAAGAACGTAGATAAGAATAATTGAAAGAAGTGTGCGAGCTGCAGATTCGGCCATGCGTGTCAGTGCTACCGTGCGATATGACCATATCATAGGCGGTGACCATGACCATATCTACGTTTCATTATCATTTCGTTGTAATTTTGCGAAAAGGGCATGGCATTTGTCCTATATATGTAAGGGCATATTTAGTTCGCGGAAAGAAAATATTTGGATGTCACAATATTTGGTCGGATGTTGAAAGGGATTTTTGGACACGAATGAAAAAACTAATTTCATCACTTGCCTGGAAACCACGAGACGAATCTTTTGAGCCTAGTTTATCCGTCATTAATTCATGTGGGTTACTGTAGCACTTATGGCTAATCATGGACTAATTAGTCTCAAAAGATTCCTCCCGCTATTCCCCTCTAACTGTATAATTAGTTTTTTAAATATATATTTAATGCTCTATACATGTGTCCAAAGATTCGATGTGATGTTCTTGAGAAAAAAATTTGGAGACTAACAGGCCTAAGCGCTGGGTACTACTCTCAAAATAAGTACAGCCATGGTTTTCCGCGCCCAACTTTAATCATTCGTCTTATTTAAAAAAAGTTGAAAAAAAATAAAAACATAAGTCACGAGTAAAGTATTATTTATGTTTTATCATCTTATAACAATAAAAAAATTAATTATAAAAAAATTTCAAATAAAACGGACGATTAAAGTTGGACGCGTAAATTCATGGCTGCACTTATCTTGGGACGGAGGTAGTACTAGGTAATCTATCAGTAAAAAACTAAATATAAAGGGATATCTTCTTTACAACGCAAGAATGAATTGCTTTTGTATAAGATGTCTGAAAAAAAATGACGAAGTCCAAGCTCAGAGAAAACTTTCAAAGACAAGAGCACGGCAAATTAAACAGCCTTGTGTCTGTGATTTATTTGGAGTTAATTAAGGTTTTTTAGAGTTTTTCCTCTTCATATATCTTTGTGGTTATTTCTTTGGCAAGATCCTCGACAAATCAATCCACTACTGGAAAAATGATCTTTACTGAATCATGCAAAAATCACATTAGTCCCGGTTTAAGTAAGAACCGGGATTAAAAATATTTTTAGTCATGGTTTGAAAACCGACGGATATTTTTTTTTATCTTTAATCCTGGTTGGTGTTACCAACTGGAACTAAAGATCCATCTTTAGTCCCAGTTATTTATACCGCTCGGGACTAAAATAAAAAAAATTGTGAAAATCCCTGCCCCGAGCTGCGCGCGCTAGCTGTGCCTCGTCCTTATCCCCTCCTCCTCCCCTCTCATCCTCTCCTTCCCTCTCATCCTCTCCATCTCCTCCCCTATCATTTTCTCTCCTTCACCTCCTCCCCTTCCTCCCCTTCCCCTCTCTCCTCGCCCTACTCCCTCCTCCGACAACAGCGACAGTGGGCGGCAGCCCGGCGGAAGCCACCGCGGCGGCGCACGAGGCGGCAGGCGTGCGGCGGCCTCTCCTCTAGCGGTGGCCGGGCGGCGGCTGGACCGCTAAAGTGGCAGTGGCGGTGGGATGGGAGGCGGCGCATGGCCGGGTGGCCTCCCCTCCGCCAGATCTGACGGGATGGGAGGCCGGGTGGCGGGAGGCGGCACACGGCGGGCCGCCTGTGTTTTGTGATTTTTTTTTCATTTTTGAAACAATTTGTAAATTTTGTTGTAGTTTATTTCAGACTTGGAGATGATTTTGTGAATGACTTGTGGATTATGGATGATTTTGTGGATGGACTTGTAAATTGTGGATGATTTGTTGGGATTTGAGGGTGACAATAAATGCAAGCAACAAAAAAAACAAGGATAAAAAAAGAAAAAAAGCCTAACTGGAGTAAAGATGGCGCTACCATCTTTAATGTTACTGATCTGGATTAAAGATTTTTTTTTACTCCTGATTATTTTAACTGAAACTAAAGATAGGTGTCCTGGTTTGTAACCTAAAACTATAAGGGGTTACTGAGCGGGAAAGAGACCCTCCCCAATAGTGATCGGAGCGTTGTCTTTAGAGTTCGGGTCGCCTGACTTATTTGGTTGCATCGGTTTGCTTATTTGCTAAAGGAACATGCCAATATGATTAAATGGTGGCTGACACTCCTTCCTTTATTTTTCGCGTACAAGAGTTCGTCAGCTTGGTAGATCGTTTGCTCGCATTTATTTAGTATTCCCAGATGTGGAATTTTTTTATTTAATGGCAAATCTTGTATTTCTATTTATTGCAACATCAGGGTTGTAATTTTTATAACTTCTTTAATATCATCAACCGTTAAAAAAAGCCTTATGTCTCTGACCGGCCCAGAGAAATGTTTGTTCTAATTTTAGCAAACATTATACATTATTAAGTACCGTCTGCTCCATTTGGAATGAACGCCGATTGGAGGAGTACAGTGGAGTCTGGATTGGCATATTTAACACCGAATAGTCGTCAGCGTACTTGCACAGTTGTACTTACTACACAAACTTTTCAACATGAAAGTAGTATAGCAGTTATACTGATTCCATGCTATTCGTAACATACGGCAGTTAGAACTAGCATATGGAGTAGTACTTCATACTGGTATGACAACAGGCAAGGAGGCAAGTCAACACAAACCATTAAGGGCATGTTTAGTTCCCCAAATTTTTTTTCCAAAAACATCACGTCGAATCTTTGGACACATACATGAAACATTAAATATAGATAAAAAGAAAAACTAATTGCACAGTTACGGGGGAAATCGCGAGACAAATCTTTTAAGCCTAATTAGTCCGTGATTAGCCATAAGTGCTACAGTAACCCACATGTACTAATGACGGCTTAATTAGTCTCAAAAGATTCGTCTCACGGTTTCCAGACGAGTTCTGAAATTAGTTTTTTCATTCGTGTCCGAAAATCCCTTCCGACATCCGGTCAAACGTTCGATGTGACACCCAAAAATTCTTTTTCCCCAACTAAACACACTCTAATTTGTAGTTGAAGGATGTTAATCCGTTACTGACAGTACTGACAGCAGTAGTAAAAAAGACGCAGGCACTTGGTAATCTTCAACTACGTTTGCAATTTTGTACCTGAATATTTTACGTGCAGTTTACTGATATTTTTGCGCCATCAGGGTTGAAAGTTGGAACAGCCTGTAATATTTTCGGGAGACAGTGGGCTGAGTTACTCATAAGATTTCGTGCAATCAAAGGCTCCCCCTGGTTGGCCAGTGGCACAATGCGTCGATATGTCCTGACAACAGTAGACCAATCTCGGGAAACCTTGATCGGAAACTAAATTTTATCGGAATAAATGGATCAAATGACAGTACAAACGATAGTGAGGTGAGGTCGTTATCCTACCCAATCTATCGATGGAAGTCCGGAGGCAACAGCCCACATGGAACCGATCGAGAATGCCCACATTGGTGCTGGTGGATCAAACGAGGTAGCACTACTACATTTCCACTGTCGTTGTAGGCTTGTGGAGTAGCCACGCAACTCTATCCTCTTGATTAGATACCCCGACTGATTACGGAAGACTGATGTGTAGTAGCCGTGTACCCAACGGATTGGCAGTAGCCACTGATCCAACCATCCATCTGGGAAGGAACGTTCAGGATTTAATTTCTCCTCCCTCTTTTAGGCCCCATTTGATTCAAAGGAAATTTATAGGAATTTTAGGCCCCATTTGATTCAAAGGAAATTCATAGAAATTTTAGGCCCCCTTTGAATCGCAGTATTGAGAAAACGTAGGAATAGGAAAAACACAGGATTTTGATAGGAATACAAAGGATTGCAAAACGCAGGAAAAACATAGGAATGAACGTTTGATTGAACCGCAGGAAAAATGCAGGAATTGGATGAGAGAGATAGACTCAAAGAAAAGTTTCCAAGAGGTTGAAGCTCTTGCTAAATTTCCTCCAAAATCTCTATAGGATTGTCCATTCCATAGGAATTTCAAAGGATTGGATTGGATTCAATCCTTTGTTTCAAAGGGCTTCATAGGAAATTTTCCTATAGGATTTAAATCCTTCAAAATTCCTATGATTTTCCTCCAAATCAAAGGGGCCTAGAGGATTTCATTCCTATAGGAATTTTTCCTATATAGCCCTTTGAATCGAATGAATGGATCTTATGGAATCCTATGAAAATCCTATGGATTGCCTAATACCATACAAGGTTTAGAGGAATTCTAACAAGAGGTAAAATGTCTTGGAAACTTTCCTTTGAGTCTTTATCTCTCCTCTAATTCCTATGTTTTTTCTGCGGTCCAATCAAACGACCATTCCTCTGTTTTTCCTATGTTTTGCAATTCTCTGTTTTACACTTACATTCCTATCAAAATCCTATGTTTTTCCTATTCCTATGTTTTCTCATTCCTGCGATTCAAAGGGGCCCTTAGAGGATTTCATCCCTATAGGAATTTTTCCTACAAAGCCCTTTGAATCAAAGGAATGAACCCTATGGAATCCTATGAAATTCCTATGTAATGCCTCTTCCCATACAAGTTTTGGAGGAATTTTAACAAGAGGTAGAACCTCATGGAATAAATCGTTTGAGTCTTTATCTCTCAAATTCCTGTGTTTTTCCTGTGGTCCAATCAAACGGTCCTTCCTATATTTTTCCTGTGTTTTACAATCCTCTGTTTTACACTTACATTTCTGTCAGAATCCTATGTTTTTCCTATTCTTCTGTTTTTTCATTCCTGTGATTCAAAGGGGCCCTTAGTTCTTTCACCCCTTTGATTGGCAGGATTGAGAAAACGTAGGAATAGGAAAAACGTAGGATTTTGATAGAAATGTAAGTGTAAAATAGAGGATTGCAAAACGCAGAAAAAACACAGGAATGGCCGTTTGATTGAACCGCAAGAAAAACACAGGAATTGGATGAGAGAGATAGACTCAAAGGAAATTTACCAAGAGGTTGAAGCTCTTGCTAAATTTCCTCCAAAATCTCTATAGGATTGTCCATTCCATAGGAATTTTAAAGGATTTGATAGGATTCAATCCTTTATTTCAAAGGGCTTCATAGGAAATTTTCCTATAGGATTAAAATCCTCTAAAATTCCTATGTTTTTCCTCCAATTCAAAGTGTAATACTTGCACACTTATTTTTCATTTGGGAAGAAGCTTAATACTCGGTGGCGGAGCCACTTCATGGCCAGGTTGGGCGACCGCCCAGGCTCCGCCATCTTCACTCTCGTTAGCAATTGGCACCTATAATCGATCACCGAAAGACATTATTAGTCACCCGGGCTTGATGGCACCGTCAACTCCGCCACTATTAATACTTTTTTAGATGTTTAAAAGAAGATTGGAGTTAAAAAATAATTAATAACTATCACACATATATAGTACAATATAAATATTACTCCTTCCGTCCAAAAAGAATTAACCTAGGAGGGAATGTGACCCCTCCTAGGACAATGTATGTGGACAAGAGGGGTTACATCCTCTACTAGGTTGTTTCTTTTTGGGACGAAGAGAGTACACATTAGTTAGTTTGGTCCAGTTAGTGCATAATTTAAAAGTTATGTTGCTATTTTAATATATTTTAATAATAAAATATGGAAATATATATGCCGGCGCCATTATACGAGAAAAAAGAATGCTACCCACGTAATCTGTGCGGGTCACCATACTAGTTATTATTACTCCCTCCGTCCCATTTTAAGTGCAGCCACGATTTTCCACGCCCAACTTTAACCGACTGTCTTATTTGAAAATCTTTTGAAAAAAATTAAAAACATAAGTCCCAAGTAAAGTACTATTCATATTTCATCATCTCATAACAACAAAAATACTAATTGTAAAAATTTTCAAATAAGACGGATGATAAAAGTTGAATGCGAAAACTTATAGTTGCACTTAAAATAGGACGGAGGGAGTATTTTCTTTACATGTTATCAATAGAAGCTTCGCGCTAATTTTTGAGAAGATTTTTAGCATCTTTTAAACTCAGTTGATGCATTATTCCTGATTATGGAGAAAAGTTAAAATAACTAGCTCGTTTGTCAGTGTTATGTACAGTTGTGCAAAAATATTATTGAAGTGAAGTATTCATGCATTTTCGTTATAAACTGCATTTGATTTCTCTTAAACTTTAGACAGCTGAGATAAAAAACGGGATAAAACATTTCAGGTTCAAACAGCTAAAAGTTGCAGTGGCTCATAGTGACTGCACCTCTTCCCCTTTACATGTTTTGATCGGTTTTTTCTCTATCTCTATTAATATACGAGGTAAAGCTTTTACCCTTTTAAAAAAATAGTGACTGCACCTAATCCCAATCAATCGATAGCCAACACATCGCCGTTGAGCAACGAGCAGTGACAATGGCAGCGCCGGCGCGTAAGTTGTGACGCTGTAGAGCCCCTCCCCATCTCCCAATCTCCCATTGTCCCGCAAGAGGCAGGATACCTGCTCCGTTCTGGTGCACTGTGACACCGCGCAAGGGAGCACCGAGAGGACACGCCCAGCACCCGGTACCTACCTCTGCTGCTTCTTATTAGGAGGATCCTCTGTACTGTACTGTAGTATGAGTATACTCCCTCCGTCAAAAAAAAAAAAAAAGACAAACTCTGCTTTCCGTGTCCAACATTTAACCGTCCGTCTTATATTTAAAAAAATTATGAAAAAATTAAAAAGACAAGTCACGTATAAAATATTAATCATGTTTTATCATTTAACAACAATGAAAATACGAATTATAAAAAAAAATTTATATAAGACGAACTGTTAAAGTTGGAAAAAAAATCCAGGGTTTTTTTTTTTTTAGGCCGGAGGGATTATGTACTCTAACGAGAGAATCGTATTGAGCCGAGTCCTGCGAACTGTCTCGTGACGCCAGGGAAGAAACGAGTAGGAGTACTGCACCACACCTTACCGAGAACAAGTACTGTGTATTCAGCAAATATTGCGTACACTATTGTTCAGTGTCCACGCCATCGATGATCATCCAGCAGGCGGCAATATTTTACTCCTACTCATCTACAGTACAGTATATCTTCTCTACTCTAGCAGAGAGGACTTCCCTGTGCTGTGCATGATCAGAGGTTTCAGACAGACATGGGGCCAGGCACTGCATGGTGTAGAATAAGAAGAAGCTGGGCTGATCCGTGTCAGCAGCGTCGGCGACGTGCTGGACTGCTCGCTCCGCTCGGCGCCACGGCGTAAAGCTGATCGAGCCGCCGTCCCCGCCGCGCCGCCCTGCCGTACGACCCCACGGGTACAAAAGCTTACTACCATATCCCCCGATCCATCTTGATCCCTTGCGGGGGTCCGATGGTTGCCGTGTACTACCTACTTGCCTCTGCTGCACAAGCTTTGTTGTTTCTTGCACCGATCGTCGTTTTACTCGTGCAGGGGTGGGGAGGGGGGATCGAGCTAAGCTGCTAGTGGGGGCGCCGCCGCTTCGTCCTGGAGTGGCCGCGGCGCTGTACGCTAGCTAGTAACCGGGGGGGACTATGAGTTGGTCTCCTTGGCTAGCGCGTTTGTTGGCTTCCCTCTCCGTGTGATTCTTGGGGGGAATCTTTCTCATGAGCTGGTGCGCCGCTGCAACCCACGCGTCAAGTTCGCCCGGGCCTAATCCCTTCGCCCGCATATCCGCTCCGCTCTTTCGCCGCCGCCGCTGCCGCTAGAGTTGAATTTTGACGGTTTGGGGGACGTACTGATCGCTGCAGAGAGGTGGCAGAGTTTTCTCCTAGAGTTCCTCCTCCGGTCGTCGCCGTAAACTTCGCCGTTTCCTGTAATTTCCTGCTTCTTTTCGCTGCATGCTGCTTGTCCTGCAAAGTCTCTCGCTTTAATCCCGTGCCTTTCCGAGAATCGCGTTTGGGATTTCTTTTTTAAGTCTCTCGGTCCTGGATTGCACGTACAATTCGCCATTCCTTTTCTGCCGGGAGCCCTGGGCTACGGTACAAGAGAAAAGCTTTATGCAGCGTTTCTTGCTCTAGGCCTCTTCTCCTTCGCTTGTCCGGCCAGAAGCTCTTTCTTCACATTTGCTTCTTCTGAAGTTAGTACTACCCCACCACAGCACCACTTGCTCAGCTTCTCTCTCTGTAACATTTGTTCATCTGGTTGCGACGCGTTCCTTAACTCTTTTTTCTCGTGTTTTTGTTTGTAGAGAGGAATCATAGCGGCATGGGTCGTATCATTAGATGGCTCAAGAAGCTACTGACTGGCCGGAAGGAAGCACACAAAGGCCTCAAGGAGAACCACGCCGTGAGCGACGGGGCGGAGAAGGAGAAGAGCAGGTGGAGCTTCGCGAAGCACAGGAGGAGTGGGGTAGACAGCGGCAGGCGGCCATCGGAGGCCGCCTTAGCCGCCGTCGCCGCAGTAGCAGTAGAGCCTTCGGAAGTGAGGCGGCCGTGCCATTGTGGCGAGGTGGAAAATGCCATAGCTCGGCGGGAGAAGGCGGCCATGGTGATCCAGAAAGCTTACAGAGGCTACCTGGTATGATCCACGTATACTGAATATCAGACTATGTTCTTCAAACTTGATCTGTTCATGGTTTCTTGTTGGCTCTGCTGCTCAGTCTTCTTTCTTCATTTTTTTTTTCTTTTGACCGAGAGACAGAGTTCTAATGCACAGTAGAAGTTAGTTGTGACGGTGTAGATCCATCGTTTTTTTTTTATCTTTGAAAAGTTTTGGTCAGTCAGAAGTTGCACACTGCTCGCACAGTTGCACCGTATTTTTGTTAGATTCTTCTACTTCTTTTTTGTTACTCTATTTGGCTACTAGTATGTAAAGTAGGCTAGGCATTGCTATATGCCTGTATATGATGTCACTACCTCTAATGTTCCGTTCCATAATAATGGATACTCCGGTCGTTAGAACTAGTCTACTAGACTATTGGAGTAGCTCTCTTACTCTGCTTGCATTGCATACAAAATCTGCACGTTGATCGGCTACACAATTGTTTACTCTGCGTTAGCGGTGACCTTCTGCCTATAATAAAGTTCCTGTTTGCTGTCAGAGCAGTTAATTACGTAGCGTGACATAAGCCTTGTCACCTAAACCGCGATTCTTTAATGCAAATTGTTTAGTGAAATATTTGTGTTTGTTTAATTTTTGAATCTTACACCGTAGGCTAGGAAAGCGCTTCGCGCTCTCAGGTCTCTCGTCAAGCTGCAGGCTCTGGTCCGTGGCTACCTCGTGAGGAAGCAGGCTGCCACGACTCTGCACAGGCTGCAGGCGCTCATGCGGCAGCAGGCCTCCTCCCGCGCCGCCACGAGAGCTTCCTACCGGAAATCCATGGAGCAGGTGATGGTCGTGCCGATATGTCAAGCTTTTGCATTCCATCTCGCAATGCAGCCAATGCAGAATGAATCTGATCGTTTCGTTTGGTACGTTTTATTGCAACGTGTAGGAGAGGATCTCTGTGGAGGAGACCCGGTTGAAGACGACGACGCCGGGGCACCGCCGGAGGCTCTCCGACAGCGCGGACTCCAACTACGAGCGCAGCCCGCGGATCGTCGAGATGGACACGTGCCACCGCCGCTCTCGGTCCTCCCGGATAGCCATCCGGCACTCCCGCGATCACTCGTCGGACTGCCTCACCCCGGCGCCCATGCCGCCGGCGCCGCTGTCGTGCTCGTCGCCGATCTCCATCAAGCAGCCCCCACGCCTGTCGATCCAGCGGAGCCAGCACCACGAGCGCGACACCCGGCACGCCAAGACGGCGCACAACACCCCGCGCCTCGGCGCCCCGCCGTACGGCAGCTCGCCCGCCAACAAGAGCGTCGACGGCATGGCGAGGGCGCGGCTCTCGCACCGGGACGCGCTCGGCAGCCCGCGCTACATGGCCGGCACGGCCTCGTCAGCGGCGAGGACGCGGTGCCAGAGCGCGCCCAGGCAGCGACAGGCCGCCGAGGCGCCGGCGAGGTCGAGGAGATCGTGCTCGCGGACGACGCAGGACAGCGGCTTCTGCTTCGAGTGCTCCGAGGACTCCCGCCCCGGCTACTCCGAGGAGCTCAGCGACGAGGCGGCCAGAGATTACTACTTGGACAGAATGTGGTGACCAGATGCAAGACTGTTTTGCCTTGGATGTCATGTTACTAGTGCTCAAAATCTAGAGTCTCCAAAATTTCGTACATACTAATCCAAATGTGCTTAGGTCAAGGCATAATACAAGTTTGAATCAATGAAAATGTTTTATGGCATATGAGGGAATGAAATTCTCTACTTAAGCCAACAAATGACCTTAGTAGTCCTGTCACTTGTGGAGTTCTTTTACTGCCTCAGTGAAGACAAAATCTGTAGTTGCGTGCTACGTTGTCCTTCGGATTGGCTAGACCCCAAGCAAGCGACTGATGTGAAGCATCAAGCTAGTTCTGTCTCACGATCCTTCGTTTCAAATAAGAAGTTCTGTCTCATGATCCGGCAGCCGTTGCTATCATTGTCACGTTCATTTCGTACTTTGGTCATGAACGTTTACAAGACTCTTGGAACAGTCACGAGCTGGTGGGTCTAGGAGTAAGGTCAAGTGTAATACTCGCCAGTCACATTGACGGTTTTGTCACTTGAGTTGTGAGCAGTGAAGTAGTTGTGTTGGTCGTATCTTGGAAAAATTGCTCCCAACAACAGGAGCATTGTACTATACAATATACATATCTTGTTTTTTTATATGCTCGTCGTGTCATAAACCTTCGATACTGTTAATTGTACTATTACTGTAATACAGATACGCCATCAATCTTTACCCTTCGAGGCTATTGAGGTCGGTGCAATTCCAACCGGATGTTTACATTTCAGGTACTTTAAGGCTTTGTTTAAGACGTGGAGACAACTATATCGTTGCATTGTTAGGTAAGGCGTCTCGTGACTGAGCAGGTCGTTTAAACGGAACTGTTCTGCTTCTGTGTACATGGATTGGACATTAACCGACAAGTTTTTTCGTTTGGAAACGACCCTTTTGGACACCAAGTGTTAGTCCTACGTTTACTGCTCAGCGATGAAGTTTTTGCTTCTTATTTTTGTCCATTTGTTGCATATTCTGCAGCTGATTGGCGGATCCAAACCAAGGGATGGAGATTTTGTTCTTTCCCGGTGATAGATCTAGATCTGAACTTTAAGTACGGTGGCGTTTACTTGGCATTAAGTGCTACTTGCTGCTAATACTAGTCACGGGTTAATGCAGCACAGAGGAAAGATCGGAATAAAACATGTTTCAAAAATCAAAATAACTTGTCCACTCCCTTGATTGCTTTGTTCCATTCTTCGTTTTCATATCTCGCTCCGGCACTTACCCTAGTTAATTTTGATAGCTGTTGGAGGAAGAACAGTTATTCCTTCTTAATAATGATATAGTCGACCAACCTCTTATCGATGTTCGATGTCTGTTGCAAAATGCAAAGAAAAATCAGGGTCAAAACAAACTCTTAACCGAAGAATCCTAGTACAGTGTTATCTACTAGTAGTACAAATAAATCTAAATTGTTGATTCTTTTTTATTCAACTAGAAAAGTAGCCCGCGTATACGTGGGCACCTTCTTATATAATGTAAATGAAATTTTATTATAAATATTTATGTGTGGGTGGCTTTTTACTAAAATATTTTTATTATATTCTAAACTAAAATTAAATTTATTTTGTGTCCTTTGAACGTTGGTTATTTTCTCATAATTACCATTGCAACATATAAATTCAAAAATAAAATTACTTGAGAACATGCGGTTTTGAATTGATGAGAAAATATTGTGTCGAAACAAAGGAGGTTGTTCCTATAAGAAAATTTAGATATTTTAACTCCACAGTAGGATATTTGAATTTTTCTATTTAGAATAGGTTTTAAATCTAGCAACATTTATTTAATTTTTAATTTATTTCATGTTCATATTTTCTTTTTGAGATTTTCATTCTATGAATCATCCTTGAAATGATTTGATTTTTGCAATTTGGGACGAAAATATAAGTGCATATAACATGGCATGGGGTAAAGGCATGCGTTCTAAAATTCTCTCAAGAAATATTGAAGTAATGGTCATAGTGTATAGTGTGTTTAGCGAATCATCACTAAAGTGGAGTGTCTTATAACAAATACACACATTTCTAGATTGGTGTGCATCAAGATTTTTACAATATACTGTAGCAGAATTTATCATAAAATTTTAAAAAAGGGCATGATCTTTAATTCTTATATGGAATTGACTCGATTTATTGTAAAGGCCACCTCAAGGTTGTTTCACTGTTAAGATTCCTATGTGCACCTCACATGCTTATCGGTATAATGTTCAACCAGCCACGCCTTTATTTTCAACCTATTGTCTATATTGCTAAATGAATATTAGTGACTTCATAGATCATATGTGTAATTGGGATGCTATGATCATCTTTCTTATGAATATTTATTTATCTCCTAAAAAATCATTTTAAAAGTATCAAGGCCAATTTGTATAGGTACATAGCCCTCATATGCATGTTAAGTGAAATTAATTAAGTTGGTAGAAAGTCGTTAGACGCCTAATGGGATATAAGTAATAGATGGAGGTTTATTTGTGTTTTTTTTCATATATATAATTTTCATTTCAGTTGATAAGGAGATAGAAAATAGAGAGAAGAATGACGCACGCTGTACACGGCAAGGAGGAATGGAGGTTTGGGATTTTTTTTCTAAATAATTAATCTAACAAACTAAAATAATGTGTCAGATATTTAAGTCGAAGCTGATGGTCGAATGTTTTGTTTTCTTGTTAGAATTTTTAGGATTTTCTCTTATTTAAGAGAACAACGTAATATCTTAAGAGTATATTTTTTCCGATTTAAGAGTATATTTTTTCCGATTTAAGAGAATGACATAATATTTTAGGAGCTTTTATAAGATGTGTACTTTTTATTGTGTTACAATGTTTGGGGGGGCTGTTTTTTAATATTACTCAAAGATATGTTCATTTTACTTTTATTAGATATAATTTAATTATCACCAAGTTATATACGATGATAAAATATATATCATTATATTTTATATTTTATAATTACTTAAATGGCACACAAAAGTTAGAAAATATAGCCCCAATTAATATGACATATTTCTCTTTGAAGTTGAATTAAAGTGGATATAAGTTTTTAAATGTAAAATATCTAACGATATAAGCAGATCAAATATTAGTATTCTAATTTAGATGTTACATTTGGTTAATTGTTTGACTTAAAATTATGCTTTTCTAAAAGCACGAAAATAGAAGAAAAAATAGATGAAAAGGGAGGTGGGTTTTCTGAGCAGAAGTACGTACGTACTTGCAATTGCCAACAGGCCGAAGTGGGCCTAGGGATAAGGAGATGATTTTTTTCTAATAAATCTAATGGTTATAAATAATTGGTCCACTAAATTTAATAAAAAAAATCAACGGTTAGATGTTGTGTCATTTTAAGAATTTCTCTAATTTATTAGAGTGTCACGTGGTGGCTTATGAGCGTTTATAGGATGCCACGTGGCGGCCTAGTAGCGTTTATAGGAAGTTTAATGATTTTTTATTATATAATAGATAGATTGATTGATAAGACCTATTCGTACTATCACTATATTTAACGTAACGGTAGTAGAAACATGAGATGATAATTTTTAAATTTACACATCAGTTGGAAACCCTCCAAGTTTTGCGCCTCGCAAGGGCGACCATGCGGTGCGGGGTGGCGTCACTACACAGAGCTAGGAGCGGAGGTGGCTGGCATAGTTGCCGCTGCCCGTCGCCGACAGCTGATTAGCGATAGATAGCTTATTTCTTTGGTTGGCCATCTCCAGCCTGCGGAAAGAATCAGGACTAAACATTATAAAGCCGCTCTTGTTTAGATTCAAATTTTTTCTTCAAATTTCTAACTTTTTCATCACATTAAAACTTTTCTACACACATAAACTTCCAACTTTTACATCACATTGTTTCAATTTCAACCAAACTTTTAGTTTTGGTGTGAACTAAACACACCCAAAATTTACCAAGAGATAAAGGTAAAAGTTTGAACTTGACGTGGTAAACTGCAGCGGGTGGAGCTATAGCGAGAAAGAGGGGTTGCCACTTGTTTAATTTACTCTGTTTTATATCAAGTTTAAGCTAATACGGGTGTCTAAATTTATATTGAGAGGGGTGTACATATGGTAAAAATAGGTCAGGTATAGCTATAATTTTTTCTTGACCCGGTTCATGGGAATACTCTAGCTCTGCCCTTTACTGCTACTGCTATATCATAGCGAAGTTTCTACTCTCTTGCTCAACAGCTTCAATTAAATACTCCCACCGTTTCATATTATAAGTCACTTTATTTTTTATTAGTTAAATTTCTTTAGATTTGACCATGTTTATAGAAAAATATAATAAGATTTGCAATAAAAAACAAACATATTTAATGTTAATTAATAAAACTAATTTGGTGTTGTAGATATTGCTAATTTTTTTTATAAGTTTGATCAAACTTAGAGAATTTTGACTAAGAAAAAAGTCAAATAACTTAGGGCATATTTAGTTTGCGAAAAGAATGTTTTTGGGTGTCACATCGGATGTTTGACCGGATGTCGGAAGGGGTTTTTGGACACGAATAAAAAAACTAATTTCATAACTCGTCTGTAAACCGCAAGACGAATCTTTTGAGACTAATTAATCCGTCATTAGCACATGTGGGTTACTGTAGCACTTATGACTAATCATGGACTAATTAGGCTTAAAAGATTCGTCTCGCGATTTCCCCCAATTGTGCAATTAGTTTTTTTATCTATATTTAATGCTCCATGCATATGTCCAAAGATTCGATGTGATGTTTTTAGGGAAAAAAATTGGGAACTAAACCAGGCCTTGTAATATGAAAAAGATGGAGCACAACTCTAAACTACGAGACATCTAATAGAGTCCCCACTGTTATAATTCAAAGCACATGCTTTACGATTAACCAACGACATGGGTTAGCAATCTCGAAATTGTATTTTTGGCGCGGCCCGGGTTGGGGGTGGGGGAACCGAAGTTTCAATTTTTTTTTTTTGAAAATTTGATGATTTTTTAATGAATTTAAATAAACTTTGATCAAATTCTGGAAAATGGAAAAACCCGAAATTTTCGAGTGAGATATGTGCTTGCCGATAAGGGACGAAATTTCCTGCCAACGACTACATGTCTTCTATATTCCCTCCGTTCCAAAAAAAAATAACTTAATGTTTAGATTTGTTGTACTATATTATTATATGTTTGTTTTTTTAGACGGAGGGAGTATTCTCTGTTCGTATCTGAAACCGGGCAACAAATAGAGGCGAAGAAGAGGCGGGAAGAGAACGGCCTTGTGAACGCAGCCACCGGAGCCGTCGGCACCCGACGGGATGAGTTGCCGACCAGCAGCGGAAGGATGCGCCGTCGAGTAGCCAAGCGATATGATCTGAATCGATATAAAAACCTTTTTCCAATGAACAACGGAAAATAACCTAAATACTAACTAACCTTACCTCTAATCAGGTTAGTAAAGCACTAAAATGATCGATTTTATTGATTTTATTGGTAGTCTACAGATGATTACGCTAACTGAAATAGCCAATAGAGCCTGAAAACCAGTAGCTGGCAGTGTTTACGTTATTGGGCTATTACAAGGCCCATCTGTAGCCCACAATTCTTGTCAGAGGCCCATACTGTGATACGATCTGTTACATCCATGAATCGACTAAGGGTGAGTTTGAGGGATAGGTGATTGAGAAGATTGGGAAGATACGTAAAACGAGGTGAGTCATTAGCGCATGATTAATTGAGTATAAACTATTTTAAATTTCAAAAATGGATTAATATAATTTTTTAAAGCAACTTTCCTATATAATTTTTTTTATCAAAAACGTACCGTTTAGTAGTTTGGTAAGCGTGCGCACGGACTTACGATGTGCTTTCTCATCCTAACTCACTAGAAAGAACGCTCCCTAAGCATTCAATCGAGTCGTGATTAGTTGAGTTGCAACTTGCTAGTTCTAATAGCAGCGTTGGCTTTGCTCTTGTATTACTTTGTCGCGTCAGGCAGTGGTGCCAGTTGAGTACTTGATTTCTCACCAACAAGGGCTCGCGAGTATAGAACGGTGCAGTCGCGTGTTTAGGTAAGAGAGTGCGATAGTACGGCGGCGTTTATAAGTCCCCGATTACTAGCAGCCTAATTACCTTCTTTCGGTGGAGAATCAGGAAACGCCGTACACGCTCACCACATGCTGAGAGCCTCGCAGCTACTAGCTGATAGTAAATGCAAGCCGGTGCACCCAAACTCACACCAAACTGAAAGAAGACAATCTCCAACGAGACTGCAAATGAATCTGTATATATATTCGTCTGTTTTTCTTTTTACATCGTGTGACGCTATGATGCCGTGTGCGGTGTGCTACAATGAACTCGATCGACCGATGGATCGATCTCTCACAACCTGACCCATTCCGTGCCGTCGATGAAGGTGAGCGAGATGAAGGGCTTGGCCTCCTCGTCGGTGAGCTCGCGTGACCACGACACCCTGCCGGAGAAGCTCGCGCCGGGGCCCGTGCACTTGTACTGCCCGTAGAACACCGTCCTGCAACAGCAGCAGGAGCAATACAGCAACAACGGTCAGTGGTGCGTACAGCATCAGGAAACTACTGAGTTTTACCGATATATCTGTCAGACTGTCACTGCCTTTTGCCGATCCTGTTTAGTAACAGAGCATCGAATCTCAAAAGCTGTATGATTCAGTTCCAAAGAGATCAAAAGGGGGAGATGCACCCGTGCAACGCCATGCACCGAGAAGGGGAGAGTGCTCTCCCTTTTCCCGTGCACTGGCAAATTATTGATATGGAAGCTATGTCTACGATTCTTCTCTGCGCACACGGCCATGCGCCTAGCTACACCGAGCTTTTGCAAACAGCAACAGACCAACAGTGCAACACCGATGCGGCTTTCGGTTGGCTAGGGAATTAAAGTGACTTTGCTTCTGTACATACAAAACTGTTTCTACAAACTTCACTCTGATCGCACGTAACAGGCTAGCAGCTTCACAGATAAGTTCGGAGAGAGCGATGAGATGTCTTACAGCTCGCGGTTGGGGTCGCCCCAGTTGTACCAGCCACGGGGGATGATGATGTCGTCCATGTAGGTGTAGGCGAAGACGACGCGGGAGAAGGTGCCCCAGGCGCGGCCGAGGTAGAGCGCGCCGGATCCCGTCACCCGGCAGTTGACGAACGAGAACCCCGTGTCCTCCAGCATGCTCTGCCGGTTCTGCGCTGTCAGCGCGCCGTAGTCCCGCGCGATCGCATGCACGTGGCAATCCTGCAGTGCAGGGCATACACATATACCTCCGATCACCACATGCATCGAACCGAAGCCAAAAGGAAAAAAAAAGTGCAAAATAACGGAACTCAAATAACAGCCAAGCCTAGTAGGCATACGACGAGAGGTTGTTCATTAGCGTCCCCCACTCTGCACGCCCGTGGGTGTAGGGCCGGCGGCCAGCCGCGAGGTCGGCGGCAGAAACAGAAGCGGACACCGGCAAAGAGAACGCGGTTAGCTGTCGCGTCAGTTGTGGGGTGTGCTGGGCCGAACACCGAACCAAACCGCTTCGAGGTGCACGTGTTGCTACATTGGCGTTGGTTGAAACCTGACACATGGTCCAGCGTGCACGCCAGGAAAACCGAGGCTAAAAATACGTACTTTGATGTGTTTAAACGGGGATGTACGGGAATTGACACGGTACATCCTAATTTGGTCAGCGCATAATTAACAACGACATGTCAAGTCGTCATGGCGTACGAAAAGAACTCCAGTTAAGCTGGTTCGTACTTCGTGTTGGTAGTATTTAAACGTGCTGGCGTAAATTTTTTTTTTTAGGAAACTGGCGTAAATTTCAGATCACTCCTATAAGGAACACTCCTTTTGGATGCCACTCTGACGTGCTCTGTTTTGGTTGCTCTGTATACTCTATGGCGATAAAAAAAAATTTAACGCCTGGGAACCTTTCCCGAAACATTTGCATATGAATTCCATATTTGCACCTCGGCGCATGCATGACATATGACAGTATGATACAGGATGACATAAAACACAACGTAGTGATTTCGCACAAAATGGAGGGGGGGGGGGGGGGGAGGGTTCACGGGAGAACAGCAGAGGAGACAGTGTTACCTCAAACAGAGAGAGCGCATTGCCAAAGATGAAATCCACGGAGCCTTCGATGTAGCATTCCTTGTAGTAGTGCCGGCCCGAGTGATCGTACAGCGTGTCCTGCGCGCCCAGGAACCTGCACCCCACGAACGCCGCGTTGTCCGCCGACACCCGCAGCGCCACCGCCTGCTTCCCCGACGCCCCCGGCTTCGGCACCGGCGACGTGTTCTGCTCAATATCATGACCGCGAATTGAGGAGAACGAAGCCATACAGCCCCGACAGAATTACGGCGGTGGATTTGTTACCTTGAAAGTGATGTTCCTGGCGAGGAAGTACTGCGCGTTCACGGCGAACGACGCGGAGCTGTATGTGCCGAGCGGCCGTCCCGCCCGGCCGGACGGACTGTCCGCGGTGTCACCCCACTGCACGATCGTCTTGTCGGCGCCGGCGCCCTCGAGGGTGATGAACGCGCGCATCGGCGATATGTTCACCTTCTCCCTGCGAGATCGTCGTTGTGCATGGTCAGTACTCTCTCGTAAGCACCAACAAGATCAGAGTCCCAATGCGCGCGCGTGCACGTACGTGTAGGTGCCGGCGTTGACCTTGATGACGACGCGGACGAGGTTGATGATCGGGAGCGAGTCGACGGCGGCCTGGATGGTGGTGAAGTCGCCGAACGCCGGGTTCTTGTCGACGACGAGCGAGTAGGAGGGGAACGCCCGGGCGAGCGCGTGGTGGACCGTGCTGTGCTCCAGCCCGCCCATGTACCGTACCCACTCCATGAACTGCCGCTCGATCGCCTCCACCCGCGTCGCGTTCTCCGGGAACGACGGCTGCTGCTTCCCCGCCGCCCTCCCTGGCCGCACGCCCCGTGTGTGCCCCGCCACTCCGCCCGGCGCCACGGCGGCCAGGGCGACAATGCACGCCACGAGCCGGACGGGCGCCACGGCCATTACGACGCCACGCGCCTACAGGCTACTCGAACGGGCGCCGGGTAGCTAGAGAGGCGTGTGTGGCGGCCGGGCGGGTTCGGTGATGGAGGCAGGCGAAACGAGAGGGGGAAATTTAAGGAGCTCGCGGCTCTACCGACCGATCGATCACGGTTCACGGGGCAAGGGAGGGACAAGAGGAGAACACCAAGGGATTTGAGAAGCGTGACACAAACAACGTACGCCAGGGCGAGACGAGAGCAAGGCCGCGGGTTCACGAGCTGCGGAAGTGCGGTTGGTGCGCTGGTCGCTGGCGCCGCGTGTTGGCATGGCAGCGCCGCCCAAGCTACGCGAGCCCGTACCCACCACGTACGCGCGCGTGCATGCATGCGTTCGTCACAGCTCTCGTGCTCTTGCTCTTGGCGTCGCGCGACTCGAGCCCGCGCGCATCCCGGCGACTGATGGCGACTTCTGCGCGCTAAATTCGCAGCGTAGCAGAGGATTTTCTTGGGCTCGCGAGTGCGGATACGGTTCGTTTTGGGGGCTTCGGTACGTTGTCCTTGCTTCGTTTTGTGTATTAGAGTGTTATTTTCTCCTTGTGATTGAATGGGTTTATTGTTTTAGTTGGAGGGGTACTCTTGTACCGTCCCCGGTTCGGCCATGACGTTGGGATGAACTACGCCAGCGTGCGTGGGGAAATGAAGTTTGCAAATGGCGTTGGTTCGAAATCTACACGGCAGGGAGGAAAAGAAGTTTAATTTGTTGCAGGATAATGGATATGTATGTTCCTTTTCCATGTCACCATGTGACGAGTGTGATCTTTTCATTCGTAACTGTAATTTGTCACGTAGAGAAGTGTAGTTTGACTTGTCAAACCTTGTTTAGCCAGCATACGAACCGTGGGTGCATGTTGTATACACATGACAAGTTCATAGGCTGATTGATAGTTTGATACTAATGTAAACTACTAAACTGGCATGGTTTGCCATCCATGCTACTTTCAGCTTATGCCCGTGGTCCAATTTTACACTTACTATTCCAACTTGAAATATGAACTGTCCAACATATCTGACAAAATCGCTTCCGTTCTTTTCTAGTAGTAGTTTTTTTGGGACACGTTGAAGACTCTACAACACTAATAGTAAACGGTAGGTGGATCCCCTGATTATTCCTCCATCTATTGTTTCTCCCGCCATCCTGTCCTGGCAAAGCGCTAATGCGTCCGCTGCGCCGTTCTGTTTCTCCCTGTACGTTATTTTGCCGCTTTGCACGCCGCCGGCCCGTGACCGCGACTCCGTGAGCGCCCGCCTTCTCTGTGCTAGTACTAGAACGAAAACGGCGCGGCTCCCGGAGCGGCGGGGCGCTCTGATAACGGCAGCGCTGCGCTGCCGCCGCAGCTGCTCGCGGCTTTTGGCGACACGGCCGCGGTACCAGCCAAACCATCTGGCTTTACACGACGCCGCGGGCCTCGCGGCCGGAACGGCGGCGCGCGTACGGCGGACGCCGTTTCTACGCCCAGATTCCAGTACGCCACGCGCGTGTGTTGTCACACTGCGTAAGATGATCCTTTTTTGTTCCACATGTGAAAAAGGAGGGAATGAAAAAAAAAAGAAAATTGCAAAAACCATCACATAAAGTTACTTAAAATTTGGCATTCCACCTCGTAAGTTATTTTGTTGCAAATGTCCATCCACCTACATATTTTTGTTAAAAAAACCACCCCAATAAATACATGCGTAACCGAATCAATATGTTTTCATAAAGTGTGAACAGTTAATATGGCCTTTACCAAAATTAAATACTTACAGAGTATTCTTGATACTCTTTTGGTGAGATTCCACAAATAAAATTACAGACGAGAGCTTAAACGTTGTCACACTGAGTTTCGCTATATATGAAAAAAAAAGTTCAATCAAATATAGAAAATAAGTCTAATGCAAACACTAGGATAATATTGACTTGACTAATTTAACCTGTGATAACCGTACATCAACAATAAACAAACTGATTTGATTAAGTACATGCGTGTTAGGGTGGTTTTTGCAACAAACCTAAATAGGAGATGGGTATTTGCAACAAAATGACTTATGGGGGTGGAATGTCAAACTTCAAATGATTTATGAGGCGATTTTTGCAATTTTCGCAAAAAAAGTCTATTCTTCGCAAATGCTATAAGAGATATGCATTAATTAAACATATAGGTGAGAGAAAATAGAGAGAGGGTGGTAGAAATCGATATAACCGTATACTGCGCCTGTTTGAAAATATAATACCTTTTCCCCTAAAGTCAACAACTATTTATTTGACTAATCTAAATTTAAAATATATACGTTTGCACACAGTGTCACTAGATTCGTATTTGGAAATATTTTCATACAACATATTAGCTCTAATGGTTTTTTTAGATACTTGTCTTCGAGTTTGCACCTAAAAAACGTACCTAAATGGCTAAACATGTAACTCCAGAAAACGTACCTAACTGTGTGGCTAATTTAATTTGCCCATGATGGTTTGAACGCTTTGTGTTTCCTGTACTTGTTTTCTGCTTCATGGTTTAGGGCCAGAATAGACTGGATCCTTTGTTTGTCTCTTAAGCATGGAGTAGCATTGCTATTTCATTCTATTTTTTATTTTCGCCTGCCAATGAGTACTTGCGTTAACTTAAGAGCGTTAGGACTGTTTCCGGACTTCGTAAGTACCTTCCCAACCACAAGAAAATAAAAGTGCATCAGTTCGTGGTGGCGGTGTGATGCTATTTCACAGGTTGATCAGATCATCAGAATCCACTAGAGCAAAATGATGACAATTAGATGATCATCAGCTTGCACGTAATGAAGCGCGCGCTCTGAATTTGGTGCAACTCTAGAAGTACACAAGTGGATTTGGTGGCTCCAACAAAAACTGATGTTTGCTTTCTGTCATCATTCGAATGGGTCTGGATGATTAGGGTAATCAAAGCCGCCATACACCTCTCCGTCTTGGGTGCTTCTGGTAATGCAGATCCCTCCAGGACTGAAAGTTGCAAGCGATTCAGTGCGACGTCAGTGCTGTTTTTAATTGCACGACTGACAAGAAGAAGCTAGCGTTGAAAGCTTGAAACGGATGGCGGCAACAAATCATAAATGGGCGACGGATGACGTTGCAAATCTTTCTCCTTTCGCCTTCCTTTATGTCTCACCGGCCATAGTGATCGGTTTCATGAATGGAGTGCATGAGCATGACCCATGCAGCTTTTATGTGCGCCATGGCGACCCTGGCCATGCAATTTCCGTTGCAGTAGAAAATTTTCACAGCCTTTCTATCTTCAAGCTCTCGGCAACCGTAATAGCTGTATACATGGTTAATGATCGGCAAAACCGATCTGATTATTTACGGACGAATGATCAACCATATCAGTTGCGTATAGGGATTAGTGTGTGGCCTGCAGAAGCGAGTATCGGACACGCTTGTTAGCAACCTTAGCAACCAGGCCGTGCAGGCCAACTAACGTAATAAAGCCCAAATAAGGCCCGTATCAACCTACTGCCAGATTCGAACGGGAATAAGTTCATTCTAGGTCCCTCAATTTGTCGCCGAGTTTGAAATTCATTCCTTAAGTGCAAAACCAGGTACAACACATCCTTTTAACTTATAAAACCGTGCAAAAGAGGTCCCTCGGCAATATTATGCCCGGTTTTGGCTGACGTGGCGCTTGCGTGGCTCTTTTGACTAGATCTTCGTCCTACGTGGCATTGACGTGGTGTTTATGTGGCAATTTAATTTAGAAAAATAAAAAACATGGGACCCACATATCAGCTACATACAAAATAAGAGTTTTGCTACGGTCCAACAAGTGGTACCTCAAGGTCCTGGTACCACCAGGTATCAAACGAAATCCAACCGTTGAATAAGCAAGGGCACGATAGGAAAAAAAAAGGAATCAAGTGACTCGCGACCTCCTACTATCCTCGCGCGACGGCGGCGGCACCGCCAGGACCCGACTGTGGCTGCAGTCCTGCAGAGGAGCAGAAGCCCTCGATTTCGATTTCGTCCAGCCCCTGATCATGGTCTCCACGATTGGCTTCTTATGATTTTGGATGAGAGGAAGATCCAAGTCAGGAATCACATCGATCACCAAGTCAGGAATCACATCGTAATAAGAGGCTTATAACTTAGCTGTTGCTGATCTCGGCTTTGTTGCTGATGGATTGAGATGAAGCTGGATTTGCATCTATTGCTGACCTCGGTTTTGTTCCTAATGGGTTGAGATTGGATCGGGAGAAGGGAGAAGGGAGGAGGGAGGAAGCAGGAACGGCGCCGTTGGGAGGGTATGGGGAGGGCAGTCAGGAGGTTCCCCTGAAGTCGCCGCCGTCGCCCAACAGCCGCCTCAGCTGTACTAGCGCCGGGGAGAAGGCTGCACCGCTGCGTCTGTGGCGCTGAGCACATCACTGTGGCCGTCTTTTCGTTGTCGTATTGAGGTCGTCGTCGTGGCCGCAGGTTGCAGCGAGGGTGGCGGAGGTGTCCCGATAGCTTAGATTTGGCCACGAGTTTAGCCGCGCCGCCGCCATGGAGGAAGGATGCAGAGGAGGCGCCTCGAGGGTGGCAGCTTGCTGGCGATTGGGAGGAGCGTGCGGTGCGGAATCAGCGAACGAACTATGCGAAATCCCAGTTTTACCCTTCCACTTGTTCGACGAAGGGGAGGTACCATCGAGGGAATTATTGTGCCTAGCAGTACCAAGGACTGATAGCCGTTGGATCTACCTCAATGGATGGCTGTGATTGTAGGTACCTAGAGGTACCAAAAGTCCTGATGGACTGTAAAAAAACTCACAAAATAATAATAAATGGTGGGACCTATTTGGCCCCACATGTCATCCCTCTCCTCTCCATCCTCTCTCTCTCTCACCTGGGCGGAGCAGGTCTGAGCGGAGTGGCCGGCCGGCAGAGCTAAGCGGCGGCGGCTGGAGCAAGCCGGCACAAGCGACGGGAAAGGGCGGCGGCACTGCGGCGCCGAAAGGTGGTGGGCGCAGCAGAGGGGCGGCGGGCAGAGAGGGGGCGAGTGGCAGGCGAGCTCTTGGAGATGGCAACGGGATGAGGCTAAAAGGACGCCACCGTCGTCGTCGGTGTCCTCAAACCAGTATGGCTTGTCCACACCCTTGAGGAGGGGGAAACCGTTGAACAGCGCCGGGATTGCGTCAATGGTGGTGTAGATATGGGTATTGGCCGTGTCTTTGGGTGCTTCTCCTCGCGCCACGGCACCGCCTCACGGCCGTCGCCATTGTCGTCGTCGTCTCAATCCCCACCACCGTCGATGAAGAGGTGGGGGACGATGTTAGCTAAACTCCAGCAACTGCAGTGAAACCTGCAACACACACACGCTTGGACGCGAGAAGAACAAACCAATTGGGAAAGTCTTTTTGGCGCTGCATATTACTTGCTTGTGACATTTTCTGTTTCTTTCCCTTTTATCCATACGCGATTACAGAACGTGGGCACGATGACCCAACTTACGTGGACACGATCCTTTCTCAGCGGATGCCATCCCAAATGCTAGGATCATGGCCACGCGGCGTCTTCGACGCCTAGGCCGAGCTCCGCCGAGTCGCCGACGCTGATCTGGGGAGCGAGGCTGCCGTGTCCTCCCTTTGGATCCACGGCGACGAGAGGAGAGGGGAAAAGGGAGAAGGAGGTGCCGTCGTTTGTGGGCTGGCCGCCGGTTGCTCGACGTCGTCCGCGGCGCCAGCGTCGTTGTCGTCGTCCTCCACCGCCTTGCCTCTCGCCTGTGCCGCGGCCTCCGCTTGCTGGAGCTGCGCGTGGAGCACCGCCGCGGTGGAGAGGGCGAGGAGCTTGCTCGTTCTAGCCGCTCCCTTCTCTCCTGTATCTCGTCGACCACCGCGCGTCACTCCCTCCTCTCCCACCGGTGCCGCGCCGCTGCCAACTCTTCCGTCTCCCACCGGCGCCGCGCGTCGCTCCCTCCTCACCCGTCGGCCGCCGCGCGCCGCCCCTCCTCACTCACGCCTGGAGAGAGGACAAAGGAGAGGGGAGAGAGATGAAGGGGAGTCGGGGAGAGAGAGGAGGAAGAAGAGGAGGGGCGAGGATGACATGTGGGTCCCGTGTGGGCCCCCACCATTTTTTATTAATTTGCGTGTGAAACTGACATGTGGGTCTCATGAGTTTTATTATTTTTTCTAGATCGAATTGCCACGTAAGCGCCACGTCAGATGAAGACCGAGTCAAATTAGCCACGTAGGCGCCACGTCAGCCAAAACCACCCTTAAACCCGTCGAGGGACTTAATTTACACCGGTTTTGATAGTCGAGGGAGGGACGAAAATCGAATTCGTTGACAAGTTAAGGGACCTCAGACGAACTTATTCCATTCAAACGAGACATTGAAAGCCCAATAGTTTTAGAAATAAGTCTATTTTACCTCTTTTAATTCTTGCTCCTGATTGAATCGCATCCCTCGACCACAATTTCGGTATTGCCGATTGGGAGATGAGATTCAATAAAGAGCAAGAGTTAAGGGATGTAAATATACTTATCTATAGTTTTATCCAAGATGCTTTGCACACGTCACATGAAACCCACTCCCACAAAGAAAACGTAAAAAATAGCCCAACTCGAATCAATCCACGTCTCCACCGTTCATCTAGGCCCACGCCGTCGGAAAAGGCGAAGGATAAAGCATCCACCCTGGTAGTGGTAGGCCCCACACCGTCAGCGGCACACGCGCTCAGCTCCTCCCAGCGGCCGGCCTCACGGCTCACCTGACCTGTCACCTGAATCACCTCGGCTCACTCTGCTCGGCGTCTCCATCCACCCTGGTGGTAGTCAAGCACTCAAGCTAGTGTAACGGCGAGTCTACCGCCGCGTTGCCCGACGCGGCCATGCCGCCGCCGCCCGAAGACGACGGGTCCTCCTCCGCGCGGACGCCGCTCATACCCCCCACACCTCCTCCTCCCGGCCGAGCGGTGGCGCGGCTCCACCCTCTCCCGCTCCTCGTTGCGGCGGCCTTCGCCGCATCGTACCACCTCCTCGTCGCGCCCGCGCCGTCGTACTACCGCTCGCTCTTCCTCTCCCTCGGATCCAACGACACCGCGGCAGCCCACCTCCACGCGCTCACCCTCCGCCCCCACCTCGCGGGCACCGAGGCCAACGCCCGCGCCGCCGAGCACGTCGTCTCCGCGCTCTCCTCCCTCTCCTTCCCCACCCGCGTCGTGCCCTACTCCGTCCTCCTCGCCTACCCGGTCCACCGCTCCCTCTCCCTCTCGGCGCCAGGCCACGCCACCACCCCCTTTGCGCTGGTGCAGGACACATACCCCGGTGATCCCTATGCCGCGGTCTCCGCGGAGGCCGTCCCCACCTTCCTCGCCTACGCCGCGTCCGGCTCGGTCGCCGCCGAGGCCGTCTACGCTAACTACGGCCGCCCGGAGGATTTCGCCTACCTCGCCGCCCGCGGCGTAGACGTCACCGGGAAGGTCGTCCTCGCGCGCTACGGCAAGGTGTACCGCGGCGACATCGTGATAAACGCCCGGAAAGCTGGCGCGGCGGCGGCGGTCATATACACCGATGCCAAGGACTACGCGGCGGGGGAGGCCTTCCCGGATGGTCCATGGATGCCGCCCACCGGTGTGCAGGTCGGGAGCACGTTCAAGGGGGTGGGGGATCCCACGACGCCGATGTGGGCGTCGTCCGAAGGGTGCGAGCGCGTGAGCATCCCGGAGGCGATGGCCACCGACGACATGCCGGGGATACCGGCGCTGCCTGTGTCGGGAAGAGATGGGGAGGCTATACTACAGCTTATCGGCGGTGATGTCGCGCCCAAGGATTGGCAAGGCGGAGATGGCTCGCCGGTTTACCGGCTCGGGCCCGGGCCGGCGGTGCTCAATCTCACCTACATTGTAAGTTGCTGTCGATGAATTGGACTGTAAAGGTGAGATGCTTTATAATCCTTTTATGGCTCGAGGTAGTGATGATATTTGGGTGGCACTGTTTGCAGGGGAACGAGACAATGGCTACTATTCAGAATGTCATCTCAGTGATCGAAGGGAAAGAAGAACCTGAACGGTAAACTTTATGCTCTAATACTGTACTGCCCATATTTTCTGTCCGGAGAGTTCAATATCCCCAACTCGGCCACTGTTCAGTGTTCGCCTTGAAGAGTGTAAAGTTCATGCCCTACTCATTTAATAAAGCGGAACCATAGAAACTGAAAGAGAACTGTTTTACATTTCGTTGTTGATCACCATTCTGAATTTTCATCAAAAAATCAACATTTATTTCCTACTTCTTCCTATTCTTCTTCTTCTTATTATTATTTTTCTTCCTCTTCTTTTTTTCTTCTTCTGTTTCCTTTTTCCTTCTTCTGTTTCCTTTCATTGTCTTCCGTTGTTTTTCCACTCTAATGTACTCTTGCTGTAACACCTTGACTACCATTAATAAAATGGTTACAAGGTAGAGCCTCTCTACCTTCTTCAGTCCAAAAAAAAAAATCACCATTCTGAATAAGTGCCTAGTAGTGATGAATTTATGAGTCAATAAGAAAACAATGCAGTAAAATAATTATGAAACTCACGCAGCTATATAATCCTTGGTAATCATCGTGATGCATGGACTTTTGGGGCAGTTGATCCGAACAGTGGAACAGCAGCCTTGCTTGAGGTATGCAATATCTGGTTACCCTATTGACACTTTTTATTTCATTGAACTTATGATCTGTGGCTATTTAGTTAGCTCAAAGGTTCTCTGAGCTACAAAAGAAGGGTTGGAGGCCTCGACGGACCATCATCTTGTGTAACTGGGATGCCGAAGAGTATGGACTGGTACCTCTCTCTCTCTCTGTGACTATTATCAGAAGTAATTCACATGTCAATCTATATTCTTATTTCTTTTGTTTGAAAATGAAGGTTGGATCCACTGAATGGGTTGAAGAGAACAGGGCTATGCTAACTTCAAGAACTGTTGCTTACCTGAATGTTGATTCTGCAGTGTATGGTGCAGGGTTTTATGCATCAGCTACTCCTCAACTTGATGAGTTGCTTAAGGAGGCGAGTAAACAGGTATTCCAGTTTTAGATGAATTTCCTTTAGTCAATAACAGAATGTTGCATGACAAAAAGTTACAAGTGATCTTTGCTGCAATTTTTTTTGGTTACTGATACAGATATCTAATTTATTTTTTCTGTTGGTATGAATATCAATCAACTATAGTTTTATTGTTAGTTTGACTTTTTTCGCTATCAACTATATCGGTTCTCTAAATATGCTACGTCTCGTATCTTACTTGGGAAGGTTCAAAATCCAGATAATGAGACACAAAGTCTGTATGACTTATGGATGGCTTCTGATAGTTCTTCCATGGTAAGCATTTCAAGTTCAGCTAGAGCAATTGTTGTTACACATGCTCGCGTAAAGAGTAGATGCATGTATAGCCTATACTAGTCTCTATCCCTCTTAACCATATGCTGATGATACACATGCAGATTAAGATTGGAAGAATAGGAGGTGGAGGATCAGATTATTCTGCCTTTGTTCAACACATTGGTATCCCTTCAATTGACATTTCTATGGGATCAGGTTTATCCTATGTTTCTTAATCAACTACACTATTCATTCCTTTCAAGATTGAGTGTTTTTAGGCAAATTGAGAATATTTATTAGATGCAGTGGTGGAGCCAGGGCCCGGCCAGCATGGGCAGGTGCCCGGGCTCCTAGACCTGCAGCAGCGTATTACTCCATGGCATTCAGCATATTGCTCGTTAATTACACAGCTAATTACCTTGCTTCGTTCAATCTAATGGAGCCCAACACGCATGATCAACCAGCGCAAAGCAAGGTTTTATATGCCAAATCTACTTGTGTTTGTGATTAATGGTCAAGGTTTTATGTGCATGCTTCACCCGCTGTTAGGTTTGCCTAGGCTCAAGAAAATTTTTAGATCCGTTACTGATTAGATGAATCAAACAAGTGTGCTGCTTGTTTGCAGAATATGCGGTCTACCATAGCTTGTATGATGACTTTGTGTGGATGGAGAAGTTCGGAGATCCCTTGTTCCGCAGGCACGTCGCAGGTACCCCTGTATGGCTATATCTTACTTTATGTATATTTGTCATGGCAGCTGTGTCTGTTCTTGGGGGAAGCATGATGGCATGACATTTTCATGTACATGTTTTTTCAACTTTGTATGAAGAAACATGAATATTGAAACATTCTCTGCTTTGCTGGGAATTGAACCTCATAGTTTTCTATGCAATTATATTCATATCTTACCTTTTTGGCCAAACTATATGTAGAACTTGGATATAGTACGGATGTATTGTTGTAGTGCACATGTACTGAGAACTTGCAATGTTCCACTGCATTTATATAATTGCCTAATAAATTAAGTATGCAAGTAACTTTTGGTATAAAAATTTATGTGTGCTCCATCATTTATACTTTTGCTTGAGTTGATGAACTGAAAACGATCATGTTAATGTATCTCCATTTGCCAAAATTTCGAGTCAACGTTCTCTCTCTCTGCAGCGGCAAGCATGTGGGGGCTTGTCGCCCTGAGGCTTTCCGATGAGGAGATCCTACCCTTCAACTACAGCACTTATGCTGTAGAGCTTGAGGTAACTTATCGTTCTGTTCTCAAACAAATTTAATGATTTTCTTTTTCAAAACCATGCAACTTCTATGCATTATGAGAAGTCCAAATCTAGTGTCATAATGGTTGCTCTCAATTCGCAGAAGGGTGCAATCGATATAAATAAGAGATTGCTGGGAGTGCCTGTCAGCTCATCTCCCCTGCAAAAGTCAATCGCCGAGTTCAAAAGGGCAGCTCTACAAATGGATTCTGAAATGAAGGTGTCTTTTCTTATGTTTGTTGCATGCTGTTGCCTGATCCATAGTTTCAACTTTAAGCTCTCCGCTCAAAAGGAAAAAACTTTAAGCTTCCTGTTTCCCTTTCCTATTAGGCCTTACAGACAAGGAAAGTTTGGAACCCCTGGAGAAACAATCCCCTGAAGGTCAGAGATCTCAATGAGCGGTTGATGATGACGGAGCGAGCATTCACCGATCGAGAAGGACTATCTGGGAGGCCATGGTACAAACACCTGGTAAGTTTTTTGTGCCAATATTGTTGGTTGATGAACTGCTGTAGTTTTTTCCTTTTCTTTATTTTTTTTTAAAAAACTGCTGAGTGCTTTACTTATGGGGAACAAAACAACGCAGATTTATGCACCATCACTGCATGATGATTACGGAGCGCAGGTGTATCCAGGTGTTGATGATGCCATTCAGATGGCAGAGAGGACGAATACGTCCGAATCCTGGCGATCTGTGCAGCATGAGATTTACAGGATTGCTAGGGTCATCAACCAGGCCTCGCTAGTCCTAAGTGGAGGGTTAACATAAACAACTGTTGGGGAAGCGGTGGAAATGGAACTATGCTTTCTACTCGGGGGACTGGTAATCGTTGACTGCGATAAATGAAATGTTCATGTCACTTATTTGGAACAAAAAAAAGGAAGAAAAATAGAGGAATTTGTGGGTTTTAAATCCAAAGAGCGAAGGGTGAAGAGCAAAGCTTTGGAAAGTAAACTGTATCAAAATAGGACTCGAGGGAATAAAGGGTACATGTACCTTTGATAGCTACAGAGTGGAAAGTAAACTGTATCAAATAGGAACAGTAAACAAAGATAAAACAAAATTTCGACATTTTAGTTTGTGTTATGTGCTTTCACCTTTTGTTAGCTACACTTCAATGGGTGCAAAATGTCAAAACAGTCCACGTAAACATGTTACTTTTTACGTCCAAATACCATTCAGTCATGGAGCCAACATTGAACTCAAAACTTCAAAGAAATCAGTGTCATTAAGATGAGAAATTTAATGGACCATACAGGTTTTTGTAGAGCCAGAAACAAAGAGGCTACTACGTAACATCAAGCAAAACGATTGATATTCCTATAAAATTTGGAGAATGGAGCTCTTGTAAATCTAGTAAGGCCAATATGTGCATAAAAACAATCTTAAGGCCAATGGTAAGGGGAACAAAGTAACACAGACCGAACAAAACTTTTTGACCTCGTAAAAAATCTTTGAAATGTTCCGGATGGTTGAAGCGCATGCTATCTGCGCAAGAAACCCATGGCTTGGTATACGTTGTTGAGGGTGATGTCTGCTATCTCAGCAGCTTTTCCTGATCCTTCTAAGAGAACACCATCCAAATAACCAGGATCAGACATTATCTCCTCGTAGCGGACCTAGACGGGTGAAAAGAGGGAGATGTAGAAACGAAATTGATTACTCGACCCAGAAAAAAATGATTAGCAGACCACGGTATCAAGTACAATAATTATGGTAAGCAATGAGCTGTGCTATCAGAACGTTTCCTGGGATTGGAATACCTGGATAGGTTGCAGATGATCAATCAATGCATCTGTAAGAGTTGTTTTGAACGACCCCCAGTTCATATTTTCGCATTCTCTGATAACTTCCTGTCAAAATAAAATTATTGAAACGATCAACTTCTTGGATAGTGAACTAGGAAAATTATCTTGTCATCGTCAACAAGAAAACATGACGCTGGACTGGACACGAAAGAAACCATCATGTGCAGGTGACCCTGCTTCACGCTCTGGTTGGTTAGGTTTGCAAAGCATGCATGTAAAGATTGGCCACCTCTTTAGTTTTCCCTGTAATAATCTGGTAGATCGAGAGAAGATTGTTGCATTCAGGCCTCTCTGGGTTGTCAAATTCCAAGCTGAAAGGTACAAGGTCAAATGAATGAGTTTCTTATGTACCAAAGGCTACATATGTGTGTGAGAGCGTGTGAGAGGTCACAGACTACAGACCCTGGGAACGAGTCAGTTTTGCAGCGCTTAATCTTATTCATGATAACCTGCAAAACACAGACAACTGTCAGGATAAATCCAGATGCAGAACAAACAACATAAGCATGGTCCCTGGTAGATGGAAACATGACCTACCTAGTATCTAGGCCCAGATTTTTATTTTTGTGTAAAATTTCATCTTACAAGCGAATGGGTGCATCCAATCAGAGTTCACAAATGTGGGAAACGATTTTTCAATCACAAGGCTAGACCAGGCTCAGGTAAAAGACTTTTGCCGAGGAAAAAAAAATCTTTGGGATTTCTGATAGACTGTTACAACTAAATGGGTGCATTCAGTCAGAGTTCATAACTGGTGGGAAGTTGGTTCACAAATACAAGAGGCCTTCTAACGGGCTCAGGTTAAAGATCTGAAGTCTGTGCTGTCTTAGAGAAAGTGCGATGCCAAGAACCTAGGAAAAGAAATTTACATCATCTTCTAATAGACTGGTCTGTATTACTTCATGTTTGTTGGCAACTTATCCCACAAAAATGCACCTTCTACCATGTGCTAGCGTAATAAAATTTGATATTAGTTATGCACTATATTTACGAAACACATCAGGGAATTCAATTCTTGGTGCCCTTACATCTTTTGGATCAAGAAGGTTAATACGAGACTGATCTGAAGGAGCAGACTTCGACATCTAACATGAATAAACAGAACAAAGGTCAGTATGGCAGAGATATACAGCACACTGAGCAGAAAGTATAAAATATAGATGCCTGGAATCAGCTCTGCAAGTTATTGTTTATATGTTAATGAATGAGCATCAATACTAGTGGTGTAATGACACTTCAATAAGTAATTTAATAACAAAAAAGTCCTAGTAGTTTCATTTTTTGTGATCAGGATTAAAATGATAATGAGTATGGCTAACTACCTTGGAGAGACCGTCGGTTAAGGACATAACACGAGCCCCTGCTGGAGGTATAAGGGCTTCAGGAACCTAATAAACAAAAAGAAAGTATAATAAGCAAAACAAAGTTCAGTTCTGACTTCCGAGGGTATAAAATGGATGCTGAACCATATATAAATAATATGGCACACACCTTAAATAGTGAACCACCTCTCCTGCAAGAACAAATACAAAAAAGAATCGTTACAATAGATTATTTACACAAAAAAGTGGAATAAAATAATATAATTTTCTCACCCTCCCATTTTCTTCCATTTCCTTCCACCGTATAGATTATTTACACGCTCAGCGATTTCGCGAGTTAATTCCAAATGTTGTGTCTGATCTTCACCAACAGGCACCAGATCGGACTGCAATCATTAGCTATTATTGGCATCATAGAAAGGAGAGAAACAGAACCATAACAAAGTTGAATTGTTAAACTACATCTATTAATATTAGCTTCTACACATCACTGAGAATACAACCCAGAAAAATAATAGCCACGAGTAATATTTACCTGGTACAGGAGAATGTCAGAAGCCATTAAAACAGGATAAGTCAAAAGTGCCACTCCAACATTTTCATCACCCTATAAATAAGAAAAAAATAAACCCAACAAAATAAAAATTTGCCAAAATAGGACGGATTAAACAGTACAACACCATGATATAAGGAGTTGAGGGTTTTGCACGCAGAAAAAAGAAACTGCACCACATGATTCCTAATATTGTGGAATAAATGCTCCAGTAAAATGGCAATGCCAGAGGTTCAAACTTTTAGAAGCACTACACATCACATTCAGGAATGACAGAGGTGGTCTACTAGTAATTTAGAAATCAGGGGAGATGCATGAATATCATTTGGTGTCAGTCAGGTAAGCAATCTTTTTTTTTTTAACTGAATCAGGTAAGCAATCTTGAGGACCAAACATTGTTCAGAACATAGGAAAGCCAACTGATAGATAAGTGATGTTACACCCAAGCAAAGAATCTAATGTTAGAATGGTATTTATCTGTGCCTATGATCTATTAATAAGAGTTAATGCGTCCAGTGTGAAAGTTACAAACTAGAACTATGGACGATCTTCACATGACTACTGCCTCAAAAATGCTGTTACGCTAATCATATGGTAGTGGTGTACAAGTAGAAGGCATACACTAAAAGATATTTTTATGTAATGCTTTCCCTTCCTCTGGTTTGATAGGGTATTAAAATTAAGTAGGGAACACACCATGTGAATATTACTGGTGCAGAACAGTTTTTTAACTACATGATATCATATCTGTTGAGCAGGCAGTGTTATGGAATCATCAAATATTCAATCTCGGAAATGTTGAAAACATGTGCTCTTGTGAATTGAGCTGTTGCATTTTCTAGACCCTTATGTAATATGAAAAGGAATTCAGCTCAAACAAAAGATGATGGTGAAGCTGTCATACAGCGAATGACGCACCGCCTTGCGTGACTTCTCTTTGAATTGGATCATTCTGTTGAGCCAACCAATAGGAGTAGAAGAACTCAGAAGCCACATCAACTCAACATGAGCACGGACATGAGACTGTACAAATATAGAAGCCTGTAAAGACACAAAACAACATAAAACATTCAGCTCCACAAGGGCACCTGCAACAAACATCATCATATAATGTAAATATGTGAAGCAGACCTTTGAACTGTCAATGCCACAAGCCAGATATATTGCAGCAGTGCTTCTTGTTGCTTTTGACAACTGTGGTGCTTCATATGGTAACGTAATCTGCAGACATTTTAAACAACGTGATAAGCTTACAAAGGACCACAAAATGAATCGTAAAGACAAAAAAAAAATTGCAATATGAACTACAAACAAATCAGACATGAGCATGAACCACTTGCTTGATCCTGCAAGGTAACTCGGCAATTTGGATATACATCATGAACACTTTGGTTACCATAAATAACATTGGTGAAAGATGGACACCACATATTACACAAATATGTAGCAGCTTGTGTTAAAGGAAAATGAAACATACTAATTTGACCAAGGAAAAGATAAAAGTACAAAATAAGTGACACCTTGTACAAACAATATAAATATTATTTTTTTGGTAGGATGCCAAGAGGTCAGATAGAACTTACCGCATGCAAGTCCACAATGAAAAATAATGTCTCGTATAGATCCTGCAAGGAATTTCTATGCATAAGATGTCAAGTATCACAGATAAAGTGTGTATTATCAGTCAATAAGTTAGCTTAGCTCTCAAATGCATCTCAATTAGATGAACAATGTCAGAATTTGAGGTTGCCTTGTTACTGAGCTACAGATTGATTATTTATCACTAGCTTCATGGTTTCTGAAAAATTTTCTTTTGAGATTATTACCATCAAAATTAAAGAATAATAAGATGCAGTTCTCAAACCACTACCTGAAGTGAAACCCAATTCTTAATAGCACCAAGATAATTTCCAAGGTGTACCAATCCTGTTGGCTGTACACCAGAAACTACTCTTTTCCTGCAGTCAGTAGAGATAAATATAGATGTTCAAATTAGTGAAACGCGTATAAATATTTTAATCAGGACTAGGCCAGAACTTTGTTATCTGAAAAAAAAAAGAAGAAGAAAATCACAACTACGACTAGTAGACCCGTGGGAATAGATGCTACTATGGAACTTGGGCAAAGAAACTGCATTCTTTCTCATGAAACCTTATAATACATAAAAACAATTGCTTTGGAAGCACACTGCAAACGGATGACTATAATAATAACTATAAAATAAGAGTAATAAATTTGATCCAAATACAATTAAACAGCCAACATGAAAAAAGATGCATCATGAAAAAAATGCAATGTAATCAAAAGTTCTTGATTACCTTATGCATTATATGTTCATACTTGCTAAAAATATTCCCTATGAGAAACATATCCAAAATAGCTATTTTTGCTATTCTGGCTTCACACTAGCCATCAATAATATTTTCATGACTTTGAGCAGTGCAAACAAGTGTATATATAAGATCATGAAGAAACTAATTAATTTGACAGTGTAAACTAACTTAGGATCAAGATATTCATCGGACTGAAAAAATGTCATTGTTTCTTGATACTACATGAAATGAACACTGAATTTGTATATGAGGCACCAATTGTGGAAGTTGTAAATACAAAAACAATCAGTCAACTGAGTACACCTTCATTTTGTGCACACCAAGAGAAGCGAGCTGTGATGGCATGCTCTCTTCCTTGGTGCGCAAAAAATAAGTTCACTTTAGCCTGTTGGATACTAGGATATGTACAATTTTTCTGTGGAATTTATCATCGAGTCATTTCAAGCACGAAAAAAATTAAGTGACGGTTAATTTAACAACTAGTGTCTAGTAGAGAAAAATAAATGAATTCAGATCAAATGGTATGGGTAGCTTGCTTCATCCAACACCAGTTAAGTATTCTAACAAACAAGTATATACACTAAGAGCAGCAAGTGAACTGCAGGCTTCAACAGCAATTCAATTCCTGCATTGCCATTCTTAGCCCCTCCCAACACCTCAGTAATTCTGTACTCACTCATTACAACACCCTACAGGCGCATTACATCACAAGCTGGTCCTACCACAGTCAAGCTACAAGCCTTACAGAATTTCATCCGTGACTTCTCACGCATACTAGCCTTGAACCAGAGCAAACGCTTACTTATACATCATAGGCTACGCCATCGCATAACAACAAAATACCACAGAAACCTGCCGCAATCCTCTTCCTACCAGACGCATTACGCCGAACACTAGGCGGCCAGGGGCTTACTTCCTAGCCGGAGGAGCAGGCGCCTCGTCGCCGGAGGCAGTCGCTTCAGCCACGCTGCAGTTGAGTCGGAGAGTGCGGAGGCGGGACGGGAGCGCTCCTCCTCGCCCACCACCCCTCGACCTGCGAAGCCAAACAACAGGGAGGAAAGTTAGGGACTCGGAAGCAAAGCAGAAGCAGCCGCTAGGTCTCGGAGCACGGCGGAGCGCGCGGCGTACGCGAGGAGCGGCGGCGGGCGGTGGAGGATGTGGGAGAGGAGCGTGCGGCTCATGGCGTCCCCCACCCCGGCCGGCGTCGCACCGCCGCACGCGTCGGATTTGGCTGCGCGTCTTTGGGTGGGAGGGGGAAGTGGAGGACGAAGGAGACGACGAGCCGCGAGCCGAACTGAGGTTGGTCGGGTTTTGAGGCCGGAGATCGCTCGGGCCGGCTCGGTGGAGGAAAAAAGGCCCACGATTTTGCCAATCCAGCCACAGGTGCGGCCCGGACTGGCCGGCCCGGCCCCGTGTAACTCTCCAGAAACCGGCCTAACCGCGGGGGTTACGTGGCGCCACCTCTCCTGCGACGTGTCCCCGGACAAGCGGGCGGCGGCGTCATCGTGGCCTCGGCGCCCGCCGCGCGGCGCGCGGGCGCGCTCCTATGTACGCTGCTGGCACGGGGCTCCTCCAGGCCTCCAGCTACTACGCGTCGTGGCTTCTCGCGCTGCATTCCGAGAGACGACGAAGCGGTGGTGGTGGTGGCGGCGGCGCTGCAGGCAAGGCGCGAGGACGGTGAGCGGCATGGCGGGGCGAGGAGAGGGGAACGGCGCTGCGACGATGGCGGGGGTGGCCACCGGTGGCGTGGAGGACGCCTACGGCGAGGACCGCGCCACCGAGGACCAGCCCATCACGCCGTGGGCCGTCTGCGTCGCCAGGTATGCATGGCTTGTGCCTTGTGATCTTCTGTTCTTGCGTCGGGACAAAATGGTTTTACATGTGTGCATGCGCCATTTGAAGAAGCTTTGCCAACGTATCAGACTTTCAGTACTGAACTAATGATTATTGATTAAGTGATTAGTGATTTCACTAGTACTAGTAGCTTTGAGCTTATCTGGGCTCAATTTGAGATTTTCCTATCACACGATCTCGCATAGTCATTTCAACATATTCCTAGTTACTTCATGAATTCGTTTGAACTATGAGCAATCAACCACTAACCAGACCATGATAAGCCCAGTCCAGCTCTAAACTAAGAAAGTAAACGACCAGTCTACACATATGTGATCTGGTGTTAATTTTGTGATTGCTACTTGGTTTTTTAGCGGTCACTCTCTGCTGAGGGATCCACGGCACAACAAGGGGCTATCATTCACGGAGAAAGAGCGAGACGCCCACTACCTGCGGGGTTTGCTGCCTCCAGTCGTGCTCTCCCAAGAACTTCAGGTTTGCTCCCTTCCACTTCCCCAGCGCTCGATTCATCTGATAACATTGTCGGTAGACGTTTCTCACTGAAGCGTGCATCACCTGCAGGAGAAGAGGCTTCTGCAAAATGTGCGGCAGTTTCAGGTTCCTCTGCAACGTTACATGGCTCTGATGGACCTTCAGGTGTGCTCTGGCTTCATCTTGTTTAGAGAAAGCGTCAGAAGGGTAGAAGAAAACTAGATATCGGTTGCAGTTTACTAGGCACGGATGTCATGTTGTTCCGGTGGACGGTTGGTTTGCAGGAGAGGAATGAGAGGCTTTTCTACAAGCTCCTGATCGACAACGTTGAGGAATTGCTCCCCGTTGTGTACACGCCGACGGTGGGCGAGGCTTGCCAGAAGTACGGGTCAATCTTTAGACGACCACAGGGTCTGTACATCAGTCTTAAAGAGAAGTATGTTTCTTCCATCATTTGTATCTGTTGCTCATTTCTGTTGGTAGTTTGCCCCTTCACCTTATGTTAATTTTTACTTATTTTGAACAAACTGATGGCAGAAGTTTGAGGTGTAAATCATCTTCAATTTTCTAAAATGAGGTGCTTTTGTACCAGGGGGAGAATATTGGAGTTACTGAGGAACTGGCCAGAGAAGAGCATTCAGGTTATTGTTGTTACTGATGGTGAGCGCATTTTAGGTCTCGGGGATCTTGGTTGCCAGGTCAGTAAATTAGTCCTGACATTTGTGCTTTGATAAGGATCCTTCATGCATTTGGATTGTTTAAAGTGCTATTACTTTGCTGCTTAACATGACTTTTTTTTCCATGTTCGTTGAAAATTGCAACATATATAGGGTATGGGAATCCCTGTGGGAAAGCTTGCACTATACACAGCCCTTGGAGGTGTCCGGCCTTCTGCTGTAAGTTATTTTCATTTCAATTGTTTTCTTCAGCAATGAGCAGAATAGCAGATTGATGTAGCATTTTCCCACCATTTTGCATTCCAGTGCTTACCTATCACCATTGATGTGGGAACAAACAATGAGGATTTACTGAAGGACGAGTTCTACATTGGATTAAGACAAAAACGAGCCACTGGCCAGGTTTCATGCTTATTTCTTGGATATGCTCATTCAGTTTTCATGAATGATATGTAACAATATGGTTGTGATTTCAGTCATGAAAGTTGGTTTTTATTTCTTTAATTAGGAATATAGTGATCTTCTGGATGAATTCATGGCTGCTATTAAGCAGAACTATGGACAGAAGGTGCTAGTCCAGGTATGGAAATGTTAAAAGGAAAGAGGAAAACTTTGGTCTGTAAATGAGCTGTTCCTATGGGCAATTGTTCAATTTGTTTTATTTTACAGTTTGAAGACTTCGCAAATTACAATGCATTTACCCTTCTTGAGAAGTACCGTGCAAACAATCTTGTCTTCAATGATGATATTCAGGTAGTAGGTTCAGATCTCACTTTTTTACTCTTCGTATTGGTCTCGTTACAGTTCCTAAATGAAAGCGAACTAGTGAATGTGCATTTATACTGGGTTTCACAACAATAGGAGTAAACCATGAAACTGTGGTGTAAACAGGGAACGGCTGCTGTAGTGCTTGCAGGCCTCATTGCTGCTCAGAAATTTGTCAGTGGGACTTTAGCTGATCACACATTCTTATTCTTTGGCGCAGGAGAGGTAAGCTGACCTTCCCTTTCAGTGATATGGAGGGTGCATTCTGCATTGCTCACATTTACTTTAGACTGCTGCAACATGTCTGAACTCTGAACATCCATCTATACATCGCGTATTGTATTATAAGAATATACATTGAGTATTGCTTTTACATTCCTGTCATAACTGTAGCAATGAATAATTGAAGATAGTCAGTAACAAAAAAAAAACATAAATAGTTGGACTGATTATCCTATCAGTAGAGTTGGTTAGCCATAGGAATAGGACTTATCACAATTCAAAACTTCAGTTGTTCAGAAACCTTTTCTGTTTCTTGCTAGTTGAGATGCAAAAAAGTTTTTTTTTTTGCTTGAATAGTGAATAATCTAAGCATGCCACCAGTAAATTAGTGATTTGACTCTTAATCACCGACGAGCAAAAATTTGTTCTATCATGTAAAACCTATAGATTGTTCCAAATAGATTACCTGTTCTTGCAGGCTGGTACAGGCATTGCTGAACTAGTGGCTCTCGAGATATCAAATCAGGTAACTCGATTGCTAGCTTCACCTAATTTGATTTTTGGTAATTTGTCTATGATGGCTCAATTAATCGTTAGCTATGATTTTTTTTCAGTCCAAAGTTCCAGTGGAAGATGCTCGCAAAAAGATCTGGCTACTTGATTCAAAGGTTAATATAATAATGATATCGCAGTGTTAACTTGCATCCTTTGGTAATTGGACCATTGAGAGTTGATTTATGCATTGCAGGGGTTGATTGTCAGTTCACGTAAAGATTCTCTTCAGCCCTTTAAGAAGCGATATGCCCATGAGCATGAACCAGTCAAAGATCTACTGGATGCTGTTAAGGTGCAAAACTTGAACCATAAGAGATGCATATTATATCAGTATACATTTTTCTTTCAGGCACCACCACACTAGACTGATTTGTATCTTTTTAGGTTATCAAACCGACTGCATTGATAGGTTCAGCTGGTGTGGGTCAAAGTTTCACAAAAGAGGTGATTGAGGCTATGAGTTCAATTAATGAGGTAACAATAAAATCATTGACCTCTTCAGATAATTGACTCATAATAAGTCACATTAATGACACATTCAAGAACTGAAAGCTTGGTTCCAATATAATGCAGAGACCAATCATCCTCGCACTATCCAATCCAACATCACAATCTGAATGTACTGCTGAACAGGCATATTCATGGAGTAAGGTGATATTCCATGTGCAACCTCACGCCATCTATGATCTATCCCATTGAGATCAACACATATATGAACTATAAACTTCTGTAAATTATGTCACAAGCATTTATGCTTTATAACTTATCAAATGATACATCATGCAGGGCCGTGCAATATTTGGGAGTGGAAGTCCATTTGATCCAGTTAAATACAATGACAAGCTTTTCGTGCCTGCACAGGTTAGGGATATTACCTTTGCGCACGACATGTGCAGTTCTCAATTATTATTATTTTTTTGATAAATCACTGGAGGGGAGAGATTCCCCACCTGAATTTTAGTTCTCAGGTTTTTGACAATTTAAACATACTCTTTACCCTTTGAATAGGCAAACAATGCATATATATTCCCAGGATTTGGCCTAGGCGTAGTGATTTCAGGAGCGATAAGGGTGAAAGATGAAATGATCCTTGCTGCTGGTAAATGCATTCTATATGAGCCCAAGAGTTTTTTTTCCCATCCACTTTACTAATGTGCTAACCACGCTATTGTTGTTTTCTTGCTTGTTTTGTTTTTGCCTTCATGGCATTGGACAGCTGAAGGCTTAGCTGACCAGGTGACCCCAGAGCATGTTGACAAAGGCCTTATTTATCCACCCTTTTCCTGCATCAGGAAGATATCAGCCAACATCGCAGCCCGCGTTGCTGCAAAAGCCTATGACCTTGGTAATATTTGTTCCTTTTGATGTGGTTCATTAGCACGCTAGCTAAAACAAGATGCTCGCATACCAACAGTTATTTCGCACTTCTGTATGCAGGATTGGCTAGCCATCTCCCTCGCCCAAAAGACTTGGTGAAGTACGCTGAGAGCTGCATGTACAGCCCCATTTACCGTTCTTATAGATGAAGTGATGCTCACCTTAGTGTACAGCTTCATTTGGCTACAGCATGCTGTCTTGTATTACAGTAATAATTTGCGGTTGGACCTATATCGTACGGCAGTAGCATTTTATCCCTGAACTGTGCTTGTACATATTTGCCCTGTCATCATGTAATAAATAACCCAAGTCTGCTATTGCAGAATTTGGTTCAGTATGATTTTACTTTGTATATGGCATTGCTCGTACGATTGCAACAAAGGTGTATACACTATCCACACACGGATGAACATGTTTGTTTTTGCATTTTTTAACGAAAGCATCAAGGCACATTCTGTGATATATGTACAATTTTCTGGGCATGTGCCAGATGCTGGACCATGGCAGCTGGGGCACGATAAGTGGGGTAATACGCAGGCATCTATGTTATTGACAAACTCTCGCGTCTAATACAAGAAAGCCGCACGATTAGCAAAGCTAGCATACCGAATCTTATAAGGAGGGGAGAAAAGAGCCAAGGGAAAAACCTGATCCCCGCGTCGCTCTCGCGTCGGGCGGCTCGGGGGCGAAAAACCCTAGCCGCCCGCGCCTTCTCTCCCTCCCTCTCCCCACCTCGCCGCCGCTGGAGCCCGCCAGCGGCGAAGCCAGCAGCGGGCAGGGAAGGTGGCGGCGAGGCTTTCTTCTCTTCGTAGCGTCTCCCTCCTCGGCGCGAAGGACGAAGACGACGAAGCTCCCCACCGGTGTGGTCCATGGCGGCTACGGCGGCAAGGTGGGGAGGAGGCGGCGGATCCGGAGCCCCCATGGCCGGATCCGGCCCTCCCTCGCCTGGATCTGCCCGGCGGCGGCGCGAGAAGGCCTGAGGTGGCGCGACGGCATGCGGTCGTGGTGGCGGCCGGTGGCAAGGCGGCGAGGCGGCGGCCGGCTGCGGCTAGGCCGGCCCGGCACGGGCGCGGAGGCGGCGGACAGCTGCGGCTCGGCGTAGAGGCGGTTCGTCAGCGGCGGGCGCAGGCGGCGGATGGCCGCGGCTCGTCGTGGCCGGCCGGGTCGCGGAGGTGGCGGGCGCTCGGAGGCGGCGGGCAGCTAAGCCTGCCCGGAGCGGCGGCGGCGCCCCCGCTCACTCGCTCGGCCTGGCCGCCCGGCGCCAGCCCATGGCGCGGTGGGTCATCCAGGCCTCGGTGGCGACTCGGCGTGGTGGCTGGGCAGCCGGGATGCCGTCGCGGTGGCCAGGTGAGGCGCGGCGGCCGGACTTCGCGGGCGCCGGCGGGTGGCGCCGGTCCGAAGCAGCAGCACCACTGGCGGCCAAGTGGCAGTGCAAAGGGAGCTAGCGGCGGTGGGTCGTCTTCCTCGTTGCCGGTCGGCACCCTCAGCCTTCGTGGAGCTCCTCCCCTTCTTTGCGGGGAGTTTCTAGGTTGGATTGAGGCGGCAGCTCGTCAGTGGGGGAAGCTCAGGCTGCCGAAGCAATGCCACCTAGTCCCGGGTTCTCCTTCGGCCAAATATGGCGAGGCGGCCGGCGGGTGGTGGAACGGAGGAGTCCTGGGCCAGTTTTCAGGGGTGGTGGTTCGTTGAAGTCGACCGACGGAGGGGTGTCGGTGCGGTGTGGTGGATGCCACGTGCTGCCATTTGTCCGTGTGGTGGTTCTGAGTTGGTGGACGGCGATCTGCAGTCAAGGTCGTAGGGTCCCAGGCGAAAGCTTAGTCCGGTGGTTCACCGGGCCGGCAGCGGCTACGTCTTCGGGCGTCGTAATCTCCTTGGAGCGTTGTCGAGGGTTACCCTCTCCCTTTCTTGGCGAGCTTCTCTAGGTAAAAACCACATCTTTTTAGATGGGCGATGGCGGCATCCTGGATGTCGTGACCACCATGGTGGCATCGTTTTTCGAAGCCTCGTCTCTGTGGTGTTGCCGTAGGCCTAGCGGCGTTCGGCCACGCTCAGCGAGGGTCGTTTGGTGCTAGGTTTCACCCTCAGCGGTTTGTGCTTGGGTGGTAGCGCGTGGTGTGTGGCAATGCACCTTGGTGCATTTTGATGTTTTTTCTCTTGTAACTTTTATTTCTTGTTAATATATTCGGTTGGCCTCCTTCGGCCTTCCCGGTGAAAAAAAAAAGAATCTTATAAGGAAATTAAAGGCAGACCTATACGAATTACAAAATGGGGCCCTGACTTACTGTTAAGGTTCAGTTATGTCCTGATTGTGTGTCATCTGAAACTTGGGAGCTGCGTAATCCCCAGAAGGATTTTGGAAGCAGATTTGTCTTCTCCGCCCTGAACAGCCAGCCTATGTTGGACTCACAGGCAGCACAGAGAGCAATCGTCCACGTATAACTGCAAAAAATACAGGTCTTTGTGTTAGCAGCGTATACTCTCCCCATCTAAAAGTATAACTTCTAACATTCAAAATTTATTCCAAAATATAATTCCTTAACTACATTATCTTATCAACCAATTACAACTTTTCACCTTTTAATATCACCACCTACTTTATTTTCTTAACCAAACACAATCTTTCCTCATTTAATTTCATCCACTTTCTTAATGCATGTGCCTAACCCTAAAACTTTTATATTTTAGAATGGAGGTAATAACAGAGTGCAGGTATGATAGTTGCGTATGGAAGAACACAGGAAATTGCTGCTAACTGAACACCTGTGATTTGCAAGTAACAACGGGATCAAACAGAACGAATAACAATGTTCATTTCTTCTGTTAATGATAGGCTGGATTTCAAACCTTTTTTGAGTAATAGAGTTTAGTAGAATATATTAGAATCATACCCTGGAAACAAACTGTGAGCTTTGGAAGGAGCGCCACGGAGTGCAAGACCAGTTGCATTGTACACTGTCATCATCTCTTGCCCACAGCTGAACTGCTTGACATAAGCACCGACAGGGCCATCACTACGTCTTGAGATAAGAGCCTGCGACAAGAAATGGAATTGTTGCCATATTAGTCAAAACTTGAAAGTATTCCAAGAAGTTCTGTTACAAATCCAGTTTAAATCAACCAGTGAGATCCAGCCCTTTAGAGGTAGAGAAGAAGCGATTAAAAGAACATGTCCCTTTGTCATTTACATAATGATTCAGAGAACTGAATCATGACTTAGATATCACCTGTAAATCAGAATACTAGTGTGCTTTGATGATCAAAACCCTGTCTCTCGGAAATCCTGGTAGTATGGTACCATGGTTGTTTAAAACACAGGCAACAACCAACAGATATCTGGATGAAGCGGTATGATTAAATATCGTTACTATTGCTTATCCTGCAGCCATGGTATGGTGTAGCAAACCAACTACAACTCTACCATATGTTTGCGACAGCAACCAAAGACAGGTAAGCCCACAAGTTATAGCCAAGTGCAAGTGTGAAACTGCAGCAATCAAGATTAAAACACCGGATAATTGGAAAAATAAGCTTGAATTATGATCAGAACTTCAGTGGAATCACATTTTAAAAAATAATTAATCATTACCAGGCAATTTCTGCATCTTATGATGTTAAAGGCCTTGAGTAGCTGGATCTCTTTCTGTAGCCGATATGAGATACCATCGATCTCAAGCAATTCTTGTCTCACAGAACATGACATGGGAAGTTTGCTTCCAATGTGATATGACAAAATATCTGGTTTTCTCACATAATCATCCATGCTTGGATTTACAACTATTTGTCTCCACAAATCTGCCACAAAACCAATTTAATGTCATGCATACATCACATCTTAATCATAGTAACAAATGACATGTTAGCCAGTGGGAAAGAATATTATTTGGCTAAAGAATGCATGAATACAAGACAAAACGGATTGAAATAGCTGTAGTGAAATAATTCAATACCTGCCACTCTGCGAGCAAGGGAATATGAATCGTACATTTCATAAGCCCAGCGAGGCCAAAATGACAATGGAGCCTGCAATGCCAGCTTTGAACTATAAGCAGCACAGAACCGCCTGCGTTGTTCAGCACCTTTGTTTTTTGTTGGTAAAGATTTTGGGGATTGAAAGCAAGGTTCACCCTTGCCTCTTGTGTTGCTATGCTTGACTGGATTCTCTAATTCAGCATTTCTTTTCACAGAATCATACTTCTGCCAAGACTGTTCAAGCATGAGATCTTCATCTTCATTTGAGGAACAGTATGTTCTTGCATCTGTTACTGAATGTTCACTTGAAGTACTAGTGGATGATAGAGAATCCCAATCTTGATCAGAGTTCACATGATCATCTTGTCTGAAACAAGATGTACCCAAACTGAGTAACGATGTGCCACACTGGTTGAAAATATAATTTGTAGCTAACTGGCCAAATGCATCTCTTGGAGTTCTCTGAGGTGTATCTTCTTCGATAATTTGTACTTCACCCCATTGCTGCCCATGGTTAATAAAATGGAATTATATGCTCTCTTACCACTACTTCATAGGACAATCATTTGCAGTTCAGAACATCTTATTTCTCAACCAAATGTTAGAACTTACAACGTCATCAGCATCGATCCAACGGCGTCTAAGGCGAAAACGGTTCTGACCACGTGTGACAACATTTGATGAGCCATCATCAAGTTGTTTAATGTGATGTATCTATGACATAAAACAAAATCAAAAGCTGATGTGACTATCCAGAAGAAATTATTAATTTCACTGCTTCACAGTTCAGTTGAAGATAAATGATTTAAGGAAAAAGATAACTTCAGCCATATTTCAAATGATCAAGTTCATATCTGTTGGGCTCATTTATAAAATTTATAGAAGTTCATATCTATAATATGAAGATCATGTGTGTAGTGCATATTTGTGCCCAAGGATATTGTATTATTGTGCAGCATAGAACTAGAAGGAACAACATATAACCGCACAGATAAGATCAAATATGGTGATCATGATGTCCTAGTAAGACATTTGTGACTGCAGTCAACTATAGCTGTGCATACTACGTGATATCTAGAAATGAATGGACAGGTCCTGTGATAATTCATCGTCTCTTTCTGCAGAATTGATGTATATCTTTTCAATGGCATGGGTATTTGCAAACGCTATCTCAGACAAGCATATAACTTTTCTCTTTTTTAGTTTTTTTTTTGTCCGACCTTACTACCTGACCACTGCAAACTCTATCTTAGTTTGGTGTTTTTGCAGCAAAATAGGTCACAAAAGAAACCAAAAGGAGGATCAGAAGATTAAAATGCAAAAGGGAAACATAACACAGACAACAGAAATTCAGAAATGAGCAAATATGCAAGATGAAACTTCAAGGCACAGATATCATTCTAGTTTGAATGAGCTTTATGAAAAATACACCTCCGCTGTTGTCCCAACTGAAGCAATAGCATGGTGTCCATCATTAGTGTGTTGATAAACATGAACCTGACATTGGAGAATTGCCATTAAAAACAAAGCTAGAACAAAGGCAGCAGAACAAGGACAAGTGACACGCACCACACCTATCATGCATGGAGCGTCAACATGATTGACAGCCTTGTCAACAGCTGTCAAAGATCTAGGCTGAACTACTCTAATAGGCAGGATAGCTTCAGGAAACAAAACAACACCTGCAAAAGTTGCAAACTATTAGCCTTTAATACAGGCAGCTATGTTTACAGATGCCAACTAAATGTGTGACTGTTCAAGAGTAAGATGAAAGAATGGCAAGGATGCGTACATGTCATGTATACTTTGTTGGTTTGCAATAGGACACAACTTTAGCAAGTTCAGCATTCAATATTAGGCACGACATGGATCAGCTAACAACACTTGAGATTGAATTGGGTGTTTAAAGCTTAGATTGAGATAAGCTCTATACTATTATGTTGGAACACAGGGTTATAGGAATGCTACCTTGAAGATAAAACATTGGTAAACAGAGAACCACACCACCATCCAAGAAAGCAAATCTGCCTGGGGCATCATGAACCTCTGGTGCGGAAACAAACTTGTAAGTGTTGCAGCTAGAATCAGGAAATATACTAACATAAGCATGAATGCTTACCACCATCACAGGTGGGCAGCGAAACCACAGACGTATTGAATGCAAGTGCTTCAGAAGTTCTAGATCCTCCATCCCCATGAGTGTTTCTGTAAAAATAAGAATTAAATAAGTGGCAAAAAATTACATCTGTTGATTACCAACGAACTTGAGGGGTGAAAAATTTAGACTGTATGGTATGTTGGGGAAAGGCACATTCCATCATGAATACCATTAATGGTAGTTAAGCGAAAACGTAAGTAACATGTAAACTACCTCATCACTCCATAAAACCCAAAACATGTCAGCAAAATCATGAATTGCTGAGTTATATCAGCAAAATCTAAGTACCATACGATGCCAAACTGAGTAGATTTTGTGCAATCTATTCAAATAGTGTGGAAATGCCCTATGGGATGAACAAATTAACTTGGGGAAAGCCACAAGCATTAAACAAACCGGGTCTAACTTCTACATCCTAGCAAGCGGTTGTCTAATCTGTTTTCATCCTAACCTGTGGAAAATTCCCCAACCCTAACCTCCATGGCCTCTGTCTGGATTCAGGCTACTTTGGGAAGGCGCAACTTAACATTTGATTTCATTTCAGAATAGTTGCTAGCAACGAGCAGCTCTCGCGGCGTCAATCCTCTCGCCGTATCAACGCGAAAGCCAACTCCCGCACCGAAATGTGTAACAGTGTAAGGCACGGTTTAAGCAAACCATGGGTGGATAGCGGAAATGGCAAAGGAGAAGCGAGTTTAGCGTTTGGACCTGAGAAAGGTGTCGACTTCGGAGGAGGAGGATGAGCCGGCGTCGTCGACCTCCTCGACCTGGAGCTCCTCCATGTCAAGCTCCAGGATCTGCTCCACCTGCCTCCGCTCCCTCTCCAGGATCCAGTCCGGCTCCGCCATTCCGCCCCGCCGCCGCCGCCGCCTGGGCTCACTGGCTTAGGGTGAAGCCGTGTGGGGAAGGTCGGCGAAAGAGTTTTCCGGCCTCCACCTCCTCCCGGGCTTTCGCTTCGCCCGGATTCAAATACAGTGTTTTTGGTTTGAGAAATTTTAGGGATACTATGGTGGGATGGGATGAAGCTAAAAAACAAGGGTTAGAAACTGTATATAGTTGGGAAAAAGCAAGTGGTTGATTTTTCTTATTTTTTTTTCACATGCATAGGCATTTGAATTTTCAAGTTCAGATACTCCACGAGGACAGTAAAATTTAGGAGATGTTAAAACAAACAAAAGGTAAAGGGGTTGAAATTTCATTATAAATTTCAGTTCACTGTAAAGACATTATTGTTCTCTCCCCATTCAATATACTTTCAGTTTTTACACTTTCATCTTTATTATAGAAAAAAGGATAAAAAATAAAAATAAAAAGATACAAAACAGGCAATTTTTAGATTAAATAGTTGCTATAATCTTAACGTTTAGATATGGATATATCTACTAGTTTAAAAGTGGAGTAGTTCTTCTTCCGTCCTCTCATCCCAACATGCGCAGTATGTTCGTATGTGAAAAATAATCACAGTTCCTTTCTATTTATATGGACCTAATCTGTTAACATACGGACACGTAGTCTATATCCAAATATATGACGTAGGCTGTGTTTAGTTTCTAAAATTGGGGAGAAGTTTGGAGAAATTTGGTAGTTTGAAAAAAAGTTAGGAGTTTATGTGTGTAGGAAAGTTTTGGATGTGATGTGATGGAAAGTTGGGAGTTGGGAAGAAGTTTGGTATGAACTAAACAGGCCCGCAGTCTATTTTAACTCTGTGAACCTGATTCATTACGATATACTATTTGTCTGGTAATCAAATGGCTTGTTCGGGGAGGAAGAGAGGGGAAGCTTCTAACTGTTGTAGCTTATCCCATAACCAGAAACTCTCTTTCAGCTTTTGGTTTAGATTCTGATAAATTATAGTTGTAGAATTCAGAAAATGAACTAGAAACCAAATTCTTACAAGTTAACTATCAAACAGTTTGCTTCTCACAATTTTAAGTTTCTTTAGGGCCCTTTTGAATTGGAGGAAAAACATAGAAATTTAAGAGGATTTCAATCCTATAGGAAAATTTCCTATGATGCCCTTTGAAATAAAGGATTGAATCATATTCAATCCTTTAAAATTCCTATGGAATGGATAACCATATAGAGATTTTAGAGAAAATTTAGCAAGAGCTTCAACTTCTTGGTAACTTTCCTTTGAGTCTATCTTTCTCATCCAATTCCTACGTTTTTTCTGCGGTTCAATCAAATGGTCATTCATGTGTTTTTTCTTATGTTTTGCAATCCTCTAATTTACACTTCTATTTCTATCAAAATTCTATGTTTTTTCTATTCCAATGTTTTCTCAATTCTACGATTTAAAGGGCCTTAAATGAAAAAAAAATTTACGGGGCGTCGCACGACAGATTCGTGCTTTGAGATTTGTAAGAGGCCTTGAATGGCCTGGGTGGCCGGACTGAATTCAGCCTAGCTTCGCATAGAAATTACACGGGCCAATCCTCTTCCACCCATCGGGTCCTAGGACTCCAAACCACACACCATAGGCCCGGCCCGAACGCCTAGCCGAGCCACTTGACTTAACCACGGTCGCCGCAAAGTTGCCAGTCTTGCCACTGCGGGCCTGCGGCACGGGCACCACCGCACCAGTGCCACCACCCACGGCGAGCCTTCGCCGCGAGCTCGCCCTCTCTCCAAACCTCCCCGCGCGCGGCGGCGTCGCCGGCCAGCCCAACGCTGCCACCCGCGAGGCCCCCGCCGCCGCCGTCTCCTCCGCCCGGCGAGTCGTCGTCGTCTCTCCCTCCCTCGCGGTAACTCCCCTTACACCACAGCTGATCGCATCATCGAATCACTCTCGCGGTCCTGGGCTATCCCCTCATCTCACTCCCAATCTCAGCGGAGGCGCCGCACTCGCCCCCCCCCCCCCCCCCCCCCCCGCCGCTTCTTTTTTCCCCGCGCGTCTTTTCGGCCTCTCCACCCTTTGGTCTAATCCCCCGGATGCGGAGCCTGCGGCTGCGCTCCGGTCGACGTCGAGGCGAGAGCGGAGGGGATCAGGCCGGCGCGCTCATCCTGTCGTGGGTGGATGCCAACTATAGGGTTTGCTTTCGAGGAATCAATCGTGTCGGCCCCTCGGCTCCCCATTGGTCGGTATACCTTGCTTCCTTTGCTGGATCCCTCGCGGATGTCGCTCGAGAGAATCGTTTCTCGTGTGACCTCGAATCAATCAAGGAAGCTGGCCGGTATAGCTAAATACCGTGTTATTTTTATTTTCTAGTACTGGAACGATAAAGGCTGCGCAAACTTGGATATTTGATCGAACTTCGAGACTTTAGTGTTGGGTTCTTTCGCACATCATGTATTCCTTTATGGAAAGGAGTCACTGGTTTTTGGTTCTGGTGATGAAGCTACTCCAGTGTCTCCTTGCTCTATTGGAGCTCACTGCATGTGGCTCTACTCCAGTGCTATGTTATACATCATGAGAAGTTGGGAGATTTTCTAGTTGATAATCTCAGTTATAGCCTGACCTCTAGATCTACCTGAGCTTCTATGAGGTATACGGCGGAGGTTAATCTAATTGATTATCATAGTTTGTTTTTAAATGCATATTTTTCGCGATTTCCAAATGTGTTTCGAAAGTGAGCAGGATATGAGGCAAATAGACGCACACGTATGGAAACCAATTCTAAGGTGACAAAAGCATTGGAGCATTAGACTATACGTACAAAACGCAACCATAGAAGCATCTCTCTTTTTGGGGAACCGTAGATGATAAAGCTACATATACACTTTTGGAGGGTACTGGGAGAAAATCTAGGTCATGTTGGGCACACGATACTGGTTTTAGATTGTTGAAAGTGCATGTGTTGATGCTATAAAAGGATTGTTGACAACGTGGTCACGCACAAGCCATGGAGTGTCAATAACCTTGATGCGTGGAAGCAGATATGTGATGCATGGATATAAAATTGTCTTTGATCTCTCCCATTTCCATTTGCCTAATCCATTTGCAGAGGGGCATAAGGCTATAGCAAATGCTATAGTATGATAATTTCATTTATGAGAAAGGCCAAATCCCTTATAGCTTTGTCTTGAGACTTATTTGCACCTCACTCATCTATATGCATGATATAGCAGTTTGAGTATCATATTTGTTTTTTTCAACTGAAACTAATGTTTATATCAACATGGTATTATACCTAAAATAATGACCACAGGAATTTTCTGATTTACATTTTGATGAACTTTGGAGCCATAAGTACTATTGGAGTATTGGACTTGTCACGCATGAACTCATAGGGAAACATTACCATCTATATACCTACGTCTTATCTGTATCAACTTTTAGAGTGTTACCATGGTTACCTGTAAGCATGCTGTTAAGATTTTAAAAAAATACTGAAATATGTCTTATGTTATGTGAGAATACAATCCCTCACCGTGCTTTGTAAAAAGGATGTTTTGTGATGTTTGCCACAAGAATGATCTTGCAGAAAGGAACAATGTTGTCATAAGAATGTTCAGTATAGAAAGAGAAGGCATGTTTTTCTGTAGTGATGAATGATGGACCGCTATGCTTTTTTATCCTTTTATAAATGTACACATCAAGTAGGGAAGGTATTGACTGTGCAGATTGTATGTAGACAAGATATGTAGTTCACGCATTCGTGGCCTCAGCAGTGACTCATCCAGAATGCGTCTTTTCTGATCCATTCCCTGTATAGGTGTTTTGGTTATTTCGATATTTTTTAATCCATGTCAGATTCTCTTATCAAGTTGTGATGTTGATTGGAGGTCAGGAGCAATCATCGGATCAATGATTGAATGAATCTCTTTTACTCCTTTTGTGAAAGTTTGTTGGTTCTGACACGTGGTCCAATGTGTTGAGAGAGTCTTGGTTTTTTAACAATTGGAAGGAACTGTTGGTGCCTGTTTCTCTGTCTACTTTTCTTTTGCTGGGGCTCAAAGTAAGCATCAGTGGGCCTATTCTAATTCCCCATCGTTCTCTCAGATTTTATCTCCACATTTTGTTTGAACTTTGAGGGGCACAAAAAGATATATTGTTCTATCTTTCCCCTCCTTGTCTGGTTACATAAGATAATTTCTTTTGAAATATTAGGATAAGTTTTCACTTAAAGCTGATGGTATTCTTCACCTACAAAGCTGTTAATCAATAGCCAAAGAAGAGATTGGTGTAAAGTTACTAGTTTTATTTGTAGGTTTTAACTTCAGTTCCTAGTAGATATTAATTGAACTACAATTTAGTATTTATTGGAACAGAATGAGAGCATTATTTTTCTACATTTGTGCAAAATACCTCGTTGGTTGTACTAAATCATCAAATAGGGGTGTTACTAGTTTACTCAGCCCGCTCGAAACTGGAAATCAATGAGTTTAGGCAGTGATTACCTTAGCTTCTAGTTGAGCATGCCAGAAAACAGACTACCACCGATTTTGAATGGTAAATTCAAAACTGGGAATGAACAGCCCTACTTCAAAAACATTTTGAGGAGTTAATGTAACACTACCATCTGCAGACTCCATTCAGCCTACCATCTACAGACTCCATTCAGCCTTCCAGGCCCTGTGGTTGGCTGGTAACAGAATTATGTCCAAACCATTGTTCTGTTATGAGTTCCCCAATTGTAGGGATTTCATCTTATTTAATGGTAGAACAATCACGTGTATGATTAATTTACTTCTGAACCATGACTTTTTTCCATGTGATACATTAGGAACATAACTACCTTTGGGCAGTTGATCAGTTGATGCAGTGACATATACTATTATGAAGAGTGTGATCCATATCAGAACCGTTAATGGTTTCTTCATGCATATGCATACTTACACATCATACATCTTATAAAGAGCTACAGCCTACAGGTATCTGTATCTATTCAAGTCATTCTCCAAAATATGGATAACAAATATGGATAGCTTATGCACACCGTGGCAATCAAATCACCTGTGCATGCAAGATGCCAACCTTTGCTATCCAGAAGTTAGAATATCTGCACTTTTTCTTATGTTCCCTCTACTATATAAACTCATCCCATGTTCGACTTTGTATATCCATAGCTCCCACAAGTCATATGTTCATCATTAAGTGTGTTCCAACCTGTAACGGCTTCACTTTGTCACATATTTCCTCATTCATTCATATAAATGGATTATTCTAATTTGCGTCGCCAAGCTGCATCCATGAAAAAGAGCCTCTTTGATCAGGCTAGTATCCTATTCTCTGGAGTTCTTTTTTTTCCCTTTCAACAGTAATCTTATGTGTGCTCAGGGTGTGTCGACCATATTAGGTCTTATGCTGGAAGTGTCCACATCTGATCCCATTTTCAGTATTCTACTGCTCTTTCATGTAATTCTTTGACAGATGTGCTGATTCAGCAAATTATATTTTGATGGCAGGGATACCTAGATGAGCAATTTTGTCAGGTGGAAGATTTGCAGGATGAAGCTAGTCCTAATTTTGTGGAAGAAGTTGTTACTTTGTTTTTTAAGGACTCGGGCAGGCTAATGTCAAACATTGAGCAAGCTCTGTAAGTAATAAAAAGTACTTGAAGTTCCATATGCAGCATGAGACATTTTTTCTGAAAATATGATCTGTAGGGTTTAGGCTACACAGGAAATGTTGCTAAGAGGGGCTGACTAACTGAGATTTGAAAACACTGCAGGGAGAAGTACCCAAGAGATTTCAACAGGTGGGATACATATATGCAGCAACTAAAAGGCAGCTGTTCCAGGTAGTTCCTGATTTGCTTCTAGTTCTATGTAATATCTTTGTTGTAGTGCATATGATGCACAAAGGGTGTCAGATTCAGCAGCGCCAACCTTTAGTTCATTGTGGCATGAACCATGGGAACTGACATGATACAGAGTTTAGTTAAGCATCTTGGGAAGCCAAGGCACTCTCTTTTGCACCATCTCTTTCTATCTAAAGTCTTGCATATCACAGTTAATTGGTCAGCTTTCCATCTCCCTTTTGGTTTATATGAAAGTGAAACCACCCAGTTAAGTGTCTTGCTCATAAAAGCTCTGTATGCATTAATGCATGTCCACTGAAGTTAAAATAATGTTTTGAGGAGACCTCATACTGCAGAGAAATCCATCTGCTTTAATCGGCCAATTGACCGCTAAATATGCATACTGTTGCCAACTAAAAACTCGAAGTGTATCGACCTTTTTGAAGCATCTCATGCTTCTGATCTCATTTGGCATGATGTATAGAAAGCACGAGACTGTTTTTAATTCGATGTATCATTGATCTATCATTGACATTACACAACTTGGTGCAGCATCGGCGCTTCTAGGATGAAGAATGAGTGCATGTCGTTCAGGGATAGTTGTGGCCAAGGAAATGTTGAAGGGTAGGGTCTCTCTTATATATGTCACTTCACACTATTGTTATTTTTGAAATTGAACAATTATGTTCCCACGGTGAAAACAGTCACTGTTTAATATCTATACGCCTTCCATATTTTGTGATGCAGTTGCATGAGGTCTTTCCAGAAAGTGAAGCGGGAGCATGCTGTCCTGAGGCAGAAACTAGAATCCTATTTCCAGGTAACCTTCACCCTTCACCTGCTCCGTTGCTGTGCCATGAAAATTTATCATTACCTCTAGTATAGTTGTAGTATCTCTGAATGTGTTGATATGTGTTTCAGCTGCTAAGACAAGCTGGCCCCGCTGGAGCTGCCACTAGGCCTGTCATGTAAGAACCGGCTATTCGCATTCTGCAAGGCGCACTGCTGCTCTTCCAGCATCTTCGATATGCTGGTCCTGCTGACATTATAACTAGGCCAGCATATAAGTTTGTAGCCTGTCGGTACCCGACGCCTCTACGGCAATAGCCAATGGATGTGCCACACTTAAATACGCTTGTATAAGTATTAAAGTGAAATAAGAAGAGATGACAGACTGGATGTACTATCGTGTAAGTAATACGAGCATGAAACATGATATCACTTACTGGTTTACAGTATAGCTTCAGTGTTCTGAGCGTGTGAATTGTGATATCTATGTAGTCTTGAGCAAACGTCGTCGTCGTGTGCCTGTGTATTTCGGTGCTTTTTCGGTTATCAGAGAGCGTATCACATAACGAGTGGCCAGTGTTTTGTGTTGGACTGATACTTTTGCTTATGCCCGTCATGTGGCGGATGCGGAAGCTTTTCACTCTAGGCTGTGAATTACGGGGTCTGAGTGATGATGGGTGCATAATGCATTTTCTTCAGGGCTCATATTGGCCATGCCTCTGGTTCTGTTCTGCCAACCCTGTTTCTCTTCTCTGAAGCATGCTGAAATTGTTTCCCGATTTACAAAGCATTCAGATTCTGGGATCAAAATGGATCTTTCAATCAATCTATCGTTCATTTGCACAGTTGTGTTCGTGTACATGGGCGGAAGAACAGAAAGGCATCCTTGCCGACGACCGCCTCGCAAAGAAGCCGTCACGTCAGTATTCCATGGAAAAAGGCTCCGCTACGAACCGAGCCATCCCGGATTTTCGATCGGCGGCGGCCATGAGTGACGCGATGCGCCGCGCGCGGCGGAGGAGCCCCTGCCACGCGCGCAACACCCGGAACGGCACGCGACGCGCCGGCGCACGGCCTGATCCAGAGCCTTCGAGGCAACCTATCCGTGTACTAGGAGGCAGGAGCCTGAGCGTCGACGAAACTTGGGTCACGTCGCCGGCGGCCGCCGTGTTCCTGCGCCACGGCGAAACCCGGGCCCCGGCGTTTGCACTTGGCACAGCGGGACGGAGACGAGGGGAGGATGATATGAGCGTGATACGATAATCTATCGTTCGAGGATTGTACTCCCTCCATCCAAGTTACACCTATTAAAATTAAATCATATGTTATAAAATAAAGAAGTGAATGTAAATATGCAACCAATAAGTATTTAGATGGCTCCTTGGATTCTAATAAAATATTTAATTTATCTCTTCATTTAAGTCTTGAATGCATAAAAGCTATAAATAGGTACAACTTATTTATAAAAAAAAAATCAAATGTGACTTTTATGGATGGAGAGAGTATTTGTGAAAGTGCATCTCCCTTGCGCCGTTTTGGATCGAGATCAGATCCGACGGTTCACGCGAACCTAGAGAATAGGATCGCGGCCGTTGATAGTTTTTTTTCGCCATACGTCCTTCGATAATTAGGGCCTCTTTTGCAAAAGTGCAGTGTGCATTTTCCTACCTCGATCTATGCCGTGATAGCCGACCCTGAATAGGATCTAGTGTCAGGCCGTGTTCTTTTCTCCAACAAAAACTGGATAAACTTTTGGATAAAAGTGTCACTTTTTTAAACTACTAAACGGTGTGTTTCGTGTGACAACTTTCTATATGAAAGTTGTTCTAAAATATAAGATTAATCCATTTTTCAAGTTTGTAATAATTAAAACTCAATTAATCACACGTTATTACCACCTCGTTTTATGTGAAACATTTAATCTTTATCTTCATCTTCATCTTCAGGTGATTCAAACACCACCTAATTTACGATCCAACTGGTGATTTGTCAGGTCTAAGAAAAGGGACCCTATGAAATTGTGCAATTCTCCCGGCGAAGTCACCCGGAAGACCGAAACGTCTTTCGGTGCCGAACGATGGCAATCACCGTGGAGTGGAACGGACGTGAGGGAGCTCGATTCACAGAGAGACCCGGAGGTGATGCACTGAAAATCGAAGATATTAGGATGGAGGATGGCGAGCCATCGAAAACCAAGGGAGCAAAGGGGCGAAGTGGCGTCAGGCATTGGGGGCTCGCCAAAGATGATCACGGCACGACAAGGATCCACGGCTTGGGTCCATCGCGTGACGTCGAGCTTCTCCATTGGCCTATTTCTCAGGCATTGAGAGAACGGCGTACGAGTAGTGGCTGCCCACTGCTTAGGTAGTCATTCAAAATAGAGTCTAGACCTCATATAGACTTGCAACAAGAGGATGGCCACACAGCGCCCATTGCCCCCTCTGCCGAACAACGAATGAATCGGCACTCCACCTTCTTTCCCAATGTAGATACACCAAAAGAGTATGGACGCTCCTAGCCTCCTGGGTGGCTTACCAGCAGTTGGACCCAAGCCAATGGGAGCCTTGCCTATCTGTACAAGGCTGGTGGGAGATGCTTGCTAACAAAAGAGAGGTTCCTAAGAAAGGGCTGCGTAGCTTGATTCTTCTGGTGGTCTGGGAAATCTGGAAAGAAAGGAACCAATGAGTGTTTGAACACAAGGAAGTTACGACACCTAGCCTTGTGGCAAAAATAAAGGAGGAAGCAAGAACTTGGGCACTGACCTACGTTACCTGGATATGGCTTACAGGCCATTTATTCGTACCAAATACGATATCGGATATGTCTGGATACGTATCGAGCAATTTCCTGATTTTCAGATAATTAAAACAATTCAGATACATGTTTGATATGTTTTAACCCTCCTTCGATCAAATCCACCCAGTACCGAGCCAAATCTACGCTCCCACAGTGCCACCTTCCCCAACTCATGTTCGGTTGCTCGCTGCAGCCTCGTCCTCTACACTGTTCGCCGTTGTTGCACAGAACCGCCGTCCGTCGGGCACTGTTGCATCATGCGCCCTAGCGATGTCGCCGCCACATGCCGGGTGCAGGCGTGCAGCTGCATCACCGCCGCGCCCGGCGGCACAGGCCTCCTCCGTGAGATGGCCGGCCTAAGTTCCCGCTGATGGGTGCACATCCACACAGGCGCAGCACCTCCATCGCTAGTCTTAAGAGGCGGAGGCCAACCGGCCAGGTTATCAGGGCCACCACCGCCCAAGGCAGGCACAACATCCAGCATCGAAGCACCGAGCATATTTTTCTTTGTTCTCCTGACCATCTTATCTTAGGCAAATCCACTTCTCTAGTGTTCTAACGTACCTTGCTTGATCTGCAATGCTTGTATTAGTTTAGGACAAATATTCTCGTTTTTGTTACATCCAAGTGCTTCTGTGCAGCTAGGACATCTAGCAATCCCCATGCGGCTCCTAATGTTGACGCACATTCATCAGGAGCAACTACATATGATTGGACTATTAATTTGTGCTTTGTGTACTATTAATTTGTAGTCTTACACTTGATTACACCCAATTTATAATCCCTTCGTCAAATAGAATAGAGAATTGGAGAAGATTGTCATGGAACGGACTGCTCTAATACTAGTATTATATTGCTATTTTCGTACAAAAACTCCTTAATTTTCTATATTTCTAATATATAAAAAATATATAAACGTATCCCCGTAGACTTAGTTTCTTGGAAAATGACGTATAGGCACTGACAGGAGAAAAAAAAGCTTCAGGAGCTCCTCTCGACATCCTTATAGCTCTGTACAGTCTTTTCACCTTATTTATAGGGATTGTATTTTCCTCCTATATATAACGAAATAGCACAATCTCTTTCTTTCTGATTCATTGAAGAAAAAAAAAGTAGTGGCTGCCCATCAACACGACCACGCCAGACGCAACAGATCCTTTTTAAAAAGGAACACGGCCTACCTGGGCCGCGACCGCGAGGAGGAGCAGCCGAGCAGGGAGAGCCGTGCGAGCACGCACGCACGCAGCGGGACGAGATCACGGGGAGCGCCGCAGACCGAGTGGGGCGTGTACAACAACCCCCCACCACCCCCCCGCCCCGCGCGACGTGACGACCCAGCCGCTGACGATGCCGGCCATCACCCGGGCAAAAGGGTCATATCTTAAACTTAAGATCGCGGCATCGCATCAATCCTATGGCAGCGGTGTACTGGTGTAGACAGTACACTGATGCTGTCCGTCTCGTGTCTGTTGGGAGCGCCGCGTCCCGAGAAAGCACCAAAAAAAAGCCTCCGCCCTGTGCCCTGTTGCTGTCTTGCAGAATTCCCCAGCGTGCCCGTCATCTGCATACGCCTCCCTCCTTTCTCTTTTGTACACGTTGCGATGTTGGATCTTGGATCTTGCATGCAATACTCCAGCATACCTGCGGCACCAACTCTGATGTGATTACGTCTATCCAGTATAATCCCTCTGGTTTCATTTTAATTAACGTTTTAAATAATAACACGGTCTACAATATACATCTTTGACCTTATTTTTCTATTATAATATATATAATAAATAAATACATGTTTAGTACTTTAAAAGACAAATATATATGTTGTTCTAGTTTTTTAAAACTAAATATTTTTAAAGTTATTGATAGTCTAAGTTATAAAAGTTTGACCATTTCCACTAGTCAAAAGCTTGTCAGTAAAATCACGAGGGTTAAAAAACCTCGTTACTCCTACGACCGGTAAGGTGACGCGAGTTAAAGCGTGAGATGGCAGTACAGTACTCGAGCATGCCCGGGCTTAACGCGCAAGCGAAAGCCAAAAAAATCAAACCCCCCAACTAACCACCGGAGAAAGAGAACAAAAACGACAGCAGGGGAAGCTGAGCAAAAGCGCAGTACACCCAGCAGCACGGGGAAGAAGAGGAGGAGGAAAACCCAAACCAAAATCCCCGGAGCTCGCGCCGGCTCGCCTCCCGCATTGCCTCGGCGCCGCTCGATCCGGGGTCGCGCCGACGCTGACCCGGTCGGAGGGCTCGATCTGGGCCCGGATCGGCCGGCATTCCCCGCCCCGCGCGCGCTCCGGCCCCGGGCGGTGAGGCATGGGGACGGTGAACGGCGAGTACGAGGACTTCGATGCGGGTGAGGCCGTCGATCTGGGGTTTCTCGCTTCTCTTCTCGCTGCGGGGAAGTGGCTCGAATTCGAGCCGCGGACCTACAAAGTTTGGATCTTTCAGAGTTTAATGAATGCTTTTGAAAAATTTCGCGAAATGGGAGGCCGGTGCTATTCGGTTCATGTTATGCTCCAGGTTTGGCGCTTATGGAGTCAAGTTTGCGCGGCGTTTAAATCGTTTTGGGTTGCCTATTTTGCCAGTGCAGTGTGATGAAGCCCCCCTTTTTTTTCCCTGCATCTCGCTTGCCTTCTTTTCTTTGCCTGGGAGGTCAAAATGAGATCTTTTGTTCCTAAAATGTTGTTTTGTGACAGTAAACTGTAATGTGAGAGCTCAATTTGAGATCTCTACGCATCTCACGGTTGTTTCCTTGGTTGACACCTTTTTTTTCTTCAAATTCTAGCCAATCGGCGTGCGGAGGTGATAGATTGGCTCGGCGGGTTACTGCCGGAGTTCGATTTGCCGTTGGATTCTTCGGACGAGGAGCTGCGGGATTACCTCATTAACGGAGAAGCGCTATGCTATGTTGCGGACAAGCTCATGCCCGGTGTTCTGGAGGTGAGCTAACTGAACTGATACATATGTTTCTGCAAGCTGCTCTTGCTGATATGGCTTCGTTTGCAGGGGACGTGGGGTGGTTATGCATCGGACCAACGGTCAAATGTGAAGAAGTTCCTCTCTGTTGTTGCAGAGATGGGGCTGCCAGGCTTTGGCGTGAAGGATCTTGAGGAGGTGAGGTTGCTCCAGTAATGTGAAGTAGTTGTTAGTATACAGTAGAATTATGATACTAGCATATGTTCCAACTTCCAACTTAATGATGTCATCTCCTTGTCAAGGTGTAGGACAATATAATTAACATAGTTGGTGTCAGTACTAGTGCCTTATTGGAAAGAAAATAAGTACTCTAATCTTGTTGGCATGGAATAGTGATGATGAGTCTATGACTTCACCAAGATGATTATTTCCACATATTTTTTTATGAACTGTCCTTTTAAGTTTTCTGACTGTTGATTTGAACATCAGCACTGAATCTGAGACTATTAGAAAGGCTGAAAAGTGTTGCACCAGTACAAGAAATTTGCAGAACCGGAGTGGCCTTGGATAGCTGGATCTTAGACTCTGCTATGGAGTCCTATTTAGCCTAGGAAGAAAGTTGCAAGAGTATTCACTAAAATGTGCCTCATTCTCAGATGCTTGCTCCTAGTGCTTATGGTTATTGATGTACTCAGATATTCGTAAGAGGCAGGGACAGAAAGCTTTGATTGAATCAGATTCATGTTATGATTGTCAATTGTGCCAGTAGTTTTTGTCAACTCTGGTCTTTTTGGTGATTACAGGGATCAATGTCTTCTATAGTGGAGTGTCTCTTGGCTTTAAAGGATAATGTGGCTACACAATTGGGTGGTCATATTTCTAACAGCACTGCTAAGACTCCAATCAGAAGGAAACTGGAACTTCGAGAAACTGATGGACCGGTGCTTTCAGTTGCCACACCAGGGAAAAGATACCCTAAGTCCCAGCAAAGAAGCCCTCTTCTTTCAGGTACACATATTATGTCCTTTGTTTTTTTTGCATCAGGTGTCAGATAATATTGAGCATCAATGCTGTATTGACTTGGTATTCGGAAGTCCAAAGAAACAATATTATCATGAGTTTTTCTCCTGCTAATGGGAGCATATTCTATTAATCCTTGAATTTTACATATTGATATACTGATTAAAACTTATCTAACAAGTCCCATGACTTCAGCTTGACTTCCATACCTTCTTATAATTCCATACATATAATGTTCTTAACTTGTGTTATTTTGTGAATCGAATAACATTTATAACTTTCAAGTTCTCTTTCTCTCCAATTTTGACTTAGGAGCCTTGTGATGTTAATATATAGTTATGTTTTCCTTCCTTTGCAGGACAAAAGATCAATGAGGTTGTCCAATTTAAGCATGGAACCTACACAGATCTTCCTGCTGCTAAGATCTCAGAGATGCTGCATTCAAATAGTTTAGATGTAAAATCTTTAGCATAGTGTATCCTAACACTGCAACCTTTTTCTTTTTCTTTTCACTGGCTCCTTACCTAATGATTATATATGTTCTTATCTCAGAATGCCCCTACCCAATCCCTTCTTAGAGTTGTTAATGGCATTCTGGATGAAAGTATTGAGAGGAAAAGAGGAGAAATACCACATGTATGTGTACTTCTTTTGATTTTCGTTTTTTTAATGAAATACTAGTGTCTTTTTATCTTTTGTTACTGATGGTTTGACTTGCTTGTCTCAGCGTGTTGTTCATTTACTAAGGAATGTTATTCAGGAGATTGAGCACCGCATTGGTATTCAAGCAGATCACATTAGAAATGTAAGGATAATATTAGTTTTGATTGAACCTTTGGTCTTTGTTAGTAAAGCTGGGCTGATCATCGGATCAACATTTGATCTAAAAAATATTAGTTTTGAACTATCTCTCTTTTTTCCCACGCGTGTTTAATTCCTGAATCAAACCACTTGTGTCGCAGCAAAATAGCATCATCAAGACACGGGAGGATAAGTATCGTTCAAAAATTAAAGCACTTGAGACATTAGTAAATGGAACAAATGAAGAAAACGAGGTAAACACCAAAGTTGCTGAGAGTTCTAAATGCTTGTCAGAGTTAATCCTTTGTTGTAATACTGACTATAACTATGTGGTTCCTTCTTCAGATGGCAATAAATCGGCTTGAGGTAGTTAAGGTATCCAAAATGTCTTCATTCATTTGCTATATGTTTTAGCTCGTTTTTTTTTTCTTTCAAGCACTTTTCTTTCTTCAGTAAGTATTCATAAATAGTTAAATACCTTACTTAATAAAAGTATTGGCATCACACATTTGTACTGTATAAACCTAAGTTTACTTATGTTATTTTGTACTACATGTTGTCTCAAATAAATCTTTTACACTGCATGCATTATTATTATTTACTGGTAATATGTTATGTGTTTTTCTTATAGGTAGAGAAGTCAAAAATTGATGAGAAAAGAAAACTAGGAGAGCAAGACATGATTCGGCTGATCCGTGAAAAGGAGAATGCGGAGAATATAATTGCTAGCCTCCATCAAGAGATGCAAGTCATGAATAGGATGCATGAACAATTCCGTGAGCAAATGGAAACAAAAGCTAGGCAGATGGAGGAACACTTGACACTAAGAGCTAAGGAGGCTGAGTTTTGTCTTATGCAGTCCAAAAAGAAAGTTGAAGAAGTTGAGGCTACTTCCCAATTAAAGTCACAACTCTGGAGCAAAAAAGCAAACATTTTTCAGAGTTTTATGAATAATCAGAAACTTTCTATCAAGGTCTGCTTAACTTTGTGTTCTTAATTATGTTTCATTGTATTTTGGTTTATTGACGTTTTTTATTGTCAAACTATTGTAGGATATAAAGATATCATCTCAATCCATTAAACAAGAAATGTATGCCCTTCAAATGACATGGAGGGATGAAATATCAAATATTGGTACTTGCACTGATCCTCATGATAGTTGTATTTGTATTGTTCCATATAAACACATTATCTTGTGCTCAGTCTTAATTTTCAATCTTGTATAGGACATGACCTAAAAGGTTTAGTAGATGCTGCTGAAAATTACCATAAGGTTCTTGCTGAAAACCAGAAGTTATTTAATGAAGTGCAGGAATTGAAAGGTAATTTCTATTTCTGTTACACCATTATAGTATTATTGGCATTGGAACAAATTCTATGGATATAGCACCCTTGTCTGCACTCTAATGTTTGCTATGACTTATCAGGCAACATCAGAGTATACTGTCGTGTTAGACCATTTCTCCCTGGCCAAGATGGGAAATTAACTGCAATTGACTATATTGGTGAAAATGGCGAGATTCTTATTGCAAACCCCTCCAAGCAAGGAAAGGAAGGGTATCGAATGTTTAAGTTTAACAAAGTGTTCGGTACACATTCCTCTCAAGGTATATATTAGTAAGAGCAGGAATTTAATTAAAGAAAAAAAAATTTGGCATACAGTTGAACATTGCTCACAAGCTTTTATTTGATAACTCACAGCTGAAGTTTTCTCCGATATCCAACCTTTGATTAGATCAGTTCTTGATGGATTCAATGTTTGCATTTTTGCATATGGACAAACTGGTTCAGGAAAAACATACACAATGGTATTTACTACTGTTTAACTAATTCAAGACAGCAAACCTGCTCTGCTAACTATCATTGGGGATATTGTAAATTGACTCTCTTATCTTTTACCCTTTAGAGTGGACCAGGGACATCAAGAGAAGACTGGGGTGTTAACTATCGTGCTTTAAATGATCTGTTTGATATTTCTCTAAGTAGGAAAAATGCATTCTCATATGAGGTGGGAGTGCAGATGGTTGAAATATACAATGAGCAAGTTCGCGATCTTCTGTCAAATGACATTGCACAAAAAAGATATCCTTTTTATATATTCTATTTCCAGTCGACAAATCTATCCTCATTGAGCTATTAATATTGACATGGATAAACATGTGAAAACAAGGTCTAACATGTTATCCTTAACATATATAAACACTTGGAATTTGGAGTACTTCTCAGCCTAATGGCCTTGTAGTTCCTGATGCAAGTTTACACCCTGTCAAATCAACATCAGACGTACTAGACTTGATGGAAATTGGACAGTCAAATAGAGCAGTTGGATCAACAGCTCTAAATGAAAGGAGCAGTCGCTCCCACAGGTATACATGATAAACTACTAATAGATTTCACCCCACACAGAAAGTCTTATGATGTATTCTAAAAGCTTTTTCTTTTATGCAGCATTCTAACTGTGCATGTTAGAGGACTGGACGTGAAGAATGGTTCTACTTCTCGAGGATGTCTACATCTGATTGATCTCGCTGGAAGTGAGAGAGTTGAACGATCTGAAGCAACAGGAGACAGATTAAAAGAGGCACAGCATATTAACAAATCTCTCTCTGCTCTTGGAGATGTCATTTTTTCTTTGGCCCAGAAGAATGCCCATGTGCCATATAGAAACAGCAAGCTAACTCAAGTTCTTCAGAGTTCTTTAGGTAACATATAGTTGTTGATAGATGTGTACGTGGATAGGCTTACTAGTTTGCCTAACTTATGCGCTTTCTTGTAGGTGGACAAGCAAAGACACTAATGTTTGTTCAAATAAACCCTGATATTGAATCATATTCAGAAACCATAAGTACTTTAAAATTTGCTGAAAGGGTTTCTGGAGTTGAGTTAGGTGCTGCGAGAAGTAACAGAGAGGGGAAAGACATAAAAGAGCTGCTGGAACAGGTATTTTTTTTGGCACATCAGCCTCTGATTAATCATATAAAGTTCGTGTGCCACTTACTTGAATTATAATCCCTAGCAAGCACTTAATATTCAGTTTCAAAGATGAACTGAAACGTTTCTTCTGTTGAACTGAAATAAAAGGTGAGCATACATTATTAGACTTTAATAGGAGTAAAAATAACATTATTATGTATTTTGATAGCACGTATTGCTAATAAGGAGTACTTGTTAACTTGTTAATATACTTTTGTCAGTAGCTTCTCCGTTCACCTTTGGTTATTAATATTATCCTGCCTCGATTTCATAATTGTGTTATTGTCCAGGTTGCATCTTTGAAAGATACAATAGCACGAAAAGATATGGAAATCGAACAGCTTCAGCTCCTTAAATCCAAATCTCCCAATTCAATGACAGACAGAAATGGCAGTAACTTGCTGAGACAATCTACTTCCTCTACTGGTTTGTCATCACTTCCCGTGGCAAGCCAACAGAACCAACAGCTATCAGGTGAAGTAGCGTTGAACTCTAGTGATAGAGCTCTTACCAGATACTCAAAATTATACGCTTGTCGATGAAAATAATAGTGGTCACACTGACTCCACTAGCTGATACTGGGCTTGCAGGATCCGTTGAAGCTGAAGCTGAAGATAATGCATCTGACGATGGTTGCTCAGTGGGGGAAACTGAGTATTCTCCTGCTGGTGCTTCAGAAACATCAGCAGAACGAGCGTATGTACTCATCCTGTTTTCCTTTATCTCCTGTGCTAAACCATCGTGCGCTTGTGACACTAGTGGAGAACTAATGATTGTCCCGGTTAGATTAAGAACCGGTACTTAAGATGCTCCAAGTCCCTCGAAACATTTTTAGTCTGGGTTGGTATTACCAATCGGGACTAAAAAATAATCTTTAGTCCTGGTTGGTAAGATGCCTCTAGGGTTAGTTAAAAAAAAAAGCATCTCTATTCAAGTCAGATGTGTGTAGTAGGTGGGATGGTTAGTGAGGGCTGAGGCGAGAGATCTTGAGTTCAAATCCCACATCCCACATATATTTTTCATTTGCTATGCAACTTTAGTACCGGTTCTCTCAACCAGGACTAAAGATGTCCTGGTTGCTATAACCGGGAGTAAAAACCGTTTCTCTAGCAGTGTGATGAACTTTTTTCTTCTCATCATTTACTGACTTAAACAGCATACAATGCAAGCAAAATATGTAGGGCTTCAACATTCTTTTGCTCCATATGCATTACCAAAAACACTTCGTTTTTATTTTTAAGAAAACAATGACGTCCACTGTTTAATGGGTGAGCTCTATGATAACAGGCATAAAGCGCCATCAAGAATAACCAGATTCTTTCTCACGAAGAACGGGCAGCCATCAACTTCTAGACCAAAACCAAGGGAGGTTGTTCCGAAAACTCAAGGTATGTATATATCCCAAAAATATTCGGCATGCTGGGTCACCAGTACTCGGTATTTGCCAAAATTTAATAATTGCTATGAGAACACCTAGAAATGGAACCCACAAACAACATTCTACTGATAAGCTTGTATTCATTAAACAGGTAGCATGAGACCTGGAACTGCGCAGGCGACAGGAGGATCCTTAGCCAAGCCTTCCAAAAGACGGTAGAAATAGAATCTGACGAAGCATCCATGCAAGTTTGGCAACTGTGATGTAACTCAACTTTTGCGCTGAAACACACGGGGGGTAGTTTAGGAGGTGCTACTGGTGTTTTCTGTGTATCTGTATAAGTTTCGCTGGTCGACTCAACAACGTATCTTGGTTAAAGATTCATGATGAGCAGCGAACATTTGTACCATTTTTGTCACGGCTTTCATGCGGTAATTCCGTTTTTCTTTGCGCGCTGTGGGTTAGGGGAAAAAAGTAATCCTGTGAGAAGAAAAGAAGTTACCCTGTGTGTCAGTGAGTGGCCTGGACATCTGTGAGACAAATTTTAGTCCCTGAGAGCAAAAGGAAGGGGAATAAAGGCAAAACCTGTGAGAAGAAGAAAAATAAGCAAAAAAGAGATCATCATGCAAAAGGGAAATCATGGGGAAAAATATCAAAAATGAGAAGAATAGCCAAAAAAAAAACACCTGCAAAAAGGAAATATAAAAAATGAGAAGATTAGCAAAACACATCCTGCAAAAAGGAAATATTGTGGAAAAAAATTATTAGCAAAACACATCTTGCAAAAAGGAAATCCTGTAAAATGGAGAAGATTGGCAAAACACATCCTGCAAAAAGGAAATATAAAAAATGAGAAGATTGGCAGAACACACCCTGCAAAAACACACCTGCAAAAAGGAAATATCAAAAATGAGAAGATTAGCAAAACACATCCTGCAAAAAGGAAATCCTCTGTGAAAAAAAAGTGAGAAGATTAGCAAAACACATCCTGCAAAAAGGAAACCCTGTGAAAAAAACGAGAAGATTAGCAAAACACATCCTGCAAAAAGGAAATCCTCTGTGAAAAAAAAGTGAGAAGATTAGCAAAACACATCCTGCAAAAAGGAAACCCTGTGAAAAAAACGAGAAGATTAGCAAAACACATCCTGCAAAAAGGAAATCCTGTGAAAAATAAAATGAGAAGATTAGCAAAACACATCCTGCAAAAAGGAAATCCTCTGTGCAAAAAGGAAATCCTGTGAAAAATAAAATGAGAAGATTAGCAAAACACATCCGCAGCAAAAAGGAAATCCTCTGTGAAAAAAAATGAGAAGATTAAATTTGCGGTGAGCGTGGATCGAACACGCGACCTTCAGATCTTCAGTCTGGCGCTCTCCCAACTGAGCTATCCCCACTAACATGGTAGATTGCGCATTTATTTGTACTGTATTATCTGAGAAAAAACATGCCTATGGACATCGCACGCAATGCTCATAACTCCTTTACAACGGTACTCCTGAGTTCTGACAAGTATATGAGTGAACTGATGAAAGTGAAAGCCCAAAGTTGGTAAAATGGAGTACTTCTACCGTGACTGATGAACTGATCCTCTCATTCAACGAAACCTGTGCAACCGCAAGAATAAAGGACTGACCTGACAAAAGGACGCTAAACCTGCCTGATTTAAAGCAGTTGAAACAAAGCAAAGCGCTTTGCTGTTCCAGAATATCCTTAAAAAGAACGCAGAATGATATTTCGAAGGTACACAGTGTATCTACTTGCACCTCTGACACAATGATGGCTGATGCAGCATCATGCCTTCCACCCTCTCCCTCTTTCTAGCTGGCATCTGGCTCCTCTTATCATTTCCCCTTTTCCACAAAGAAAAAGAAGCTTAAAATCCATGGCCCTACAAGAACACAAGAACTCAAGCACCATTTCTCCATGCCAACGCGAATCACATAAGAGTTCAAGCCAAAGCTAAGAGGCCATGAGATCAGCTATGGCTACTGCATCGGTGGTTACCTATCTTCAGAGGCCGAGAGAGCTTCCGGTGCCGGAGTTCCGGGCACCGCCGCCGTCTCCGGTCACCGGCGTCCTCACGAGCAGTAGCTCCGGCTCTCTTGCATACGGCGAGTGCCCCGATAGCAACGAAGACGACGAGATCGGCAGGTTCTTGCGCCGCTCCGCCAGAGTCCCGGTGCTGCGGCTGCCGGAGAGGGCCGTCCCGCGGAAGAAGAAAGCGGCGTGGGCACCTCCGGTCATCGACGTGCGCCTGCTGGCCTTGCCGGAGGCCGGCGGTCCGGTGGCGGAGGCGCTGAGGTCGGCAGCCGTCGCGTTTGGCTGCTTCCAGGTGGTCGGCCATGGGGTCGACCGGAGCTTGGTCTCAGCAGCGTTGCGTCATGTGGCAGCTGCAACTGCAAGGGCAGCGACGCCGGAGCCGGAGGAGGTGGAGGTCAACGGAGACGATGAGAACGGTGAGGAGATGTGGTGGTCGCCTGGTGACGGAGGCCAAGAAATGGCGGGAAATTGGGCGCTCCAAAGTGGCGCCAGCCACTTCAGGTACTTCACTGTTAGTCTGTTACTGTGTACTCATGTGATCATGTCTTCCTCAGAAATAATATGTATATAAAAAACTCGTAATCTAGCATGTCGATCTACATGCGAGGTTTGATAATTTTGCAGAATTCGTCACATAGTTTAGATCAAACAGTCGATGTGATTGTCAGAATTTGGACCAAAAGAACGAGCTAAGATCGTTGTATAATTTGTCTAGTCCAAACTCACAACACTAACCATTTGATTTTTTTTGTGCCCAGGAACACAGCAGACGCTTTGTTCATTCAGCTGGAGCAAACCGCAACCAAAATAATGGACGTCCTGCAGCGAGGCGGCGCCGTTGCCACGCAATCCATCGCCGGAGCTGACACAAACGGCTCGCTCCTCTGCATCCGCAAGCACCGCCGCAGGCAAGACGACCGCAGCGGCGGCGCCTCTGGCCCGATCCGCCACGACGACATCCTGAGGATGCTGGTCCGGAGCTCGCGGTGCTCGCGGGCCCTCGCCCTCCACCTCTGCCCCGGCGCCTCGGCGTTCCACATCTTCTCCCGGCGAGGCTGGTCCAGATTCAGGCCCATGGACGGCGCCGTCGTCGTCACCGTCGGCGACCAGCTCCAGGTCACGCGTCCGATCTCTTACAGCTCCAAACCGTTTCTCAAATCTTAAGTTTCTACCTGCGACGAGTTGACGACGCCTCTATTGTCTGCAAACAAGAAACTGACTGAACTAGCAGAGCTGCCATGTGGACATTGCCCGCCGTCGCGTCGCATCTGCAATCATTTCGTCGCCATGATTCGTTCTCTCGTTACTTACCTGTCTCCTCCTCCGGCTGCGTGTATGCAGGCATGCAACGGTGGGCTCTACAAGAGCGTGGCCGGGAAGCCAGCGTACAGCAATGACGACCTCCGAGGAAACGGCGGCGACACCGGTGTCGCCTCCGCGGAGTTGTTCTACTGCTTCCCTTCGGCCGGCACGGCGGCTGGCAAGGCGAGCGAGGTGTTGAGCGCGGATGCCGGCAAGATCATCCCGTTGAACCTGCAGTTCATGGTGGCTGCTTGCCTTGTGCTTGGATACCACTTTCTCCTGTCAAGCTTGCATTCGACTTGGTTGTTGTGATTTGTGAAATACAGGACCTGTTCTCTGAATATGCAACTCGGCTTTGTCTGTACAGTTTTTGTCAGTCACTACTGCTCACTATAAACTTGGTGCCTGGAAAATGATCGATCTACCTTTCTGGACTCTGGGAATCAAACTCAAGAGTAAGATGAGTTCAGTACGCATGTCATGAAAATATCATAGATTTGAAAGCTCAAGGCTTTCGTAGTCCAAGCCGAGATGAAGGCATCAAAGTTACCAGTCCAGTAAAACAACCAAAAAAGTGCTAAAACTTTTCCCAAAAACATCACATCGAATCTTTGGACACATATATAAAACATTAAATATAGATAAAAAGAAAAGCTAATTGCACAGTTTGCATGGAAATCGCGAGACGAAACTTTTGAGCCTAATTAGGCCATGATTAGCCATAAGTGCTACAGTAACTCATATATGCTAATGACGGATTAATTAGGCTCAAAAGATTCGTCTCGCGGTTTCCAGGCGAGTTATAAAATTAGTTTTTTCATTCGTGTCCGAAAACCCCTTCCGACATCCGGTCAAACATCTGATGTGACATAAAATTTTTCATTTCACGACCTAAACAGGCCCTTATGTTTCACCGCTGGAGCTGCTGAAGGACGCAGATTAGACCGAAGATGTTTAACAAATAAAGTACTGTACAGGTCCTTTCCCTAGATGGTAGATTGATAATACACGGTAACGACCTTCCGATGTTAGTAAAACTGAATACTCTAGTTGATTGGTGGTGCAAGGCCTTGATGCAACATGCATAATCGATAAAATTGTCACGACTATTCACGAGCCCCAAGTTCAGAGGGACCCAGATCCTAAATGGAAAGTACTACTCCGTAGTTATGTTCAGTCTAATGTAGAAATTTTAAACAACCTGGCATCCCAGGTTCCACTAGCCTAGAGTATATAGTATTATGCACGGTCGTTTGTCTCATTTGGAACATACCATTTTCGAAAAAGATTTCTTTAATTTTGCGAGGAGAAAATCAATTCGATGTAGAAAGAGAACAAACCTTTTAATCTGAAGAGGTTTTCGGCAAGCCAGCAACAGCCTAGAGTTACATATTATGCATGGTCGTTTGTCTCGTTTCGAACACACCATTTTCAAAAAAGATTTCTTTAATTTTGCGAGGAGAAAATCAATTCAATGTTGAAAGAGAACCTTGTATTCTGAAGAGGTTTTCGGCAAGCCAGCAATAGCGCATTGCGCACAGGTGAGGTGAGGAGATGGTAACAGTAAGTAGCTCATAAGGTGGCGAGCAGGAACCTCATGCTTTCACACGATTAGATAGGAGTTCAATCATATCGGACAGGTGTACACATCTGACAACGCCTTGCACTACAATTAACAGTACACTACATGAACGATTACACGAACTACAAAAACATTTACTACTGTACAAGCTCTTCTATAATTAAGAACGATAGCCATTAAATATCTTCACGACAGCACGATAGTCAGGGTACGCTAAGTCGCATTCAGAACTTGCCAGCATCACATAAGCCGCTGCACTCTGAGCAGAGACCAATGCTAGAAGCCTAGAACTCGAAATGGCTTCAACTAGATGGCCAGATTTCTAGGATACAGTACGTCCATAGCATACTGATGCAAGGTAGAGATTCTTGGACCATTTCTCCTGGAACGAGACAAGCATCACTCTGTCAGAGCAAAGTACTAACGGCAAAAACTGCCAAGTACGTTACTAGTATATGAAGCAGACGAACCTTGACATGTTGACTAGGGAAAGCAGATGTTCTCAGCGTCTCTTGAGTTTCATCTGTAGGCTTCCTTCTTGGGACGCTTAAAACGAATGCAGCCTGATCCCAGGTTGCAGCAGTTGCAGTTATCCGGTAACCATTGTCCCATCTCTGGTGAATTCCCTCACTGGGGTATAGGAAGTCCAGTTCGACAACCTGTAAAATAAATGCAAATGCATATTGTCAAACAAATGTAAATATTGATGAACACCATTGCAGCAGAAAGAATGCTACCTGATCAGAAAATCCAGCATTACGCGACATAACAACTGCCCATCTACTTCCAGCTGTTGCCATGGAAGTCACATAAAAACCGTCCCTCCATTTCTTGTTTATCCATTTGAAAGGGAAAGTATCACTTACTTTGTAGGATTGTTGTGTATACATTGTTCCTAAAAAAGCATGCTAAGTTAGTCAAAGAATAATTTATACATTATAAGACAGGAATAGCACTGAAACAGCATGCTTTAACTGGTTACCTTTTGACATCACTACCAGGGAACTCCCATTATTTGCTCCAGCAAGTGCAGTTATATAGTAGTTCCTTTCCCATTGGTCCATAATCCATTCCTTCAAATGACCAGAAAACCATGGAATCACATTTGACAATGTATACAAGAGCTTCCTTATATGTAACTTTGCCTTGAAAAGTTATGTGATTAGTTTGCTAAGATTTTCCACCAGTTAAACAAGGAGCAAGCTACTCACCTTGTGAAGAAAATGTGGTGAAAGTTCATAAACCTGGGAAGTGAACCCAGTGCCAGCATCCATGATTAGAGCCCACAGATTTGAGCAAGATGTTATGCAACTGATAAACAGACCATCTTCATTCCCTTTGTCAATGTGTTGTACAAGCCTTGAATCTGCAACGTTGTAGTGATACCTGCAAAATATAGAACATGTATGTTGCATTGTACTGCATTAACAAAGGTGGATCATATAGCTAACTATAAACTAAAACTTTCGGGCCTCATAAGAAAAAGTACCTTTGTTTCATAGGCCGTCTGGCATTATAAACACTAATCCACTGTGTTGCAGGCATACCCATCCTGATCTTCTTCTTTGGTTGTTCATCTGTCTCTTCCATCAATAAGCGACCTCTCTTTTGGCCAACTAGATGTATAAGCTTTAGAGAAATTACAAGGAAGATTAGTGCAACCAAAGTCATGATTTTTAAGCAGTATAACAGATTGCAATATATGATTGTATTGTACCTTCTGAGCACCATCGGTGTTAATTGGCCTGATATCTGGATTTGGGCCCACTACAGTATCGAAAAGGGATATACACTTTGCATAGTTAGGTTCTTCATCAAACTTCAAGTTGACCACATACTCTACAAACTCCCTAAAGGGTTGTGGGCAAAAGCAGCACAATGATTCTGGAGACGTAGCCATTTTCTTTTTGCACACAAGGAAACCCTTGTTTTCACCCTGCAGGCACACACTATCAATTATTTAAATGTATTACTACAATCAGAATAAATGGAATGGTGGGTCCGGCGAATTACCTGATAACCTTGCCAAGGTAGACGCCCCCGTAGAAGAAAAACTAGTGTGTAAGCTAGAGATTCTAAATCATCCCTTCGGCTACCGATTCTCCCTAGATGTGCATGAACACTAGCATAGCGAACTGTCCCCCTGAAATAGCAGCAAAAGCAAGGCAGAGTTACTGATTTGCTATAAGCCTACAACATGAAGAATGAGTTGGCATTCAAGACAGAAATTAGGGCTCTATTTCCATGCAGAAACAGCCAGTCACCAAACATAATAGTGAGGAGTGATTGACCAGCACCAGTGCCAGCCGCATTTAGTGCTGTTGAGAAGTAATGAATAATGGTTGTACAGGAACAAGCAGAATGCGGGGAAAAAAAAGATAAAACAAAATTTAAGTGAATGAAAATAATTGTTGGCCAGAAACCAGTACAAAGGGTGACCTGATTTGGCTGCATCCTAGGACTCAACCAAAAACAGGAAACAGAACCTACGAAGGAAATGCCACAGAGCATTCAATATTATCCATAAAAGCACTAGCGACAATGTAAATGATGCCTATTGATTATCATAAAATTTCCATCTGGTCACCTGAAAACATCAGGTCGCTGGTCATAGTCAACGTGGAGGCCAGTTGAAGCATCTCTCCACTTGGTAGCTGCCATTTAAAGATAGATTAAACTCAATTAATTCAGACTCCTCAATCTGCTGCTACCTTAAAACAATTGAATAGACAATGATCGAGCAGTTGGTTAATCTGTGAAGATTTAGTTACCTAAACCAAGATCGACAAGGAAGAGTCTCTTTTCTTCAGGAGTTCCAATAGGCCCTAGCAAGAAATTTTCAGGTTTCACATCCCCATGAACATATCTGCGATTGCAAAACATTTTCTATTACAACAGAGGAAATAAAATGTATTTTGGTGGGGAGGGGATAATAATAATTAGAGAGATGGCAACCAACCCTTTTGAATGCATTTTCTCAAGTATGGAGATAGCTTCAATAGCGATGCACGCAACCATCTCAACAGACATTCTGAAAACCAAAACAAACTATGTTAGTGATAAATTAGAAGTCTACATAAATGTTAGCTAAATTGGAAAACTCACGTGTGAGAATTATTATTCCAAACATCCCAAAGACTGGGTCCCAGCATATCCATAACCTACATTTTTCATAAACCAAGTTAATTAAAATTTTGGAAAGGGCAAAAAGAAAACAGTTTCTCTCGTAGTAGTCAAAATGAGGTGTCATTACTATAACATAGTATTCGCCTTGACGTCCTTTATAGTGGACTCGAGGAACCCCATGAATGCCACCGATGGCGCTGTATATACGATGGCCATGATAAAAGTCAGGTACCTATATATAGCATGCAACTTGCTATGCATAATGGCAGATCATGAGGCACATACTTGTAAACCTGCCATTCGTAAGGAGGCCCATGGTTGCATCCTTTACTGGTTCTATGTTCAAACTTTAGCGCCACCTACCATTCGAAAGCACGATATTTATTTTCAACCGTTAATACCATCCACGGTTACAAGTACAGTTTTACAAATAGGCTGGCACTAAATACCTCAGAAGCACCTGGACCGTTAGCTAACATGCGGCGGCCAACATATACTTGGCCAAATCCTCCTTTACCAAGCTTTTTATCAACTCTATACTTTGGTGAACTGCCCACCTGGACCTGCACAAAGCCAAAACAAACAGATTAGAAAAAAAAATCGTTTTGAATAAATGGAGACAACTGAAGCTAGGATCTTTTGGGATACAAACACGAAATGGCTACCGATCCCAATCATAACTGTCGCTTAACCTCTGGCTTTACAAGATGAAAACAATTTAGCTTCGTGGATGACGGGTGAATCTACTGAATAAATGTTCAAAACGGCTACCAATCCCAATCATAACCGTGAACCGTCGCTCAACCTCCGGCTTTACAAGATGGAAACAAATTAGCTTCACGGCTGACGGGTGCATCTACGTGTTCGGAACAGCTATCAATCCCAAATTCCCAATCATAACCCTTGCTTAGCCTCCGGCTTTACAAGATGAAAACAAATTAGCTTCACGGATGACGGGTGCATCTATAGAATAAATGTTGTATGATTGTTGTATCCAGTCCACGCACAGGCCTGGTTGATGATTGCTGCATCCAGTCCACGCACAGGCCTAGTAAGCACAAGTATCAAATAAGAGAACATCTCACCGTATCAGGTACTGGAGTGGTATTCCCCTCGTCCTCGACGGCCTGCTTGTCGGCGCTGCGCGCCCCGCTGTCCGGGCCTTCCATCTTCTTCTCTCCGCCGCCTTCCCTCCCCAAATCCGCGACCTCGATCTCCTCCTCCCTCCCCTCTTCCGCCTCCGGAGCAGCCTCGACGGCGACTTCTGGCTCCTTCCTCCTCGCCGCCCTTCGCCTCCTCGCCGGCGGTGGGGCCGGTGCCGCCGCCGCCGCCGCCGCCGGATTCTCCTGCGCCTCTCGGGCCCTCCTCGCCGCGCTACGCAGCACAGGCATCCTCAGCCATGGAGCCCCATATGCCCCCCGCGCCCCCGCCGCCTCCTCAGATTCCTCCGCCAAACACCAGGAACGCCGCCGATCTCGGGGGAGTGGGTGGGAAGCGAGCGATGCGGCGACGCTCGGGTCGCGGCGCGCGGCGGCGGCGGCGGCCCTAGCACGGAGACGGCTAGGGTTGGGGTTTGTATGCGGATGCGATGGAATGGGGGAGGAGACGGGAGGGAGGGAGGGAGGGGGAAGCAGATGGTGGTGGTGCTGACGTCACCCGCGGCTAGACGCGGAGCGGAGTACTGTGTTAGTTCTACGGGAAGGGAAAAGGATTTAGCGCGGCGGCCACCGTGTAAAATCTGGCTGTGTACATCATTTCAAGTTTTTCTATCTCAAAAATATGCTGCCACTTGCAAGACTCGACTCCGATTTCGCTTGGAGGACCTTAATCAGCTACTTCTACTATTCTCCCCTCTATAAATTACTCTCCTCTAGATGTTTGGAGGATGTATGTTTGTCTTCGGTCAAACTACCAAAATTATAAACTAACACTAGATAACGAGATACGATTTAGGTTTAGTTCCACGTCAAAATTGAAAGTTTGAAGAAAAAAGTTAAAAGTTTATGTGTGTAGGAAAGTTTTGATATGATGGAAAAGTTAGAAGTTTGAATAAAAAAGTTGGGAACTACACAAGCACGTAGTGTCTGATGAAACAGAAATTTGCGGAACTGAAATTGGCTAAGAACGAGTACAGTTAGTGATGCAAGTGGGCTCTAAAAATTGTCACATTATATTTGTGCTTAGGTGAAGGAGCGAGAGAAAAAAGTGAGCTACAGAGTTAATATATCATGGGTTAAAACCATATGTGTATGAGTATATATTTATATGTAACTATTTTATGGAAAGATTGTTAAATTGGTTACATATGACGTATTAATTTTTAGAATTATGGCTTTATAAGTAAACTTGTTCTAAGTGTAAGAAATGAGGTGGAGTACATAGGCACTATCTTCAATGTGCATAATCACCTATATTAGTGGTAGAACTACATGTATGTTTTCCCCTGTTAATTCTCTCACGTTACATATTTTTTTTATATTGACTTCAAAGTGTTGGTAGTAGAAAGTAAACAGTTAAAAATTTCTTTGTTGACAATAAAATTATGCTTAGTTTACATGTATCAAATAAGTCCTTTATCTTCTATTGGTATAATAATATTTATCTCCATCGAGTTAAAAAATAGAGCAATCTTGTTCCCTGCCACTCCTTAGTTTCATAAAACGGTTTATATGTTCTAGTAACATCTTATAATCTTCTAATGGAAGTTGATCATCGTCAATGGGTTTATAAGCTTTTCTCATTAACTTGGGGATTCCTATTTTACGCGCGCGCTGGCTACGGAAGTAGCACGCAGCCGTACCCCCCTCAACGCCCTGCAGCATCGTAATTAGCGGTAATGATGGTAATTAGCAATATTTTCCTTTTCTGGAAGGTTTTCTTTTTACTAATAGATTGATAAGAAATCTATACGTGAAGTCCAATTTTGAAAAACTTTCAACTCGAAATTTGAAAAAAAAATTCAAGTCAGATTTTGAAAACTTTCAACTTTTCATCTCAAATTTGAAAAACTTTCAACTCAAATTTGAAACTTTTAACCCATATTTGAAAACTTTCAACCCAGATTTGAAAACTTTCAACCCAGATTTGAAAACTTTCGACCCATATTTAAAAACTTTCGACTCAGATTTGAAAACTTTCAACTCGAGATTTGAAACTTTCAATTTGGATTGAAAAACTTTCAAGTCAAGATTTGAAACTTTTCAAATCAAAATTTAAAAACTTTCAACTCAAAATTTTGAAAACACATATGTTTAAGATTAAAAAAAGTCAAAAAAAATGTGAAAATAAAAGGCTACAAATAGGAGAAAATCGAAAAAGAAAAAGGAAAATCGAAAAAAAAGGCGTCGCGTGGAGGCTGCCAGCTGGCGCGCGCGTGCCAAATAGCAATCGCGCATTAACTTTAGGTATGAAATTTATTATGCTAACGATGCGGTAGGGTTTTCGGACCGACTACATAAGGGCTTTCGACACTCTTATACTGCCGGTTTGTTGGATGGTTTGGAAGAAGAGAAACGTGCGTGTGTTTCCAGAATCAGAGCCGAAGCTAGGGTTTTCAAAGATTTAGGTGAGTAACATCTTATTGTAACCCGTCTTTCTTTCTGAAAGTTGCTATTGTGGCAACCTCCATTCACTTCAGCAGCCTCTTGTCGAAGCCTGAATTCTGTATATGTGTATATACTCTATTCTTAAGTAAATTTGGTCATGCTAAAAAAAATTATTAGGCAAAAAATTTACTACGGTCCTATACTTTTAAAACGAGTTATTTATTTATAAAATTCATGTAAACCTTCTAATAAAAATGCATGTAATTGTAAGCTTCATCTGTTACGTACACACGAGAGGTGGTGCAAGTTTTATGGCGTGAAGTGTGACCGCAACGACATGGTCCGGCACTTCAATGAATTCAAGGACTAAGCAGGCAAGCACGCGGTGTCTACGAATTCAACAAATCCGATCAATCCTAAACCCAGATGCTCGGCCAAGACCCCAAAGATCGATTGGATCGATGAAGAGTGATGGAAGCGCTTTGGCCGCCCTTCCCCTCCTGATTCATGCGCCTCTAACTATCCCCGTCGGCGCCGTTGTCTATCTCTACTGTAATATGGAATTTCCTTAAAGCATGAAGAAAATTTGATGTTACAATCTTATCAAGTTCAATTGCATCAAGACGCTTAATTTCTCACATGCCTTGAATCGCACAGACTTTTAAGTTAATCAGTTTGGCATGCTATCTACTTGTTTTATTAAGAAAATTGTTAAACTGGCCTCTACATCTAAAATAGATTACACGGCCAGGCTGTCATGCTACTATGTAACTGGAGTTGGTTGAAAAACTTTATACATATCTAGTTCCCTTGTTATGTAATAATGCGATTGATTCTGCCATCATTATTGAATCAGTGACTTTCTAAATTAATTAGGGTATCATGTTATACATGTAATTGGCGTTGGTTGAACTATCCAGTTCTGTGATAGTGTGAATATGTAATGAGAATCGTCGAATAGTATTTTTTTTCTTCTGTGAATAATTATGTGAGCTCCGATAACTAAATAGCACTTGTTGACTAACTGATGCGGGTAACTGATTAATTTCCTAGTGTTTTGTTGTTTATAGAACAATCCCACAACGTGAACATCGTATGGCCCTGTCTAGATCCTCCAAAATGGCAAAAGTTTTGCTATTTTGTAGCACTTTTTGCCATTTTGGATCTAAACATTAGTAGCAAAAGTTGGCAATTTGGCATTTGGCATTTGCTAGTCCATAGTAGCAAATTGTACCAAAAAGTGCTTTGGGACCACTCCCTCTCTCTTTCTCTCTCTCACTTTAGTGCTAGAATGGCAAAACTTTAACATGCATCTAAACACCAACTAGTACTTTTACAATACCAAAACTTTTGACACCAAAACTTTTGCCATTTTGGATCTAAACACTAGTAGCAAAAGTTGACAATTTGGCATTTGTCATTTGCTAGTCCATAGTAGCAAATTGTGCCAAAAAGTGCTTTGGGACCACTCCCTCTCTCTTTCTCTCTCTCACTTTAGTGCTAGAAATGGCAAAACTTTAACATGCATCTAAACACCAACTAATACTTTTACAATACCAAAACTTTTGCCACAAAAAATTTTGCCATTTGTCATTCCAAATGGATCTAAACATGCCCTAAACAGGCCCTTAGATCCTCCATTTGCCACTTTGAAGCACCTTTTGCCATTTTGATCTAAACACTAGTAGCAAAACTTAGCAATTTGGCATTTGGCATTTGCTAGTTCATAGTAGCAAATTGTGCCAAAAAGTGCTTTGGGACCACTCCTTCTCTCTTTCTCTCTCTCACTTTAGTACTAGAATGGCAAAAGTTTAGGATGCATCTAAACACCAACTAGTACTTTTGCAATACCAAAACTTTTGTCATTTGCCATTTGCCATTCCAAATGGATCTAAACAAGAAGTAAAGTGCTCGTCGCGTATTGCTGTGGAAGTTAAGAAGAATAAAGGGAAAAAGACTAATTCCCCTCATCGAATGAGGGGTTGGAGAGTGGGCCATAATGACTGTTGCTACTGGCATTATCGTGTGGATTCATATGAGGATGAAACTCACATGTCGGCAGCTATAAGCTTATAACGGCAATACCGTTACAATAGAGACTCTCAGCCTATGGAATGGTGGTTGTGGTAGTTGAGTGAGAAGAGCGTGACCTGTGGAACCCAATTTAGCAAGCATACGCAGGAAATATGGTGTGCCACATTTTACCAATAAATATTTGGCATCCTGTGACTTTCTTCCAAACATGCCCTACGTTGTTGGAACAACGGGGAGCAACTGTTCAGAAGCAATTGTTATCAGATCATCACTGATCAGCAGGTCAGGGCGAGCGAGGATATCTGACTGTCATGGCTGTCCGTTGTGTGCTGGAGTACAACTGTACAAGGCGCAAACGATGATCAGGTCCTGGCCTTCCTGGCTGTCCAAAGCCTCAAGCTGTCATCAGCTAGCTTCACTGCTCCAACTCCAAGCATCACATGCCCAGTCTCGCTACACCCACACGCACAGATTGGGGGACCAGTGAGGAGCCACACAGACACTTGTGCAACCCCTCACATGCCCAAAGCCCTCTTGCTTTCCTACCAACTGGTCAGTGCAATCCAGCAATGCACAGTGCATCACACGCTTGAATTGTTATTACAATCAGGTCAGCAGCTTAAACCACCGTGCACCGGGTGGGCAGCAGTGCAGTGCGGTGCACTACAAACTTGATGCAAGAATTGGCTCAAGAGGTTTGTATTGCATGGTATATTGGGTCAAGCTATCCATAGTGTTGTACATTCTGTGATCAATATAATGAACTCCTGAAGTGTGAAAGAATGGATTGTAGCCCATGGAAGCAAAGAACATGACTTTACAAAAGGGGAGGAAACAATGAAGGCAAAAAAAAAAAAAACTGTGGGGGGTTAATACTGCATCAAACCAAGGGGGGGGGGGGGGGGGCACCTTGAGCGTCTAGAGCGAGCGCCAGGAAGCAATGCTTGAATCAGACAGAAAGAGGAGTACCCCAAAGGCTATGGCAAATCTGAGTTGGCCAACCCCCCCATGGCTGTCGGACCTTCTCTGGATGCAAAATCCTGTACATTCAAACACATTTGTCGCGATTATTCAGGGGAAAGAACTTTGTGCGTCAGTGAGATATTAAAAAATGTTCTATGCAGACATGACCCAAGCATGAAGATAAACAAAATGCATGACGACATGACCCAAGCATGAAGATAAACAAAGCACACAAAAGCAAATAGCAGTATAACATAGCTGACCTGCAGGCGGTGCATCAAGTACATCAAGAATAAGTGCACAAACACCTGGAACAGAGATATATGGATTCAATTATAGATCAACCTTCATATGCTAAAAAAGCAAGAATACAGGAAGTAAAATCTTTGCAGTTCTTACCAGATAGAATAGAAGGCTGACTCGAGCAACGGGGTGACGCCACAAAAATCTAGTTGCACGTACAGCTCCTGAATCTAGTAACTTCGCAGCCTTTTGTAACTGGAAAACAGAATATGCAAGGAAAGTAAGGTAAAATTCAATATTCAGGGTGCAGCCCTTCAGATTTCCATTGGTCATGTATACCTGCTGATTTGCTGTTGCCATGTGTCGATGATGTAGAGGAAGAGGCCTGCAAATAGTACACTTAATTGTCTAAGACAACAGCACTTGAAAATATAAGGACCATTTTAAACATTATGTGAATCATCAGGTGTGATTGAGAACAGAAGGTTTGCTCCTGTTTCCCTGGATGTTCAGAACAAAAGAGAAATGGTGAACGTACTCCAGTGCCTTGATATCAGCATCTTCTTCCCATGCTGATGCTGATCTGCGAGCAACTCTACTCCTTTCTGCTTCCATCTATCACATGGAGAACATAATGGAGTAAGATAAGAACATATAGATGAAATTGATTGCAGCAAGAACATTATGACAAGGAAAGAAATTTAGGAACCTGCACTTCATGAAACTGCTTTATTGATTTCTCCAGTTGAAACTCCAGTGCAGCCTTTTCACTTGCCATGGATTCTAGTTGTGTTTGCTTGTGGTACTGGAAGAATGGATCCATACATAAATAAACTTGGTCTTATTAATCTAGATGTCAAAGGTAAAAAAAGAACAATGATTTGAATCATAGCATACCAGCAAGTCAGTGAGCTCACGATATCTCTTCTCCAGTTCAACATGCTCCTAAAAATAAGACATGTTTACATAAATAAATGCGACCTGTGAGAACAATCTGGTAATAAGCTGAATTACTGCAGAAGTTATATTAACCAAGCTAGATGTTCGATTATCTAAACACAAACATGAAAAACCCATATAATTGTTAGATGTATTGTATAGCTAGCTGTGTATTTACTCCCTTCTTGAGGGTGCTTTCTGCATATTTGTATTGAGCTTTGTGTATACCTGTTTGGCCCAGTTGGCCCATTCAATCTAAGGTCCAATATTTGCAACATGGTATCAGAGCATATGGTTTAGGGTTCCACATCCGCCGTCGTCGTGAAGCTCTCTCTCTCCTCTCACGCGACTGGATCCCTCTTCTCTCTCGCGCGAGCGTCGCCACCTCTGCCCTGTGACCTCGCCTGTGGTCGCCGCCGCGCCGCCAGTGTCGCCGCCGCGCCTCTGCCTCTTGGGGTCGCCGCCGCGCCGCCTGGGGTCGCCGCCACGCCAACTGGAGTCACCGCCCCTCTTGCGGGCGCCGCCTTCCTCTGCTCGCGGGCGTTGCCTGCCCCTGCTCGCGGGCGCCGCCGTTCCTACTCGCGGGCGGGTGGCCACGGGCGGGCGCTGCCTCTGCTGCCGCCGCCTGCTTCTCCCTCATCTTCCACCGTCTAAAGCTACTGCCTCTACTGTGATGGCGCCGCCCTCGGGAAAACCGGGTGCCATTTCTCTTCCGAAGCCTCCGGTCATCTTCAACGGACTCAACTTCCGGGAGTATGCATTGCATATGCAGATACACATGTGCAGCCAGCGGTTGTGGGGCTACCTCATCAGCGATCGGCCTTGCCCGCCTTGTCCAACCTTGCCTGCTGAGCCTGCCATCCCGGCATATGCTGATGAGAACACTAAGCGTGGTCTCCTTGATGATCTTGCTGCTGCTATGGAGGCGTATCAGATAGATCTCTCTCTATATGAGACTTGGTTAGAGCAGGAGGCCTATGCCAAGGCTATTTTGGTTGGGAGCATGGAGGTTGACATATCACTCGACATTGCGGGCCTTGCTAGCTCTGAGTTGATGTGGACCCGTCTTCGCCAGCAGTACGAGCCTCGCAACGATGCCATGTTTCTTGCCATTGTGAATGAGGCACAATCTCTTCGTCAGCTTGATGCCACTGTGGATGAGTTCTTTCGCAAGATGTCTGCGGTGTGGCGTCAAATGGACCTACAGGGCGCTGATGTTTGTCACACTTGTACCTGTTGTCAGCGCCAGAGGGTCCAGACTGAGACCACTCGCCTCTATGAGTTCTTGTCTCGTTTGAGGCCTGAGTTTGAGCCTGTTCGAGCTCAGCTGTTGGCACGACGCCCTCGACCTTCATTGTTGGAGACCTTGCCTGAGCTACGGGCTGAAGAGACTCGTTGTCGTGAGGCTGGTATAGGCATTGCACAGCAGTCCACCTCTGTCTTGGTTGCACAGGGCTTGCCTTCTCAGGTCCATGTCTCTGCCCAGCCTGTTGTGGTGCCATCACCTTTACCTGTTGCGGCTAGTGCTCCTAGTACTCCTTCAGGCATTGTTTGCGGGTACTGTAGCAAGACAGGGCACACCGCCTCTATGTGCTACAAGAAGAAGAGAGATCAGAGTCGTCGCACCTCTCAGGGCTCTCGACAGGGCTCTTCTCAGTCAAGCTCTCAGCAGATCACATCGACCGAGCAAGAGCTTGTAAGGCTCCTTCGTCGTCTTATGACTACAGCCTCTACCTCCACCCATGGGTCTGCTGCTCAGGCTTCTAGTCTTCCACCACCACCTCCATCCTCTTCAGGTATATTGTCCTCGTGGTTTCTTGATTCTGGTGCTTCCTTCCATATGACACCCGATTCCACACATCTTTCTTCTATGAGTCCTCCTGATACCCCTCTCACAGTTCAGACAGCTAATGGCACCTCACTTCCTGTTGTTGGTCGTGGCACACTTTCTACTTCTTCCTTTCGAGTTCCTACTGTCTCTCATGTTCCTAAGTTAACCATGCAGCTTATGTCCGCTGGTCAGATCATTGATCATGGTTGTCGGATTATACTTGAGGCTGACTCTTGTTGTGTCCAGGATCGTCGCATAGGGCTCCTGGTGGGAACTGGTCCTAGGCGCCATGACTCTCAGCGTCTTTGGGAGCTTGATTGGCTACATCTCCCTTCTGATGCTTCTACCAGCCAGTCAGTCGGTTCCACTGCTTCAGCGTTAGCTACTTCATCCACTACTACTTTTGCTCAGTGGCATCGTCGTTTAGGTCATCTATCCGGTGCTAGATTATCCACACTTATTGGTAGTGGGGTCTTAGGTCCTGTTTCTGGAGATACCGCTCTACATTGTACGGGTTGCAAGCTTGGCAAGCAGCTGCAACTCCCCTATTCTTCCAGTGCCTCAGAGTCTCAGCGTCCTTTCGATCTTATACACTCTGATGTATGGGGACAAGCTCCTTTTGTTTCGAAAGGTGGCCATTCCTATTATGTGATCTTTATTGATGACTATTCGAGATTTACTTGGATTTACCTCATGTCTTCTCGTAGTCAATTTCTTTCTATTTATCAGAAGTTTGCTACTATGGTTCACACAGTACGATTCTTCCATACAGGTTTTTCGTGCTGACTCTGCTGGTGAGTACATTTCGGCAGCCCATCGCCGTTTTCTAGCTGAGCAGGGAACACTTCCCCAGTTTTCTTGCCCTGGTGCTCATGCTCAAAATGGCACTGCTGAGCGCAAGCATCGTCACATTCTTGAGACTGCTCGTGCCCTCATGATCTCCTCGCATCTTTCGCCTCATTTCTGGGCTGAGGCTGTCTCCACGGCTGTTTTTCTTATCAATCGACAGCCTTCTTCTGTTCTTCATGGTTGTACTCCCTATGAGCGCCTATTTGGTACACCTCCTAGGTACAGTCATCTTCGATGCTTTGGTTGTGTTTGTTATGTTCTTCTTTCTCCTCGTGAGCGTACCAAGCTGACTGCCCAGTCTGTTGAGTGTGTTTTCCTTGGGTATAGCACTAAGCATAAGGGTTATTGTTGCTATGATCCTGTTGCTCGTCGCATGAGGATATCTCGTGATGTCACATTTGATGAGTCTCGTCCTTACTATCCTCGCTCTTCCACTTGTGATCAGTCCTCCACTGTCAAGTCTATCTCCTTTTTGACTCTTCCGGATTGGTCCTTTCCTTCTCTACCACCAGTTCCGTCTCCATCACCACACCTCCCTTTGGTTTCTACGCCATCTCCATCACTGTCACCACCTCCTTCGCCGATGCCATCATCACCCATACTACCATCACCACCTCCTAGTACTCTTTTAGATGCTCCACATGAGCTATCACCTTTTCCGCTGCACTACTCTCGTCGTTCACGACCCCTTGTTGAGTTGTCCTCTCCCTCTATCCTTGGACCAGCTCCTGCTCCTGCTTCTCGGTATGATCTTCGTGATCGCCATGCTATTAGGCCTGCGCCTAAGTATGGCTTTACTGCTGCGGCTATTGTTGAGCCCACGACTTACCGAGAGGCTATTGCCCACCAGGAGTGGCAACAGGCGATGGCAGAGGAGATTGCTGCCTTAGAGCGTACCAAGACTTGGGATGTTGTTCCTGCACCTACTCACGTCACTCCTATCACTTGTAAGTGGGTCTACAAGATAAAGACTCGCTCTGATGGCTCTCTTGAGCGGTACAAAGCTCGTCTTGTAGCTCGTGGTTTTCAGCAAGAGCATAGTCGTGACTATGGTGAGACTTTTGCTCCAGTTGCTCACATGACCACCATTCGGACCTTGTTAGCTGTTGCCTCTATTCGTCAGTGGTCCATTTCTCAGCTCGATGTCAAGAATGCCTTTCTCAATGGTGAGCTGCATGAGGAGGTCTATATGCAGCCCCCTCCTGGGTATTCTGTCCCTGATGGCATGGTTCTTCGTCTGTGTCGTTCTCTTTATGGTCTCAAACAGGCCCCTCGTGCTTGGTTTGAGCGCTTCTCCTCAGTTGTCACTGATATTGGCTTCAAAGCCAGCGACCATGACCCTGCTCTCTTTGTTCACACTTCTTGTGGTCGGACCCTTCTTCTTCTATATGTTGATGACGTGATCATCACTGGTGATGACTCTCGGTTCATTAATCTTGTGAAGAAGCGTCTTAGTGACCAATTCTTGATGTCTGATTTGGGTCCTCTCAGGTACTTTCTTGGGATTGAGTTCTCTTCCATGTCTTCTGGTTTCTACCTCTCCCAAGAGAAGTATATTCAGGATCTCCTTGCTCGTTCGGGCCTCACTGATAAGCGTGTGGTTGACACTCCTATGGAGCTTGGGATACATCTACGGCCCAATGATGGTGAGCCTCTTCAAGATCCCACCCGCTATCGCCACCTTGTTGGGAGTCTTGTCTATCTTGGCGTCACTCGCCCTGACATCTCTCAGTTCACATTCTGAGTCAGTTTGTTTCTGCCCCTACTCAGCTCCACTACACTCACCTTCTTCGTGTCCTACGATATCTTCGTGGCACTATCTCCCATCGCCTTTTCTTCCCTTGCTCCAGTTCATTGCAGCTTCAGGCGTACTCTGATGCGACTTGGGCTAGTGACCACTCTGATCGTCGCTCTCTCTCTGCTTATTGTGTCTTTCTTGGTTCCTCTCTGATTGCATGGAAGACCAAAAAGCAGACTGCAGTTTCTCGTTCAAGTGCAGAAGCTTTGTTACGAGCTATGGCAGCCTTGACCGCTGAGATCACTTGGCTGCGTTGGCTCCTGGAGGATTTTGGAGTTTTTGTCTCTCCCCCGACTCCACTCTTGTCAGACAGTACTGGTGCAATCAGCATTGCTCGAGACCCAGTGAAGCATGAGCTAACCAAACACATCGGCGTTGATGCCTCGTACATGAGATCGCAGGTGCAAAATGAGGTTGTGGCTCTTCAGTATGTTCCTTCAGAGCTTCAGTTAGCAGATTTCTTCACGAAGGCGCAAACTCGAGCTCAGCATAGTTATTTTTTGTCCAAACTCAGTATGGTTGATCCACCATGAGTTTGAGGGGGGGGTGTTAGATGTATTGTATAGCTAGCTGTGTATTTACTCCCTTCTTGAGGGTGCTTTCTGCATATTTGTATTGAGCTTTGTGTATACCTGTTTGGCCCAGTTGGCCCATTCAATCTAAGGTCCAATATTTGCAACAATAATTTGGCTAGTGTTAACAAAATAACATCAATGACCAGCGAGACAAGTTCACCTGTCTGGAATAATGCTCTGCATCTCGTTTCATTCCAGCCATTTCAACTCTCATCTTCTGTAACTCAGCCTACATTACAAACATAAATTAGTAAAATGAACAAGTTTCTTAAGGTAAAGCATTATATATTACTATGCCATGTATAATAAATATATTGTAATATAATATCCTCCAATGTACTTGGTCAGCATATTACCAGTTCTATTACCTTGACCTGGTTGCAACTTAACAAATTTAAGCTATGCATATCCAATGGAACATCATGAATTGATATAATTCTCTATTATTCTTTGGCATCTTATGAAATAATAGTACCTCCAAAGATGATATCTTGGTTTCTGCCTCTCTTTGGCTTTGGCGTGCACGCTCAACCTCCTCCTGCCATGCTTGCATCTGTTTTTCAAACCGCAGTGGTAAGAAAAGAACAAATACCCAGAATGTTATATTTCAGGATATAACTTGACTCAAAAAATGCAGTTAGCCATTTGCAGGGTAAGTAACAATTATATTTCCCTTGTGCAAAGAGCATTTCAAATTGAACTAGAGTACGCTAAAAGCACAGCTCAATATCAAGCTGTGGATAACATGAGGCGCTTTGATTCTAACCTGAATAACTTGATTAGCTTCTTCAGAAGGCTTTTTCTGAGCACGGCGATTACGAGCTTCCATCTCCTGTAGTTCTTGTTGCAGCGATGCACATTCAACCTATGACATATCCAGAGTACTGACAATGACTAGCACAAACAAACCAGTTCACATTTCACACGAAATATTAAAAATAACTTACCTCAAGCACAGCCACCTTGTGTTCCAATTCCATTGCTCTAGATGAGCTTTGATCAGCAGCTCTCTGGACGGCAACAAAACAGTAGAGATACTAAATTTGCTATCTTTTTATAAACACGATAAAAACTGCAACAGTTTATCCAGAGCAATGATAGTGCTGGAAGGTTAGAGATCAATGGAAATACAATTTTAGTAGAATATAAACAAATTAGCTTATTATAAAGTATAAGGCTGTGTGATTTGATGGAAATATATCAAAATGATAGATGCTGAATGGCGCACATCATGGGAAACATATAAGTTGCCAAACTTTCTATCTGAAGTCCTGAATTACTGTTTCTTACAGTAACTGTTCTGATCCTCGCTTTAAGGATAAAACTCTTAAATAAAAATAAGTAAATAACGTCTCCATCTTTCAAATCACAGTTAAGGCCCTTTAGAATGTTGAATTAGTTCATGTTGGTAGTTGAAAAGTGCAAGTTGCTGTAAGGGCAACCTATACTGAAAAAAAATAATCAAATTTAGCTTATGGAGAACAAAACAAACAAACCAGTGAGGAGCTGAGTAGACAACACATGCTGATATGTTTTGGAATAACCATATTAATGCACTTCAAAGAGTACTCATTCTTCCTATTCCAGAATGTAATAAGCTACTCCCTCCGTTTCACAATATAAGTCATTCTAGCATTTCTCACATTTATATTGATGTTAATGAATCTAGACATATATATCTATCTAGATTCATTAATATCAGTATAAATGTGAGAAATGCTAGAATGACTTACATTGTGAAACGGAGGAAGTAGTAACTGTAGAAAAATAACAGAATCTGGCTAAGGTATATGGTCCTTTAGGCTGTGTTCTTTTGTTCAAGTTCTCAACTCATCTCCCTCGTTTTTTCGCATGCATGCTAAACGGTGTGTTTTTTGCAAAAAGTTTCTATATGCAAACTGCTAATACTTAATTAATTATGGCTAATACAGTAATTAATTATTTGAGTTGCTCTGTTTTGCGTGCGCGGAGATTAGTTCCCAGACACAAGGAATGAACGCAGCCTTAATGTGTCAAGCATGGGAGATTAACTAGAACAAAACATCTGCTCAACACCATTACGCAATTTTCTGGTTAGTGTTGATTTTTTTTCGGCCATATAACTTGACATCCTAGCAAAATAGATTTTGCTCATGCCTGGTAGTTATACCTTGTAAAATTACCTGGATTCTAGCAAGAGCATTTGATGCTTCAACAGCTCGATGCTCTAATTCGACTTCTCTCTCAACAGCTGCCTGCATTATAGTAGAGACTATTAAAACTAAACAGAAAAAACAATGAGTAAACAATGTAGCAAATAGAATATAATTTGACAAATTACCATCTTTGTAGCATTATGTGCAATACGCTCCTCCTCAGCCCTGCGCTCTACCGTAGCAAGTTCCTCTCGTAAAGCCTAAAGAGTAAACAACACATATGAAGGTAATATACCTGTATGAAAATGTGGGGACAGAATTTTCTACTCGAAGAAACCTTTGTTACTAACCTGGATGACCCTAGTTTCAGTAAGTTCACGGTTCCTCTTGAGACCATCCATATCTTCCTGGTTTCAACAGACAATGAGATTAATATGTACTGAGAGCATCAATTGTGTGACTGAGCTATAAAACACAACAAATGTTCAAGACCACTGGACAGCCATTTCGTTTAAGGTATGTTTCTAGAAAATAACATATTATTAAGTTAACTGCTGCAGAGAGAAACTGCAAGACTTAAAGTGATATCTAACAACATTTACATGCATATTCTTTTTTTTAAAAAAAAACATGCATTTTAGATTTGATGGCTCGCCACTGCCCACACTGGAACAAAACCAGATGAACCTCATAACTCTCAGACCTAAAATACAGCTAGGGAGCAGATTTTCCATGATTTTGTTATGCTAAATTGCAATCATGACCTAGAAGAATCTAAGATATGCAAGAGTGGATGATATCAAAGCACCAAGAATCCACATCTTGAATTCTTGGAATGACTGTGAAATTTCCAGATTCATCTTATTCCAAATAATTGAGTATGCCAATCTTCAGACCTTATTCTCAAGAAATTTAAAAGGGTACTCTTTTTTTTTTAGATAATGGGTAAATCAGGCCTTTGCTTCAGTAGAAGCTACAGCCAATGATTACAGTGTTTGCAGCAACCAAGTTGCCAACAATGTCAAAACAGAAGACAAGAACATATAAAAAAGAAAATCCTGGATGAAAGAAAGCTCATGTTACAAAGCAATAACAATTAGATCAAGACAGCCACAACACAAAACATGTACTTAACATAGCAAACATAAGAAAATGTAAGCACTGCATTAGTTTATTTTAAGCTATTAAAACGACAAAAGAACCAGGAAAGTGTGAAAAGTGTTGATGGAACCCATACTACAAAATGAACTATATTATGGATTTATGATAAATGATACTAGGACACAACATATAGTTTCCTTTTGGTCCTAGTAGTAGTAACATGGCTACTATGAAGAAATTTCTAAGAAGAGCAATAAAAGATGAAACCTGTAAAGCTGCAAGCTTTTCTTCTGAAGCTGCTGCCTTTTTCTTCCAAGAGTCCAGTGACTTAACTAGAGACTCAATCTCAGCGTTTTTTGCAGTCAAAGCATCAACCATGTTAGATTCAGCTCGTGAACCTTCTACTCTCGACATTGACAGTTCTTGCTGTAGTTGCTTCATATGAGCTTCATATGAGCTACATTTCTCTCTCTGTTAAGTGTTTTACATTAATACATAGAGAAAACAACTATAGAACATATCAGCGTCAAAAACTATAGAACATATGAGATTAATGTTAATAGAAAATGTAATGAAAAGAATGTTGGTAAGATGATTTGACCTCCTGAACAAGAAGTTCCTCCAGCTGTGCATTCTCAGATTTATACTCCTGGAGGCGGGATGAAAGTCCAGCGCAGACCTATTGGTAGTAACAAATAAATCTACAAGTCAGCATATGAACTAGCCACAACATAGATAACAGGCAGGGTCAAACTTATACTGCTCTTACCCGAGCTAACCTAGCTTCTTTTGATTGGCCAGTTTTCACAACATTCTTTAACAAACCCCGAGCCTGTCAAGGACCAGCGAGACATGGTATAGTGTAGCTGTGCGGAAGAGAACACATAACATGCAGGATATCTTGGATTACTACAATTTTCCACAACCTACCTCCTCAAGTTGGTCTTGGTCTTTCACAGAACCAGAATCAAGCTTATGTTCCTGCTGATTTTCCGTACTCTCCGGTGAGTCAGACAAACCCTCTCGTTTGGAATCTTGGGATTTTCCAGAAACTTGTGTGTCTGGTACTTCCTTGATATTTTTCTCATGGATAACTTCCATAGCTGAGTCTTTCTCCTCCAAATTAACAGCTGAAACGATCTCAGCATCCTGGTTACTGATGCTTGGCTCACATCTTTCATCTGGAACGGAAGGAGCAGAGCTTTCAGCAGCACCCTCTGAATTTCCAGAATCTGCAGCACCATCCACAACAATGGCTGCATCCTCAGCACTTCTCTCTGTTGATTGGACTTCAACCTCAGTATCAACAACCTCTGCACCTATATCATTCTTACGATCAACGACGACCTTCTCTTCTTTCTCTGCTCCACCATCATCATCCAGTCCCTTAACATCACTTGAGGAGACATCAGGTTTACTGGCACTAGCGTCGACGCTTGATGAATCAACAGGTGGCGAAGGCCTGATCTTCTCAATCTTAATCCGTTCCCGCGGTGGTTGCCTACTCTTCCTCTCTTTCTGAGCAGCCGTCCTGCTACCAGCATCCCCAGTTGCAAGCTTCAATGGACCCTGCGATGCAATTTAGCACAAAATGTAAACCATTGGTTCCCAAGCACATTTTGTATGCACAAGGAGGATACTCAGTCACGACCTTCTCCCTCAGCTTTCCCTTCTTCGCTTGACCTTCTTGACTGCTTGAACCTTCACCAAACAAAAATTAGAGATTAGTTCGCTCTCTAAGCAGCAAACCATGCACTGACTAAACCAAGGAGAAAACTACCTGAAGGCTGAGGGCTAGACTGCTCATCTGACAACTCGGTAGCCACAATCTTCGCCCTCCGGTCGACAACTTCAAGCAAGTCTGACACAAAAAAAAACAGGTAAGTTGTACTGCTCCCCGTTACCAACATCCAATAGCGTATTCAAGCAAGCAACAAGACGGATACGGGTTCGGATTGGGTGCAAATGCACGCGGCGCGCCAAAACGATCGGACAAAGCACAGCGCCAAGGCTAGTTCGCTAGGTTTAGCGACTGGCATTATAGCTCCAGGAGCAATCGAGTAAACGGCTGGCACGAGAGTAGAGGGGGGACAAGCGCCAAGATCTCAGTCGCGGAGAAGCGGTGGATCTGGGCGGCGAATCGGGAGGAGGGGGGAAGGAGGAGGAGGAGGTGGGCGTACCTTCGGCGACCTTGAGCCAGGAGGCCATGGCGGGATCTGCCGGATCGCCGCCAGGCGGGAGGAGGGGTGTGGGCCGGCGCGAGTGACGAGGAGCTTGGATGGATGGATGAATTGGCTGGTGAGATCTCCGGCCGCGGCAAGGCTGTGGGGTTCTAATGGCGGTACTACTACGGGTTGGTGGTGGCGGGGGACGGATCCAACCGGTCGCTCGGTTCGGTCGACGATGAGAAAACTAGTTCGTGTGTCATATACAGAAGCCCGTCTAGCTCAGTCGGTAGAGCGCAAGGCTCTTAACCTGGTCGTGGGTTCGAGCCCCACGGTGGGCGTGTGGCTCTTTTTGCGGGGAATTTTTCTTTCGCTCCTTTTTTTTCTACTTCCTCTGTTTTGATGAAACGGAGGGAGTATAATCCTTCTTTGAGCTCGTGTAACAAATATCGTTGCACTTTTTTGAGCAGTGATTATTTTTGAGCAATAATTCTTTTGCTTTCCTTTTTCTAATCCTTCAATGATACTTCTTGTTTTCTCTCTTTGGGATAATGCCCACCTGTATTTTCATTCATATAAACAAAAGGATGAGAAAAGTTTTAAGTTACTGTAGGAAATAAACGTGCTTATTGGCGCGTCTGTTTTACAGCCCGTGCATTCGATTTCAGGTTATTAAAAAGCTATGGCTGTATTTTAAATTTTTTATAGATATATACTTTGGAAAAACAATTGTAAAATACGTGTAATGGAGCTTTTGTTGATTTTCGAAATGACATTATTTTAAGTACAGGGGTAGTACAAATTTTGCAAAATTTTATAAGAATTGAACTGAACTTAAGAAAAAAAAGGTATATTCAAATAAATTTTATTTTAACTTAGTTTAACATAACAAAGTCTTGACATTCGTCTCCAACCGTTGAGTAGAGGCGCATAGGGGTGTCACTTGTTTAATTTACTCTGTTTTATATCAAGTTTAAGCTAATGTGGGTATCTAAATTTGTATTGAGGGGTGTAGACATGGTTAAAATAGGTTAGATATAGCTACAAATTTTTCTTAATCAGGTTCCTAGGCACCCCCCCTCCCCCCCCCCCCCGCCCCCAATACTCTAGCTCCGCCCTGGAGGCGCGGCCAAACTGCACACGTGACAAAGTTCAGCACCGACCACACTGACGCTAACATACCCGACCTCAACACCAAGCAATTTGACGCTGAGATTGGGGACTTAGCCCCTCACCCCCTCGCGGTGAAGGTGTACTAGAGCCGAAGGTCAGCACCAAACGCCTTGGCGCTGAGGTGGCGAAGCTCAGGCCGATCAAATTGGGACCCACGTGTTCTTTAATTGGGACCCACGTGAATAAAAAAGGAAATAGAGATTGGCCACTTTATTTCTGGGAGCAATGATATCTGACATGCGGGTCCAATATACTTTTTTCTACACTAGCACTGATGCCTGTCACTATGCTTAAATTCAACAGGGAGAATCTTGCAATGCGTAGAATCGGCCTTATCACCTTCTCTCTCTCCTATAGAACCCTCTCTAAATTCAACAATGCACATGCTCTAAGATTAATCAGGCGCCTTAACAGAGAAGGTGTTCTTGCTATCATACAGCGACATTGATTTGATAGTTTAACATATTTCCAGACGGTAGGTTGCAGGGTTCATTGCAAACTTTTCTATGTAGATGTCTCTTAAAACTGGCATTGCCCTTAGAGGGTCAGTAAGTACCAAGGCGTGATTAAGATGGTTGTTCCAATAGCTGCCCGGCCAGACCGTCATACCCTTGAAACAAATGGTTACAAGAACAATATACAGTGCCAATATAATCACCATGACAATTACCTGCAAAACAAACAACAGACAAAAAAAGGTTGGTAACTGGAAATAAGGCACATCACTGCAACAACAAAAATGCGAACAGACGGGAAAAGGTTCGAAGGGTGAAAAAACAGGACTAGGATGATGCAGGAGTTCAATAGCTAGTGGGGTGATAGTAGTGGAGAAAAACAAAAAGGGGGCATCAGGAAGGGTTTACAAAACCGTGTGGTTATCATGTATGGTAAAGTTTTTAAAATTAGGTATACCTCGCGATAACCATGCGATTTTCATGCTAACCACGTGCACTAGTAAAAAAACAATTTTAACATACGGGCCAAAAGTAATTTTCGCGTGCGGACCTTCATCCCGTCTGTCTGAAAAGGTCTATGAGAATCGTTATTTTTCCATACGGGTGGCGCACCCACACATGAAAATTGATTTCACGTGTGGGTATGAATGTTGTCCCTATAGAAAAATAAAACCGGGAAAAAAATCGCAAAACGCCCGCTGCCGTTCCGGGTGGGGGATGGCCGCCACCACCGAATCTGAGCGAGGGAGGGCCGTCGTTGCTGCCATCGAGCTCCTCCCGCGTTCGCTGCCAGATCCGGGCGGGGGAGGGCCACCGTCGCCCCTCGCCGCCTTCGACGCGTGGGGCGCCCGCTGGCCGCCGTGCTCCTGCCCACCACCCATCGTGCTTCTGACTACCGCCGCGCGCCCGAGAGAGAGTAGTGTGTGTGAGAGAGAAGAGTATGAGGAAGAGAGGGATGAGAGGAGCTGAGGAGATAAGAATAGCTTGAAAAAAAATTGAAATGCTAAGAGGGACAAGAGGAGGTAACTTAAACTTTGGAGCGGACCTTAAGAAAATATATTTTTTCGTGCGGCTGCTTAAGAGACCCGTTTAAAAAAATAGCTATATTTTTGCATACCGCTTAGATTTTTCACATTTGTTAATCGGATTTGTTAATTTATTAGGTGGGAGGTTCTTTTACGAGTCGGCCCATCATATCCCTCCGTCTCCAGCGCACCCTTTTGTTATCTCGGGCCCCGGCCGTATTTAGCAGCATCTCTTAGGGCAAGTTTAATAAGAGAGTAAGCAGCCATCTATTAGATGCTTACATGTCATTTCTATATCATTAAAGATAATATAAAATTTAACTGAGTCATTAATTTTTCTTTCAATGTGGCCAAACCTTGGTTCTCTCTCCTAGGCTATCGACCAATCACAGATGCTCTTTCTATGTGGGCCAACCTTAATTATCTCTCACCTATTCTTTTCACCTATCACAGTATCCATCGTATGCATGCCGTGTCTAGGCGCCCGTGCACAGGCGTCGTTAATTTAGTCGACGGCTGCTCTCTCTCTCTCCACTCCCTTTTTCTTCCAGCAATGCAAAAAGAGCTTATGTCAGCGGCTAATAGTAGGTACATTTTCCACTATTGCACTAGCCCTTAGAGCATCACCAATAGATTAGCAATAATCTATTCCCTAAATTTGAATTTTGGGTTTCCTAAACTGAAAATAGGAAGTGAAAAAACTCATTCCTCAAAGAGATAGCCTAAATTCAATCCCAAAAATTAAAAGTGGACTATTCTGTTAAACTACCAACAGAAATTTCCTTTTTTTCCTTCCATGCACACAAAAAGATATTACCATGACCCGCATGCTCCCTACAGAAAAATTCGGCGCTCGCGCGGGAAGGAGAGAAGCGCGGAGAAGGAGAGAGAACGCGCAGACAAGAGATTGTGAGTCGCTCTCTCACCCTCAAATCCACATAACGAAATATATGGAGATAGAAACTCCAAAACTAGTGCAAGACTTTTGGGAATCTGTTGGATCTGATTTTTTTTTCACTAAAAACCCTTAAAATCAGTTTTGGGAATGAAATAGGACGACGGTTGGTGATACTCTTACGTGGCCGTTGAATGGTGGCCGTTGAATGGTTGAAGGGCTACGTGATACCGTTCAAGATAGCAGTTTCGAACCAGACATACCAAAATAATCAGCGAAATTTCTTTAACCTGATTGAATACGTCATGTACAAAGTTACACATATTCTGTTAGTGGAATACTGTATTTAGATGCAACATCAGTCAACAGTAACCTATACAATTGAGTACAACAATATTGGTGTAATGGCGATCGAACCGTCAAACGTATGGCATCGTGCAGCTCTCGACCCTGCCGATCTGCTTGGAGGCGCCACCGGCGGCGCAGGCATCCGCTCGCGCGGAGCGATGCCGGCTGAGGCAGTTGGTCCTTGCGATGTCGCGCATGGAGCGCACGAGCGACAGCGTGGGGTTGAGCCGCACGGTGCGGTTGAACCTGTCGCAGAGCGACGCGTGCGACTCGACGGCCTCGCCCACCGTCAGCGCCGGCTCGCGCCGCCGCCGCTCGCTCACGGCCTCCGCGCACAGCCCGCAGACCAGCCTCCCCTCGAAGCGCGCCCGGACGCGGCGGACGTATCCCGGGGTGCAATCCTCCGCCATGCCGCAGCACTCGCACCGCACGCTCCGCGCCTCCTCCTGCTGCTGCTGCTCATCCACCTCCTGTAGATCACAAACGATGCACGGCACGATCGGTATCCATGCCAATGGATCGGAAAAGCAGTGGGATAATTAGAATGGCATGGTTACCACTTACCGTATGGGCCTCGAGTTCGACTTCCTCGTCAACTAAACGCGCCGTATACCCCTTCATCGTCTGATCGGTCGTCGAATCTTCCGAGCTCTGCCAACCAATCACTAGTCCGTTCCACTATGAGTCTGATGCACTTTACGGCTTTGCCTGTGTTGCCAGGAACATGTGTGCGCGCCTCGGCTATTTATAGACCCGGTTTTCAGGTGTTACCGTCAGGGCCCTGCGTGTCGAGTGCAGGAGCCCCTGGCCAATGCCCATCCTAGGACGTCGAGATCGCGCCCCGTGATTGGCAGGTGAATTCGGTTTTGTTGCGGCAGAGAGCCTCTTGGTTCTGCTATTCTATCAGCCACCCGGTACGTGTAACATGTGAAGATCGTGCAGCCCGTGACAGCATGCTGCCGGAAACAGAAACAGGGGACGACCGGCCGGCAGTTTTATCTGCCGTAGATTAATTCTGCGGGCGCACCGCGTGGATGCAATCCATCGTATAATCCAGCCAGCTTAATCATCGGTCATGTCACTTAACTCACTTCACGTTTCACTTGTTCCGGAGCAAAGGCTAAAATAGGACAGCTACAGCTAGGACCTGCATGGCGCTGTAGGGAACGATGAGAGTGAGATGACTCGGACAGAGGCACCTGATGACTGGGCGGGTGAAGTGGCATCACTTGAATAGATGCAAAATTTGCACTGAAAGTCTGAAAGAAACAGATCGATGGATCTTTCATGGTTACCGTGCGCCAAATTTCTGAGTGAGTACTCTCTTGCTGAAGTAGTACTAGTAGTAAAGCAGAGTAAGATTCATAACGAACTATCGCGAGTGCAGATGATCAAGTGCTTCATCATGTTCTTAAAAGAGAAAAAATCTATGTCAAGAACGCCTTATCATTTGCATGACCCACATAAGAAAAAGCACCGTCACACATAGAAACAACTTGACAAAATCACGAGATTAACTTGAACCAGGCCACAACAGTAAAAGTTCCGTGCCATGATAGCGAAGCAAATACCTGGGTTTCTCCTGATTTCAGTGGCGAAATTACTGCGCCACTGTAGAGGGCCATCAAACGTAACGAGCAGGATTATATGCCACTATTGAGGCTGCGGCATCGATCGGTCGCCGTCGCAGCTTGTTGTGACCTTAGGTCACGAACAAGATCGGGGATAGGCCGGAAAGAAGTGTTTTCCCGCCTATCCTTAGAAACTAGCTCGAACAGCAAACACAACTTTTGAGGATTACTCTTGTATTCAAGATGTCTTGTCCTGCTACAGGTTTTTGACTGGCTTTTATAACCAGTGGTCGTACACGTGAGATTACATTTTTACCCCTGTGGGTCTTTGTAAGTTTACTCTAATGCCCCTGCCACATCAGCGTCTGTGGGGGCATTCTAGTACATCTCCAGGGGTCTTTTAGTCTTTTAGGTGCTAGCTGGCGAGAGTGGTTGAAGGTGGTCCCCACGGAATCTTCCCTTGGCATCTTCTCTTGTTCGAGTAGTGCTCTTCCTCGAACTCTTGGGAAAAATGCCTTTTCCGTCCTGGACCGTCTTCTTCCTCCTGGGAATTCGAATTCCCCTTTGCCTTCTCTTTCATCCTTGGAAAACACCTGTGAAATTGTAACTTGTCCAAAATATGTGTAGTTGTATTAGCGATTATGGGATGTCCCTAAAAAGGTGTTCTTCACCCGAAGAGGTATTTTCTATTCGAATGAGTGTTCTTCCTCTGGGAAGGTATTTTCCCTTTGGAAAGGTGTTCTTCCTCTTGGAAAGGTAGTTCCCACTCAAAATGAGTGTTTTCCCTTCTGGATACTTAGGTCTTGCAAAACCTCGTAGTGTTTTGACCGAATTGGAGGAAAAGGTGTTTGCACCCTGCTACAACAAGCCCCTCACGGGTAAGGGCGATGTGTGTTTTCGGCCGAAACCGTGCCTGAGTTTATGGAAAAAGGGGGAAAACCGCCGTCCTCCTATTCGGTCGAAACACACTATTCAAATATGCATATACGCCACGTTTACTATTCATTTATTTTTATTCTTATTATTTTTCATTTTTATTTATTTTTATTTATTTATTTATTTATTTATTTATTTTTTGAATGCCACGTGCCGGTATTTCGTTGGTGCGCTCAAGGGGTCGCGTCGCTTCGGGTTTCGCGTCCGCTCGTAAACCCGCGACCCTTACCACCCTGCGCTATATAAGGCCAGGAGGGGTCGCTATCACGTGACCCACGCCACCACTCGTTTGCTCTGCCATCAACTCGAAATCACAAAATACTCGAACTAAAACTCTTTCTTCCTTCTTCCATTTGAGTTTTGGTGCTTTGCTTGATTTCTTCCTTTCTCACTACACAGCATGGGGAAAAACAAGAAAACTGCGGAAAAGTCGAAGTCCAAGAAATCAAAAAGCCACGAAGATACTACTTGTGGTATTGGTGCCTCTTCGATTAAGGAAAAAAACTTAAACGATCTTGTTGATGTTGGTTGGATATCTGGTCGAAACGTTGTAATTCGACCAGTGGGAGAATCAAGGCCTTCTCCTAAGCTGGGATACACTCTTGTGTTTGAGGATTTCTTCTACGCCGGGTTTAAATTCCCATGCAGCACTTTCTTGGTTGAGGTCCTGAAATTGTTCAAACTTGAGTTTCCTCAATTGACTCCGAATGCTTTAGTTCGAATTGGGCTTTTTGAATGGATGATTCGAAGCTGCGGTGGGACCCCTCGAGCTGAAGACTTTGCATACTTCCATTGTACTCGGCATTACACCAAACAGAACTCGAAGTTTGGGTGTGTAAACTTTGCTCCTCATCCCAAGCGCGGAAGTCCATGGCCAGCTGTGTCTGCTATTCGAGCAAAATGGGGGAACAAGTGGCAATCGAAGTGGTTTTATCATCAAATCCCTCTTAGCCTGCTGAATGATAAGGATTGTCCTTTTTCGTTCTCTGGGAAGAAACCGAAAACTGTCTCCGAGCCATCAGTCTCTTTGTCGCCGGAGTTCACTGCCATACAACCTCGAATCGAAGAACTTGTTTCGAAATTTAGCTGCCGAGACCTGGTGGAAGAGTTTGTTCTTCTCAAAATTAGACCTCTTTCGAGCGGCTGGGATATAACTCTCGGAGAAATCCCCGAAAGTTGCCCTTCCAGTCTTCCTCCATTTGTGGTTTCGTCTGATCGTAAGTTTCCTTTTCGAACTGCAAACCTTGTTTGTCTTGAAGAAGTGATTTAGTTAAGAAGATTTATTTTCTCCCTTTGTTATCTTCTTCCTTGTAGTTGTGATTCCAGAGGATATGGTCCGCCCAGTTCGGAAATTTCTTGGCCCTTATACCAAGGACGAGCATTTGAAATTTTTGACACTTCAAAACGGGAAAAGGCAAAATCGGGTCTTCGCTTCTCTAGGCTCCGATATCCCTGTCCGCGTTCATCCCGAAATTGTCCCCAAACTAAAGAAAAAGAAATCTGTGAAGCCCTCTTCCTCTGATGATGATGATGATGTTGAAGTGGAAGATGTTGACGAAGAAATTGGGGAAGAAAATGCTGAAGAAGAAGAAGAAGGCGAGGAAGGAGCTGATGAAGAAGAGAACGACTCGGGTGATGATAGCGACTCGAGTAGCAGTTCGAGCGACAACTCGAGCGACTCGTCTGATTCTGATGATAGCAAAACAGTTCCTCCTCCTACTGTTTTAGCTGATCTGAAAAGGAAGAAAACTGCCAGCAGTCCTCCTCCTGGACCGAGTTCTAAACGAGTGCAACTTGTTATTGATAATGATGAAGATTTGGATGAGGATGATATCCGTATTGATCTTTCTGCCATCCATGTCACCCCAATTCGAGCTGATGCTAGTTTTGCCCTTTCGGCAAAAGAAGTGGCTTCACTGCAAGTTGTTGCCCCAGCCACCACGGTTGTCGAGGAAGATTGTTCGACCCAAGTGGTTGATACTGTTGAGACAACAAACCCTCTTCGAGCTGATAGAGACTTGGTTGCAAAAAAGGCAAAAACGCCCGTCAATGCAGCCGAAAAAACCGAAGCAGGGAAGAGTGCTGCTGGTGGAGGTGTTCGAACTACATGTAGTTCGAACCCAACTCCACCTCCGTCACCGCCGTTCATCGCAACCCCTTCCCCAGAGCTGATACAAAACGTTCTTGGTGGTTTTAGCGAACGATGCGCAAAAGATGGACATTGGCTTATGGGTCTTCCTAATTTCAATGAACTCGGGGAAAGTAGCCATCATGGCCCAAACTTGTGTTTGAATGACCTAAAGTATCGCCACCCCCTGAGTTCGATTGGTGATGAACTCGAGAAGATTCTGATTACTCCTGATCTTGAAAAGGAGTTTTTGGAAGAAAATGATCTTATGTCCTCTTGGACAGCACTTGATGTATCTGCTGCACAGGTATTTCTATTTATTTATTATTATTATTATTTATTTACTTATTATTATTTTATTTATTTTTTTTGACTTAAAAACCTATTTTCTAATGCGCAGACTGCAAGCCTTGCTCGTCTTCAACGTGGTGTTGCTCGGAAAGCTCTTCGAGCGCTTTGCACGCGACGGAAGAAATCACTTGATCGCATCACTAAACTTGAAAAAGATCGGGATTATCTTCGCTGCAAACTTGATCGAATGGCCGACGAGAAGAAAATCACCACCGATCTCATGCGCAAGTTAAGCGGCGAAAAGAAAGAGCTTTCCGAAGAAAAGAAGTTGCTTACTGAGGAAAAGAAGAAATTACTCGCTCGTGAAAAAGCATTCGAGCGAAAAATCATTGAGTATCAAGACGTCGCACGACAACGCGCTGAATCAGAAGACAAGATGAAAGAGCAAGTTGAGGTCTTGGAGAAGAAGAATAAAGAACTCGAACTTGCCTGCAAAAATCAAAACGAGAAGATATCTGCTTTAGAGCTCGAGAGCGAAAATTGCCGCCAACTTCTTCTGAAAAGTTGCGAGACCGTTCGAATCGCGTTGCGAAGTCTAGGGGCTGACATCAGCTTGCTATCGGAAGAAAATACCTTAGCAGCTGTGGGAAAATGGTTCGAGGAATTTTCCATTGGGCTAAAAGATAGTGTTACTCCCTTTGCATCTCGCTGCTCGAAGACTGCTGTGGAGAGCCTTTCGGCCTGTCTGCTTTCAAATGGGTGTGAACACTTTACCACCCTTAAAGCTGATATCCAAGGTATGCTTAATGATGAAGCCAAATTTGCACAGCTTCGAGATGCAGCTCAACCCGTCGTAAAGGCTTTCCAAGTTCTTTACTGGAAGAAGAAAGGATATGAAGATACCCTGAGGTCTCTTCGAGCATCTCTTGCCTCAAGATCAAAATCACAGCTGGCCAGTTCGAGCCAACAAGATAAAGACAGTAGTACTCCGAGCTCGAGCGCACAGGTGTGACGTTCGTAAAAAGAATAGTTAAGGATGCTTCGCATACTCGAAAACAATGCTATTTTGCTGCTTCAAAGCCGTTATGGTTGAGAGCCTTTATTGTAAAAATTTATAGTGTAGCTGACTATAATGCTTTTCTCTTATTGCATGCTTTTCACGGAAATTCCCTTTCTTTGGGGGGCTGCAGGTTAACTCGAATCGAAAACTTGTGATTCGACGCAACAACACTTTGCCTACTCGAAATGTGAAGCACTTAGCATTTCGAGACCCTGCAAAGCTTTCTTCTACCAGGACCACCATTTCCGATGACGAACTCGAAGCCTGTTATGATAACACTTGTATATTTGCTTTTAAGTTTTTCCGATGGCAACGAAGCCATCGACATGACAGTTTACGTGACTTTGTACTCGAGTTTAGGGAACGGCGTTCGAACAATAAGCTTGCTAGTAAAGCCTTTTGGCAAAACTTCCAACCATCCGAACGCCAACGTAGAATATGGAAAAGGCGTTATTCAATAGTTCCATATACAGTAATGCCTTCTCCTCTCAACATTGTTTATCCCGACTCTTTTCTTTCTTCTTTGTAGAGTTTGTATGTAACTTGTTATACCTTCTTAACATCAAATAAACCCTTCCTTTCTTCTTTTCTTTATAAATGCTCTTTATTTCAATTGTTCAAGCACCCTTAGGTAAACTACGTCCTCCTTATCTTTGGAAGAAGTTACGAAATCGAAACGTACTTTATCTCGTCACATGCATTTTCCGCCTTCCGAGCTCAAGCGAGGGGAAAATAGAGTTCGAGCATTCTTTAGTTGGTTTTTTGGACTAAGGCAAAAAAGTTCGAAAACCGCCGTCCTCCTCACCTTTCGAAGGAGTGACGAGGTCGAAACGTATTTTACCTCGTCACGCGGATTTTCCGCTTTTTGAGCTCGAACGAGAATAGAGTTCGAGCATTCCTGAGCTGGTTTTAGGACTAGGGCAAAATAGTTCGAAAACCGCCGTCCTCCTCACCTTTCGGAGGAGTGACGAGGTCGAAACGTATTTTATCTCGTCACGCGGATTTTCCGCTTTTTGAGCTCGAACGAGAATAGAGTTCGAGCATTCCTGAGCTGGTTTTAGGACTAGGGCAAAATAGTTCGAAAACCGCCATCCTCCTCACCCTTCGGAGGAGTGACGAGGTCGAAACGTATTTTACCTCGTCACGCGGATTTTCCGCTTTTTGAGCTCGAACGAGAATAGAGTTCGAGCATTCCTGAGCTGGTTTTAGGACTAGGGCAAAATAGTTCGAAAACCGCCATCCTCCTCACCTTTCGGAGGAGTGACGAGGTCGAAACGTATTTTATCTCGTCACGCGGATTTTCCGCTTTTTGAGCTCGAACGAGAATAGAGTTCGAGCATTCCTGAGCTGGTTTTAGGACTAAGGCAAAATAGTTCGAAGACCGCCGTCCTCCTGTCGAAATTTGCTAGTCGAATGTATTTGACTCCGAGCGTGCGGAGTTCTATTTTGTCGACTTTGCTAGTCGAATGTATTTGACTCCGAGCGTGCGGAGTTCTATTTTGTCGACTTTGCTAGTCGAATGTATTTGACTCCGAGCATGCGGAGTTCTATTTTGTCGACTTTGCTAGTCGAATGTATTTGACTCCGAGCGTGCGGAGTTTTATTTTGTCGACTTTGTTAGTCGAATGTATTTGACTCCTAGCGTGAGGAGTTATATTTTGTCGACTTTCTTAGTCGAATGTATTTGACTCCGAGCGTGCGGAGTTCTATTTTGTCGACTTTGTTAATCGAATGTATTTGACTCCGAGCGTGCGGAGTTCTATTTTGTCGACTTTGTTAGTCGAATGTATTTGACTCCGAGCGTGAGGAGTTATATTTTGTCGACTTTGCTAGTCGAATGTATTTGACTCCGAGCGTGCGGAGTTTTATTTTGTCGACTTTGTTAGTCGAATGTATTTGACTCCTAGCGTGAGGAGTTATATTTTGTCGACTTTGCTAGTCGAATGTATTTGACTCCGAGCGTGCGGAGTTTTATTTTGTCGACTTTGTTAGTCGAATGTATTTGACTCCTAGCGTGAGGAGTTATATTTTGTCGACTTTGTTAGTCGAATGTATTTGACTCCGAGCGTGCGGAGTTCTATTTTGTCGACTTTGTTAGTCGAATGTATTTGACTCCGAGCGTGCGGAGTTCTATTTTGTCGACTTTGTTAGTCGAATGTATTTGACTCCGAGCGTGAGGAGTTATATTTTGTCGACTTTGCTAGTCGAATGTATTTGACTCCGAGCGTGCGGAGTTCTATTTTGTCGACTTTGTTAGTCGAATGTATTTGACTCCGAGCGTGCGGAGTTCTATTTTGTCGACTTTGCTAGTGGAATGTATTTGACTCCGAGCGTGCGGAGTTCTATTGCAGTCATACACAGAGGCATGTTTTTTATACAGGTTCGGGCCTCCATTATGGATAAAAACCCTACGTCATGTTTATATACATTAACTTGGATATCATTCGTATTTACATCTGAGTGAGTATACTACAAACTCGAGCTCCCGTGTTCTCCTTTTTCTCTTTCTCTCTCTCCTCTTTTTTTTTTTAGGCATAAAATTTCTTCAAAGAAATAGCATTCCAAGTATGCTTTAACTCTTCACCATCAAGATATGCTAACTTGAATGCTCCCGTTTCTGTCTTCTTTTTGACTATGAATGGTCCTTCCCACTTTGACTCGAGTTTTCCAACAGCTACCTCATTGAGCACTTTCTTCAAGACTAAATCTCCTTCTTCAATCGGCCTTGTCTTTACTTTTTGGTTGTAATAGCTCTTTGTTCCTTCTGTGTATGATGCCATCTTCTCCAAAGCTTCGACCCTTATTTCATCTAGCATTTCAAGAGTTATCTCTCTTCCTTCTTCATCTTTTTGGTCAAATATCATTCTTGGAGAATGTGCCCCTACTTCGCTTGGAGTCATTGCTTCATCGCCATAAACCAATCTAAAAGGGGTCATGCCAGTCGACCTTACTACCGTGGTTCTTAGTGCCCAAAGCACTGATAGCAAGTCCTCCGGCCATTTCCCTTTTGCTGATCCTTCTAACCTCTTCTTGATAGCTTCCGTGATTTTACCATTTGCCCTTTCCACAGCTCCATTTGTCTGAGGATGGCCTACAGAGGCAAAGTTGATTTGCAAATTAAGGCCTTTACACATGTCTTGAAATTTTCCAGATTCGAATTGCTTTCCATTGTCACATACTATTTCCTTTGGGATTCCAAATCGACATATTATGTTCTTCCAAACAAACTTTTGTACTGCTGCAGAAGTTATTCTTGCCACTGCTTCTGCCTCAATCCATCTTGAAAAGTATTCAATTGCAACAATGACAAAGCGCAGATCTCCCTTCGCTCTTGGAAGAGGACCTACTATATCTATTCCCCATCTGTAAAAAGGCCAGACTGGCGGAATTGGTTGCAGTTCTTTGGGTGGTGCTTTTGTCATTGGACCGAACTTCTGGCATGCTTTGCACGTCTTGATGTACTTCTCTGTATCTTTCATAATTGTTGGCCAATAGATTCCTTGTCTTATGACTTTTGAAGCCACTGACCGTGGTGCTTGATGAGCTCCACACAAGCCTTCATGTATTTCTACCACCATCTTCATGCCCTCTTCCCTTGTTACACACTTTAACAAAGGAGCAGTAACTCCACTTTTATACAACTGTCCCTCTACCACTTTGTATTTCTTGGACGTTAGTTGTATTCTCTTTGCTTCTTCTTCCTTTTCTGGAAGTTGTGCACTGACAAGGTATTTCAAGATCGGTTCTCTCCAATCTCCTTCTCTCTGTATGCATGCTACTTCTTTCTTTTCGTAACTTGGCTGGGTGATTATATCGAAAAATGAATTTTCCAATGGTTGACCTGTTGCGGCTGCCTTAGCTAGCTCATCAGCTTCTCCATTTTCTTCCCTTGTTATGGCTTTTACCGTTATTCCCAAGAAATGTTTCTCATTCAGCCTTGCTTCTTCCAGATATTTAGCCATAGTTTCCTCCTTTGCTTCAAAGGATTTGGAAAAGTGACCTGCTACCAACTTTGAGTCAGTTTTGACTATTAACCGCCGAGCCCCTAGCGCTCTTGCCTTTCTCATAGCCAACAAAACGCCTTCATACTCTGCTGTGTTGTTTGTTGAAGGAAAAGCTAATTGAACAGAATACTTCAACGTTTGCTTCATTGGTGTTTTCACAACTGCAGCGGCTCCTGCTCCGGCGGCATTGCATGCTCCATCGGAGAATGCTATCCATGGTTTTTCGACTTCTTCCTGTTGTTCTACCTCATTGGGAGTCCATTCTGCCACAAAATCTGCTAGTACTTGTGACTTTATGGCTGTTCTTGATATGTATTTCAGGTCAAAAGGTAAGAGTTCCATTGCCCATTTTGCTATTCTCCCCGCGACTTCCTTGTTTGTTAACACTTCTCCTATCGGGTATGCCGATGGTATTGTTACGTCATGCGATAGAAAATAATGCCTCAACTTTCTTGAAGCCATCACAATTGCATAAATCAACTTTTCTACTTCTGAGTATCGTGTTTTTGGTCCTTGTAATGCTTCTGAGACAAAGTATACCGGCACTTGCCTATTTTCTTCTTCTTGTACCAAAACTGCGCTAACTGTCGCTGGAGTTGCTGCCACATACATTAACAGAGGTTGACCTTTTGGTGGACTTGCTAATGTTGGCATTTCATGCAAGTATTTCTTCAAGTCATCGAAAGCTTGTTGGCATTCAGCAGTCCACTCGAAAGTGTTTGCCCCCCTCAAAGTCTTGAAGAAGGGTAATCCCTTTTCTGCTGATTTAGATAGAAATCTACTCAAAGATGCCATTCGGCCTGTCAACCTCTGCACTTCTCTTGTGTTTCTTGGCGGCTCCATTTGATGGATTGCTGCGATTTTGTCAGGATTTGCCTCTATTCCTCTTTTGGACACCAAGAAACCAAGTAACTTTCCTGCTCTAACGCCAAAAACACACTTTTCTGGATTAAGCTTAACTGAGCATTTTCTCAGGTTTTCAAATGTTTCTTGCAGATCTTTGCCATGGGTAAATGCTTGTTTACTCTTTACCACAATGTCATCTACGTATGCCTCGACATTCCGTCCTAACTGCTTAGCCAAGACTTTTCCTATGAGCCTGGCAAAAGTCGCTCCTGCATTCTTCAAACCAAATGGCATTCTGATAAAACAATAAGTTCCAAAAGGTGTTATAAATGATGTCTTTTCCTCATCCTCCTTTACCATAAAAACTTGGTGATAGCCAGAGTATGCGTCCAAGAAACTCATTAGTTCGCATCCAGCTGTGGCATCTACCAACTGGTCTATCCGTGGCAAAGGAAAATCATCTTTTGGGCATGCCTTGTTGAGGTCTGTAAAGTCAATGCACATTCTCCACTTGCCATTTGCCTCTTTACTAACACTGGATTTGCCAGCCATTCTGGGTGCATCACTTCTCTTATGACTTTCGCCTTCAACAACTTTTCAAGTTCAATTTTTGCAGCTTGTTGTCTGTCTGTAGACATTCTTCTCAATTTTTGTTTTTTGGGCTTGTATCCTGACTTAATCGCTAGGTTGTGCTCAATTAGACTTCTATCAACTCCCTGCAACTCATCTGGTGACCATGCAAATACAGCCATGTTTTCTTTTACTACCTTTAAGATTTCTTCCTCAATATGTTTTTCCAAGTTTTCTCCTATCAGAATGAACTTTCCAGGGTCATGTTCATCCAACTGTACTTTCTTTGTTTTCCCTTCAGGAATTGGCTTTTGTATTTTTATGTATTCTCCCTGTTTTTGGTCAACCACATGTACTCCTTTCACACTTGGTGTTCCTTGAAGCTCATACTTTCTTGCTGCAAGCTGTTCTCCTCGGACCGTTATTACTCCCCTTGGTCCTGGGAGCTTCATACATATGTAGTTGTGGTGTATTATGGCCTCAAAAATATTGATTGTTGACCTTCCAAGAATTGCATTGTACTGATATGGCATATCGACCACATCAAATACTATCTCTTCTTTTCTCACATTAGTGCCTTTTCCAAAGACCACTTGTAAAGATATTTTTCCAATTGCATGTACTTGTTGTCCACCAAAACCTTGTAAAGGTACTCCTGCGTTTGTTAACCTATCTTCTGGTATTTGCATTTTCTTGAAAGCATCGTAAAACAGCACATCCGCTGAACTTCCTCCATCAATTAACACCCTTTGCACTTCGCATTGTGCTATTTCCACTGAGACCACTAAAGGATCTTGATGAGGGAAAAGTATTCCTTCTGCATCTTCAGGCCCAAAGGAAATTACCGTTTTTGAGTATACTGGTGATTTTGACTGATAGCTTGTCCCGACATGATTTACCTGTCTGACATATGCTTTTCTTTGCCTTTTTGACTCAACTCCCAATGAAGAGCCCCCAGTTATGGCATTTATCACTCTCTTTGGCACTTCTTCAATTGCCTCTATCTTCATAACTTGCGGTGCTTCTATGGCATTTTGTCCTCGTTGATCACGAGCTCCTTCATACTTGTTCTCATATCGATTTACGTGTTTTTCCAACAAGTGGGTCATTTGCCTGCATTCTTCTGTGGAATGGCCTCCCGGACCATGTATATGACAAAACTTACTGTAACATTCTTCTGTGGAATGACCTCCCGGTCCATGTGTTTGACAAAATTTGGTTTGGTCAGGTTTATTTTCTCTTCCTTTTCCTCTTTCATTGTTCCACCATCGTCCTCTACCTCTGCCTGAATTCCACCATTGTCCTCGACCTTTTCCAGACTGCCCCCAATTGTTTCTCCCTCTGCGAGTGTTGTCCCATTGATGTTTTCCTTTTTCTCTTTCATTGTTGGATCCATCTCCGATAAAATTTACCTGTTTTTTCTGATCTTGTTTATAGTCATACTTGAACTTTTTCCAGGGCTTTCCGGTATTCTCTCCCTTTTGTTCTTCCCCTTGGGAAATTTGCTTGTTCTTTGACTGCTTTTTTCCCAACAAGACGGCTTCTTCCTCTTGCACTCTCAACTCATCTTCTTCTCCTCTTGCAAAACTTTCCATTCTTTCAAACAAGTCTTTTGCTGTTTTTGGTCTATTTCTAGCAAGATCAAAACGAAGAGGACCGGGTAGCAATGCCCTTTTTGCTGCCGCTATGAGCATTTCATCATCTACATGCCTGATCTGACATCTTACCCTTGAAAACTTCACGATGAAACTTCTCAATGTTTCCCCTGGAAGCTGCTTCATGGCATACAAGTCATCTGCCTCTTTTGGTTCTTCATACGCCCCAATGAATCCTGCCCGAAAGGTGTCTCTCATATGTTCCCATGAATAGATTGTCATTGGTGGAATGGTAGTGTACCATGATAATGCTACTCCTTCTAGCATTGTTGGGAGTATCTTAGCTTTCGTGGTATCATCTCCACCTGCTGCTTCAACTGCTGTCTCATATACTCTGAGGTATTCATTGGGATCTGTGTCTCCTTTGTACTTTGTGATGTTGGACAACTTGAAGTTTATTGGCCAAGGTGCCATTTGCAGGTTTTGACTTAAGGGATTCTTTGTATCTATTGCTCTGGTTGGTTGAAAATAGGGTTGTGTGGGCTGGAATTGAAAGGCTTGGTTCGGTATTTGACCTGCATATTGTATATGGTTGGCCATTTGTGGGATGTACCCTTGTTCAAACATCATCTCTGGTTGTTGCATATGGAAAAGGGGAAAACCTTGGGGGACTTGGTGATGGTTTTGAGCTGCTTGAGTGCTTGTTGATTGCGTATGTGTGAAGTTGGGCAAAGATGTTTGAATCTGTGGTATTTGGGTTTGTGGAACTTGTATTTGTGGTGTATCATTTTGTAGGTGTTCGTGGGATATTACTTTGTAGGATATGAGGTTGGGGGATTTGGATTTGATTGGGAAGAACTGGGTGGGTTTGATGTAATTGTGTTTGAGAATATTGTACTTGGTTAGGATTTTGAGTTTGAATTGGAATATGCGGCTGGAAAGAAATGTGCGTTTGAATAGGAATTTGGTTTTGGCTAGGGATCAAGGTTTGAGCTAGGTTCTGAGTAGGAATGGTAATTTGAGCTTGGGGTGGGTTTTGTACTTGACTGGGAGCTTGGGTTCGTGGTAGATCTTGAGCTTGGGTGGCTTTGATACTTTCTCCTTCTTTGTTCTCCCCCTGGGCATCTCCTTTTGCCTGATCTGATTGCTTTTCCCTAGCCCCTGGTATTGCACACTGGTCACTTGACCCTCCTGCTCCTACTGTCTGATTGTGTAGGGTTTGCAATCTTTGTAACTCTTTTTGCAATTCCTCATATTGTCCTTTACTCACCATGACAGCCCCTTGCGCTTGGACCAATTCAGCAAGCTCTACATCACTCATGGGTGTTTTCCCTGTTTCTTCCACCACCGCGCCAGCAATTCCTTCTTCTTGAGTTGTTTCATTACCTCCTGCTGCTGTGGATGTCTTGGCCATCTCTGCCCACTGCTTATCAAGTGTTTCCGTTGCTCTTGCCAAGTCACTTTCTTCCACGGCCTTTTCCCACTCTCTCTCGAGTGCAGCTGTCGCGCTTGCAAAAGCTCCTGTATAGCGTACTGGCACAGTCTTCTGTCGTTGAGAACGTCGCATTTACTGTTTGAGCCCAATTCAATGGAGACTTTCCGTCCCCACGGACGGCGCCACTGTTGTGACCTTAGGTCACGAACAAGATCGGGGATAGGCCGGAAAGAAGTGTTTTCCCGCCTATCCTTAGAAACGAGCTCGAACAGCAAACACAACTTTTGAGGATTACTCTTGTATTCAAGATGTCTTGTCCTGCTACAGGTTTTTGACTGGCTTTTATAACCAGTGGTCGTACACGTGAGATTATATTTTTACCCCTGTGGGTCTTTGTAAGTTTACTCTAATGCCCCTGCCACATCAGCGTCTGTGGGGGCATTCTAGTACATCTCCAGGGGTCTTTTAGTCTTTTAGGTGCTAGCTGGCGAGAGTGGTTGAAGGTGGTCCCCACGGAATCTTCCCTTGGCATCTTCTCTTGTTCGAGTAGTGCTCTTCCTCGAACTCTTGGGAAAAATGCCTTTTCCGTCCTGGACCGTCTTCTTCCTCCTGGGAATTCGAATTCCCCTTTGCCTTCTCTTTCATCCTTGGAAAACACCTGTGAAATTGTAACTTGTCCAAAATATGTGTAGTTGTATTAGCGATTATGGGATGTCCCTAAAAAGGTGTTCTTCACCCGAAGAGGTATTTTCTATTCGAATGAGTGTTCTTCCTCTGGGAAGGTATTTTCCCTTTGGGAAGGTGTTCTTCCTCTTGGAAAGGTAGTTCCCACTCAAAATGAGTGTTTTCCCTTCTGGATACTTAGGTCTTGCAAAACCTCGTAGTGTTTTGACTGAATTGGAGGAAAAGGTGTTTGCACCATGCTACAACACAGCTTGCCGCTTTACACGTGACCTCGGTTTCAGTAGACATGACTACGCTGCACAGTGCACTCGTTGGCTGTTCCCGTCAAGGCCGGTCGCGCAAGTGCACCTGGTGCGTGCGGCGTGCGGACTTTCTGTGCAGATCATATAGTGGAGCGTGGATCACCGCCTCACCGATGCTGCTGCGGCTGCGTGCATACGTCCGCGAATCGCGACCAGCGCGGGTCACGCTTCCTTGCCGTGATCTGGCTGTTCCCGGCCCAGAGCCGTTCGCAGCCTTGCACTCGCACAGCTCGTGGGGCTTGAATGTAGTAGCATTAAGACAAAACAAAGTCAGGAACTATCTAAGGTAGCACGCGCACACCTTCTTTAATATAATTACGAATGTTCATGTATGGGTGACTTTATATTAAAATATTCTTTTACCATATCCAAATTATAATTGAACTTATTTAATGTGCTAGAAACATTGGTTATGGTTTTCTTCTAATTACCCTTGCAGCACATAAATTCTAAAGTAAAATTACTTGAAACTGTATAGTTTTCAATTTATAAGAAAATATTATGTCGAAACAATAGATGTAGTTTCTATGAGAAAATTTTGAGTATTTCGACTCCCCACGGGGATATCTTATCCCTGCCAAAAAGTCCAATTTTTCTGTTACATTCTATTTGAAATTTTAGATATGGTCATTCTATTAGTCCTACTAAAATATTTGAATATTTATATTTAGAATGGGTTTTAAACCCAACGATTATTTTTAAAAAACTACATAAATTTTGAATTCTTTTTTCTAGCCATTTTTTAAAATTTTGGAGAATTCCACTCTATGAAGCATCTTTGAAATGATTTGATCTCTTCAATTTGGGTTAAAAATATATGTGGGTTGAGCCTACAACCTAACATGGGTAAAAGTCATATATTCTAAATTATCTCTCTTCAAATGAGTAAGAAATATTAAAATAGAGGTCATATAATTCAAATTCCGCTGTTAACAATAATAAATACACATTGCTAGACTATTCTACGCTAAAAGTTAAGAATTTACGATGTAGCATAGCAAGTTTTACCAAAAAGAAATAAATGAACATGGTCTTTAATTTCCATATGGAATTGACTCACTATATTGGTAAGGACACATTATGGTTGTTTCACTGCTAAGATTCCATTATGATGTTCAACTGAGCACGTTTTAATCTTTAAAATGTTGTCTATAACAAATTAACACTAGATGGGGTACGCATTATGACATAAAAATTGATATCATTCAAAGATTTTTCTCTAATTTATTAGTGACTTCATAAATCATATATATAATGTGGTCTCCTAAAACGATCATTTATTGATAAAAGCATCCAAATGAAATTGTATTGGTAAATAGTCCCATATACATGTTGAGAGAAATTAATTAAGTTGATAGAAAGTTGTTAGTTGTCTAATGGGATATAAGTAATGGGTCTACCGGCTTTATTAAAAATTAAGATGGGATATTTTGATTTTTAGTAACGAATTTTAATATTTTTTTATTTAGTGGAGGCCTCAGAATGGATGTGGGTCCAGAATATATATTTTTTTGTTAGCATTTAAATATAGTCAATATAGATATTGAAGTATTGATTTCACTAAAAAAATATAATAGTTTAAACATATCATAAGTTGTATGACTTAAAAGGTTATTATTATTTTATTTATATTGTTCCTATAAGTGCTAGCAAGAGGAGAAAGAGAAGAAAAGGGGCAGTGGGACAACTGGCTAGACCTGATATGTGGAGGTCCATTTGTGGTTTTTCCCATAAAGATAATTTTAATTTCAATTATCTTTTCTCTTGTCATAAATAGAAAAATAAGAGAAATTCGAACGACGCACACCGCATGGGGACAGGGAGGGTGGAATGCTTTTTTCTTTTAAAAAAATATTTTATTTAATGATCTAAAATAATGTGTTGGATGTTTAAGTCGAAACCAACAATCGGATGTTTTGTTTTTTCTTATAATTTTGTATGATTTTTTTAACTTAAGAAAAACCCGTAGTGGCTTAGAAATATTTATAGGATGTTTAATATACTTTAAGTCTTTAACATTGTAGGGGCGTGGAGGGAGGAAAGGAGGTTTGGTAGTTTTTCTTAAAATATAGGAGGTTTGGTAGTTTTTCTTAAAATATAAGTCTAATAACAACCTATATGATATGTTCGTCGATTTAAGGTGAAATCAATGATTGGATGGTTTGTTCTTAAACTTTTATGGTTTTTTCTAATTTAGAAGTGTCACGGAGTGGTTTAGAAACATTTATGAGCACGAGGGAGGTTTGGGATGCTTTTCTTAAGAAAAAGATATATCTAATAACCTAAAATAAAGTAAATTGATGGTCAAATGTTTTATTTCTTTTTAGATTTTCTCTAATTTAAGAGTGCTATATGGATGGTTAGAAATTTATATATGATGTTTAATGGACTATTTATTAGGAGAGGATAGAGGAAGAGCTAGCTATATCTAGTAGATTGATGGGCTTTTTAGGCCCATAATTTTTTTTATTTCAATTTTTATGGGGATGAAAAAAAAGAAAAAAAAGGAAACGGGGGTCAGTACGTAAGCCGCGGAGGGATCATACGTACATTGGTACGTTGGACGGACGGAGATTATGTTTTCATGCAAAGATAAATCTACCGATCAAAATTAGTGGGTCCACCAATTTAAATGAAAATTGATGGTCAAATTTTTTTCTGTTTTATTAGAGTGGCATGTGGTGGCTCAAGAGCGATTGATTATAGGATGCCACATGGCAGCTTAAGAGTGTTTGTACGAAGTTTAATGAACTTTTAGTATATAATAGATAATGAAATTTATTTCGACGACCTTTCCTTAAAAAATGTTATAGGCAAATATTTTAGAGGTTGCATGTCAAATGACTGCCAATTACAAAACAGTTTTGCTATAAATCTATTGCAAATTTCTTTTTGTTAGAAATTTGTAGATTTCCTTATTGTAGGATTGTGTTGAGTTCATGCTACAACTTTCTCCAAACGGTTTCGCTATAAACCTGCCGCAAGATTATTTATTAGAAACATATCGATTTCTTATCATAGGATTGTGTTGAGATTCGTGCTACGAAATTTTCGATTTCTTGATTGTAGGATTGCATTGAGATCGAGCTACAATAATACTGTACATATTACTTCACCAACTGAGCAAGCCAACAACGTTGGTTACAGGCTTACATAGCCAAAATACTGCATTCTAGTTACTAGTTACGGTTGTAACCTTAGTGCAATTACGCTATAGTTATGGTCGTAACTACAAGATGATAAAAAAAAAACTAAATATGGTCCGTTATGATTTTTTTCTTTGCAGCCCATGTGAGCACTATTGGGTTGGTCCGGTCAAATTGAGGCCCAAAAGTAGTAGTAGTTGCTCATATACATTGGATCCTTGTTCAAAGGTTGAAACTTAAAAAAACTGTGTGATATATATAGACTCCAAAATCTTAATAAACAGCTAGGTAGTATCTTCTTACAAAATCATACTAGTTTGATTAGGAAAAAAAACTACCTAGAATACTATTATAGATATAGCATGTATTAATAAGAACATTTTTATCATTCTTGAGGAGGTACTACCAAATACCATTCACATATGGCCGTCAATCTGTTAGGAGTGTGATTGGAAATCGAAGTATCATCCATTCGTCCGTTGCATCGAGGTCACAACGCTCCTTTCTCGGTTGATTCCATTCGTCGTAGGCGTCACCATTTGTTGTCTTGTCTCCTCCCTCCTCTCATTGTGGTGGAGACAGATATGAGGTCACCATGCCGCCGCTCTTCCTTGCAGTTCGTTTCGTTTCTCCGGCCTGTAGTCCAATTGCTCAACCAAGCGAAGTTGCCATGCTTTTATACTTTTTTGCATACTCTACTTCCAATCATGCATGGATATATGTAGGGTGAGGCGGTGCACTAGAGTGCTATCCTGTGCAGGTGGGTTATAGGGTTAGAGAAGAGACACAGACAGTGGCACTATGGAACTCGCCGAACGCTCGAGATTATGGCTTTGGGATTGATAGATGATGAGATTAGGAAGAGTGGAAAGAGAATAAAAAATAGTTGGATAAGGATGTGCGTGGTGCAAGAGATGAAAGGATTTCCCACCTATGGCATTGGCCTAGGCCTGGCCCTGGGTAGCTTGGTAGATCAGCTGACGAAGAAGAGGAAACGAGGAAGATGGATCCGACAAGTGGGCCCTGTCTGTCATGGGAAGTAAACAAAAAGTGGACCTGTCTGTCATAGACAGCTGCAAAAAATATCTAATGGATGCCAGGATGCATCCCTTTCTCCTCTTCGACAGCTGCCACAACCCCGGCCGCCATTGGAAGTGTCTAGGTAGGTCCTGAATCCGCGGTTGCTACTGCATGATGGCCTTGGTGGTGGGGGTGAAGGGGAGGCAGCGCGCCCGAGTGAGAGAGCAAAGGGGAGACAACGTCGTTGGGAGTAGGGAGGAGGCGGTGGCAGCGAGAGCGGATCGAAGAGGATGAACGAGGAGCGACATTGCCAAGAATAGACTGGAAAAGAGGGAGGAAGCAATGGCACCATCAGGAGGGAACTAGGAAGGGCGCCATCAGGAGGGAACTAGGAAGGGCGCCATCATGACCCGAACGCAGTCGCCGCCTGTTCCCACAGTCTTCGAGGAGGTCGGGAAGTATTAGGAATGGATTCCGGCCCCCATCAGCCCACCTCCTCCGAGTTCGCCGCCGTCCATAAGGCCGTGGCATCCGACGCGTTGAGCTTATCATCGTGGCCTCCTCCTCGTCGTGCTTGTTTCCAATTCGTCTACAGGCTCGAGGAGGCCTTCCACTGCTGCCCTCGCCCGAATCTATTGCCCCGACGGCGACAGCTAGCCGGCTGTCAGATCTCATTGTGGGGTGGTTGTTGCACGCAACCGGAGCTGCTATCGATCGGTCAAGAGACTAAAGAAAGTAGTCTTTTCCCCCTTGAACAAAAAAAGATAGTGGTACAGGTGGGAAGGGATGCTTACTGGTACCGACTTTCCTTAGCTCATCCGATTTTCAGAGATTAATGGATCATGTTTGGTATCTTTTAATACCTAGTACGTCCTCAAAGACTAAACATCATTCTATGGTTAACGAGAATCTACAAAATTATTGTTATCTGACATACCGATCGATCGAGATGTTGACAAACTAATTATTACATTGGTGACACGCACTTGAGCTATCAAGATGTCTTTTGTCGATATATATCACGATTTCACGATCCGCCAGACCGCCAGTAACCTTACAATATTAATTAGAGATACTTTTGAGTTAACCTGAAAGCGGTTCAATGGTCTAATCCCGATATATATATAGGCTATCACAATTCACAACTTAAGTTCACGTCGATCAGTAGACTGTACTTCGTGTTAATTAGACTGTTAGTAGCATCATTCATCAGAGAACATCTGGCGCGATACTGGCTGTCGTCGGTCTGTCACGCACGTATCGCTTACGTGGCAACCTGCGACGCGATCAAACGTACGGCAGCGCGCAACTTCGTGTCCTGCCGATCCTGGCGCCGGCGCCGCCGCCGGGAGCTGCAGACGGCGAGGCGGAGTCACCGCTCCGGCCGCGGCAGCTGATCCTGACGATGTCGCGCATGCCGCGCACGAGGCAGAGCGCCGGGTTGACGCGCACGGTGGCGTTGAACTCGGCGCACAGCGCCGCGTGGGACGCCACGGCCTCGCGCACCGCCAGCGCCGGGTCGCGCCTCCGCAGCTCGCTCACCGCCTCCGCGCATATGCCGCACACCCACCTGCCGTCGAACCGCTCCCGCACGCGGCCGATGTACGTCGGGGTGCAGTCCTCCGCCACCCCGCAGCACTCGCACCGCACGCTCCGTGCCTCATCCTGCTGCTGCTGTTGTTCCGCCGCTGCGCCGGCGGCCGCGCCTGGATCAGCTGGCAGTAGCGCGTCGTCCGAGAGTATCGGCCCGTCGCCTTCATAGCGCTGACGAATCACGCGCGCATCCTGACAATCCATAGACGAAGAAATGACGACGTGAGTGAGTTTCAAAGATTAGACGAAGAAATGACGACGTACGTGAGTGAGTTTCAAAGAATGAGTTGCAAGACTAGTAGATTGTTGGCCCATTCGTTAGTACATGCCATTTCAGGCGTGCGTGAGTTTCAAAGATTAGTCGATAATTAAACAGTTAATTCCATTTCAGGCGTACGTGTGTGGTCTGCACTGTGCTGTGCACGATTGCACGTAGCGTGTATATTGGAGGACTCAGGAGGGGAGATTACCGTGGGGGCCTTGAGACCAGCGGATTCCTCTTCGCTAGCTGAACTCATGAACGCCATGGACTAAAATGAAGTTTAGGTAATGATACCGTGATACCCTGAACTAAAATGAAGTTTTTGTTGCTTATCCGGCGCGGGCGGACGCGTATATATAGGCAGAATGAGGAAGCGGGCAAGCCTACCAGATACCGTCCCTAGAACCGGCCGGCAGGGTTGGGTTGCTGCAAGGGGGATGGACCGATGTAATGATGCACACAGGTGCAATGCAACTTGTGTTCGGATCACGCCCCTGCCAGAGACAAAAGGCGGCCAAGTGTACAGACTACAGACTACAAAGCATCTCCTCAGTTTCTGAGACTGCAGAGTGCGCACTGTTGACTGAGGTTATTAATAAAACGTCGAACGAGATGCAATGCACCGATCAGTAGTCCGAGGTTTTCACCCCGGTCCATTTGCGTTGTCAGTTGCGCGCACAGGCACATCCGACCAGCGTCGTGATACATCCCTCCGCTCGGTCGCCAGTTGCGAGCGGACTCACGGGATGCGTATCGGCAGATTGCATGGTCTTATCATCATTACAGTGTTCGTGGTTGAGGATGCCTACTTGGCAGGTCACGTCTGCAGCATATTGCTCTCGAGTGGTGCAGAAAAAATAAATATATTGCTAACTAGTTCAAATTAATATTGGCACTGATATCATTTTCTTAAGTGTATTATTATCTTGAGGGAATCATGACACTATGACAGTGAGAGCATGAAAACTGTGAGCAAGAACAGAAATAAAGAGTTGGAAGTGTTTTTTTTTTCACTCGCGTGGGTATATACTTGTTCCATGCATATCTATCTATCTATCTATTATCTATTAAAACAGCCTTGAAAGGAGGCACCACGTTCGCTGTGGGGCTAGAAATTCCCACATTAATCGGAGAAAAGGAAAAGAAGAGTCCATATAAGAACTCAATACGAGATTAATCAAAATTTAGAATTAAAAATAAAATAAAATCTGACATTATAAAATAAAAGGAGAGTCCAAGTAAGCATACAATTTAAAAATAACCGAAATTAGGAATTAAAAATAAGGAATAATGAAAGAAGAGTCCATATAAGAGCCCAATACAAGATTAATTAATATCCGGAATAAAAATAAAAATAAAATCCGAAATTAGCAAAAAAGAAAACAAAAGAAGAGTTCAAGTAGGAATACAATTTAAAAGTAACTGAAATTAATAAGTAATATTGAAAGAAGAATACATTTAAGAACCCAATACGAGATTAATTAAAATTTAGAATAAAAAATAAAATAATATTAAAAATTAGAAAAAGTAAAAGAGAGTTTAAGTAGGAATACAATTTTGAAACAAATAAAATTGAAAATAAAAAATAAAAATATTTAAAGAACACAATACGATATTAATTAAAATTTGAAACAATAAAATAAATTCTGAAATTAGAAAAAGAAAAAAGATTTTAATTAGGAATACAATTTATAAATAGCTAAAATTGGTGATAAAAAATAAAGAATATTGGAAGAAAAGATCATCTAAAACACATGACGAGATAAATTATGTAAAAGGCATAGAAAGGAGTAGAAAGGTGGCGGTTGATACAACATATAAAAGCTGTTAATAAAACACCAAATATAATCCTAATAACAATTAAAAGAGGGGACGACAGACAGGCCGTGAAGCAAATGGGTAAGACGGTTGCCGGGACTTCTAGAAAGTAAAGAAATAAACCCCATTGATATATTCGTTTTTTAAAATCTCAATGATAATAAAAAGGAGAAGCAACGAGCGGGGTGTATAGGTGTAAAGTTGTAGAGCCGCCGACGGTTGGCGAGACTTCTAGAAAATAAAAAATGAATTCCAATGATAGTTATGTTTGATTTTTAGAATCCCAATGACAATGAAGAGTAGGCGGCGGACGAGCCGTAGAGGAGCATAGTAGCATCGTTTGACAATAAACTATAAAAACTATAAGCTCCAATTTTTAAAGGTTCCAAGGAGAATGAATAGAAATAATGGTAGATCGAGCAAGCAAATAAAAAAGGAGATGACAGAAGTAAGGGGTAGCAACTGGTGTGACTTTTAAAAACTATATAATTAGAAACACGGGGATGAAAATGTTTAATCTTTCAAAGTTTTAAAGACAACGAGATAACTATTCAATAAATTTGAAGTAAAATCATAAAAAAAATGATTTTGTTTGGGTGCTAGCCGCGCAATTGCGCGTGCTACCCAGCTAGTTCTAAAAATTCATCAATTTTGTAGAAAGATTTGGTAGCGCTACTAGAAAAATCGTTTTTTGCCGGCGGCCAAAATGAATTTTTGCTGGCGTCCAACAGCGCCGTCAGCGACTAAAGGCCAGTGATTGGCGGTAGCTGAATTTTCACGGGCGGTACACTATATCAGCCGCCAGTCTTAATACTGGACAAGGCTAAAAAAAAATGACGGAGCGACACCGCTCCATCAACGTGGCGTTCAAATTATTCCCAAATCCACTCCTTAATCCACAGATCCACAGAAATTTACATCAACAATTTACAGTAAAAACTTTCCATTCAAAATCACAGCAATTTCCATTCCCATCTTTAAACACATTAACCGGATTGGATAGTTGCACAAATCGACAGAAAATCCAAACACAAATCCATAGAAATTTTAAGCCGCTACCGCTCATTGTCGCCGTCGTCGACCGACCACCAGCCGAGCACCACTGTCCGTGGCCTGGCTGCATCAGCTCTGCGCTCCCCGCGGCCCGGCGGCGGCGGCTCCGCGCTCCCCGTGGCCCAGCGGTGACGGTTGTGACGACGAGATCTGCGACGCTACTGACGACGAGGCCCCGCGGCCCGGCGGCAGCTGATCCACGCTCCCCGCCCTCCGACGGCTGCGGATCCGTCCTCCTCACTCTCGCCTTCCCGAGGACAGATGCAGCGGCGACGACGAAAGCGACAGTAGCCGACAGCGGTGGAGAGAGGAGGGAGGCCGGAGGAATATCGAGAAAGACGGAGAGAGAGGAGGGAGGCTGGAGGTGGGAGAGGCAGAGAAAGTTGGTTGGGTGGGAGAGGCGAAGAGAGGTGGGTAGGATTTATATCTCGAAAATAAATTCTTAGGCAGTGCTCCTAAGCATTCGCTAGCGAAAATTGCTGGCGGTTATTTAAGTGATCCGCCAGCGAAAATATCTATAATTTTTGCTAGCGGCTCTCTTAACCCGGCCGCAAGTGAAGATTCATTTTCGCTGGTGGTTTCCACGTATAACCACTAGAGAAAAAAATAGGGTGATACTATGAAAAATCGAGTTTGTAGTAGTGTACGATAGATTAACATGTATATATGAATATATCATTCCACATGCATGTAAGTTCAAATTTAACATTTTATAGCCAGTTTTTTTTAATTATTTAAATCGAACTTAATAAATTTATATGTTTGTGGAATAATATATCATATATTGACCTATTATATTAATTTGTTTTAAATTTTTTGATAACTTTTAAGTGGCATGTATGGAACATGTGGATATACACTCGAGTGAAAAAAAATACTTTGGCTAAATGGCAGATGGCAGATGGGAGCCTCATCCTTTGTTCTAAAAGGAATAAGCCAAAGTCTAACCTTATATTATAAAATTTAATTTTTAATTTTAATATATTTTTAACGTTGCTTTTTTTCAGCCTTACATTTTAAGTTCCTAAGAAAAATATATAAATTCTATATACAGAACTTTTTATAGCTATTAACCGTTATGGTTTATAATAAGTTTTGAGCCTTTGGGTGTTTATCGTTGCATTGTAGACGGATGTTGCCTCACCACCTGTATCTCTTTATGCATGGCGACAAAAAAAACTTTTCGATCACACTTGACAGCATTCAAGGCCTGACACGTCTGTACTCCGGGGTTATTCCGCTATTGCGGCCGTGATTACGCAATGATAGCCACAATCGATGTTTCCGGGGTTGATCACAAAAAATTTTGGTGTAGCCGTGCCGTACTTTTGCTGGCCAACCTTTTTCAAACTGAATATTCCGTGACTTTTAATCCAAATGTTCTCTCTGAGGTTGATAACACTTGTCGTTTGGACAAGAGCACGGTCTCCAAAAACAACTTTGACCGTTATTTTCTATTATAATATGTATAAAAATATTAACAAATATATAATTTTATTAAAATACTTTTTAAGACTAATCTATGCACGTAATCACCATATTTGAAAGATAAATATTTTAAAAATAATTTATAATCAAAGATTCTAAAGTTTGACCTCATCTTTATCTAAAACGACAAGTATTATCAGCTCGGAGGGAGTAGCACTTATACTTTCTTCGTGGTACATAATGTTTCATGTGTATTAAAATATAGTGTAAATGAAAAGGCTATATTAAAATAACGTTAATAATAAAACAAGTAAATTAAACAAATAACACTTGGAAAGTCTTTTCTGATAAGTCAAGTGGTAATCTTTGTATCGGAGAGTAAACGATGTTATATGTCTAAAAAAAAGCAGTTAATACCCTTTTTCATTTTATTCTGCTCACAATCTAATGTAGGCCATACAGTAATTATTTATGCTCAACTGTTGGTTTAAAGACATGAACTTAGAGAAGCCATTATAACAGGCTGTTTTATTCGTTTTAATATATTCATTAAACTAGCTGGTGGCTCCCGCAACTGCGAGGCAAGCACCCATACAAAACTATACTCCCTTCGTCCCATGATGTAAGGCATGTACCTTTTTTTTACATATACTTTTGATTAAAATTTGTTAAATAGTTATTTCATTGCATGTCTTAGGACTTTGAAGGACTTAACCTTATCATCCCTGTGTTTTTCAAAAGTCACGTCAGTCGCTACCCCTTACTCCTTTGTCACCCTGCTTCTATTTAGTGATTGCAACAGGTGAAGACAATTTTTACGATTGATAAAAAAAAACCCTGCCAATTTAAACGACAAACTGAAATAAGACAAATAAAACAATGGCAAAACATACTCGGAAATCATTTATATCATTTGAGCCCGATTACGCTCGCTTCATGCATCATCACATGAAGAATGCTTCATGTACATCTTTTCATAGCCTTACATACACTACCAGGATGGGAGACACTCCCGGGTATGAGCAGAAAGTTTATGTAGTGTGCTTCTATCACTCCGTAAATTACCGGGTGTTTCAGGGGAACACTCTGCAACAACTTCTGTTACGGAGTGTTCATTTAGAACACTGGGGAACACCAGGATATTGGAGTATTACACTAGCGAATGTGAGTCCCCCGTCCCTCAGTACAGCACGTTTCATTGGTGGGGAACGGCTGTTTCTTTTGGCGTCCGTGCATTTGCTGTGGAGGGGACGGCGCAGGAGCGAATCCCATGCGGCGGAAACAGAAAAGTAGCGGAAAACGTGACGGCGTCTGATATTTACAAAGAGCTATTGTACATCACTCGGCAACCATAACAAATGTAACGGAGGAGATGTTGGTGGCCTGGTGGGGGCCACATGTCAATGAACATTGAGAAATATTTCCGTTAGTTGGAGAGTTATAAAAAAATTGATTTGTTTAATTTGCTACGTGACTTTTTAAATCTGAACATCCCGTTTCTCTTGGGGTTTTTTTTGCTAAATAAAATAGTCGTCATTCTTAAAATAAGCATTTATATTTCGGTGACTACTCCCTCTATTACCCTGGCAGTTCTGTAAGTAAAAAAAATATCGAAAAGCATGGTAATATTTTCAACACCAAATAAATTAATATAATATATAAAATATATTTAATATAGGATTTAATAAAATTAATTTGGTATATGTTATTTTTTTATAAGCTTGATCAAACTTAAAAAAATGAGTTCAAAAAATCAAAACAACTTACATTCTACTCCCTTCGTACCAAATAAGTGTAGCCATGAGTTTTCATGTCTAACTTTTATCTTCCGTCTTATTTGAATTTTTTATGATTAATATTTCTATTGTTATTAGATTATAAAACATTACTAGTACATTATGCGTGACTTATGTTTTTTTAGTTTTTTTAAAAAAAAAATTAAATAAGATGGACGATTAAAATTGGACACAGAAACTCGTGGCTGCACTTATTTGGGATAGAGGGAGTAGAACGTAAGTTGTTTTGATTTTTTGAACTCATTTTTTTTAAGTTTGATCAAGTTTATAAAAAAATAACATCTACCAAATTAATTTTATTAAATCCTATATTAAATATATTTTATACATTATATTAATGGCAAATTTTGCTACAGGACACTTGTTATGTGTGGTTTTAGCCCTAGGACATTGGCCAAACTCACTTTTGGGGAAAACACTCCATAAACGTGATAATTTGCCAGTGGACACCGCGCCAATTAAAATAATATTTTCCGGTTAGGGAGGAGAGAGAAATCGCGTGAAATGTCAAAAATGCCCTTGGGCCCACATGTCAGCTCTATCTCCTGTCTCTCTCCTCATCTCTCTCTTTTCTCTCTCTCTCTTTTCTCTCTTAGATGGCGAGGACAGCGGCCGGCAGAGTTGAGCGTGGCGGTGGCCGCGGTGGACGAGCGTGTGGCCGCCGGAGCCACCCCTCATCGCCGGCGCCATGGCCGTGCCCGCTCCGCCAGGCGTGGGGCAGCCTCGACGTGCTCGTCGGCCGCCTCCGCACCGCCTTCGACGAGCACGGAGGCCACCCCGAGGCCAACCCGTTCGGCGCCCGCGTTGTCCGCCTCTACCTCCGCGAGGTCTGTGACAGCCAGGCCAAGGTGCGCGGCATCGCCTACGAGAAGAAGCGTCGGAAGCGCCCGCCCACCTCGTCTTCTCACTCTCAGGACGGCACAGCCGCCACTTGCCCGGCGAGCCCAGCCGCTAGCCCGACGCCGCTACCGCCGCCGCCGGAGAGATCAGCTGACATGGGAGCTTGCGTCGCCATCGTCGTCGCCGTGGGGTGCACGCCACTCTCGCTAGCCGCCCGCCGCGGCTGCTCCTATTGCGCGCTCGCTCGCCGCCGCTAGCTGCCGCCTGCCGCGCGCTCGTCCACCGCCGCTGCTACCCCGCTCCACTCCGCCGGCCCACCATTTCCCCAAACATTTCCACACATTCCTACAATTTTCCTTTATTTATTTTCAAATTTCATCACATTTAAACTGAAATTTATTTTTTCGTAAAACTATTTTATTTTCTCAAAACTCATGGGGGATGCTTGTCTCGGTGCTTTTAATGAAACTCCATCAGAGTTTGACATAAACCGGTCCAAATTCGTGTTCAGTTAGCTTAAAAAACTAGGTAGCATTCAAATTTCAATTTCAGAAAAATCATGGTAGTTTCAATTAAAAAACGGAGATGTTTCTTCAATTTGATGGTTATCAATGAATATTTTTGATGTAGAAAGAAACCAGTTATAACAAATAGAAAATTATTTGCTTAATGTACAAACGAAAAGAAAATCTCTCCCAAAATTTACAATTTCTAGTGGCGCGCGCGGGAATGCAATTTCCCCATCTTTATCTTACTAGGGCGCCTCTCCAACCTTATCCTCCTCCCAGAGTAACACCTTTCACACATCCCTTTTCCCTTTCTCCGCGTCGGCGCGTCCAAATCCTCCCGCTCCTCCTCCCCTTGAACTCCTCGCCGGAGCAACGGATCCACCGGCTCTGACGCCGACAAACGCGGGTCAGCTAGATCCAGCGCCACCTGCTCCATACTCCCCCGAATATTCCACTTACGAGCCCTGCCGCCACGTCTGGAGGTCATGTTCCCCACTTCGGTGCTGCCGCCGTACTTGCGGCTCTCCCCCTCTTCCTGCTGCTCCAGCTCTAGCCCTCCCTCCGCAACATCCTCTCCTTTGCCCTACTCGCCGGAGCAATGGGGATACCAGACTGCCGGCGATGAGTCCGGGGCAGCCAGATCCAGCGCCACCTCACCCATGGCAGTTGCTCCGGCGCGACGATGGCCAGGGGCCGCGCTGCCCTCCTCAGGTCAATTCCTTCCCACAAGCTCCTTTGTCCCAGATCTATAATATCTGGGCTATTCCCTAAGTTATCTGGTTTATTCAAGATTTTTCTAATTGGGGATTTTTTATAGGTTAATACAGAAGTTAGGTGAAGAAGGACCCGGGCAAGACTTACAGGCAAGCTACCTCTCCATGGTATGATCTCTCTCTTCCCACCCCATGTCTCTTTCTTCCCTCCTGCACGCATGGAGAAGGGCCCTTGTGGATTTGATTTGTGAAGAGAAGCATTTTACTTTTCACCTGGACAGCTGCAAAGGGCTTTTTTCTAGAATATTATTTTTTCCCTCTAAATATAGAACTACGCATTTTGGTTTCTGGTGGAGAACTTGGAGCTCAGATTTGATTTCTCGTGTAGCTAGTAACTACTTGTAAGATATACTTATATTCAATTTGTCGTGTAGGAGTACTTTTTTATAGCACCTTTCTTCAGTGCTCATTTGTTTTCAGGGTTTAAACATATTTCTGATAATGAAACTATTTTTTTCATCTTTCATAATGACAAAGTGTAGCTATTTACAATTATCAATTTTTTTTCATTTTATTAGTGTTAGTGAGAAGAAACAATTGTGCTTTTGTGCAAGTTACTGGAATTAAGTGGAGATAAAATTCTTGTTTTATCTATATGATGCAATTCCTTTTCTTGAGGATTGCTTCCATGAGCCAGCCAGTACAACACAACTAAAATCATATGGAGTATGAACCAACTGTACATATATCTGTAGTTTGATTTAGAGATGCCTAAAATTTACTTGTGTGAAATTATTATTCCCTTTTTTCAGAAGATTGGAGGCATGTTCCAAGAAGTCATTGCAATGTTTGTTCCAGTACTGAACCAATCTAGCTCGGCTCCATTTCAAGCCATCATAGGCACCACCTCAGACATTCTACTCGCTGCAAAGCCAGGGAGCCATTTCTCTCTCTCAGGTTGGCATGTTTCCTTTTTCTTAGTTAAATCATAAATTAACAGGCCCAACTTAATTATCATGGAATAAGCTGTTGACTAAATTTGTAATCTTGTGATTCGTATTTTAAGTTGTTGCTTAGACTAGTTCCTGCATAGTTAGTTTTCAGTTAGTTTTTTTTTTCAGTTAGCTGCATTTTCAGATCGGTGACCTATCTTGATTCTGTTGTGGGATGGCGCAATGTATGGATCGAGTGTTTACGTGGTCATATGCATGTAACAAACTCCAGTTTATAAGGAGGATAATAAATAGATAAAGAGGAGTGACGAAAAAACTGCAAGTATTGCGCAGCACAAAAACTCTGTTATCTCGTTTTGCTCTGTTTTTCAGTAAACTGTTTCTCGTCTGAAAAGGTCAGAGTTATAGGATAGCCACAGTCTCGCGTGAGTAAAACAGGGGATTTGCTGACATAAGCCACAACAATTTTACCCACCTAAGGTCACTCTGTGTATTCATTTCAGGACAATGACAAGCATTGGGATAGCCAAGGCAGTAGATTCTCAATCAATTGGTGCTCTGTCTACTAGGTGAAGAGTGACAAATAAAGAATGTAAATGACCAACACCAAAGCAGGTACTACAAGCAAAGTTCCGTTTACTACAATGTCTGAATATTGAATTTACTATTGTATATTCTCTTAATTGATTCTTCTCATACCATTGGATTTCTGAATATGAGAAAATAACACAGAAAAATTAGTAGGGGTAACCCTAATTAACTCATGTCATCTGATTACATGATTTACAATTTTGGTGCTAGCAAATTGATGAGTTTGTTTGTACAAATCCCATAAATTGTTGATAGTAAGATAAACTTTTTGATAGATGAGCAAGAATTGTTTGAGTTAGGATCATAATCATTTTTATCCTAAATAACATTATATACCAGGAATCATGAAGTTCTATAAGAGAGGTTTGATTTCAATTTTGCATTTCCCCCTATTTTGAACATGTGCAATCATTTATTTGGATTTCAGTGCAATACATGGGCACTTGGCTAGTATAAAGAAAGAACTTCTATGAGCACTTGACCAGTCACTTGGGTGCATAGCGCTTCTTGGCATGTGCCATATCAATAAAAGTTTCCAATATCAATTACTTTTGCTATACCTGAATTTTGTAATAAACCTAAACAATTCTTGAAGAAAGCATGAATAAGTTCAGGTAGTTTTTTTATTTGCATAGATCATTTATATAAACTTTCTGCTAATGCTATTTCATATAAATGTGCTATCACTGTTTTAGATACATGTACATAAAATGTTGTTTTGAAGTAAAGCTGACCTACCTAATTAATCTTACCTCTTTTTTTGAAATCTCAGGATCTGCAAGTCAACTGGCTCATCTGCATATTATTTGAGGTGTTGTCGGACTGCCTGCGATGCCATTCGTCAACTCTTTTCTAGTTGCACTACCTCTTTGGTTATCTAAGCTTAAGAATTAATATTCAAATTACATCTCAGATGTAGCTGATGAGATTGACATTGCTATTGTTTCATATTAGATTGTTGCCAAACTGATTAATTGTACGTGGATGTCAATGCATTGAAATCCATTCTACCATTGTATTTGTGATCATCTGTGATGTGTTATTAGGATCCTACTATTCTGATGGAAGTAAATAATATAAATGAATCAGCAAACCCATTTTAGTTTGCCCTCAAGTAGAGTTCCTGTGTGTCACATTACAGTGTCCTAAACTGAACACACGGTAACGAGGGCACTGTTGGTGTGTGTTTCTTGGAAAGTTAACGTGTGTCATGCGATGTCAACACCCGATAACAAGAGAAGGTTTACCGGGTGTGTCCGATTGAAAAACACACGGTAACTTTCTCTCCACTACGCAACTGTGCCGTGACCGTTCCGTCTCTGTCGCCGTTGCACGTGGAATTCTGTTGGACGGTGGGGTGAAAATGTTACCGAGTGCCTAGAGCACACGGCAATTATCACACTGTTACGGGGTGTATCCACCTAGGACACACGCCAACTATGCACGGGAAGGAGAAATCACTCCCAGGCGAAGATTACGGAGTGTTGCGCTAGGTAACACTGTTACAGAGTGTTTTTCATGCATTGCCGAGTGTTTTTGACACTCGGGAGTCTCTCCCTCTCCAGTAGTGATAGGTGGCTATTCCATAAGTTGATGCATGTGTATTTAGCTACACCTCATCTATCAAAGATTGAAATTTTATCAATTAGTGAAATTTTCTTTTACTATAGATGGAAAGCATTTGGAAAGTAGCAAACATATCGCATACACACCTTAAATAATTATAATTTGCGGAAAGAAATTTGGAAGAAAAAAAAGAGAGAAGAGAGGAGATTGGAAGGATCGGGAGAAGATAAGGATGATTAGGGGAAAAAGAAAATGAAAAAAAGGGAAAGAAAAAAATACGCCGGTCGAGGGAGGGGTGTGCGAGACGGGGCATCGGGATGGCGTGAGTCGATTGGGTTAGGTTGGGAGGGGTGTATAATTGTTGTTTTACATTCACGTCGAATTAGATACGAACAACTTATAACCAATTCAAACACGGTTGGCGTACCAAAATTTTAACCAATACAATTTTTTTTTGGGAGAGATAGGAATCCAGGTATTCAATTGACATGTATGGCTGTATATACAGACATGCAGTCCTGATATATGCCCACCAACCGAACCCCGTTAATGCTTACTCTTCGCTGAAACTGAAAGCCCATAGGCATATACTGTAAATGCTTGCGCATAAAGGCCTAGTTGGCTAGTTCAACTATTGTCAAAACCAGTGCAAACAAGGTCTCTCGACGGTTTGGGAGGCAGTTTTGGTTGACGTGGCACCTACGTGGCTGGTTTGACTAGGTATTCGTCCCACATGGCATTGACGTGGCGCTTACGTGGCAATCATATTTCAGAAAAATAATAAAAACCATGAGCCCACATGTCAGTTAAAGAAAAATTGTGGAACCCACATGGCCCTACATGTCATTCCCTCTCCCGGTGAGCTGCGCTGTTGAAATCACGGAGAGGTGCCTCAGCCCTCAGCTCCCCGAGCTCCAGGCCCCCTGCGCTTCGAGCAGCGGGGGTTGTGCCAAATCCGGTGTCGAGAACATACAATGCCGGCCGACCACTCGACGAGATGGTGTTGATTCTTGACCAAGTGTGGCAGCGTGCCGACGATTAGGTAGTCGGCGCGAGGCTACTTCCTGGTGCGGCCATGGCGCAGGCAGAGGAAGCAGAGCACAGGAAGAAACAAGAGGAGGAATAAGGAACTACCAAATGGAGTATGTATGCTGTGTTGCAACTAATGAAATATCTCAAATCCTTCAAATACGATTGACGGGTTAGTCTATCCCGAGCATAGCACGACAAACTAAACTAAACCAAACCATGGTAGCATCAGTTCACAACATTTAGTCATCGCAAGCAACAGGGACTATGGATCAAACACACTGGATCACCATCAGATCAGATCAGATCCACCAGATCCACCAGTGCTACCACTGGACCACACACCCACCCGACCACGCAGCGAAGCGAGGAAACCGACCTTCTCCCAGGTGGAGGCGAACTTGTAGGCGTGGGAGACGGCCTCCGAGTTGGGCAGTGTCTCCGAAATCGTCGCCATTGGCGCCCCCGGCAGCGAGCGGCTGATGCGGCCGCGACTCCGGGCGGCGTTGCCGGAGGTGTGGGGAGGCGGCGGTCGCGTCCCCTTGTGGCGTTGCGATGCGGGCTAAGTGGGAAGAGCGGCGGCGGTGGCGGCCGGCTTTCCGGTGGCCGACGGCGGTTGATTGGCGCGGCGGGCCCCGCCGCTCCGGCCGCGGCTTTAAGGCTGTGGGGCGGCGCCGCGACGGGATGAGGAAGAAGAATAAGAGCCGAGTGGGGGAGAGGGAATGACATGTGGGTCCCACATGGGCTTTGTGTGGCTAACATGTGGGGCCACATGGGTCCTACCATTTTTAAATTATTTTTTATGTGTAGCTGACATGTGGGCCCACAGTTTTTTATTATTTTTCAGAGCTATTATTGCCACGTAAGCGCCACGTCAATGCCACGTGGGATGGAGACCTAGTCAAACCAGCCACGTAGACGCCACGTCAGCCAAAACCGCCTTCCAAACCGCCAAAGGACCTCATTTGTACCAGTTTTGACAATTCGGGGACTGGTTGTATCTGGTTTTGGGGTTTAAGGACGAAAATTAGATTCAGTGTAAAATTTAGGGACCTTAGATGAACTTATTCCATGAGAGTATCCACACATCACCTGTAGCCCCAAAAAGAGGCCCGATACTTGGGGCAGTTTGAGTGGGCTTCATGTCTTCATGATAGGCGTTTAGACACCGAAGACTATAGGCTAATGGGATATCTCATAATCTGATAACCGCAATAATACTTCCTCCGTTTCATTATGTAAGACTTTTTTTAATTATCCACATTCATATAGATGTTAATGAACCTAGACATATATTATGAAACGGAGGGAGTAACAGTTTTAATTCAAGAAGATTAACTAACGCACAGTGAAACCAACAACGCATTATCCCCCGGCCCCTTTCCGTCAGAGGCGAAAAACGTCCGACTTTTTAGTATTATCCACATTCGTATAGATGTGTTGACGTGAAAACACGAGGTCTAGGAGATCTGCTTAACTCCAGTGCAGGTCCAAAAGCTTGCCTTTAGATGTATGAGCGTGTCAGTTGATTTGATCCTGCAATCAACAAGAAACAAAGACGAAGAAACCGCGGTTAAATCCATAAACGATAGCCGATCGGCTAGTTGCCGATGACATATCATTTATCTTCAAGCCGATGTCATATGTGAATCGATCGGTAATCATGAATAAGTAAGAAAGGACTAAATCTACTCGATCGGCTGTAGATATTAACAATATATAATCCTTATGTTGATATATGCTTAAATCAAGTGATTGGGATAGATCGGTCGCCATGCCGAGACAGTATAAATCACCTAGATCGAAATATATACTAACAATGAGATTATATATGTTCATAGCATAGCCGATCAGATAGATCTAGCATGTATCGGCTAATACTCCGATACCACTCTATATTAAGATATCAAAGCAAGTAAAATATACCAAACAAAATCCTAATAACTTAAATGCGACAAGATCTTAGCATAAAGGGCAGATTTAACATGTCAATCAAGCATATAAGATAAATATAGTTAAATCAGGTAAGATCGGCTGAAACCCCGATGCTACTCTAATCGCCAACCAAAGGTAGGCTAGAGATTGAGATTCTAATCACGACTCATAAGATCAAACTCAACTGATGCAGCTATAAGTATGAAAAGAATGATAATATCTAGACAATCAAGTCGCTGGATGTTTCATAGGGTGGTAGATATCTTATATAATCTAGGTCAACATCGGTATTTAACTTAATCGGCTGCCCTCTAGTGGCAGACGTTAGCCGATTGATGAATAGATAGCGATATTGCCGGAGATTATGTAAGATATATGATAACTCGACGAATTACATAAATAGGATTAGAGTATCATAAAGATGTAAGCACTAATCCTGAGAACGCAAGCCGCCATAATAAGTTTTACCTCTTGTTGAAGATCGAAACCGATGCAACTCAACCCAAAAGCAAGAATTCGTCGAAAACAAAACGAAAGTAAAAGGGTGGCGATGCGCCGAGATTGTATTGAGCGTGTGTTAGTTTTATTACATGGGGCTCGGGGTCTATTTTATACCCGAGATTACAAAATATGTCCATTTAGGACATGACTCTTATCTCTAACAAACTCTAAAATACCACAAGTCTTTACAGCAAACTTTTGCCCGAACATATCTCTAAGAAAATTACATAAAATATCCTAAGTAATAGATACAATTGCCTTCTCAGGACTCTATCCATACGCGGCAATCCTCATGAAGCACATCAACCCAACCCGACAACGTACGCTGTGACACATTGTCGGATTCGGCTCAATCGGCTAACCCTGTCCAACTCGGACTCTGTCGATCCTGATCGCAGCCAACTCAGACCCCAGCCGATTCTTACTCTGTTTCCGAAGCGATCTCCCTCTCGAACTTCGCTTCGATTCCTTCTTCATCTCCGATACTTAGATTACCAAATTTGGTCGTTAACAAGATGTTATGAATGTAGATATATATTATGAAACGGAGGGAGTAACAGTTTTAATTTAAGAAGATTAACTAACGCACAGTGAAACCAACAACACATTTTGCGCCGCCCTTTTCCATCAGGGGCGAAAAACGTCCCATGGGTCTGGTATTCTATACATATCATCAAAAGTTATCAATCTATATATAACGCCGTCAGGGGCGAAAAACGTCCCATGGGTTTGGTATGTTATACATATCATCAGAAGTTATCAATCTATATATAATGCCAACCAACAACGCATTTTCCCTCGGCATTTTCATCCCCCGACCCCCGACCCCTTTCCGTTAGGGGCGAAAAACATCCCATGGGTCTGGTATGTTATACATATCATCATTAGAAGTTATCAATCTATATATAATGCCGTTAAATCCTAGAAAATTCGCTCCCAAAAGGAGTCGAAAAGTTATCAATCTATATATAATGCCAACCAACAACGCATTTTCCCCGGCCCCTTTCCGTCAGGGGCGAAAAACATCCCATGGGTAGAAAATTCGCTCCCATGAAGAGTCGAACCCTAAAGTTATTAATCTATATATAATACCGTTAAATCCTGAAAAATTCGCTCCGCATTTTCCACATCCCATGGTAGAAAATTCGCTCCCATGAAGAATCGAACCCTAAAGTTATTAATCTATATATAATATCGTTAAATCCTGGAAAATTCGCTCCGCATTTTCCCCAGCCCAGTCGAACCCTAAAGTTATTAATCTATATATAATACAGTTAAATCCTGGAAAATTTGCTCTGCATTTCCCCGGCCTCTTTCCGTTAGGGGCGAACGCATTTTCCGCATTTTCCCCGGCCCCTTTCCGTTAGGGGCGAAAAACATCCCATGGGTAGAAAATTCGCTCCCAAGAAGAGTTGAACCCTAAAGTTATTAATCTATATATAATACCGTTAAATCCTGGAAAATTCGCTCTCACGAGGAGTCGAACCCCGGACCTAAGGTGCTATTGAGGTTTGTAGCGCCCGTTCCGTCGTGGCGCCTAGCGGGAAAATTATCTCTTAAAAACCCTAATTGCGAAATTTGTTTCTTCGCTTGTTGTCTAGTGTCCGTGCCATCTCAGATCTCAAATCCCCGATCTATCGTCGAGTTCAATCCCGAATCCAAATCCTTCCAAATCGTTCCCTCCGCAAAAGTCTATTTTGCCTCCCCCGGGTTCGATGGGCCGAATCTCTCTTGGCCCATCTCCCCCTCCCTCCCGGCGCTCTCTCTCTCTCTCTCTCTCTCCCTCTCTCCCTCCCCCTCCGCTCCTCATCTCGGTAGTGCCTCCCTCCGTTCCTCCTCCTCGCTCCATCTCCCCCCCTTAGTTTTCGGTGGTAGCACGAGTAGCCTCCCCGTAGCTAGCCGGCGCCGCCCCGTCCATTGCCGCCGCTCGCCGTGTGCTCGCCGCCGCCCGAGCTCCGAAGCGCCGCTCGTCGCCGGCCTCGCTCGGCGTAGCTCCGCCCAATCCGACGCTAGCAACGGATTCCCGTAGCCGCGTAGATGCTCTCGCCGCCGGGAATTGGCCCCTCGTGACCTCGTCGCCGTTTTCCCCTTTTCTCTCCGCCGGTTGCCGCCGCCGCAATCCACCGCCGACGGACTCCCTCCGGCGAATCCGAGCCGTTAGCTCGTCTCCCCTCGTCCTGAGCAACCACCCGGTATGCTCGCTCTCGCCTGTATCGCCGTGGTTCGCTCCGCCGCTCGTCGCTGTCGTCCGCCGTCCGTTCCGGCCGGCGTCGTCGTCTACCTCCCGCCAGCCCGCGTGGCAGCAACCTGGCGCCACGTAGGCGCCACGTCGGCGCCAGCTCGGCCGAGATCGGGTCGGGCCGACCCCGGTCAGCCCCTCCCGTGCGCGCGTTCCACCGCGAGCCGTGAGGCTGCGCGTGGGCCCGCCGCATCCGTTCCTCCGCGAACCACGCGCGTGCACCGCATCCCTTCCCCGCCCGCGCGCGTGCGCCGCGTGCTCGCTCCGCACGGTGAACCGTGTCACCGACAAGTGGGTCCCACCCGGGACCACGCGTGGTGAGCCCGGTCCACCGGCTCTCTCTCTCCTTCCCTCCCGCGCGCGCGTGCCTTGGGCCGCTCTGGGCCGCCTTCTTGGTCCGGCCGGCCCATTAAGCTCGGCCGAGCTGCCCTTTCTCTCGGGCCGCGCCCTAGCCGCCCGAGGGAAGTCTATTTTCCCTCCCTCTTTCCTTTTCTTTTCTTTTCTTTTTCAAAAAGGATTTAATTAAATCCTTTTTCCTTTAGACCAAAAATCCAATAATCTTAGAAATTCAATATCTTCCCAACCGTAAATCCATTTGACTCCGTTCAACTTCCAAAATTCCCCAAATCTCGAGATCTATCTAATGGCACGCTTAGAGGTCATTAATAGGGCTTTATTTTTTGCCGTTTGTTGAGTTGTCCCGTTTCGCGTGTAGTTTCGGAGCCCAAAGACCCGCAGTGCGTGGATTTCGAGGATCAAGCTCCAGATCTCGAGCAAGGCAAGCCACCTTTGAACATCTTGAGCCTATATTTGAACTTAATTATATTGCTTGCAAAATATTATGCATTGATAGGATCGCACTTAATCTGTTGTCCCGTCTGCAAGGCAGATTGGCGGACCTACCTAAATTGTTGCATTTGATCCTTCATTTGATAATTGTTATATCGTGTCCCCTTGTAACCATCTAGTTGCGTCTCGATATTCATGCACCCTGTGCGAGTATCGACGGACGCCTTCAAACTTAAAATCTGAAAAACTTCTTGGGTAAAACTTGGGTTTTATAAAAGACTTGGAAAACCCGACACCTGGGTCGGTGCTTGCGAACTAAATGAATTTCCAAAACCGCGGACCGGGGAACGTACCGGGTGTACGGTTTCCCGCTCTCGCACTTAAGGACCGTTTCCTTGGAATTTCATCCAAACATAAGACAAGTACGACCACATGGGTGGAATGGGACACCCCTGGCTGAGTAACTAGCTTATCAAGGGAGCCTTGATGCCGAGAGACATGTGGATTCGCCGGGGTGGTGTCGGGGAGGACCCCTGGGCTTCCTGGCGCAGTATGGTCTGGGACCTAACCTGTTGTTGGTCTGTGACCCCTCTCGTCGGCATATGGTAAACCTGTGTCGGCTTTGGAAATGCCTTGTCATGAAAGCTTGGAGGTCTCCCGACGTGGCTGATTCCCACAGGCTGGGTGATCCGGGTTAGTAATGTCGTGTGGGTAAAGTGTACCCCCTCTGCAGAGGTTAACAAACTGTTCGAACAGCCGTGCCCACGGTCATGGGCGGATGTGAGGTGATTCCTAGCGTAGTTTTGTTTGACTACTGCTTGTGAAATTGCTGTTGTGGAAGGGGTTCGATGTTTGAAAAATCTGTAGCTGACGGGATCAGCTAGGCCCGGGTGGCCGTTTGAAAAGCTATTGGCTGGGTGCCAACCTTGAATCATTTCTAAAGACTGATACATTGCACATACTCCGACCGGACGAGACGCACTGTCTCATCCGTGTCGTTTGAGAAGCACTCACTTAGTCGTTTTTAGAAAAGAGTTCAAATAAAATCAACTGCAAAAGCAATAGTCTTTCCTTGAAGCCTGCATTAAACACTTATTTCCCCAGCTGCTGAAGAAGATGAAGCGGATCCTGCTGATGAGGAGTTCTTCCAGGAGCAAGCCGGTTACGATGAGTTTTAGGGTTTCGGCCTAGTTCCCAAGTCGCGCCTGTGATGTTTGGTCCAAGTCTTGGCTTCCGCTTTCCTTTTGTAATGCAGTTGTGAGCTCGGGGTCTGTCCGCAGCCCAACAAGACTGTACTCCTACTCTATAATAAAGAGACCTCTGTTGCTGTGATATTCTGTCTTCCTGTGATACCAGCACTGTTTTCTGGGACTGGTATCGATTAACAGGTTAATTTGGAGCGTCACGGGCTAGTTCCGGTCGGGACTAGTTCGGGGCGTGACAAGGTTCTTGTAATCATTAGGCTACAGGCCCTTTCGCTTTGCAAGATTAATTAGGATCAACTTCCTTTAGTTTGTCCCCTTGCGGTCTGATATTGCGAACACAAAAACTCAGTTTCTTCATGTTGAAGGACCCCGGCCGGATACTAGATCTTAAGTCTGACGAAAATATTCGTAAGTCTGAATGACATGAATTAGTTTCCTTTCATTTATACGTCCTGACGAATCTGAAGTCGGAACGAAAGGACACAAGCAAGCCACTGGCCAGTGGTCATGATAAAAATGAAGCATGTGGACTGATAAGCGTACGTACGTGTTGCATAGTAAGTCCCAGAAAAGGGAGAAGAGAGACGACCTTTTTTTTTTCCTCTACACTCGGGAGCAGCACCTGATGAAGACCAACTCATTCTTTTAGAGACTACCACGTACAAAGTACAAACTGAAGGACTTGCACACAAATGACATGTCCCACACACAGTCAGCGTCAGAATTGAATTCAGAAACCACACGGGCTATATGTTTCACGACACGGGTCCTGAAACTAAACGGACGAATGAAAAGTGCCCTACTACTACACATCAGTACCGGTACCTAACCTAACAGCACAACATGCAATCATGCATGGCCTTGATGGCACGAAAGCGCTGAAGAAAATATCTCCGATCGATCAGGCAGGGCAGGCATGCATGCATGCATTGCAATATATTGCTGCGGCAGGTTAGGCAGCAGCGCCTCGAAGCAGATCGACCGACGCGAGTAAATCAAGAAGCTGCAGGTGGTGATGCATGCGTGCGTGCCTAGCGCAGATGGCCGCGCGCGGCCGGGGTTCTTGCCTGCCGGGCGGGGCAAGGCCGCGCATCGCCGTCTCGTCACCCTCCATGTCCACCAAAAGCCGGACCCGGCGGTGGCGCGGGTGCTCTCTCACGCACACACGCGCACGTGCTTTCACGTGCCCGGAGACGTGAGCCACACTGTTCATCACCACCCCGATTCGGGTTCGCCCACAGCCACCGTCCCGACCCATCGAGCACTCGAGCTAACCGCAAACGGTGAGTGCGCCGATCGACCGGCCTCCCTAGCTACGTACTCCATCATGTTACCTCCCAGCACCGCGCGCTCGCTCGGCTACGACGCATCAGGATTCATGCATGTGACACCGCCCACAGCCCACTAGGCCTTTCCCGGCTCGCATGCCCGCCCCCACTTTACTTAACCCGTAACAAATCTAGTAAGCCGATGTGATCCCTGATCAACCGATCTCCCTTTTCCAGAGTACAGCTAACTAATCAGCAGTACCTCTGTTTGATTAGTTATCAGAGAGCCCGTGGCTTTGACTATGTGATATGATCATGTACCCAGGAAGGACTAACAACCAGTACGTGCAGCTAGCAGATACTATATATACAATTAACAGCGATCGAGCCACGCTGAAATTATTAAACATGGTGTACGCGCTGCAATGCTGGTACTACGGTGGCAAATTTACCACGCAGATGCTGGCATGTACACGGGTGTGTACGTGCTCGCAGCAGCAAGCGACGGTTCCCAGGCCGCGCCCGTGCACCTCCTGCCGGTGGTCAAGGCGCACAAGCTTGTGCTACCGAGGCCGGAGCACGTAGAACCAGCGAGAAATGCCACCATGACCAGGAGCATATTCGGTGCCAAAAATTGTTTTTACACTCCTGCTATCACATCGAGCATAATTAAACGCATGCAGTAACGTAAGCACCGTACCCGGAGGGGGTACTAGTATATTGGCCGTTAATTCATCGTTCCATCTGGATCACCAACGCCTGCGACCCTGCGTGTCTGGGATCACGAGGGGGCGCAGGGGCCAAGGCGACTTACCGCTCGCAATATGCTGGTAGGAATACTATTCTATCCCGACCCAGCACGTAGTCCGTCGTCAGAATCCAGAGCTCCGTCCGGCCTCTAGTACTGTAATCGTAGTACTACTAGTATCCTCCCTCTCTCTCCTCTATCTCGGGTTTATCTATTGCCACCTCCCATGTGAGCATGCGGCTCGGGCGCGCGCCTCCGCCCGTCACCGGCCGGGGGTAGCTGCCGCCCTGACCGAGCACGACGCCGGTTTTTATACTCCTCCACTTGTCCCCCCCCCCCCTCGGGGTAGTGAGAGCCCACATGCGCTCAGTTCACAGTGCCCCCCACAAGCTACTACGTAGCTCATGGTTAATTTTCTACTTGCTGGCTACTACTGTTACCAAATGACTGACCTGCAACCAAATGATCAAGTTTAACAGGACTAGCTTCACAGCTGGGTAGGATCGGAGTAACCAATAACCACCCAAGGTCCACAGTTAGGAGTACTGTACATATTTTTAGCGGGTGCTGGCAGGTATGTCAGATGCGGCCGGCAGGTTAAGTGGCCTATCGTACGGTAGGCTGCCTGCCTGCCATTTATATTGTTCTGAGCTGCTGACTTTCTGACAGCCAGTTCGAGGAGTACGTACGTACGCCAAAGGTAGGAGTAAAACGGAGCTTTCACTTCGCCAGCAGCCAGCCGGGCAGGGCATGTCACTGATTGCTTATCCGGAATTGCGGCCAAGCCAAGCCCCAGGTGGTACCGGCGCGAGGTACAGCAATGATGAAACGCAACCACACTAACACAGCAGCAGCAAAAGGCTTGCCGGCCGGCAGCAGCAGGGCGGGGCCAAAAGTTTTACAGCGAGGAGAGGGGCTCCATGCCTCCGCCCATCCGCCCGCCCGCCCAGCCCCAGCCACCATTTATTCTGTGCTGCCATAAGGAGGGCATCTTTCTCACGCGAGGTGTGCAAATGGTCACGTGCTAGAGCTGCGACGCACGACAGGTGGGCAATGGCGCCCTCGCCTCCTTTGGCCTTTGCATCCTGCATGCCTGCTTGTATTGTATGTTCGGTTGCCCACACAACCATCGTGAAGTGGTCTTGCAACGGCATGGCATGATGATTAGTTTTAGGCCAAAGCAATGAGCCAAAAAAAAAAAAGAAAAAGAAAAACAGGTTTGTTTTCATCTTCTGGTAGAAGGGAGGAAGAAATGGAAGAAGAGATTTAAGTACCTTGAAATGCGTTACAAATTAAATGGCAAGATAGAGAGGAAGATAAGTAGAAGCTAGAGAAATCAACTCCCGGCTAGAAAAGGTGGTAAACTTAAAGAGCATCATAAACAAAATTGACACGAAAAATTCGACGAGCTGAGCAAAAGCGCACAAACTAAACGAAGGGAAAAGAGACAAAAACTGGGGAAACTCCTAAGAAAATATCAGTTCTTCTGTTTTTTTTTTGGTTCAAGGGTTTCTTTTAGATTATTCATGGGCTAATTGATCAATTCTAGCACACGACTCATCTCTAGATGGGCGGCCGGAAGTCTGTCCTTAGGTGGTGGTGGATCAAGAAGTCGTCGCCGCTCACGACGGGCGACACTCCGTCGAACAGCATGGAGCTCTGCATGTGCATTAGGCTCCCCACTCCACCGGCGGCGGCCACCTGCGGCTGGTGATGATGCGGCGTCTGCTGGTGCATCTCCTTCTGCCGGCGCAGCTCCAGCACCTTGCGGTGGGAGTTGGAGTGCTTCGATACCATGAAGGTGGGGCTCGCCGCCGGCCGGTACTCCGGCACCAGTCGCCCGGACTTGTACCGCACCCCGCACGCGTTGCACAGTGTCTTGGGCCCCATCGGCCCCGTCCTCCACTGTGGCGTCTTGTCAGTCTCGCAGTGCAGGCACCGCCTCCCTTCCCCGGCCGCGGCCGCTGGCGCCGAGCCGCCCGAGTGCACCGGCACGCTCGAGAGCTGCGCCTGCGCCGGTGGCGCCGGCGCGTCTTTCTTCTTAGCCGGCTTCGACGGCTTCTTAATAGGGAACGCATGCGCCGACACGCCAGACTCCGCCGGCGAGATGGCCATGGATGCCGGGGACGGCGGGGAGGCCGGAGGCGGCGGCAGCACGAGCAGGCGGGACGACCAGTTGCCAGGCGCAGCGCGGGAGCGCTTGCTTCGTGCCTTGGCGGGGACAGGGGCCTCCGGCAGGAAGCCGCCGGGCTGCACTGCCATGGAGGCAGCCGCCGACGCAGCTTGAGCTTGAGCCGACGGGACGCTCGCCGTCGAGAACCCACCGGAGGGGATGCCGGAGATGAGCTGCAGCTTCTGGAGGTCCTCGGTGGCGAATGCGTCGTCTCCCTCGTTCATATAGTTGGATAGCCATTCCAGCTCCGCGAGTTGATCGTACTGCAGAAAATCCGACAGTAAATTCAGCGTCCTATTATTGTGCTATATGCTTTCGTAAGCTAAACAATTTTGATAATGGAATTCTCGTTTGTTCCAGAGTACATGGCAGTCAACTGCTTCAGTTTAAAAGGCTACCGTTTTGGTATCGTTAGTTCAAGTACATTAACGGGTTTTTTCTTCCATTTTTGTTATCTGGGAGAAAAGTTCGAATTGGAGCTGCATAATTATAGGCGACAAATTTTGTGTGGTTTAACGGGAGTTATTATGGGACAGCGTAACAGCCGAGCCAACAAACAGCTGCGAATTTTTCTTTTTCTAATAATGCATTCAAATTCTCTCGAGGCGTAAAACAAGATGATAAAATACATAGCTCTAGTTTAGATCAGTTCAGCAAATGAAAGGGACGACAATTTCAGAAGAAGTGATATGCAGGAGCTGCCAGAAATGATTGGCACCTCTACTGCAAAATCCAAGGTAATTAACAAGACAAAAGGTGGCCAAAGAATTTACCGGCTCGCACAGCTCGCCGGGGAAGTCGCCGTCGGCTAGGCCGAAGGAATTGCTGCAGCTATCCAGGGCCGTTATGGTCGACGAGTCCGCCGACGCGTTCCCAAAGCCGGCAGCCTCCTCCTTACCGCCGGTGGCCTCACCCTCCCTTGTTGTTTCATCCTCCTCGCCGTAGGGCAACACGAGGAGGTCGTCCACGGCGAAGTGGTCCCCGCACCCCTGCTGCAGCGCCTTCTTCTCGCGGCCCGCCGCGCCGCCGTAGTAGGCGCCGCCGAACTCGGCCGTCACCTCCATCGTCGCCGCAACGCACAGCTGGTGCAACCGGCGCGCCCGCGAGCCGCGCGTGCGCTACCGCTACACACACACACTGCCGCGGACGCGCTCGGTGCGGAAACAACTCTCTATCTGCGTTACTCGGCGCCTTTTGTTTGTTTCTCCTTCCGTTTCTACGTGTGCGCGAGTAGTGGGAGACGGAACCGCAGATAACGCAACGCAAGAGGAGTAGGGTTTAATTGGCGTGGAGCTGGAGCGCGGAGAGACGGAAGGGGAGGCGGGGCGGAGAGAGGTCAGCTGAAGCGAACGATTCTTAAGGAGTAAATAAAGCGAGGGCCACTGAGCCGGCCACCAGCTAGCCCAGCCCGCACACCAGAGGGACCGGGTTGTGGTTAAACCAAGCAAGCAGTAAGAACTCCAGTTTAAACACTTTACTAACCGTGCAATCCCAGCGTCATTTCATTCCCCAACTACCCGGGAAGGAGAGGGGCACCAACCATGCGAACAGCTGGAGATCAGTGAACACCTTTTTTCCCTCTGGAAAATGGAATATGCATGCAGGGTGGTGGTGAAGCAAGTCACGGTGGATTCCTGTTGTCTTTTACGTGCGCGTGAGAACAAATTTACGTACGTACGCGTGACAACAAACCAGTCTGACGAGGCAGGTGGATTTTGTGAGGCTCTGTCACGTGGAAGCAGCTGGTAAATTCCGCGAGGCGCAAGTCTCGAATGCTATCCCGGGCCGCGGTTGTTCTGGATTACCGTTCGTCGTGAAGAGGTAAGTACGAGACCCACGGGATCGCTAGCTAGCTTGCTGCACCGTGCACGCCTGCACGAGGGATCGCAGTGGCACCGCACGTTGTCCATGTTGGCCGTTTCTGTTCAGAGTCGAGGCTGCCACGAAGCTTCAATTTTTTTTTTCACCGCCGATTATTCAAACGGAGAGGATAACACTTGCTGGGTCCTTAATTGGGATAGTCCACTGCATGTTCCGAAGATCAAAATTTAACTCGCATTTTTACAGGTGGCATCTCAAATGTTGGAGGTCAAAAGATTTCAGAAATGGTGAACATTAGCAGCAGTTGCCAACTATTCTTTTTTAGCTCAAGCAGCGGCCAGCGAGCTATATACTTATTTTTACCAGTAGAGACTAGAGAGAGAACTAAAATTCTTGCTAGTGACTGTATGCCAATGAATCTTGACCTATATTTCGTACCATGTCTTTTTATAACTAAGTTTAAAAATATGCGAGAATAAAACTTGCAGTTGAATTGGAAAAAAAAGTGTGCAAACCGAAAGAACTTTGTGGTTGATGAGTCCTAAATATGCGTCGCGTCGCTTCACAAGAGCGTTTTTTAAGTTTGCGATGGCTTTGGTTTGAATATTGGAAGGCATTGGAGATACCTTGGGTAGGCATGCCGGATCTGGTAACCAGCTGGATACACAGATCATTTTGCGTTTGCGACCATCATCACTCTTGAGAACGGAAACACGGTGAGGTTCTAGGACTCACATTGCCTAGACAACAAAACACCGAGGCTCTTGGCCTCTGCAATCTTTATGGCCTCAAAACGAAAGAATGTTTAGTGTGGGACAGCCTAGAGGAAGACACCTGGATTCAAATATTCGTCAAATCACAAAAGCTAATCATATATGGCATTTCGTTGATATTTGAATGTGGTTAAAACAGCTATAGGCGCCACTAGGTTCATAGTTTATGACATCATGACCTGGAAGCTCACGGCCAACAGGGAGTATATGGTGAACTTGACATATAGACCGTACTTTGCGAGTATAATCAGCTCAACTAGCAAACAAACAACCTAGAAGCTTCGGGCGCCACTGGAATGTAAATCTTCATGTCCTATCAAACAAAACAGTCTGGTTAGTAGACATACTTAAGAGAATAGGCTGATCAAACCAACAGATATGTCTGTTGTACTGCGCAGCGTGGAAAACAACACTCCACCTTCTGGTCAAGCGTAGGCTGACAGAGAATCTAGACACTCAATCTAGAAGTGGGTAGGCCTAGACCTCCACATACAAGAGGTGGAAAGACTCTGACTCACTGGAAGGCTATTTGCAGTAGATGCTATCGATTCTACATGGCCTGAAGAAACCGCTTAAGAAGCTAGACTGGTGGGCAACAGATGCTATTGATTCTATATGGCCTAAAAAACCGCTTAGGTTGATGATCATCGTCTTCTTGTGTGCACTCTAGTTGGAGCGCAATGCAAATATTTTATTTTCACGAACGCGATGCAAATATTCTATACCATGTCGCCGTAACCCCGGCTACAACCATAGCCAAAATCAAAGAGAAGCAATGACCTGGGTGAAAACGGGAGCTGTAAGGCTCTAGGAATTCGTTAGTTTGGCGGTCGTCTTGTAGCAGATTTTTTTAAAACCTTTTGCAGACATGTTTATTTTAAAGTTGTCTTGTAAATATTTTTTTTCATAATGTTTTCATCTCTATTAATATATACATGACAAATCTTTTACGATATTCCTTTAAAGATAAATAAATTACAGATTTTCAGGTAAATGCATTGAAGCATATCCACCTCAAAGAACATACATGTAAACACGGACGGAGAGAAAGTGCAGTCCATTCTACGAAGTGTCTTGCCATGTCTTTACAAGTATATAGGAGGCATGGACAGGCGCTAGTTTAATTACGATTAACATGTGAACGGACGACGTACGGTATGATAATCGTCGCGAGATGATCGGGTGTCACGGTCACTCGCACTAGCCGGTCTATTGCTGTAGAGATCTGGGATGATATCGCATGACAAGCAGCTAGACATACCATGTTGAGCCCGATGACGACGTTATGTTTGCATTGCTATATGTTGTTCATCATTCGGTGCAATTACTCTTGGTGGCAAAATCACTTTCTACCACGAGACTAGCAACATGCAAGTCGTTTTCGCCATCATTTCCTATGCTCACAGTGAATTTTGTTTCGTCCATGTAAAAAACATTCCGGTGACTTAAACCGGCCTAGCTATCTGATCTAAAACCATAGGTCACTAGCTACATAACGAAAATCTCGGTTTAGTTTGTACTCCTATACTATAGATTTGTCGTTCTCTCGGGACAGGCTTGGTCCACGCAACTGAAGGGTGTTCATGTCACGCCGGGCCGGCCATCGATCCGGCGCGTCGTGCCGTCGTCACGGCTCGACGGGGACAGCAGTGACGTATGCGATCTTGACACGTAGCCCGGTCACACGGTGAGTAGCCTTCGCGGAGGAGGGCGCCCACGTCACGGGCACCCTGCCGCGCGTCCACGTACGTACCACGTGGGGGGCACCGACGCGAGGGCATCCTGCGCCGTCGGATCCCGATCGTTCGGACGTGGACTCGTCGACCGGCACCTTGGCATCAGAGCGGCAGGGGTGACTGCGTGCGTCAGAGGGTGGCCCCGGCCGCCGGCCGGGAGGACGTCGCGAGCTCTACGATGTACTACGATCCCGATGTAGATTGGCCTCGGGGAATGGGATTCTTCTTCTGCAGCTTTCTTTTCTTTCTGTAAATAAATCGCAACGCTTTTGTTCCGGTTCATTGCTCTCGCAGAAGGGCACGGAGTGAGCACTTCTACCGTAATTTGTTCTCGAGCTCAAGTTGGTGATACTGTACTTTACCCAGGCAATCTGAATTACTTCCTCAGTTTCACAGTGTAAGTCATTTTAGCATTCTCACATTCATATTGATGTTAATGAATTTACATAGATATATATGTATAGATTCATTAACATCATAATGAATGTGAAAAATGCTAAAATGATTTATATTGTGAAACGGAGAGAGTACTCGTATTTTCGCAAGAGTATAATTTTTAGGTGTTTCTTCTGGATGGATCAACTGGAAGTGCAGTATATATGCCTAGGTCTAGCTCAGAAATCCTTCGAAATGAGCAAGTCGTTCCCATGTCATCAGAAAAGGTGGCATTCGCATCAATAAAACTCAGTCAAGCTGCAACGGCTTGCACGGTGGCCGCACCACACCTTTCGAAAAAAGGAACAGCCGCGATATATATCTAGACACGAACATCAAGGCACCACATTTGCCTTCCCAAAAAAATTATGGCGGCAGCTCAACTTTGCAACTTTTGTCAAATTTTGCTTGGATTCAAAGGAAAGGCCTGTGCTGTGGGGAACAGAGCAGGAGCCACTGAGCCAGGGCGCCCAAGGCCGGGGAGACCATTGATTGCTTGGATAGGAGGTTTACGTCACGTATTTTTATCTCTGTAGTCTGTACCAATCTTCTTCCCTTTTGCCTATGATATTTTTTCTCTCTTTAGCTTTTTTTTTTATTCTTTTGCCCCTGGTTAGTATTATGAATTTTTTTTATTTTTAATTTTTTTTATTAAAAGTTTTAAAAAATAATTTTCCATTTTGAAAATTGACGGAAGTAGTCGCCTACCGCCCTCTGGGAGGGCGATTTTTAAAAATCGTCATCCCAGAGGGCGGCGAAAATGACGTGGCAGACGGCCGTTCGCTCTCGGGCGACGGCCGTCAATGAAATTTGCAGGCGGCCCCCTTGCCGCCCTCCGCTAGGGCGATTTTGTACTGTGCGGGGGGCCGCCTGCAAATGGGCGGCGAGGGGGCATGGAATTTTGCAGGCGGCCCCCTTGCCGCCCTGGGGGAGGGCGATTTTTGCCTCCCCCTATAAAGCCCAGTCCCCCCTCTCTGAAATTTCATTATATTCACTAAAAATCCAAAAAAAAACGAAAGAGAGAGAGGAGAGGGCAGCAGAAGGGGAGCGGCGAAGCCCTGCTGGTTCGCTCACTTCATCACAGGTTTGCTCCCATACATCTTTTGCATTTGTACTAATATGTTATGTTTGAGTATATATGTTGCGTTTTAGTTTTAGTTCCATATATTTTAGCATATCTGTAGCACACAGCACATATGTGTAGATCCAGAGCATAGAATATAATAGTATGAATTGAGACATAGACAGTAGTGTTAATTGTAAGATGTAGTTTAGTTTGATCTGGAGAATGTAACCTACTTTTAGAATTTTGGAGAACAATATTGTAGAGAATGTAACTTAGGGCGTAGTACAGAAATGCGAGGTTAACGCAGTTATTGTTTTCATCAGGCACAATGTCAAATAAGGTCACATTTCAGATAGTTCACGGTGAAGGAAATATTAGATTTGGTCCAGATGGTGTTGATCTGTCAGATTTTGTAATGACATCTAAGGGCATCGATAGGCCTGCGGAGAAAACATTTCAGTCAATTTATAGTTGGTTGTTGAGAGGATTTAGAATAGACCAAGAAGTCTACACAATGTCAGTATCAGTTGTAGTGAGTCGTGCAACAGAAGGTTATTTTTGGGAACTAATGCCGATGGACAGCACTGCTGCTTGGAGACGGTATGTGGAAATGGCTTTTGAACGGTCATGGCCCCTCGTTATATTTGTGTCGGTACAAGAGAAAGATATAAATGTTTCAATGCAAACCGAAGATGTAGAGGGTCCTATCAATGCAGGGGATGTTGTTGGACCATCGATGCAAAATGAGGAAAATCAACCAAGGGAGGAGCAGGCCATGGGCATGGCGGATGAGGGGGAGAGAGTCGGTATAATTGTTGATGAAATGGAGAGGGAAGATTCGGATAATGAGGAAGCGGACGATGACGCATCATCCGATGAGGAAGGTGATGTAATGGCCACTGATTGGGCAAATGAGGACTTCTCTGGACTTGTTATATCAGAGGGTGATCATGTACCCTGGGAGTATAAGGAGAACGAGGTAATTGAGAGTGCAAGATATGCTCATAAGGATGAGATGAAGGAGGCAGTGAAGCATTGGACAGTTTCCTTGCAGAGAGAGTTTAGGGTGGTCAAGTCAACAAATTATGTGTATGAAGTGAGGTGCATGAAGGAAGATTGTCCGTGACGTGTCCATGCATATAAGGGTAAATGGAATGATTATTGGAAAGTTAGCATTGTGACCGAGCACAAGTGCTACTTACAAGGGATGGAGAAGTATCACCGAAACATCACTTCAGCTTTTGTGGCAAGTGAGATGTACAGCAGTGTTGTTGGTAACATTTGCTTTGAACCAAAATCAATTATTAGGCACATCGAGAACAAATTCAAGTACACCATAAGCTATGCAAAGGCCTGGAGAGCCAAACAAAAGATTATTGAGATGAGGTATGGCACATTTGAAGCTTCTTATGATAATTTGCCTCGTTTGTTAGCCACCATTGCCCAGAGGAATAATAATACTTACTATGACCTACATACATTTACATCGGTTGATGATCGAACAAAGAGTGTGCTGCAAAGAGCCTTTTTCTCATTGGGTGCTTGCATCAATGCTTTTGTGCATTGTCGACCTGTTCTATGCATAGATGGAACTTTTATGACAGGTAAATACCGAGGTCAGATATTGACAGCAATTGGGTGTGATGGGAACAACCAGGTTCTACCTATGGCTTTTGCATTTGTAGAGAGTGAGAACACTGAAAGCTGGTACTGGTTCCTAGAGAGAGTGCACATTGCAGTGGTGCGTATGAGGCCCAACGTTTGCCTTATACATGATCGTCACGCGGGTATGTTGCGGGCTATTGACTACTTGCAGAACGGTTGGGATGAGAAGGGACTTCCAGCTAAGTGGCATGATGTTCGGAGTCGGTGGTGCATGCGTCACATGGGTGCAAATTTCTACAAGCAATTCAAGAACAAGCATCTTATGAAGCTCTTTAAGAGGCTCTGTGTACAGAACCAAGAGAAGAAATTTAATGAGTTGTGGGACAAGTTGGATGAGTTGACAACGAAGCAAACAAATGAGCAATCTCGCAGACCACAAGTTGAAGGTGACGAGCCTCCCATACCTCTTGGTGCATTACATGATGACCCACCAACAATGAGAAGGAGGTCAGGGTCGTCCATCAGAAATTTCACTCAGTGGATTGAGAATGAGCCTAAGGAGAAGTGGTCTCTATTGTTCGACACCGATGGATCTCGGTATGGCATAATGACAACCAATTTGGCAGAGGTGTACAACTGGGTAATGCGAGGAGTTCGGGTACTTCCATTGGTTGCTATTGTTGAATTCATCCTTCACGGCACGCAAGCGTACTTTAGGGATCGATACAAGAAAATTGGTCCGTCCATGGCCGATAACAACATAGTGTTTGGCAACGTAGTGACAAAGTACATGGAAGATAAAATCAAAAAGGCACGGAGACATAGAGTTGTTGCTCAAGGCACACAAGTGCATCGGTATGAAATAATGTGTGTTGATAGGAGCAGGCGTGGTATCTATCGCAAGCAAGCCGTGCAGGAATGTGTCTTAAAGGCGGATGGTGGATGTACCTGCAGTTGTATGAAGCCGAAGCTTCATCACCTTCCTTGCTCACACGTTCTTGCTGCTGCCGGTGATTGTGGCATATCTTCCAATGTGTACGTCTCAAATTATTTCAGGAAAGAAGCAATCTTTCATACATGGAGTGAGGAGATATATGGGTTCGGGATCTCAGGATCTTACACAACGCTGAGTGCCCAAGTTTTTTATATTCCAGATCCATCTAAGTTAAGGGTGAAAAAGGGTCGACGCCAAACTAGACTCATCAGAAATGATATGGATGAGTCAGAAGCAGGTGGGAGGACTTTACGCTGCAGCAAGTGTAATCTGCGCGGCCATACTTACAAGAAATGCCCGAAGAATGCAGAAGTTCCAAGCGGCGCAGATGCTAGTCCATCTGGACAGGCAAGTGATGGTAGGCGACCACATGGTGAAGGAACAACAAGCAGGCGCGCAAGGCCAAGGCGTCGTCGCGCAGCAGGCGATTCCATGGTGTAACAATACTATCGATTTAGGAAATAAAACGCTGTTGTGATGTGATGTGTGTTCGGACTAAATACTTCTATCGTGTAATTTCAATTGAATGTTGTTGTAATGAGTACCTCCGACTATTGTTGTACTAGTAGTATTGCGAACTATTCGGTGTTGTATCATAATGTTATCGTGATGAGTGTTCGGACTAAGTACTCATATCGTGTAACTGCAGCTATTGTTGTAATCAGAAATATTCCGTATGGTGACACTTTTGTTTGTTTGTACTCTTGTTTAATATGTGTTAGTAATTCGCTTATGAACATTTATTACTTATGTTGACTAATTATTTATATGTTTCTGACCAATCTATTTGATGCAGGTATGGCGTACGACACACCGGCGCTGTTGAACCGTGGGATTGACAGGAACCACCGCTCGTTCCTGTCAGCAGTCGAGGGTGCACAGCTCGGCACCTTCCGTCCATGCACGTCGCGCGAGTGGTTGCGTGTTGACCCCCGTCACGTTCCTTGGTACGCGTATGTTCACATTTCAACTCAACTTTGCTTTGTGTTGTACTTATGTTTGAAGTTTGCTCTATACAGGTTGCGTGCGGCAGGCCTTCTACCACTTTGTAGGCTTGTTGAGGCGGCGGCGGACGACCGTGACCCAGCGAAGCGGTGGGATGCAGACCGGTCACTCCTTGCCGCTTTGGTAGACCGCTGGAGACCTGAGACGCACACGTTCCACCTTCCCTGTGGGGAGATGGCTCCGACACTGCAGGACGTGTCGTACCTGCTCGGGCTACCGCTGGCGGGAGCACCAGTTGGTCCCGTGGACAGTGTTGTTGGGTGGAAGGAGGATATCACTGCGCGCTTCGAGCAGGTGATGCGCCTTCCACACCTAGGACCGGCCAACACCCTTCCTCCGTACTCTACAGTCGGGCCTAGTAAGGCTTGGTTGCTCCAGTTCACTGTAAGTAAATAAGTTGTTATTATCATACATGCTTATTTGCGATCAACAGAGTGTTTTGTACTAACATTTCATTCTTAATTGTAGGCGGACCTTCTGCACCCTGACGCTGATGATTACTCGGTCCGACGCTCCCTTAAGGCGTACCTGTTGTGGTTGTTCGGGTGGGTGATGTTCACTAGCACCCACGGGCACGCTGTGGACTTCCGGCTGGTCCACTACGCACGGTCCATCGCGGATGCTCAGCCACAAGACGTGCCGCAGTGGAGCTGGGGTTCTGCCGTGCTAGCAGCCACGTACCGTGCCCTCTGTGAGGCGTGCACGAAGACTGACGCGAGAGCGATCATCGCTGGCTGCCCTATGTTGCTTCAGCTTTGGGCAGCCGAGAGGTTTGCCATAGGTCGACCAGTGGTGGACAGCGCACCCTACGGGGTTGGTCGCAGCGCGCAGTGGCCAGAGGACGGTCCCACGATGGGGACTTACTGGTGTCGACGTGGGGTTAGTGCAACGTCGCTGCGTTATAAGTTTATCAGTCGTCTTCTTTTTTTTCTTCACATAACATGTCTAATTCCGATCATGTTTATTGCAGCGTCGTTACGCTCACGTCCAGGTGAGACGAGGTTACCCGGACTTCGTGTTCGAGTTTGACCGTCTCCAGCCGAGCGACGTCATCTGGGAGCCGTACACAGAAGAGGCCGTCGCTGCGAGAGCACCGCTAGGACTTTCGTCCTTGTGCACACGCGACCAGGCTTACTGGCTCACCATCCTGCCGATGGTGTTCGACATTTTCGTTGAGCCTCACTGCCCGCAGCGTGTGATGAGACAGTTCGGACTTAGGCAGGTGTTTCCGGGCAACGTGCAGCCGACCGTCCTCCCTGCCGACCACTCGTGAGTTCGGATTGTTCATTTCTAAATTTTTATGATACTTACTTCATCGAGCCATATAATTTACCTCTCTTCACAGGTTGACTCGACGGGGACAGCTAGCAGGCACACTTTGGGCTCCACGTGTACAGCAGTACATTGACGACTGGGTGTTAGCTACAGAGGAGGTGATCAACGAGCTCTTCCCACACACGGAGGAGAACTACCGTGACTACCTTCGCTGGTACCTTCCTCGCACTCGTGCGCGTGTGACCTTCACTCCAGACGCCCCAGAGCCGCACGTTGCCGCTGTCACGGACGCGTATCCCACGCACCGTGACCGAGACTACTTCGTGGGGGTACGTCGAATTTGTATTAGTTCTTACAATTATTTCATTTATCTTGCATAATATAGGACAACTACTGAATTTTTTATTTCCATCTTGCATAGGCTGATGCCGCACGGGATATCAGTGCCGATATCACCGCAGTCCAAGTGAGGTTGAACAGAGGTTTGCACTTGACTGACGTTGAGCAGAGGGTGACCTTCGACCGGATGCAGGAGAAGATGCGTGCGGTCATGCGCGTCTTCTCCTGTCGCAGCGTCGTGGACGTCGTACCTCCAGCTGGTCCGGTACAACCACGGCCTCGCGCGCCTACCGTCGGAGCAAGACCTCGACCTACGGCACCTGTTTCGCACGGTACTGCTCAGCCCAGAGGTTTCTTAAGTTTTGTTTATGTTTTTGTACGAAAACATCACCTTGTCGTAACTTGATGTTCCATCCTCGCAGGACCTCGTTTGCCTTCGAGCGCCCCTAGCTTCGGAGCAGTGCGACCTACAGCACCGGTTTCGCACGGTACAGTTCAGCCCAGAGATTAGTTCATTTTTGTTTCAGCTTTTGCACGAATATGTCACCATGTTTTAACTGCACGTTTCCTCATCGCAGGACCTCGTATGCCTTCGAGCGCGTTCGCAGGCACGATCGGCGCTTCCGCGAGCTCCGCAGGGGCGTTCGCCACCTCTTCGGGCGCGTTCGCCAGCTCTTCCTCTCATGGAGTGTCGATCCCTCGCCCACACGGTAGTTTACTTTTTATTAATACTATTAAATACATGTATGAAACTGATGGTCCTTGTCCAGCAGGATTTGCAGCCGGGATCTTCGGTACTGGGGCCTCTTCGTCTCACGCCGGTAGGACTGGTCCTACTAGCCAGTTCTACGACGACGACTTGCACGGTGCACACCACCACGACGTACTAGGCTCCTCTCAGCTTGGAGGAGCTCCAGAGGCGCACACTCAGGAGCAGCCAGAGGTCACACCTGTACAGGCAGGACGGGTTGGCCGTGCCGTACCCCCGGACCGACTCACGTACTCCCAGGGGCACATTAGGGCGCAGGGTAGGAGGGACAGGGGTAAGAGGCCTCGTCAGTAGTGTTCTACCTCTTCAGTCCTTATGTGACCGTTTCTTTTGGCTTACAAACTTGTAAAGCAGTACTACTTTTGCTATTACTACTGCAGTACTACTTGTGTTTGTCTCGTCTACATAGTTCTTTTCATTCATATGGTGCTAGAACAACTTATGCTCACGACAACACACTTTCGGCGCTTCACGGTAGTGTCAGATCCAGTAGCGCGCACAGTCCACAACAGCACACATGAAAAGTGGCAGCTCGAGTTGTCACTATCAACTTTCGGCGCTGCCTGTTGACATAAAGTGAATCACGCCCACGCGTGATCGTCTTGTCACATCTAATGAATAATGTATCTCATTGAGTTCACATATATTGCAGTGAAAACGACGCTATATAATTGACAATCTGAAGGCAACCTCTTCATATCTTCTTTCCCACTAGCACACAACACACGAAAATGGAAGCGCCATTCCTTGAGCGTCTCAACTGGCGAAGCGATCCTTTTGCTGGTTGGTTTCCACCATGGTGTGACCGTCCTTTGTGCGATTGTGGGGATGGATGCATACTCAAGTCTTCCCTCATGATACAAACTCGGGGCAGGAGATTCTTCCAATGCGCGAACTTTGATCAGGTATGCTTCATCTATTCGAAGTTCAAATGGATAAAAAAACTAACTTCTTCGTACACAATTGTAACATCTTACGCAGACATATCGTCCAATGTGCAACTTCATCGAGTGGGTAGACATGGAGAACCCACAAAACGACGGAACCCGTGCTTACCCACGTAGTGAAACAAGATCGGACTACCTAAGGCGGAAGGATGAGCATGAACGTCGAATTGCTGCTGAGGCTTTAGAATGGCACGTAAATCCCCTAGGACTCCCCACGTGGCGTGAGCGTCCGGAGTGTCGTTGTGGTGACCGTTGTCAGGTCATAAGGTCCGTAAGGCACCAAACTCGAGGACAAAGGTGTTTCGTGTGTCCAAACATTGTCGACGATGATTTCGTGGTAATTACAACTATTCTTTTCATCACTCCTCAGTACTATCATTAACTTAACTATCCCAAAATGGATGTACATAGGAGGATGTAAGGAAATGTCAATTCGTACAATGGATTGACACAGTCAGAGTTACTTCAAGTGGCGGGCCGATAACGCAACCTGAACCGACCATACAGTTCATTCATGCTTGGATGGAGTACGAACGTCGGGTGGAAATTGCAAGCTTAGACTGGAGGAACAATCCATTAGGGTTACCTAAATGGTCCGAGCGTCCAAAGTGTGGGTGCAGAGATCGCTGGCAGGTGGCTACATCCTTTGCTGAACAAACATTTCGAAGGAGATATTTTGTCTGCCCCAATGTAGACAACGATTTCGTTGTATGTCTAACCATTTACAAAATCCGCTATGATTTGCACAAAATTACTACCCAAACTGAATAACATTACTATTTTTACAGGGCAATCCAAGGATGGGTGGATTTACTCGATGGATCGACAATGTCACTCCATCATATCATGGCCAGAAGATAACAGAGTCAGAAACACAAGTAGAGTATCAACGATTGAAGGACCACGAGAATGCAATGCATTCTGACCGACCTAGAAGGGGCCGATAGGTTACCGCATGCTTGATTCGTCGGGATTGACAAATTTGTACTGTGTATCGATGGCACTTCTTATCTATCTTATCATTACAATGTTTAATTATGGTGGTGATTTTTTGTATGCGTAAGACTAAGGGCCTATTTGGATTGCTACCAAAAACATGCCCTACCAATATTTTGGTAATTTGAATAGTACTTGTGTTTGATTTCGATTGAAGCCTATTCATTGGTAATACGTAATCTAGATTTGAGATTATGTAGAACATTCTTCACTACAATTTTATATTTTGGCAGCAAACCAAATATGATCAAATGCAATTTTACCTTACCAAATATTTGGTAGTGCCAAAACTTGCTTATATTTTGGCACTAACAAAATATTTATACGGTAACATTCCAAATAGGCCCTAAAAAATAATAAAATTGTATTTTACCAGTCTTGGAGATTTTAATCTTGTATAGTTTTCAATATAAAAAAATTTGATAACTATTGATATTTATAAAAAATATAAAGCACAGTATAAAATCGTCCTCCCCCAGAGCGGCAAGGGGGCCGCCTGCAAATTTCGTTGACGGCCGTCGCCTGAGAGCGAACGGCCGTCTGCCACGTCACTTTCGCCGCCCTCTGGGATGGCGATTTTTAAAAATCGCCCTCCCAGAGGGCGGTAGGCGACCACTTCTGTCAATTTTCAAAATGAAAAATTATTTTTGTAAAATTTTTAATAAAAAAAATTAAAAATAAAAAAAATTCTTAGTACTATTCCGGTTGGATAGTGCCAGGATGGGCCAAAATATTTTATGTGCGATCCACGCCCCCGAGCCCTCGGCCCAGTTTAATACGAAGCGGCGTGGGGCCCACCAGGCACGTGACGGCGAAGGCGTAGGAGTAGGACCGTCGTGGTCGCGCCAGGAACGTCATGTGAGGTGGGGCCGCACGGGCGTGGGAGCGGTGGTCAACGCCACGTGGCGAGATTCCTCCCCCCGTCTTTTGACCCCTCGCTCCTCGGCGAGCCTCGCTGGGCTAGGCTAGCTTTCCGTTCCGGGTTGCTTCGCCTTCGCGCGCCGCATGTGCCGATGGGTGCGGGTCGGAAGGGAGCGAGCTAACGTGTGCATGGTAGTCGCGCGGGTCACGTGAAGTGAAACGATCGTGCTAACGTACGCTTTGCGTGCGTGTAGTGTAGCTGTAGCCGTGCGGGACTGATACACTTGATCTTAATCTTAGTTTAGACTTCAGAGATTTGGCTTGAGAACTAACACAGATACGAGTGGTATATAAATATACCAGAGGAAAAGAATAGCGAGTTAGAGCTACGTGCCAATGCAGAAGGTTTAACTGTGATTAGCTTGAAAGTGATGTTCGTGCATAGTTAAGGGAGGGAAGAGGTATGGTGCAGTGTCGGAAACTAACCGATATAGGAGTATCCCTTTTCAAACAGCAGTAAACAATATTGCATTAGAGCAGTACTAGTGGAGATCGATATGGTTTATATGCATGATTGATCTCGTGTGCATGCGACCTTGCACTGTAACCGGCCAGCTAGCTCGTACGGTTGAGATGACTGAAAAGCAAGGTGCGGTGCGTCGTCATGTTCATGTTTATCACACCGGACTACGACACACTTTGTCGTCATCGTCAAGCTAGAATACCTGCCCCTAGACGTGGAAGAGGAAGACCCTACGAGAGCTAGCTAGAATAATTGCATGTGTTGTCGATAAATATCGCGGCAGGCAAGCGTATGTAGTATTCTCTCCGTTTTAAAATGTTTGACACCGTTGATTTTTTTAATTACATATTTGACCGTTCGTCTTATTTAATTATTTTTGAAATAAGTAAAACTATATGTGTACATGAAAGTATATTTAACGACGAATCAAATGATATAAAAAAAATAAATAATTACTTAAATTTTTTTGAATAAGATGAATGGTTAAACACATACTAAAAAGTCAACGGTGTTAAACATTTTGAAAGAGAGGAGTACGTGTTGAGAATTAAAATGCCACCAGGCCACGTATGTGTTAGTGCTGCATGCACGAGTGCACATGGCGCGCGGCCGTCGTCGTTTGACGGGCAAAGCGATATGTGCTCTCGCTGCTCACATATGCGTGGGCCGTTTTTTTTTTTTTTGTTGAAACCGTATGTGTGGGCCGTTGGATACACAGTAGCAATTCTTCTCGTTTTTTCTAATGCCACATGTATTTGTTTAGAAGAATTATAATGCTACATGCATCATGTCTAATTAGCAATTAATTGCTTAAGCGCACACACGCACATCCGCATAAGCGTGCAATAATAGAGGCTAAGTTACTTGTTTCGTGGTCAAAATCAATGCACGGGTGGTCGTGGTCGCTTGCCTGTGGTGTCGCAGGCGACGCACGGTTGTGGTTTGGATGATAAAAGGCGCACGAGGTCATCTTCTCGCCACCCTAATCCAAGTTGAAAGTAAATTAGATACTACTATTTCGTAGGACAAGAGATCCACATGCTACACACACTGACCAAAATTAGAACAACACACCAGCAACTTGCGAAGTGATCGACGTTACATTTCGACCTTTACATTTTCTTCTTTATGAACGCCGACCTTATGTCTCGCGGTTGTGCTGTCTGTAGATATCGATCGAAATGTATCTGGGCATCAGTTGATCAGAGCTACGTATTTCCCCTTCAAGTAAATTTGTTTGGTCAGAGCTGATCTCGGTTTGTTGATCTGTTGAACCTTGCAGTCTTGCAGTCCTTCTGTTTTTCTCCTGGGAGAGTCGTTGTTGCTGATTCATGTAAGGCATGTCATGTCGCGGTCTGCGCTTGCGGATGGCCGGGCTTTGTGTTGGTTTCTCAAACAGGTTTGCTAGACCGCTACCCCCGGACATGGTTTTCCCGTTACCCGCCTATCCAGGTTTGCACAAAACCAGCGTGCAGCGACCAGAGCGGCCCAAAAGATGTGGGTGCAAATTGAAGGAATAAGTCTATTTTGCCTCCCTCATCTCTTACGTTTCTGTGAATAACATCCCCCATCCGGAAAACCGGGTATAACGCCTCCTTCATCTCTTAAAACCAGAGCAAATCACCTCCCTCGGTGGTTTTGCTGACAATTTCGTCCGACGTGGTGTTGTTGGCCCGGTAATAAGCTGACTCAGCGTGGTGGGACTCACATGTCAGTGTGTAGCTCTCTCTCTCCCCTGGTCAGATTCGGACGAACAGAGTAATGAGATTGTGAGAATGGAATTAGAAGACGGCGGCGGTGGGCGTGCCGGCGTCGTTCCTAGGCTCGGCGGGGCTGTAGATCGCGGCGGTCGGCTACTGTTCTGGTACCATGGTAGAAGGCGCGCAGCGGAACCAGGTTCTCGTGGCGCGCACGGCCGATGCAGCGCACCGCCGGCGCGCACGACTCGGCGTCCTTGCAGCAGCCCTCACGGAGGAGGCGCAGCTCGATGCTGCCGCGGCCCTCCGCCAGCTTGGCCTTGTAGATGGTGCAGTAGCTGGCCTTGTTGACCACCTGCCGATGGAGAGCGAAGCCAGGACGACGGCGGCAGCCATTACGGCAATGATGATGGCGGCGACGGCGGAGGAGGTGAGGGGCGATAGCCGCTGCCGCCAACAAGGGCCACCGCCGGCCGCCGCCATCTCGTGGGTGTTCGCGTGGACGCAGACGCGACTGGTGCTCCCGGCGTGGCTCGGCGTCGGGCGCGGCCTGCAGGACGCCTGCGACAAGGGGCACACCGACGAGCTCCGCGCCATGTACAAGGAGTGGCCCTTCTTCCAGTCCACGGTGGACCTGATCGAGATGGTGTGGCCAAGGCGGACGCGCCCATGGCGAAGCACTACGACGACGTGCTGGTGCACGACGCCGGGCGGCGGGCGCTGGGGGCGGAGCTCCGGCAGGAGCTGGCGCGAACGGAGAACTGCGTGCTGGCGGTGAGCGGCCACAAGAAGCTGTCCGCCAACACCACAGCCTGCGGAAGCTGATCGAGAGCAGGCTGACGTACCTCAACCCCATGAACATGCTGCAGGTCGAGGTCCTGCGCCACCACGACAACCGCAAGCTCCGCGACGCGCTGCTCATCACCATCAACGGCATCGCCGCCGGCATACGCAACACCGGCTGACTCCTCTTCCCTCCTCTCCTCTGCAAACTAATATTTCTTGCAACTATATTTCCGTCTGAACTAATCACCGGAGTTTTTTCTTGTTCAATTTTCCCTCAAAATAAAAAAGAAACCTTGCATGTAGCATTATTTCACATTGGATGTACATTGCAGCGGCAGGCTCCGAGACACCGAGGGGTTGAGCAGCGAGAACCAGCGAAAGGGGTTCCAAGGGAGGCCGACACTTGTGCCTCCTCCACCGCGGGAAAGCCATGCGCCTTGCTACCGTTGTCGGCGTCGACGCCGATGAGCGCCCCATCGAATAGCGGCGGAATGTGCCGCTGCAGCGTCTCCTTCTCGTATCCGCGCCCTTCTCCGCCCCGACGACCGGCCGCCGTCTTCACCGTGGGGACCCTGCCACCGCGCGCCTCTCCCCGCCAGCCGCCACCCCCTTCCCGTCCATCGCAAGCGAGCGCCGCTGCCGCCAACGAGGGCCACCGCTAGCCGCCGCACGCCTCTGGTTCTCCCCGCCCGTCGCCGGCCGTGCCCCTCCCCCGTCGCTCGTCGCCGGCCCTTCTCCTCGTCGCCATCGCCAAGCACCTCTCTTTCTCTATCCCCATTTCCACGCTGACTCAGCGCCGGTGAGTTTGTAATGCCTACACACTGACAGGTGGGTCCCACCACGCTGAGTCATCTGTCAACCTGGTCAACGATGCCAAGTCGGATGAAACCACCAGCAAAACCACCGAGGGAGGTGATTTGCTCTGGTTTTAAGAGACGAAGGAGGCGTTATATCCGGTTTTCCAGTTGGGGGATGTTAAGCGCAAGAGATGAGGGAGGCAAAATGGACTTATTTCCAAATTGAATGGCCTCCAGAATATATGTGGGCTGCTAGTCCTTTAGAATGTTTTACTTTCTAGTAATATAATTTATATTGTTCCTGTAAAAATGTGAATTTCTGTGTGTCCAGTGACCTGATTTTAATGTTCGATTTTTTTCCCAAACATTGCTAGACAGTGCGAAGTTTTTATCAGCATAATAGAAAAAAATGCAAAAGACTAAAGCCCTGAGAACTATAATCAAGAAAAAACATTAAAATAACTCCACCATGTGCCAGCTCAACCACGAGGCGACCATGCCCTGACAACACCACAACACATCACTGAGGTTGTGTTCTCCTCCCTTCTTTCCTAATAACTCACCTCCCTCTTTTTCCGTACACGCATTTCAAACTGCTAAATGTTGTTTTATGCAAAAATTTTATATAGGATAGTTGCTTTAAAAAATCATATTAATCAATCTTTCAAGTTTTTTCAAGTTTTTTAAGGCTAATATACATAAATAATCACGCGTTTATGGGCAACACCGTTTTCCGTGCGGGAAGGTAAAGTTAGGAACTCCACCTCCTGAACTCAGTCCGAGAAAGGAACCTAGCGCCGAGTTGGCCACCACATGCGATACTGATTGCCTTTAGGTCTACAATAGAGCCACATCGCCCGCTCTGACAAAGCCAACCACCGCAAGAACACATAGGCTCCTGTTAACGAAAAAATCGCGCTCGGCCGATGGTGCTGGAACTGTGTTGGCGCGAACTAAGTCGACGAACACAACGGCATGGGAGATCTGCTTAACTCCAATGCAAGTCCAGAATATTGATAAGGTGCCGGCGCGCCAGTCAGTTTGATCCTGCGACTGACAAGATAGACAAATATGTTGATCACCAAAGAGTCGATCGGCTGACAAGCCGATAGAGCGATTCCAGCCGATGTCGATAGGTTTTGAGCAATCAACTATATATCCAATGCAGATAGTGATATAAGGACAATCGCCTGATGATAATAAAACAATAATATAATCTAATAGAAACCAATCTGCTAACAATGTCATGATAGAATAAGTGATCCGATGGTTAAAGCATACATCGACTAGAGGTCCGATATCATTAAATCCAAATGATTAGATAAACAGTAAAATCTTTGTTGCAATTGGCTAAAAACAACCTGTATGCAATCCTTATAAACCGATGCAACATCAGATAACTCATCGGCTGATACCCCGATGAAACCTTTATTGAAAATCAAACAGTAGGGTAGAGATTATAGTTCTAAACACGACTAGGGCTAATGCAGCGGAAAGTATAAAAGAAAACATGGTGTCTAGACAATCAAGCCTTTGATGATTGATTTTAAGGGTGGTGTATACCTTAGTTAATCTAATCTAGCAAGATAATTTAGTCGATACCTGTATAAACCCTAAAACAAATCTCGGTCGATATGATCAAATTAAGATGTTAAGCTAGATTAACTAAGATATATGATAACCATCGATCGGTGTAGAAGATAGATTAGAACATCTAAAGCGACGCCCTAATCCGCCAACGCAAACCGCTGAGATCAAGTCATACCTCTTGATAGAACATATTTGTACCCATGGTTAGATATCAGTCCTTGTTGAACAAGAAAGAAACTTTCCTGAAGATAAAAGGAAAACATAAAGTCCTTATAGACACTAAACATACTATCCTAAAGATTAAAGCAAACTACTAAATCCTGCCTAATTAATAGATATAATTATGCCACCATGCCATAGTATTCACGATTTTTTCTTGAACTCGGTCTCTTCTGGATAAGTTTATATCGGACGATTGTGCTATTTTCTTAACCGAATCCACTAAAGAATTTTACCAAATTTTGACGTTAACGGTTCCCAGCTAACATCATGGCTTTGGATTGTAGAGGGAGGTGGTGAGAGAGGACTTGCTCGTCCATCATACCGACCACCACCGTCACCTTTGGCTCGATTGAGTCGTTTGGATTTGGAGAGAACAACAAAATTGATTTTCCCAAAAAGGTAATGTACATGGTTAGGAATTGGAATATTCTAAGAAACAAAACAAGAATATGATAACTCGGCTTCTAGCTAAAACTTTAACTAAGAATAAGTACGGAGCGACACGTGGGTAATAACTGACCAATTTTTAGTTAAATAAAATGGACTACATTTTATTTTTAACACTGCGGACTGAAATTTAGTTGAATTAGAATGGATTGATTTCTATCCACACATACGTTGTGTTGGTCCTATACTAGTTGAATTCAAGATTCTATAACTATAAGTTTCACGATTTCAATAGATATATAATGCAGAGATAATTGGGTAAGCTGGATTTTTGAAGCACGCATTACTGGTAGAAAATTCACAATTTTAGGGGCAAGAAACCTAGAGCTCATACTGGATTTTTCTCCAAATTCACCACATATTAGACACTTGTATCGTAATTTCAATGTATTTCTAAGAGTTCTTATTTTTCTTAATTTGAAAAAGGTACACATGGAAAAATGCAGAAAATTTCGCATCTAAATTTCTCCAGAGATTGTTCGTTCCAGAATACCACGGTGATTTCAAGTAGTAGTATGTTGTACCAGACATAGCCTAATAAAAAAAAGTAAATTACTGGTGGTATACGAACTTGTTAGGGGGATATAATATAGCGTACAAACTTATAAAACATTCGTTTTGATTAATGAATTTGTCTGGTGTTTGTGAACCAAGGCCAAAATGACATAACAAGACTAATTTCACTAAGTTGAAAATTGATTAGGACGTGATGTGCATATAAGAGATGGGAGTGAGAATGCTATATTTATAAACTCGGTTTCTACATTACGCTTATTTTCATTTCCACCCTTGCATCATTATTTAGTATTTTATGTCTTTTATCTGTACAATAAGTGTGCCTTATTTTACCATTTGGTTGAGCGTATATATATGTTTGTGTGGCATCTTTTTTTTTTCGTGTTTGCGTCGCATCCTAATCATAGCTTAAATCAGCGAGATTAGTCTTATTGTGTTCTTTTGGTCTTGGTTTACACGCACCAAACAACAGGGTGGGTTCAGGATTTGAGATAGGGTATTTGAAATGAAAATAGATAAAAATTCCTTTTCACAATACATACTCAATATAATTTGGTATTTTAGTACTACTTATTATTAGATTTTTTTCTCTCGAACACGTAAAAAAATTGCACGTCAATATATTAGACTACTTATCAAATTAGAACTTACGATAGGGTTTTTAGCAATTTCTTCGAAGTAGACAAGCTTGTGTATCAAAACATGCTTTTTATAAATTTATGCATCAGATTACACTGATCACTTGATAAAATTGTGTACCACCAATATAATTTATTTAAAAAAGCCTAATTTCAGATGTTTGCATCATTCAAAATTTCAACGCTTCAAAGCTAGTACTACGAATCCAGAGAACTGTAATTGAGGGTATGTTTGATACAGCTTCAACTCCTAAATTTAGCTCTAGGAGTTGGGTCTGGAGTGGAGTTGTGGAGCTGCCTAAACCCAGCTCTACAACTCTAGTTTATTTTGTGAGAGAGCTCCACCCAGCTCCACTCCCAGTTTTAGTGGAGTTAAAATTGTTTAGCTGAGCAACAGCTCTAGGAAGGGTGGAGCTGGAGCTGGAGCTGGAGCTGTGCCAAACATGCCCTGAAGCTTGAGAAGTCGAGACTCGAGAGACCTGCCGGCTTTGCTTCTAGTCTGAAGGCTAACCTGTAGACTTGTACAGTACCTCAGTTACCCGGGCCCCCGAACCCCCAAACCCCCGCCGTCTCCCGCTTCCAAAACCCTAGCTCATCGTCGTCCGGCGGCGGGGATGCCAGGGATGCTGATGGACGGCGGCGGCGCCATCGTGCCGTTCTCGGGAGAACCAGGCCACGCGGTGGCGGCGGCCCCGCCCGTGCGGAACATCCGCCACGGCGTGGCCCCGCCCATCTCCCGCGTCTACGTTTCCTTTTCTAGCGGCAACCTCCTGCAGGTCGCCTGCCTCCGCCCACCGAATCCGGAGGGTGGCGGAGACCGTGGGGCGGAGGAGGTCTCCGGGGGGAGAGTGGTGGAGGTAAACCTCGGAGGTGGCGGTAGCGGGCCTGGCGGCGCGGATGCGGAGGAGATCGATGAGGCGGAAATGCGGAGGATCGAGTACGGGTCGGTACCGGCGTTTGCGCTGCTTCAGAGCAGGAAGAACGCGCTCGTAGATGGCTCCGGTATGTCGCGCTTGCCCTCAGTCTCGGAGCACGCAGAATGGTAAGACATTGGAATTTGGACCGCCTACTTTGCTAAATGCTAGTATTTTTAGTCTGGACTGATGATTAATATGGCATTTTGGCTGCTGTATAAGACTTTAGAGGTCTATAAACTGTTAACTAGGTGATACCCTGCGCGCTGCTGTGGGAAATGAAGAATACAACTTTGAAGCATGGGTGAAAGATTGAGATAGAAGTCAATAAGACCAGACAACTTTTGGTTTTGTTCATGAATCATGGGGAGTGTAGATAATAGCATTAATTCAAATTGGTGATGACTTTGTTTCAGGGCAATGCCTATATATTGGAGATAAACTTGTCCAGGTAGAATATAAATCCAAGAAGTATGGCTATTCTCGTTGTATGGGTAGAATCACCCATCGCACCAATCACAGGACAGACCGTAAACTTACGATTCATTGACTGGTTGAGAAAAAAAAAAGAAAGGAACTGTTCTTATTTAACAGTCAGCTCTTATAGCAACAATGTCTACATTGTGCGAGGGAATAGTCCGAAAAAGATGACAACAATTGTAGTTTACGAATAAATACACATCACTACAAATATAAACAACTGCTAGGATACTTATGAATTCCAATTCGAAACTATGAAAATTTCACAAGCAAAACTGACGAACAACTAAGCAGTATAGCTAATTGTATGCTTACACTGGGAACTTTATTGGAAGGAGGGCATGCATAGCTTTTCCGGAAAGAAAACTGTAGACCATTGACAACATATCATTTTAATCATTGTATATAAGCATCCTTCGATGTTCTATTATCTGCTACAAATTTGTCCTTGAATTAGCACATACATCATTGACTCATCCTTCTTGGAGCACAGCCATAACATATTTCTATACCTGCCCAAGAACCATTAATATTTAAATCAGAGTGAAATAAAAAAAGGACTTAAACCAATCAAATCATCAAAAAGCTATCTTGCGGTTGAGAGAACAGCGGAAGGCAAAATAATCTGCAGGTTGTACAAAATTGCTTTTAAGATCAGCATCGAATCAAAAGTAAGAGTCAAATGAACCGATCAAATCATCAAATCAAATATGTTATCACTTATTCACTTATCACCTGGTGGATAGAAAAAGCAATAGCCCTTGGGGGGAAAAAGATAATACTGTAAATTAATATGAAGATCTAATGAGAAAAAAATGATAGCAAATATATCACTCACCATGCAAGAGCTGATGATCAAATATCCGGTTGGTCTACAAAAGAGATAGCGCTGGTATGCGTGGCTGCAGGACTGCAAGAGGATTTCAAAGATGCTTTGGAAGAGAATAAATCTGATTAACCATGACATTTGGTCTCGCTGCTATAATTATCAGAGGCAGTTTCTGCTGCACAATTGCTTCCATCGTAATGGGAGAAGTAGATGCGGCAGGCTAGGTGTGAAGGGGATTGGATCCACTAATTAAGAATTTGTAGGATTCAGAGATAAGGGGACTGGTCCGAGGATAATCGTTTAGCGTCTTGATTATATCTAATGGCTGAGATAATTGTGATGATGTGGCTTAACCTGGTGGCTGCTTTGTAGTAGTAATTGCACTAAGTGGGTTCCAACTATATAGAAAGAAAGGATTACTGCCCAAGCTATGCTTGTACTGGGATAGGCATGTCACATATCGCTCAGAATTTTAAGTTTTAGCAATGCTTTGTTATATTGTTTGTGTTCGATAGCTATCCAACTATTCAGATACCCTTTTTCATATTGTAGAAGCTGAATTTGTAGCTCTTAGGCTTCCGCCTAAATGGATAAATCGACATATCTGAAGTACACATATGGTTAAATTTTAAACATCTGTGCCAAAGTGGTATTATAATCACTGTTTATACAGTTAATCTAGATCAAACCTCTGCCTAGTATAAGCTATCCATTTTTTCCATGTGCTTGCTTCTGATTCTACTATGTTTTGTCAGGTGGCAATATGTGCTTGAATACAGTAAAACCATCGGTAGTCTCCTTGGGAACCCAGATTCTCTTTCTGCTTACATGATTGATGACCCAAAGATGATCCTTAAGGTGACCATATCTATGTGTCACATTGTTTCCTGTTTTCTTGCTTTGCCTTTGTTTGAAGTTAAATTTACTTTTTTGCCTATAGAAAGTAATTGGTATATTTTATCTTGCAGGTCAAGGAGAAGCCTACTAGTTTAAAGGCTGCGTGGGAGTTGCTAGAGATATTCTTTGTTGATAAACAGTTGCAAACTTGGCTTCCAGAGCGTCTTGTTGATTGGTTAGCCGTAATGCTCTTTCTTTGATCTATTGCTTTGTTTCAATTGTGAGCGGACTTTGCTGTTACAATACCTAGGGGCGTCTCTTATCAGGCTTCCTGTGGTTTTAGGACTATGACAGCCTCTTGACCAAGACAGAGAACACGATATATCGCACGCTGATCAATTTCCAGAAAAAGCTCATCAACCTGCAGGTTTGACTCATTATATTTGTTGTAGCATATAGCATTAGACGTCAAATTTGTACCTCTCAATCATTTTATTTGTTCTTTTCTCTATAAAACTTCTACAACTCCATGCTTTGAGTTGATTGTTTTGTAGTCTATTTTACTAATGTTCATTTGTGCTACTTCCAACCATTGATTCAATAGCAGTAATGAGTATAAATGAATAATGAGTGATGCTCTATAGGTTGTTGAAGATGATCCTGATTATTGGAGTGGATTATCAGCAGCTCTATCGGTTGGATGGCTTGATATTGTGGTAAGCTATTTTCTTGCACGCTATTTTATAGACATGTCAGTTTTGATTGAATCCTACAATCAGAAGTTGTTTTTTTTTTCTTTTAGGTGAATATGCTACGTTTTCATGGATCATACCAATTGGATCAGATGGACAGCCGTGAGGTAGTTAGGTTGCTTTGAGACCATTCTTTATTTCTTCATGACTTGCATCTATCATTCACATAAAAATCATTTTATTTGCTTCAAGGGCTTAATTTGTTATGTTTTCTAGTAGTATTTACAGTGTTGCACTAATCTTTTGAAATAAAGAAAATGTGCTATATCTTCCTATAGTGTACCTGATTGTATACAATTATATTTCGTTGTAGCTTTGACAAATATGCTATTTTTATGTCACCAGTTGATTTATATACACTTGCTTTTTTAACATCACCCTTTTCCCCCATTTTGGTCCATCAGACAGAAAATGGGTTGGTTGAAGCTGTTGCTGTTCTTGTGTCAACAATGCCACGCATGCGACCAGATTTGCCATCGGGTAAATTAGGCCAGTGTTGTAAAACAAGACCAGATTTTATAAAGGTATGTTTTGTGATGCAGAGTTTTGATGCATAGAACATTTTGAATGTGTCTGTCTGATGTTTTGACTTTCTGGCTGCATATCCAGTAGTGCAAATCTATGTTTCTGAAGAATCTAACTCTCTTGCTATGAAATGCTATCATTATTTGATTATATTGATTTTACCCTTTTTGCTGCCTTAGCACGCAATTACACACTACGCTGTTTGCCTTTCATGACCACTAATTCACTATGATCTTCTCACATGACTATCAGTACACTGCTTATTCTTTATTAGCCCACTAGTTCTTCATTTCAATGTATGCCACTTGTGCAACTATTTCTTCACAGTAAAGCATAATATTTCTTTGTGCTTCTGATATATTGTGAACCTTCTGAATTCACTCCACTGGATTCAAATGAGAGCTGCTCTACTGTGCTCTTTTGTCACTGATTGCTGCTGCATCCTCGGGCTGCTGCTGGCTTTGCACCCACCACCATTGTTCCACTGCTCATCTATGCTGAGAGTTACTGACTATGTTGGCTGAACTTTGAATTTTGCACAATATGTTCTTTTGTGATTAATAATTATATGTTTATATCCTCTCAAGCTCAGTAGCATAATGGTTACTTCAAAAAAAAAAAGGAAGGAAAGGGCAGTGAAAATTTGTGTAAAAACTTGTATAGTTTCCTGCCCAAGTGTTTGGAGGTACACAGAAATTGTATTGCCTCCATTGACGTCAGCTAAAAGCATTTGCCAAATTGTATTTTTTACAGGCATTGGAAAAATGGCGAGGTCAAGTAAGTAAACTGGAGTGCAGTGCATTCTGGATTCAGTGCGGTCACCAAAAAACTCGTGATGGTCTGAAGAGTTTGCTTCATATTATGTTGGGGAACATAAAGAACCTCACTGCTTCTACTTCACATTGGCTGGAGCTCTTTGCTTCTCATTTACTTTATATAAGGCCATTCACAGTGGTTAGTCCCATATTATTGTGTTTGCTAATATGTTCTTCATTATAATGCTTTCTTGTCGATTCATTTATTTGTCACCGCAATTTTGCATTTTGCAGCTGCTATTAGAGCAATCCCCTCGCTAGAGAGTTCATTTTTAGTTTGTTATTCTTTAATCTGTGACATGATGAAATTACCCATTATATAGAAGAGAATGCTAGATATTTTTACCATCTCCTATCTCCTGTAAAAGGTATCCAGTAATTATGGTTATTCATCTTGAGTTGTCTTGTACAATAGAACATGTTTTTATGTTGGCAGATGTTTGCCTTACTGACCCGTACCCACTTATTTCTTGTGTGATGTAAACAGTTAGTCAATATATATATGTGGCAACAATTTTTTTGAAGGGGAGTATATATTTGAACAATCAAAACCTCTTGTTATGTTCTGCTAAAATCTATATGTTTGCCAGGGTTTTGAAGGGATGCATCAGTTAGCACAAAAGTGCATACAGCTTAAACCGTCTGCTGACAATAGCGGATTGACAGGCCTCCTTACTGGTATCCTTTCAGAAAATAGAGAGGTTGGAACACAATGTGATCATCCATTACATAGGCCCCCAAATTTCTTATCCTTTCCACTTTTCTTGTTTGTGTGACATTTTTTTTTCTTTTCTAACATTAGGTTGTCTTGGCTGAATGCACAAAAAATTTTGGTCCTTGGTAAGATGTATTGTTGGCCATTTGATTTATGCTGCCAACTTTGAAACATTGCATCTTAATGTGTTTTGCCATTTGTAAATGCAGGATGGTCACACATGCTATGGAGCTGCTGACTGCTGACAATGACTATGCGGATATGATGTTGCATGAAGAGAGGCCTAACTTCGGTGGTATAAGCATAGAGGAGCTGCACAGGCTTGTTTATGCTCAAGTTTTGTGCTCTCATGCTTTAACATGGCAGGTATTTTTTTGTAGCTTTGTGGATTGTACTAGGCAGATATTTTCTTGAGATGACACTTGGCCTGTATGAATTGCTTGCTACGCATAACTGTGACGTTCTTTTGCGTATGACTACCATGCTGTTTGTTATTATCCATTGTCTAGCTTTTTGTTGCAGAACCTCTACTTTTGAACAGGTGCTGTTATCTGTTAATGATAGCAAATTTTTATAATTTGATAATTGTTATTAATGGCTGGCTTGCCTATTTGATTCTCAGATTGCACCAACTTATCTGTCCTCATGTCTAAACCAAGGCCTAGGGCTGTTGGAGATTCTGCTTCTGAAGCAACCCATACAAGATAATCGTGTTGTATTGAAGGTACTTTGTATTGATATGCCCTTGAATTTTTTCTGCACCTTTGCTTTTTGTTACCTAATATTGTTGTTGTGAGCAGACTTTGGAAATTTGCCGCTTGTATGAGCTGGAGAATGTTAGTACAAATATCATGAAGGTAAGATGTTCTTCCCAATGCATGTACACCTGTACTTTTCCAAGATTTCAAAACGAAGATTTCTTGGAGTTTTAACCTGGCTTAGTTATTATCTATATATTCAAACTTACCAGCATGCATATTTTATTGTACCCACCTGTCGTTTTGACTCACGAGTCCTATCTATTTTTTCTTCTAGATTGCTGGCATTTATCATTGGAAACATGGTAGGAAAGGAACTGGAGTTTACTGGTTCCAGCAAGCTAATGATAAAGTTCGTCTTGACAGAATTGCTCAACAATTATTCGAACATATTGGCAAGTCGGTCACAGATGATAGTTTTAAGGTGCCGATTTCTGCTCCTCCTTATGACCTATCTTTTGTACACCTGCAGTTAGTTCTGAGTGTACTAGTAACCAAGAAATCTGATCAAAAGGGAGATCTTTTTCATCAAGCAGATATATCGACAATGTTTTTGTTTATGACATTTGCTAATTATAATTTTGTATGGTCAGCAATGGGAGGGGCTGCTTGAGTTACTAGGTTCTGACATCGGTAGTGCAGGTGGTCTTGAGTTCCTTCACAGGTATTAGTCCCCTTTCCATCAATTTCTGTATCTCTTCTCTTCATGAGTACTAAATTTCGTTTCAACATATGCTTGCACACAGGTACCGAGATTTCAAAAGGTCCCTTCAGATGGCACAAGAAGGAAGGACTGGCGAGTCTGTTCGGCAAACCGTGGAGTTTCTTATACAGGTGAAAATATTTACACCTTGGCTGGGCTGTCGTCCTGCAATTCAATTTAACACCGCACAGACAGTGCTGTCAGCCTGTCAATAGCTTATGCACCTTGAATGACTCTTGATAAATCAAACTTAATATCTATTTCTGTGCAGCTGATGAGAAATCCTTCTACACCTCAACGTTTCTGGCTACCACTTTTACATGACTCGGTAAGCTAGTCATATGTTTACTTGGGGTGTTCAGCAAAGCAGCTAGCTAAATCTTCTTTTTGCCCCTGTTCAATAATTTAATCTGTATCAGGCTTTTGATTCTGTTTCTATCCCCGGTTGTTTCTGCAGGTGAGGCTTCTCAATTGCAAACCCTGCCCATTGTTAAATGTTGCTGAAACGACTTTGTTGCTCAACAAGCTACAAGAACTGTCATTGGCCAAACTTCGGCCTGACTTTTCCAACATTCACCTACCAAGCCATGCATTGAACTCCGTCAGATTAGCTCTAGCATCAAACCTTGCGCGTGCAATTCTTGAAGAACCTTAAGTAATAGTTCTATTTGGGGTATGAGTGCCACATCCACTTTGCTGGAAGTTTGACGGCGTTAATCGTCAGTTGATTACCAGTAACTGTATGTTCCTTGGGAAGAGGTTGAACTTGTGTTCACTCTGAATGAGCAAAGGTTGAACTTGTGTTCCTTCATGAATGAGCAATTGTGTCATGCATGTATATGTACCGGACATTGTATTTTTAGCTTTAGTGATACCTTAGATGTTACTTATGTACAAAGAAATGCTAGTAAATGTATTTTAGAATGGGCACAATATTGTATTCCTTGTTTCTTCCTCTATTTCTTTTGGGGTGAATAACTCTTTATGGTGACTAATCCTAGACGTTCTGGACTAATAAGCAATTGTAGATCATAGAGAAACTGAAGAGTGATCCTGTAAGTTCAGTAGTTGGGAACCGTTTCTGGGAGCTGCACAAAATGTTGAACAAGAATAGAAAGGGCAAGTCCAAAGCTGTTTTCTGTTCTATTTTGTTATTGAGATGCGGAGTAGAGCAAAAGGGAGCCAGGCGTTGGATCGTGAAGCTTAAAATATTAACATGTCAATACTGAAAATATATTTGTTGCATTTGATTGTGCTAGGTCCAAACTATATCGGTATATAGTTTAAGTGATATAGTTGTATATAAAATATTTGTGTCACGTTAATTGATTCTCTTTGCAAATCACGTTCTTTGTAGAATTATGGGGAAAAAAACACACTAGTTGAGCTTATATATAAAACAATTGTCGCCCTGTTCTTTTCATCTACTCTACTAATTGCCGCAGATTATTTACTGTACACCTAAAATGTAGTTTCTCAAAAAACTTTCTTCTATTTGTATTGTATAGACCACTTGTTTTATGTTGTTTGCTCAGTTTGTCTTAGAATATTTATCTCTAGAATAAACTAGATTATTTGTGGCAATAATTTGGTGAATAATATATTTCAAACCAAGGCCTGTTTGATTTATATTATTTAGAGGATTGTTATCTGTCGAGGGAAGTCCCTCGATAGCGGGAGGTCGTGAGAGCCTCCTTTTGTGAGTTCGGCCGGGGGAAGAAGCTCGCCTCTTAGAAATCACGTATCCGCCCCTAAGGCTGCTAGCTAGCTTGTACACAATCGAATTATACAGGTTCGGGCCGCTGTGGAGCGTAATACCTTACTCCTGTGTTTGGGATTATGGTTGAGTGTTACAAGGGTTCCTTAACTCCGGAGAGCACTCTCGCTCTTCTTCTCCTAGAGTTCAGGTTTTCTGAGAGTCGTCCCCTTTTTCGGTGGGCAAGGTCCTCCTTTTATATCTCAAGTGGATACCACATACACCGCCTCTACCTACTCTTCTTTCGGGTGGGGACCCACCCTATCTTGACCGGGACTCGACCCGTGCCTTCGTTTGGAAGCAAAGCCACAGCTTGTCCTTGAGTGGGGCCCAACGCCGTCCCTCGCTTGACATGGGGGACAACCCTGTCATTCCCCCATTAATGGATGAAGACTTGTGGTGGCCGCCGTCCGAATGACCCTCCGATGGGACGGGTCATACCTACCCCCACTTCGCCGGGAGCAGACGCGACGTGGGAGCTCGGTTGTCGGTCTAGTCAGACGTGACCAGAATCATGACCGGTCACAAACCGGTCATTCTTTGATTATGGCGCGTCAGATTCGCACGCCGCACGTCTGCCTTACTGCATTAAATGCGGCAGGGGGCAGTTGGGGCATTGTGTGCATTAATGGAGGCTCAGCCTGGGCCCCCTCCTCGCTAGCTCCCTCTGCCACATGGCGGCTGGGCGAGGGCCTCGGGGCGAAGCGGTGCAAAGGCCCGAGGGGCATGACGTGGCACCCCGAGGCCCCGACCCCTCTCCGGTCGCTCCAGCGATCCGCGGGTTGCGGGGGCAAGACCAGGCTGTAGGGACACGCGACAGGACAGGAAGGTAGATTCCCCACGCTTCACATACCCCCAGACCCATATCTCCGACAGTAGCCCCCGGCACCATATCGGACATTGGCCTCCTGAGGTCGGTCTGATGTGGTGCCTCACGATTTCCCAAGCTAGGGTTGCAGGCTCGGCAGGTAATCTAAGGGAAAACTGCCGAGTGGCCAGACTGGCGTATCAACCACAGCAGCGGTTTGGCTGTCACTGACCGCGCTGTCGATGAGGATGTCTAAGGCGCGAAAATTGGGGGGTCGGTTAGACTACGCCTCAATTCCCTCGCTCGCTACTCATGCGGCGGTAGTGGCGACGGTTCGCTCAGGTTGCGCCCGTGACCGTTGCGCGCCCTGCTCCGAGTGTGCCGCTGATAGGCGCACTAAATGCGGGGCGCGGATTCAGTGGGCGACGTGATGAGTGGACGCAGGAAACGAAGAGACAACCGCGGGCGCGAGAATCGTGGGGGCAATCGTGAGGGCGTGAAACGAGGAGGTGAGCGTGGGTGAGGCGAGGATAAAAGGATACGGAGGCAGGAACTTTGCCCCCTTCCTTTCGCCAACTGCCCACTCGTCTTCTCGCTCCTTAAGTCCTAACATTCTCGCCACTTCGCACTATTCCGCGCACCAAGCCCTTCGCCGTTTCTCCGCCGGCCATCATGGCTCAAGACGCTGGCGACACAGTGCTCCCGGCAGCACGCATTACGGTGGATAGGCACCTTAACCTCCCCCGCAAGATCATGCCGGACGGCGCCGTCGTGAGGGCGAGGGAGTTGCGGCCGCGGCCGCGGTATCCGGAGCGATCTGTGCACCTCTTGTCCTTCGCTATGGCGGGGTTGATTCCACCGTTCTCCGGATTCTTCCATGAGGTTTTGGATTTCTATGAAATCCACACCTTGCATCTCGCACCCAACGCCGTGATGACGCTGGCTATCTTCGCACATCTGTGCGAGATGTTCATCGGGGTGCGGCTGACGATGCGGCTGTTCCAGTCTTTCTTCATCCCGCAGCTGCTGCAAGGTGCGGTGGTGGGGGGATGTTACTTCCAGCCCCGGCCAGGCACGGCGGGGCAATACATCGAGAGTCATCTCCGCAAGAAATGGGAGGACTGGTTCTACACCGCGCTGCCGGACCACCCGCGACTTCGGATTCCCGCTAGTCCTCTCGAAAGATCCGCCGCATGGCTGGCGGTTTCGGAGCTGGGCGAGGAGTACGACGCGGTGTGGGATCGCCTTAGGGGCCTGCGAAGCCTGGGCCTCACAGGGGCAATGGTCTTTGGTGACTATTTCCGCCGCCGCATCGCACCTCTCCAGGATCGATCCCGTGGCGCGTGGGAGTACACAGGTCCCAACGACCCCATACGCACGCATGTGGGTGAGCGCTGGGACTGGGGGAAGGAGGACGCGAAGATGGTGATTCGGCGGGTGCTGGGCCTAGACTCCGCCGAGCAAACACTGATTCCAGACGGGATCCTTCCCCTCTGTTGCGACCGCGATCGGGAGAGCATCCTGGCCGTGATGTCGGTCGTCGGCGCCGGCAGGAGCCGGTCCAGCCGGGGCGGCACAAATGGTAGCGCTGCCGGCGTGGGTGGCAGTGGCGCGACCACAGGCGGGAGTCGGACGAGCGGACCCGGCGGGGGTGGCAGCTCCAGGGCACCCGGCCCGAGCCGCGGACCCGGGGACGACTCGACCAGCGACCCGAAAGGGAAACGGAAGATGCCCGAATCTCGACTGCCCTCTCCCCCACGTGGAGGGGGCGCCGAGCGCGTGGCAGACCGTCCGCCAGCGGGCCACAAGCGCCCTGCCGGGCCTGAGGCCGGACGGAAAAAGAAGCGGCTCCGGAAGAAGGACAAATGGAGCCGTGTCGGGGGAGCTTCATTGAGCCCCCGAAGTGGACTTTCAATCGCCCTCCCCGCAGGTACGATTGCCGGCACCCACTTCGGTGCTTTTACCCAGCTCGGTCTGTTGTTCCCTCCTTTTCTTTTTCTTCGTTAACGCGATCTGGGTTCTCTTGTAGCGAGATTCCTTCCTAGGGGGTCTCAGGGTCCGACCCTTCGCAGGGGACCAAATCCGAATGATCGGAGCGGCCCGGGCTTGGCCGATCCAAGGCCGCGGGGCCTTCACAGCCTCTCGGCGGGGCCCACAGACCACATACCGGGTCCGACCCCGAGTTAACCCCAGCCAGGACTCGACTCGCAGCGGGCGATAGCGGTGGTGATGCCCCTCCCGGGGGCAGCTCCGAGACCAGGGTCCATGCGGAGCGCCACCCGGGACCGGGGGGCGAGGGAGGTCGTGGCTCGGAAGCCGCGGCCAGAGGCGGCCCTGAGCTCGAGGTCGAGACCGAAACTGGGGGCGGGCCCGAGCCCGAGGCCGAGGCTGAATCTACCTGAGGACCCGAGACGGGGGGCGAGAGGGACGGCCGCTCCCCCTTGCACTTGGGGCGCCCTCGGGGCTGGTTGCGCAGAAGAGGGGCCGAGAGCAGCCCCCAGTCTCGCGGGGGATCCAGCAGCACTCCGTCGTCCCAGGGGCAGACCACGACCTTTTCTTCTCCAACTCCGGCAAATATGGAACCGCTCCTGCAGGTGCTCGCCGCCGCCGATTCCACCGTCCGGGAGGGGCTCAACGCCCAAGTTCAAGCCCTGGCGGAAGAGCGAGCAGCCCTGGAGGCAGAGTGGGCACAGCTTGCTGCGGACCGCGCGCGGGTTGACGAGGGGCGCCGCGCCGTGGACGACATGGTGAAGGTGGGACGCAAAATGCGCCAAGCCCAATTGGCTGAAATTCAGGCGCGCGAGGAGACGCTGGACTCCGTCATGCGGGAGACGGAGGAAGAGCGGCAGGCGGCACTGATCGCCTCAAGCGTCCTGGACGAAGCGTTGGGCGACATCCGCCTACAGTACGAGTCCCATGCCGAGGACCTGGTGAAGAGGGTCAAGGATGCCCGCAGTATCCTCGACGCAGCTGCTGCCCAAGAACGGCGGGTATCGGAGGCCGACACGTCGCTGCGGGCCCGGACGGCGGCGCTCGAGGCTGAACACAGGGCCTTGGATGAGCGTTCCCGCTCCGCGCAGGAGTTCGAGACCACGATTCATCGGCGAATCGAGGTCCTCGACCGGAGCCAGCGCGAGCAGAACGCGCGCAGCCAGGAGCAGGCGTAGCGAGCCCAGGAGCTGGAGAGGCGGGCTCAGGCGCTGGAGGAGCGAGCGCGTCTGCTGGATCAGCGGGAGTCCACCTTGGCCGCCCACGAGAGAATGGCGGCGGAGGTGGAGGCCTCCCTTCGCCTTCGTGAAGAGGCCGCAGCCAAGCGTGACCGGGTCACCCTCGTCGCGAAAGCTTCAGCGGACCGCCTCGCAGAGGAGCTACGGCTTCGGGAAGAGGCGTGCCGGGAACGGGACGTCGCACTCGCCGAGCGTGAAGCCGATGTGAACCGCGATGAGGTGGCCTCACACCGGCTGGGCGAGCAACTCGCGAAACGCGAGGAGGCCGTTGCCGGACGCGCGGCGATAGCGGCGAGGGCTTCTGAGCTGGAGGCCCGGGAAAAGGACCTAGCGGCGGGCGGGCAGCCCGGCAGCGCGGAGTTGGTGAGCCAGCCTACCACGGCTCAGAGCACTCTCGCCGACCTAGAGCGCTTGGTGCAAGATCAGGCTGGGGAGATTGCGGCCCTCCGCCTCACCAACGAGATCGGACCTGGGCAGCTCTCCGATGCCGTCGATCAGCTGGAGCGCGCGGGGCGCCGAGTACACAGCCAGCACTCGCGCTCCGGCTGGACGGGCTGGCAGTGGATCTGGAGAGGCTGGAGGAGGAGATTGGCGAGACCGTGAAATCGTCGTCAGCTTCCTTGGCATGGGCCGCGGTGGAACTGGTCCTCGCGAGCCACCAAGCGCGCAACCCCGACTTCGTCCCGTGGCGCGCACTCGAGGATTTCCCCCCGGGGACCGAGGCAAAGGCTCGGGAGCAAGTCCGGGAGACGGCCGACGCGATTGTCTCTAACTTCGAGGGGTCGGCCCCCCGGTTCACCTTCGGGCTTGCCTCGAATGAGGAGAGCAGGAGCGGAGACGATGATGACGACGTCGGCGGCGAGGACTGGGACGACGTCGTTAGCGGCGCCGGCCTCGGGGGCCCGGGCACTCCGTGATCATTCGCGCTTTTTATTTCCTTTTGTTGTGTGCCTGCAACGGACACTTCTTGTATTTAGGCCATCGTGCCGTCTTATCTTGTCTGTAATTAAAGCTTCCTTTTCACACTTTGTACGCCTTTGCTCCCCATTGAATGCCTGCGGCACAGAAAGACGAAGAAACAAGAGCAAAAGCATATAATTAACCTCCCTGTGAACGAAATGCCGCTCTTACCCCATCCTCCCCCCCTCGGGCTCGTTCTAGCGAAAAGGCAAATCCGTGCTCGGTCCGTGGTACCTAAGTGGTGAGGGGCAAGATCATCGCCCCGAGGGAGCCGCCCAGCGGGACTGGCCAGACCGAGGCTACAACGACCAGGGGTCAAGGACGGCCGTGTGTAGGCCCTTCCGAGCCCCCGGGGTTCGGCGCAACCCGGGGAGCGGCCCGTGTTTGGGCTCTCTTTCGACGGTTTTTAGGTCGCCCCACGGCACTTAGGGTCTGGAGTAAACCCGAACTGTCCTTTGAACCAGGACAAGCTAGAGGAAAGAGTAAGAAGAAAGGGCGCGTAACAGCCTCCACATTAAATGGAAAAATTTATTGCTTGGAAAGGGAAAAGGATACACAATGGTAGCCCCTGGCCAAGCCCGCACAAGCCGAGGGGTTGTGCGGGGGTTGGCCCGAGCTCTTGGAAAGCAAAAAATCTCGACGCTATGGATAGAAGCGACAGAGGTGTTCGATATTCCAGGGGTTAGGCAACTCCGTGCCGTCCTCCGTGGTTAGTCGAATGGAGCCTGGCCAGGGAACGCCGATCACTTTGTATGGCTCTTCCCACATTGGCGAGAGCTTGCTCAGCCCCAGGCGCGATTGCACGCGGCGTAGGACGAGGTTGCCAACTTGTAGTGACCGGGCCCGGACGTGGCGCTGATGGTAGCGCCGCAGGCTTTGCTGGTAGCACGCGGTACGCAGGGCCGCACGCCTCCTCTGTTCTTGAAGATAGTCGAGGTCATCGCGGCGAAGACCATCCTGGTTGGTCTCATTGTACAGCGCGACGCGAGGCGATCCTAGGGAAAGCTCCGAAGGTAGGACCGCCTCGGCGCCATACACCAGGAAAAAGGGCGTTTCCCCCGTGGCGCGGCTTGGAGTGGTCCGATTTGCCCACAACACGGCGGGTAATTCCTCGAGCCACAAATCCCCGTGTTTTTTCAGGACGTTGTACGTCTTGGTCTTGAGGCCTTTGAGGATTTTGGCGTTGGCTCGCTCAACTTGGCCGTTGCTCTTGGAGTGGGCGGGCGAGGCAAAGCACAATTTGATGCCCATGTCGTCGCAATAATCGCCGAACAGCTCACTGGTGAACTGGGTGCCGTTATCTGTAATGGTGCGGTTGGGCACTCCGAATAGGGACGTGATGCCCCTGATGAACTTGAGGGCGGAATGCTTGTCGATCTTGACGACCAGGTAAGCTTCGGGCCACTTGGTGAACTAGTCGATGGCGACGTACATGTGCTGATACCCGCCTCAAGCCGCCTTGAATGGTCCGAGGATGTCTAGCCCCCAGACCGCAAAAGGCCAAGATAGTGGGATGACCTGCAAGGCTTGGGCCAGCTAGTGGGTTTGCTTGGCGTGGAACTGGCATGCCTTGCACCGCCGGACCCATTCTTGGGCATCTTGCAATACAGTCGGCCAGTAAAAACCTTGTCGGAAGGCTTTACCGACCAAAGTTCGTGAGGCCGAATGGGCCCCACACTCACCCTAATGGGTTTCAGCTATGAGCTCGATGCCTTGCTCTCGAGAAACACACTTCAAGAGTATCCCATTGGTGGCACGCTGGTAGAGGGTCCCTTCTGCGAGGACGTACCGCTTGGATATGCGCGCGAGCTTCTCAGCTTCTGCGCGATCCTCAGGAAGAGTATTGCTGTCGAGATACGCCAGGATGTCAGTCATCCAACCGACCTGACGAGGGGGGTCGGGGTCGACCCCCTCGGGCCGCGGGTCGCCAAGGGTCGGGGCGGAGGGCGTGTCGTCGGGGTCCCTCGAGGGGTTCGGTTGCGCCGATGGCTGCGCGAGTCTTTCCTCGAAGGTCCTCGGGGGGAGTGGGGCTCGTGCCGACGCAACACGCGACAACTCATCAGCAAAAGTGTTGTCGCGTCGGGGCACGTGCCGGAGCTCGAGTCCGTCAAAGTGACGTTCCATGCGCCGCACTTCGCGGACATATGCGTCCATTTGTGGGTCGGTGCACTAGTACTCTTTGGATACTTGATTCATGACTAGCTGGGAGTCGCCTAGGACCAGGAGACGGCGGATGCCCATTCTGGCCGCCGCCCTCAATCCCGCAAGGAGTCCTTCGTATTCCGCCATGTTGTTCGTGGCTCAGAAGTCGAGCCGAACGACGTACTTGAGGACGTCCCCGCTTGGCGAAGTCAGCGTGACTCCAGCGCCTGCACCTTGAAGGTTGAGGGAACCATCGAAATGCGTAACCCAATGCCCGCAACGAATGTCGGCGTTTGGGTCCTCCCCATCTCCGAGAAGAGATGGGACGTTTGGTGGAACAGGTTCGTCCACTGGGGTCCACTCCGCGATGAAGTCAGCCAGGACCTGGCTTTTGATCGCGTGTCGTGGTTCGAAGTGCAAATCGAACTCAGCCAGCTCGATGGCCCACTTTACAACCTGACCAGTGCCCTCTCGGTTGTGCAAGATTTGGCCGAGGGGGTAGGATGTCACTATAGAAACCCGATGCGCTTGGAAATAGTGGCGCAATTTCCTTGAGGCCATTAAAACCGCATAAAGCATTTTCTGGGCCTGTGGGTATCGGGTCTTCGCATCTCGGAGTGCCTCGCTGACAAAGTAGACGGGCCGCTATACCTTTCGGCGGGGCCGGTCCGTATTGTCAGGGGCAGATGATCTGGGGCTCCCTTACTCAGGGGCCCCGAGGGGGTCTCGAGCCATGTCGGGATCATAGGCCTCGGGACCACTCGCCAAAAGCCTCCCCTCCTCCCACGGGGGCCTCGGGGTCCTCCTGGTGGCTAGGGGCTTCGGGCACCGGACCTTCGGGGGACGAAGGGCCATCGCGAGTTAAAGGGACCTCCGGTCCGCTTTCTTCGCACTCGACCACTAGGGCGGCACTCACCACATGGGGGGTCGCGGCCAAGTAGAGCAGCAACTGTTCCTCCGGCCCCGGGGCTACCAAGATGGGGGGGGGAAGGTGAGGCAAGCTTGGTTGAAAGCTTGCTCAGCTTCCTCCGTCCACACGAACGGGCCAGAGCGCTTGAGGAGCTTGAATAGGGGTAGTGCCCTCTCTCCCAACCTCGATATGAATCGACTTAGGGCGGCCATGCATCCAGTGACGCACTGCACATCCCTAAGCTTGCTGGGGGCGCATCCTCTCTATCGCGCATATTTTCTCGGGATTAGCTTCTATGCCTCGGGAGGAGACTAGAAAACCGAGAAGTTTGTCCGCCGGCACACCGAACACACACTTATCAGGGTTCAGTTTCACGCGCGTGGACCTAATACTGTCGAAAGTCTCGGCCAAATCCTGCAGCAACGTGTCCTGGTGGCGCGTCTTTACCACCAGGTCATCGACATACGCCTCTATATTACACCCTATCTGATTACTCAAAGTAATACGAGTCATGCGCTGAAAGGTAGGGCCTGCATTCTTTAACCCAAAAGGCATAGTTGTATAACAAAAAGTGCCCACAGGAGTAATGAAGGCAGTTTTTTCCTCATCTTCCCTAGCCATGCAGATCTGGTGATACCCAGAGTAGGCATCTAGAAAACACAAAAGGTCGCACCCCGTAGTGGAGTCGACTATCTGATCTATGCGTGGTAGAGGGAAGGGATCTTTAGGGCATGCCTTGTTGAGGTCCGTGTAGTCGATGCACATCCGGAGCTTGCCGTTGGCCTTCGGGACGACCACCGGGTTCGCCAGCCACTCCGGATGGATAATGTCACGCCCAGAAATTCACTAGTAATTTCCGAACTAATTTGTGCATGAAATCCTCGTCCAGGAATCAGCCGAGGTACACAAACTGACAATTTAATATACATATTCATCATAATAATAACGTTACATACTTATAAAAGAAAAGAAAACAACAGCGGAATTACGGTCTAGCGAAGCTCCGGCTCCACTCCCACAGGCAGCTCAACTGGGGTATAAGCCAAACGTCTTCTCCTTCGCAACTTGTCTTCCACTGAGGTTTGATTGATTATTGCAAGGTGAGCATATGACATACTCAACAAGCCACACAACAAATATGCAAGTGCACAAGGATACCAAAGAATGGCATAATATAGGGCTTATTTGCAAAAGCAGCATTTAGCAAACATTTGAGATTTGTAAAACAGTAGAGTAATTAATCATCAATATTAATCAACACTGAACAGCACACCCATGCTGCACAGGCCCAACCATCCTGAACAACCATACCCGGCTGTATAGATCTATCTCCAAACCAGAAATGTACCATTCCAAACCAGGAGCTAATCAAATTATTACCAGTTATAGCATCATTTATTATGGTGAAAAGTGTGAAACTAATCACGAAAGACATTGTTAGACCTGCCCATAACTGCGGGCACGGCTATTCGAATAGTTTTACTCTGGCCAGAGGTGTACCACTGTACCCACAAGACACAGCTCCACGACATGTCACCATGCGCCTCAATACCACCACGGTACCTCGGAAAGGAGCTGTGACAGTACCCCTCGCATAACACAATCCACCACAGCGCACCGTTCCTGGATCATAATCACTCCCTTATAAAACAAGGCATGGACTCCCCAGCGACCCCCGTGGGCTTATCTCCGCCACTTCTCAGTCTGGTGCCCCGCAATGAACCATGCTATACAAAAGGTAAAGCCGTTGCCCACGCTGGCTTGTGGTTGGCACGGTTAATGTTTCACAACCGAAACTCGTGAACCAGTCCTTAATTGTCATGAGCACGACCATCAAAACCATGTGCTCACAACTCACCATTAATCATATTTTAATTATCAATTAATTATCATAACACGATTGACCATCGTGAGCTACCATTAAATATAACCATAAATAATAATGTAGTATGATTCATCCCATTAATGAACTAATGTTTCTAAGCACGGCTAAGCAATTATATATATAGCATTTAGCTGAACCAATCCAATATATAAGGTCCAAGCTAATAAATTTATTACCCATAGGAAAATAAAGTCATCTTCGGCCATAATTAATTGGGAAAGGCTCACCACCCGATGACATTCGAAAATAATGCATGAGTTGAAATAAAACATTAGCTTTAAATAGGTTCAACATGCTCAAAGGGTTGTTTGGGATCTGTGTGACTTGCCTTGAGCTTCCGCAAACGCTTCCGAACCTTCCTCAACAAAAACGCTCTCCTCCGGAACGTCGGAAACTAAAGCAAAAGAACAAAATCAACAAAACAGTACAAAAACAAGCATAAACAGTACATGTGGATATTTTTAACATGTAGATCTCGATTTTAGATGAATTTAGCGACTTGAACCACTCGAATCCGAGTTACGATGATTTAGTTATGAATTTCCGAAGTTTAATCGATTTTCATCTAATCCAGAAAATTATTACGAATTAAATAAAAGATTTATGACGTCACGATGACGTCATCGCCGGCCTAGCACTGGACGACGCGGCCACCGGCGATAGAGAGCTCGACCGGGCTCACCGAGGACACCAACGCGAAGAGGATGACGACGCGAACTCACCGGTACAAAGAACAACGACGGATAACGACGAACGACGACCGGCGACGAGGTTCGACGGCGGCTCGGCTCGGCTCGGGTCCCCGACGGCGACGGCGCTCCGGTGGTCTTCGGCGGCTGCGAAGGGGTGGACAGGGTGCTCCTCCGCCGTGCGAACCCGGTGGCGGCGACAGATGGCGACGGTGGCTATGGTAGTGGAACGGCAGCGACTTGGCACGCACGAGCAGTAGCAGCATGGCTGTAGCAGGGAGTGGCACAGCGACGGCTAGGCGGCTAGCGCAGCGGCGACGCTAGGGCAGTAGCTAAGCGTGGCACGGCGGCGGCTACTCGACGACAAAAACGAGAGATTAAAAACTAAACCGAGGGAACACGGATAGAAGTCTCACCGAACCAAAGCGATCAGAGAGAGAGATGACGACGGTGACCCGACGACAACACATGGAGACGACGACGATGCTAGACAAATAACGGATTAGATTGAATTAAGACCCTAAGGATAAAGTACACCGGTGAATGACATAGGAGCGGCGGTTGCCGGCGAACCACGGCACAATAATGCAAACGGAGGGCACCGGGAGAAAGAGGAGGCAACGGCGATGCTTACCAACACTTACGCAGCGATGAACGGCGAAGGAGATGGCCGGCGATGACTTTCCGGTGATCTTCGGCGGATGACAAATGGCGGATGGGCTTCTCCTCGCAGCTGCAAATCCAATGGAGACGACGGCGACCGAAGGCGATGACGGACGACGCGGTTGGAGGCACGGCGGCGCTCCGGTTCACGATGACGGCCAATCTCCGGTTGGATTTGGCGCAAAAGAACCAGCGGCCGGGATAGAGCTCGACTTTGCGGAGCCGAGGGAGGTGGTGGAGCTGATCGGCGACGGCCGAGGCGACGGCGCACGGCGGCTGGAACGGCTACCGGCGGCGGAGAGAGAAGGAGCTCGCGGGGAGGGCGATTCCGACGACGGTGGAAGATGAGACATGAGGGGATAGGTAGAGGACGACTAGGGGGTCCTTTATATAGGCACGGGAGCTCGGGTCCGAGCCCAAATCGACTATAAAACTCGGGAAAGTCTAGGGTTCTCGCCGGAGTAAGGAAAGATTGAACCCCGAAATTGGAAAGGATTTCCATAGAAACTTTTGGGGATTTCTTGGGGAAAAGGAAGAGGAGATTGAGAGGATTCCATTCCCGCAACTAATTTGGAAAAAGGAGCAACGAGGTGGCCGGATTGGTGGGAGGAGGCGGCACGGCTGCACAGGCTTGGGACGGCTCGGTCACTGTTTGGAGGTTGAAGATAGAGTACTGTTACAAGGGTTCCTTAACTCCGGAGAGCACTCTCGCTCTTCTTCTCCTAGAGTTTAGGTTTTCTGAGAGTCGTCCCCTTTTTCGGTGGGCAAGGTCCTCCTTTTATATCTCAAGGGGATACCACATGCACCGCCTCTACCTACTCTTCTTTCGGGTGGGAACCCACCCTATCTTGACCGGGACTCGACCCGTGTCTTCGCTTGGAAGCAAAGCCACAGCTTGTCCTTGAGTGGGGCCCAGCGCCGTCCCTCGCCTGACATGGGGGATAGCCCTGTCATTCCCCCATTAATGGATGAAGACTTGTGGTGGCCGCCGTCCGAATGACCCTCCGATGGGACGGGTCATACCTACCCCCACTTCATTGGGAGCAGACGTGACGTGGGAGCTCGGTTGTCGGTCTAGTCAGACGTGACCAGAATCATGACCGGTCACAAACCGGTCATTCTTTGATTATGGCATGTCAGATTCGCACACCGCACGTCTGCCTTACTGCATTAAATGCGGCATGGGGCAGTTGGGGCGTTGTGTGCATTAATGGAGGCTCAGCCTGGGCCCCCTCCTCGCTCGATCCCTCCGCCACATGGCGGCTGGGCGAGGGCCTCGGGGCGAAGCGGTGCAAAGGCCCGAGGGGCATGACGTGGCACCCCGAGGCCCCGACCTCCCTCCGGTCGCTCCAGCGATCCGCGGGTTGCGTGGGCAAGACCAGGCTGTAGGGACACGCGGCAGGACAGGAAGGTAGATTTCCCACGCTTCACATACCCCCAGACCCATATCTCCGACATTATCGTAGATTATCAACTTCATTATAGTGATAAATAAAATATTTTAAGAAATAAACTAAGCAAATAGCTTATGTAAGTAATCTAAATATTACAATAGAAGAAATATTTTTAATAAAACATATTATTTGAGATGTGGAGCAAATAATCAATTTCAAAGTTCAGCTGCCACTGCTTCTGTACAACAGTGAACGGACATAATCAATCTGAAATTGGCAAACATGTCTGATGCAATGGCCCAGTGACCCCAGTACATGCAAAAACGTACTAGTACGTGCACGAGATATCTTCGATTTAAAGAGCACAAGATATATTCACTGTACTACAAATTAAACAGCAGGAGTACGAACAATCGCAACGGAGGGTTTATGTACACATTTTACACATCATGTGAATTACTACAGCCTAACACGTACAGATCGCTATAGTTTCATTTCCACGTATATTACATCTTCCGGTACCTCATACATCACGTACTAACAGTTCACCACGTGCAGCGTATGTATGTCTTTCTTTCCTTCTGAGACCACCTACCAAACGGTGACTGCATTCATGCTGCCATTTTCGTAGCTACAAATCCAAGCCTCCACTTGTACTGTGATTCGATGCGCAGACCCAAGACGCAAGCAGCAGAGACGAATCAGTACTGGCGGTGACATGTTGGGATGGACCGGCGTGTGTGTTACTTGCTGTTCCTTTTCCTGGGCACCCAGCAGCAGTGCAAGCCGTAGGGCAGCCCGTACGGGAACTTGGCCCGCGCGACCTCCTCGAACGTCTTGCCGTCCAGCACCAGCGCATAGCCCGACCCGTCCTTGGCGCTCACCATCGATATCGCCACGCCTGCCATCAATAACAGAGTTGGTCAAGTTATTACAAACGAAACGAGGCAAAGCCAAGACGTACGTATACGCAGCCAACGAGGAGAGATGGTGACACTAACCGTCGTCTTCCTCGGTGGCGCCGGGGCGTGGCACGAAGAAGGGCTCGGACGGCACGGAGCCCTCCTCGTGCCAGTTCTTGGCCGTCCTCTCCACCAGGTCGACCTTGGTGAGCGTGTTGGGGAAGTTGCACGGCCGGCGGGCGCCGCAGGCGTAGGCGTACCGGTACTCCCTGCCGACGTGCGCCGGGTTGATGCTGCACATGTCCATGCCCCGCCCGTGCTCCTCCGGGTCCAGCGCCGTCTCCAGCTCGCCGAACTGGCTCCCGTCCAGGGGGATCCTGAACCGCCCCACCCTACACATGGTGTTCCCCGTCATCCATCGTGCATACGTGCATGCGTAGCGTAGCAAATTGACGGCGGGACGTCGTCGTGTGGCTCGTGTGTGTACGTACCTGGCGTCGGGGAGGACGTCCTGGCCGCTGGAGGAGCGGAGGTTGTGGAGGCGGAGCTTGTCGAGGATGGCGGTGTTGGCGTTGTGCTCGCAGCAGTCGGCGATGATCGCCGTCACGCGCCCCTCCTCGTCCGTCTCCTCGTACGCGTTGATGAAGTGGAACGTCACGAACGGCGGCACCTCCACGCTCGCCACCTTCGGTTGGCCATCGTCCCGACAAATATCATCATTAGATCACCCAACCAATTAAATAGGCAAAACGGGAACGCACTACGGGCGGCAGCGATTGATGATGGCTTACAATCTTGCCGCTGGCCTTGCACATGACGTGCATGTAGCTGCCGGACTCGAGGTGCCACTCGAACTTGTACAGCGGCGTGGGCTCGGCGCGGAGGAGGTTCTTGGCGCAGTAGCGGAGCGGCATCTCCGGCACGACGACGTAGTGCTCGGTGACGGGGAACGAGTGCACCCACCCTGGCGCCGGCCCGCCGCGGCAGTCCACCCTGCCGACGAACTGCCTCTCGTTGCTACCGGCGTCCATCCTCGCCACCACGTAGCCGGGCCGGATCAGGTCGGGGATCAGCGTCCAGAACTCGGTGTCGGTCACGATCGGGTGCGCCGAGTGGATCAGCCCGCCCAGCTTGTCCGTGTACTGGAACTTGCCGACCGTGTCGAGCGTGTCCGGGTCGACCTGGATGGAGCCCTTGATGGTCTCCGTGAGGCAGAGCACGCGGCCGTCGCCGAGCATGACGACGCCGGTGTTGGAGTTGTCGGTGAGCGACGAGCCCGAGAAGAGGGTCGCCAGCTGGCCGACGTAGGACAGGAAGTTGTCCGGCTTGGGCACCTCCGAGAACTCGCGGTAGCACACCTTGCCGTGCGCGCGCGCCGCCTTGTACGCCTCCGACTCGATCTGCCGGTGCGCGCCCACGGCGCGGCCGCCGCGGAACGAGACGCGCACCAGCGTCGCGTAGCCGTCGAACAGGTGCCGGAAGCCGTAGTCGCCGAGGTTCCATAGTCCCGGGCCGTTCCTCAGGTACGTGCCATCCTGCAGCAAGTATGCATCGATCCGATCAATCATTTGCAGCACGTCGACAAATCCGTCCACCTCTAATTAACGACCGACAAATTAATCTATCCACGAGCTTACCTCAGAAGATTGCATTTTTAATTAGCTGAAACGATTGTATTATCCATAGCTTAGTGAGTGTAACTACAAAGTTACAACAATATTATACTACATGTACACCTGTATTAATTCCTCAAATCAAGTCACTATCAAAATTGGCAAGAACAGTGATAAGATCACTTGGAGTTAGGGGAGACCAAGGTTTTTGACTTTTGTTTTCAGAGAGTTGCGGGGTGCAACAAAACTGCAACCACAAGACAGTGATGCCATTGTTGTCGCCGATCGAAGCTAGGGGTGAGCAGAGAATCTGGGTATATATGTTGTGTTCCCCGCAAGCATCGTGAGTGCCAAGATGCCATCTCCTTTTCGCTAGGCCAGCATAGGGTAAGTTAGTGTCGCCCTCCTCTTTGTCGATCAAATTACTGAAGATTTGGGTGAGTGCTTCAGCAACTGCTGGCACAGTGGAAATTAAAAATGACAGTCGGCAAGTAATATACCCTGGCGTGTTAGATACTGCTGGTAAAAATATGCTAGGTACGTGGCCAAAGCTGGTACCTTTTTAGGACCCTTCTGGGGCTATATGCATATATGTGCTCTAGGTCAGCGGTTAGCCTGCACTAATCAAGGAGATGCTACAAGATGAAAATGGTTAGGTTAATTATAAAGGATTTGTTGCACAGTGATGTGGTCCAGAAAGTGCCTTTCGTATTTCTCAATGTGTGGGAAGATGTTGTGCATGCTTTTTTACTAAGATGTTCAAAAGGATCTTTAGTTTATAGATGATCTCAAGAAAGCGATATGGAGTACTGGGAAACCTTTGAATCAAAATAACAGAAAAGATTCGCATTCTTGAATGAAAAATGCACGGCTAGCCTTAGCTTGACCACCGGCAGATCTTATAAAATGCTGAGGTTATGGTGTGTTCATGAATACTTAATTAGGGTGGAGAGAAGGCAAAAGCCAAATCAAGTCATATTTAGGGAGATTTGCAATCAGTAGGAGGCTTAACCCACCAGCCAGAGAGGCAGCTCTCCGTCCACCTCGAGCGCACCCTCCCACCTCTCCTGCCGTACACTCTTCCACGCCACGAGCTCGCCGCCGCCTCCGCCGCCGCCACGTCCGCCACGGCGCCGCGGGGCGTCGACGGGGCGGGCCGGCGGCGCGACGACCGGCGCGGGCGGCGCTGCCTCCGTCACGGCGCTAGCCGCGAGAGGCTGCGCCACGGCCCGCTTGCCCTGGTGCCCCTGGCTGGCCAGGCGGCCCGGCCGGCTCGCGGCGCCTGACAGCGCCGCGGATACGCACAGCGACGACGCCTGCAGCATAGCGGGAGACATGGCCACACCTACGCGAGGGAAATGCACAACGGTGTATATAAAATGGCACTCGATCAATCTTAGCCTCTGCTTTGCGTAGTGCAGAGAGCTCTACGCGCGAGAAGAGACAACAACGAGCGATCAGGAGGAGAGACGGGCGGAGTGGTCACTGTGGTGGCAAGGATGAGAGATTTTGGTTTGGGACGAGAACGTAATCGGGTCAAGGGCGAGTATATATAGGCCACAAGATAGCTAAGCCCAGCCCGGGTGACAGCGGACGTACGTAATGTGGTTGGAATCTCGCCCGGTCGAAATTCCTTGGCGCAAAAGGCCTCGCGCTCTTGTCCGGATTCCGCTGTCACGTTGCGCCCAGCCGCTGAGGCCCCCCCGGCCCTCTCTCCTCTCGCTAGCTTGCTGGTATCCGGTTGGTGGGGCGCGACGCGCGCGCACACCACGGCATCGACTCCTCCACGGCTCCACCTCTCGACCGAGCGAAATCAGGTGTACACTGTACGCTACGTTACGTGGGGCGTGGGCCACTACGCACGTCGTTGTCGCGTCGCACGCTGCAGCCTGCAGGAGTCGTCGCCCCGGGTCAGGCCCGCGCGCTACGTAACGTCCGTACGTACATCATCAGTAGCATGTGTGAGTTGCGATCGCGACTTGGCGGGTCAGGGCGGTGGAAAACCAGTGGCCCGGGACGGGGGGATGCAGGTGTGTACGGGTGAAGAGGGTTTTGCGTGCATTCAGAGGTTAATCGAGCCTTGCTGAATGGATCATCCGATCTGATAGTTTCTTTAGGGTGCGCTCTTTTCAGTTTATAGGATTAGATTCTCCTCGTTTTCTGTTAGCACGTTTTCAAACCGCTAAACGGTATATTTCGTGCAAAAACTTTCTATAAAGAAGTTGTTAAAAAAATTCAATAAATTTATTCATAAAAAAATTATATATTAATACTTAATTAATAATATGTTAATCGTATTTCTCATTTTGCGTGCGACTAAACTGTCCACCGCCACTGCACAAACGATCGCACCCCAGTCAGTCAGGTACTCTCGATTTGAACCATTCGATGTTGACATAAATAAACTATTGTTGTCTAGTGTAGATTGCGTGGAAAATTAATGAGAATTCTGGGATGAATCGACAGTAATTCAAAGCAAACGTTCCCTGAAATAGTATTATATTAGACGGTCTTCCAAGTTTTACTGTAAAATATATGATTGAATACACGTTAAATGTTATATAAATGATGAGCAGATTTATGTTAAAATATTGTGAAAAGAGAAATTTTACTGTTTCTCGAAAGATAAGAAGAGATACCAAAATTTTTAGTGCAAATTTGGTACCTTCAAGTACCGGTGAAATTTGGTACTTCATCTAGTTAAAATTTTATGTTAGAGACTGTAAATCACTATTGCGAAAAATGATGCTCATATGTTGAGGTTTAAAATGTAATAACTTATAGATGTAGTTGCTATGTTTATATGATGAGCTTTTGATATTCAGTGAGTTTTTTTTTGCGAGGAAGACCAGATATATTACTCATTTAAAGCTTCCTCATTCACAAACTGTGAAATGAGATTACAAGAGCCATCTGGCCAGAACTCAGAAAGAAAATTAGTGCGGCCTCTATTAGCTAAAAAGTGGCTTATGTTATTCTGGCATCGCTGAACTTTCTGAATGCTGACCACTCTATCGCCTGCCAGCAGCTCTTCTATGTCCCTGACAAGGTAAGCAAGCTGGGACATCTCCCTCCCTGGTGACTGGATCATATTGATAGCGACCAAACAATCCGACTCCATAATGAGCGGCAGCAGAGCCCATTGTAGAGCTAGATTGATGCCTTCTTTGCAAGCCAAAAGTTCAGCTTCAAGAGGGCTGCTACATCTCTCCATAGAACCGCAGGCTGAAAAAAATGACAAAATGACAGAGCCTAAACTATTCCTGAGAACAGCACCTAGACCTCCAGTTCCTGAGGTTGCATCAAAAACCCGTCAACATTTAACTTCATCCATCCTCTCTTTTTAAAGTGGGTTAAAGTGGCATGCTTATATATTAGTCTTTATAATGTTGTACGAATAATTACTACTATTTTTATATGTTAAGCTTTAGATGCTTATTAAGTGGTAAGGAGATAAAGATACGTTTACGTATAATCATGGATGGGTTGATTTTGTCGAAACTAAGCCTGCAGTGAAACTTCTGCTGTTCACATCGTGCTTACCAGTTAGAACTTAGTTAAACAACTCCACTATTGTTAGCAATATATAATGCCACATCTCGAGTGACAATCCTATTGCTGTGATCGTGCCAATCGGTCAAATGATCTCTCTCAGTTTTGATATGGAGAAAACTGGGTGCGGAGGGTGCTGCGCGGTACTATACCAACCATAGATGTGATCAATGTACGATAGTAGGATGGAAATGAAAACATCACCCACATACATGTATTCAGGCGTGTAGTAAAGGCAAAAGGTGCTACTGTACTTATTATTAAATGATGTATGGTTATTTAGTGCAGATTAAGATTTGAGAAAAAAAACTATAGGATCCTTTATTAAATAATATATGGTTTGCATTGAGACGGTGATTAAGAGTAAATGAGGAGAAATTTAAATGTGGTTTGATTTACGGAACATATTCTACTCTACCGTAATAACTATTTCGTGGAAATATTTAAATCCTAAAAGAATAGCTATTCTTGAACTGAGGTAGTAATACTCCCTCCATCCAAAAAAAACAGACAATGAATTTGGACAACCTCGTGTCCAGATTCGTTGTCTTAGGTGATGACACCATCTATATTGTTTTTTTTTCTAAGACGGATGGAGTCCTTAGCCAGAGAGCTTTCATCATGATTCACAAAGTGCATGTATGGTAACAACTTTTAAATCTGCTTTGCTAGCTTGTACTAAAATATTTGAAAAGACGTTCTTGCATGTGTGCTTGGTAGTTCACTACTGCTCGTTTAAGTTGGGCTGCCGAATAATTTGGTGAGACAGGTGGACGGTGCACGAGACAAATTGATTGCAATAAAACCACCTGAAAGGTGGTCATACAGTACACCATAAGTGAATAGACAAATCAGATTTAGTGAACAAGAAATATATATAGGAACAACATATATGATCTGTACAGAATATAATTGGTGTGGGTGCAAAGGTTATCTTGCAGCTACAATTATTTGTTTGAAAGAGACCACTAGTTTAAAAAGGAGACCCTGTGACGTGTCCCAACAATTCCATGCTCTGCTTTGAAGCATTGCAGAGGTGCCGGATGCTTCGAAATAAGCAAGCCAAACTTCTGACTAATAACATATAAGATGCCAGAAATATAATGACAAAGATCTAGTCAGGGAATATACCTGATTCCTGTGTAGGCATCGACATCACATTGCATCGTGCCAAGTTGCCCACCAAAATGATAGCTTTCTTACACTAATTATCAGTCTAGTGGCTATCATTTTTCTAACACTTTTTTTTTATTTGATGCTGTTTGACTACACATTATGGTCTCTAAGACGTGATCAGTATTTCACTCAGCAAAATTTGATGATACAAATTCCAAAACTGCCGATGGAAAAGGAGGAAATTCACTTAACCACATGTATATGTGAGTTGTTTTACAGAACATATAGCGCCAACATGTCCGCCACCACCTGGACACCTTGATTGCATCACAGCCAAGAGATTGCTAATTTGGTTCCAGTTATTCAGATGTGATCCTCTCGTAGCGTGGCTAGGCCCCTTCCCGCTGCTTAGAGTTTGTTTTTAGCCGCCGTAGTTTCTCTAGCTTCAGTTTTTTTATTTTACTTTTTCTCCCTTCCCCTAGTATAAGCTGGTCTGGCTAACTGCGTGGTGTAACTAAAACTCTTTTCGTTTAATATATTGACGTGCAATTCTTTTACGCGTTTGCGAAAAAAAAGTGATCCTCTCGTCTCCTTGATACCCATCGGTTGCTTACCGCTGAACATAATCCGTAATTACTTATTAACTATAAAAAATAATTTATTAGTAAAACTTTTGTAGGCGCCTTGTATGGTGGAGCATTGAATGAATTCTACGTGAATTAATGGATATGCATATGAGAAATTAGCAAGCTATCAAAAGGCTTTGTTTCATACTCCAGCAATCGCTGGACTGCAGCTTCGCCGGGCGACCTAGGTTGCTGAATTGAGCTGAATGTCGAGAGACTAAAACATCTCCAACTTTATCTAGCATCTCGCTAATTACACTAGCTGAGGCACTAGAGTTCGTTTGAAATGAATTTCGGAGAGACTACGAAAGCAAATACTCCCTCCGATCATAAATGTTCTGGACAAGATTCAAACAAAAATTTAAAACATTGGCCCTTTTATGTGTTATGCATGTTCTAATCATAATGCACCTTTCATGTCGTCATTGATTCCTTTATAGCCAGTTCATTTCGTGTGTGAGATCAAGGTTACTCCCACTACTACGTAGAAGATTTTTCTTCCATGAAGTGTGAATGTTGTTGTCCAGATATGATTGGCAGATATTGCTTTGAAATTTCGCAAAGTGATACCAAACAGTGAAAGGAATCTAAATTTACTTATTAATATTATTAATATGTTGGACCCTCCACTGCTACTAGATAGTATAACGTATAAGTAGGGTCATACTTAAAACTAGGTAGAGCCTATAAAAGCAACATGCTTTAATTTACAAAATAACACGACGTACATCATTACCAACGGTTCATGCAATTTTGTTAGAGTGTATTGAACACCTTTGTTGAATAAATGAATGGTCTAAAATCAATTAAAAGTGGCAATTGTGGACTTATGTAGCAAATCAAGTGCCAAAGTTATCGAAGACAATAATTACATTACAGTATGGGACATATTTTCTTGAAGAAAACTAGACATTAGGTTACTGTGTGACACAAGACGGAGTATGCTCAATATATATGCTGGCACCAATCGGACATGGATTTTTATTAAAAAAGATCACACATTTTTAGTTTTTAACCCCATCGATTTTTGTTTATAAAAAGTAATTATTACGCTTTGAAGAGTCGCGCGCATGACTGGTCAAAAGCGTCAAATATAAGTTTTGAGAAGGTATGTTTTTAAAGTTATCGGAAAAGCTTTAAAAATAAAAAATATCATACATGCTCATGCTCCTAATTAATGTATGGCAATAGTTTCAGCTATTTTTTTAATATAATTTTGCTTGGCTAGTTCGCACAAAATTATGTACATGCCTAATTTGTACAATTGGTGATTATGCAGATATGCAGAAATATAGACATGGAGCATCAGAGCATGAGCTTTTTCACGTACGGCTCTTAAAAAGGTATTACAAGGTACATTAGTTCCAGAATTGATCTGGATGCGGTGTTATGCTTCCACCTAGGGACTACCCTCGAGATGCCCGAAGAGCTTCATGCTTCTTGACCCGATGCGATCCACGTGCCACGGCTCAAAGCGACTCTAGCCAAAGATGACAAGTTGCGCGAGGGGGCATGTGGTTGCCCGGGGCGGAACATTTACTATGGGGACCTGGTTCTTATGTCACCGACAATCTTATTTTCTAGTGTCAAGTGATACATTACGCTAGAAAAACAAGGTATCTTCCTAGCCCATTGACTGTAAATGTTGCCCAGAGCATCTATTGTGCTTGTATGAAATCAATGTATTCTATGACTTGAACCAGGTATGGCCTATAAGCCAATGGCAGTATGGCACACATTTTTGAACAATGGTGTTAGATGATAAGAATAGTTAGCTAGATAGATTGGTTCTTATCTTCAGTTTGTTGTAACTAACAGAGAGATAGGATAAGATCTCTCATCCTTTGTATGTACCACGCTAGGGGTTATTCCTAGCCTATATAACACGCAGGCATACCTGTAGGAAGGGTATCGCTTCCATCACATGGTATCAGAGCCTTCCACCCTCCACCAATCAATCTTTCAATCTAATCTCCCAACTCCCGACGCAAATGGCGTCTTCTTCCTCCAACCCATCTGCTCTCAATGGGCAGACAGTTTCTGAGAAGCTCACCAAGAGCAACTTCGTGCTGTGGAAGGCGCAAGTTCTTGCCGCGCTGCGCGGCGCACAGATGGCCGGCTTCCTCGACGGGAGCAATCAGGCACCGGCTGCAACGATCATCGTCACCAAGGACGATGGCAAGACCACCGAGAAGGTGGCAAATCCGGCGCTGGTGCAATGGAAGGCGCAGGAACAGCAGGTTCTCAGCTACCTGCTGTCGTCTCTGTCGCGTGAGGTGCTCACTCAGGTGGCAACACTCACAACGGCGGCAGATGTTTGGGAGGCAATTGAGAGCCTCTTCGCATCTCAATCTCGCGCCCGCATCCTCAACACTCGCATGGCGCTCTCCACCACCGTGAAAGGAAACCGGAGCATGGCGGAGTATGTCGGTAAGATGAAATCTCTTGCGGATGACATGGCTTCTGCAGGAAAACTAGTTGATGATGAGGAGCTCATCTCCTACATTCTTGCCGAGCTGGATTTCGACTACAACTCGGTGGTCTCGTCAGTCACGGGACGCACCGGTCCAATCTCTGTGAGCGATGTCTATGCGCTCCTGGTTGGCTTTGAGTCGCGGCTGGAACTTCTCCAGAACGCGGCCAATCCTTCTGCCAACACCGCGTCGCGAGGAGGGCGAGGCGGACGCGGTCGTGATGGCAGAGGGCGCGGCGGCGGCAACCCTGGACGTGGCGGCGGCTTCGGGCGCGGTCGTAATGACGGCAAGCCCAAGCCGACGTGCCAACTCTGCGACAAGATCGGCCACATCGTCGCCAAGTGCTGGAAGAGGTTTGATCCCTCTTTCACCGGTGAAGAGAAGAACGCCAACACTGCTGCAGTGAACTCCTACGGCATCGACACGAACTGGTACATCGACAGCGGCGCCACCGACCACATCACTGGAGAGATGGAGAAGCTCATGGTGAAGGACAAATACACCGGCAATGATCAAGTCCACAATGCTAGTGGCGCAGGTATGAATATCGATCATGTTGGTCATACTGCAATTCGTACCCCTACTCGTGATCTAACGTTGAAAAACGTCCTCCATGTTCCTGACGCATGCAAAAGCCTTGTTTCTGCCCATCGCTTTACTCGTGACAATAAAACATTTGTTGAACTTCATCCTTTCTTCTTTTTGGTTAAGGATCAGGTAACGAGGATGCCACTCCTTCGAGGCAGGTGTAGATCCGGCCTCTATCCTCTGCCAACAGACAAGCTCCAAACCATCTCCAACAAGCAGGCTTTTGGTGTTGTCAAGCCCTCTCTTTTCCGGTGGCACAGTAGATTAGGGCACCCTTCTTTTTCTGTTGTCAATCGCGTCATTAGCCAAAATAATCTTCCAGTTGTTAGGGATTCTAGTCAAGAGTTTGTGTGTGATGCTTGCCAGAAAGGCAAGAGCCATCAGCTACCCTACCCTAAGTCCAGTAGTGTTTCTATTGAACCTTTGCAACTTGTGTTTTCTGATGTATGGGGTCCTGCTATAAACTCTGTTGGCAATAAAGTTTATTATGTTAGTTTCATCGATGACTTTAGCAAATTCACTTGGATCTATCTCCTTAAACACAAATCTGAGGTTTTTGCCAAGTTTCAGGATTTCCAAAACCTTGTTGAACGCTTGACGAATAGAAAAATCAAAGCTGTGCAGACAGATTGGGGCGGGGAATACCAACGTCTTAATTCCTTCTTTCAGCGCATTGGGATTGAACACTACGTTGCCTGTCCCTATGCGCATCAGCAGAACGGTTCTGCCGAGCGCAAACACCGTCACATCGTTGAGGTCGGGCTCTCGTTGTTAGCTCATGCCTCCATGCCTCTCAAATTCTGGGATGAGGCCTTCACCACCGCTGCTTACCTCATAAACAGGACCCCAACCAAAGTGATAAACTTTGAGACCCCTCTACAACGTCTGTTTAACCTGCCCCCAGATTATTCTCTGCTTCGCACCTTCGGCTGTGCCTGCTGGCCGAATCTGCGTCCCTACAACGCCCGCAAATTAGCTTTCCGTTCTAAACAGTGTGCTTTTCTGGGTTATAGCACGCTTCACAAAGGTTTTAAGTGCCTAGACATCTCTACAGGGCGTGTGTATATTTCCCGTGATGTTGTCTTTGACGAGCAAATCTATCCCTTTGAAAAACTTCATCCCAACGCCGGTGCTCGCCTCCGGGCTGAGATCAATCTCCTCCCGGTGCATCTTCTTCCGCTGCTTGATCACGGGGGTGTACAGATGCATGATCAACCGCTGATTGATGATTCTAATCCTGCTAATCCAATTATTGAGAATAGTGCAGGCAGCAGTGCAGGCAATGGAGCAAAATCAGGGGCGCAGCACGGGCATGATTTCATGCAGAGTTCCGGCGGGCAACCTACCGGCGGCCATCATGACTCTCTGACGCACAGTACCATCCATGGCACGGATAACCAGGCGGACCAGGAGAACTCGGCGTCATCTCGATCTGCAGAACCGGTCACGCCGCGACACGCAGCGAGTCCCTCGGCCGCGCCAACCGCGTCGCCACACGCGGCAGCCGCGCCAATCGCGTCGTCACACGCGGCAGCCTCGTCTCCGTCGGGAGACATTGTGGGACCGGGTTCACATGGGCCATCGCAGGAGGATCAAGACACGTCTGCATCAGCTCCTGCTTCTTCCACATCTAATGATGATGATAGTGCTCAGTTTGCCGCTCAGCCGACTCGACCAGTGACCAGAGCACAGCGTGGTATCCACAAACCAAAGAAGTACACAGATGGCACAGTAAGGTATGCAGGACTCACACATACAGGAGAACTAGGTAATCTCCAAGAGGCTTTAAGTAATACTAATTGGAAGTCAGCTATGGATAGCGAGTTTGCTGCTTTAGTGAGAAATAAAACATGGCACCTAGTTCCACCAAAGCAGGGGGTGAATGTAATAGATTGTAAGTGGGTCTATAAGATTAAAAGAAAGGCAGATGGAACTATAGATAGATATAAAGCTAGGTTAGTAGCAAAGGGCTTTAAACAACGTTATGGTATTGATTATGAGGATACCTTCAGTCCTGTAGTTAAGGCTGCTACTATTAGACTTGTTCTGTCACTGGCTGTGTCACAGGGATGGAGTCTTCGACAGCTTGATGTACAGAATGCCTTCTTGCATGGCTATCTTGAAGAAGATGTGTACATGAGGCAGCCACCAGGATACGAGGAGAAAAAGATGCCATACTATCTCTGTAAGTTGGATAAGGCTCTGTATGGCTTAAAATAGGCACCTAGAGCTTGGTACTCCAGGTTGAGTAAAAGGCTACAAGAACTTGGTTTTGTTTCATCTAAGGCTGATACATCTTTGTTCTTCTATAATAAGAAGGGACTTGTTATGTTTCTGCTTGTATATGTTGATGATATTATAGTTGCTAGCTCTTCTGGTCAAGCAGTTACAGTTTTACTCAAGGAACTTGAGAAAGATTTTGCTCTGAAAGATCTTGGGGATCTGCACTACTTTCTGGGAATTGAAGTAAAGAAAACTGAGAAAGGTCTGCTGTTGACACAGGAAAGGTATGCAGGTGATATTATTAAGAGAACTGGAATGAGTAATTGTAAGCCTGTGAGTACTCCTCTCTGTGTGTCTGAAAAACTGTGGTCAAATGATGGTGAATTTTTGGGTGCAAATGATGCCAGTCAGTACAGGAGTATCGTTGGGGCTCTACAGTACTTAACTCTTACAAGACCAGACATATCTTTCTCAGTTAATAAAGTGTGTCAGTTCTTACAGAATCCTACTATTGTACATTGGGCAGCAGTAAAGAGAATACTTAGATATCTGCAAGGTACTCTTGGTCTAGGATTAAAGATTGACAAATCCCTTTCTTATATTGTTAGTGCTTTCTCTGATGCAGACTGGGCAGGATGTCTAGATGACAGGAGATCTACTGGAGGTTTTGCAGTATTTCTGGGATCAAATTTGATATCCTGGAGTGCCAGGAAGCAAGCTACTGTATCACGCTCTAGTACTGAAGCCGAATATAAAGCCTTGGCTAATGCAACTGCTGAAGTAATGTGGGTTCGTAAATTGCTAGAAGAGATTGGTTTGTTGCATCCAGGACCTTCTCAATTATGGTGTGATAATATTGGAGCTACCTATTTGTCAGCAAATCCTATGTTTCATGCTAGAACAAAACACATAGAAGTGGATTACCATTTTGTCAGAGAACAGGTGGCGCAGAAAATGTTGGAAATTCGGTTTGTTCCGTCACAAGATCAAATTGCTGATGGATTTACAAAGCCTCTTCCTGTGAGACAATTACAATTGTTCTGTAACAATCTCAATCTTGGAGAATTGAGATTGAGGGGGAGTGTTAGATGATAAGAATAGTTAGCTAGATAGATTGGTTCTTATCTTCAGTTTGTTGTAACTAACAGAGAGATAGGATAAGATCTCTCATCCTTTGTATGTACCACGCTAGGGGTTATTCCTAGCCTATATAACACGCAGGCATACCTGGAGGAAGGGTATCGCTTCCATCACAAATGGAAGTTTTGAAAAGAGAAGAGAATAAGGAAAATGAGGTTATCATGCACTAACACTAACCAGTAGCCGGCAATTACTCAACAAATTGACCGGTGGAGTCTGCAATGCATGCATACATCGATACATAGAACATTAATACTGCACAAACAACACAAGTGACGGCTTGGTAGCTAATAGAATTTTGGTTGGGAAAGAATCTTCCAATGCATATGGATCCCTTACCGCCCAAAGTGGGAGGAGCTAAGCTAATAAGCCCCCAGATAGGTGGGGAAAAGAGATGCCACTTATGCATGGTTTCGTCGACTACGGCAATCATGCTGTTTAACTCTGCCCGCCCGTCGGATCGTCAGATCGACCTTTTCTCATCACTTTCTCTGGACTCCGACCACAGATTTGCCGTGACGCGAAGTATATATCATTAATTTTTAGTTTTTGTTCTACACACATTGGAATCCAATGTTGAGAACCCATATAATATTGATGTATTATTGGTCACTAGATCTTGGCAAATCAGCTATTCGCAAAGTGACTGGGAAAGTTTCGCATGTAGCGTAAATTTTGTCTCCTTTCTTCCTTTTCCGCATGACTAGAGAAGCGTTTGATGCATAGGAGATCATTCTCCAATTGACAGACCAACACAGTGGGCAAACAACTATATATACACACGATTGATTGGAGATCTTCAGTGGAACAGACGTAATTATTACTTGAGGACCTCTTCGATCTAATAGACCCTCACGTAACATATTATAGGAACCCGTTCATAACGTGTGTAATGGTGCTACATACTCCCTCTGTACTCGTAAAGAAGTCGTTTTGGATAGCGACACGGTCTCCAAAACACAATTTTGATCTCTTATTTCTATAAAAAAATATTTATTAAAAAGTGATACATGTATACTTTTATGAAAGTATTTTTTAAGACAAATATATTCATATAATTTTTACATTTTCAAACTCAACAACTTGAGAGTTATTCATGATTTATATTTTTAAGATTTGACTTAAACATTGTCCTAAACGACTTGCTTTACGAGTATGGAGGGAGTACTAGTACAGGTAACTCTGCTTTTTTTTATTTTAATTTAGATGGTGTAGATCCTACAAACTCTCGTTATAGAAGGTATCCACTTTTCTTTTTGAGTTATAAACCTCTCGTTATAACCTCATATTCTTTTATTTCTGTATTACAACTTATTGTATTTATATAGGTCGATTATATAAAACATTTCTATTATATATTATTAGAAAAAAATAGCGGATTGTCATGTGTAACTTTACACGAGGCTAGCTAAAAGTATAATTGGATTTGGTTTACAATTCTTCACTTTTGATTACATAAATATAATTGTAATTCATATACAATAGATTTCAAAAGCCAAATATATTTTATATACAACTCTTAGCATATATATTTTTTATAGATATAATTATACTTTCAAAACAATAGATTTTTTTTAAAGTATGATTGGATTCACATACATCTCTTAGATTTTGTTTTCATAAATGCAACCACATTTTCTATAAAACTATATTAATCAATCGACACCGTTATAATTTAGGTCAATAACAACTTGACAACTAATATCTTTCTTTTATCAGATTAATGTGATAATGTTTAGGTCTCTAAAGCGAACATGACGTCTTTCAAGCTATATTTATAGTAATTAAAATAGATAGATAGATTTATTGATATATATGAAACGATCATACCTTGCATCAACCCCTCAGATTTTTCGAAGCGTAGTGTACTTCCTCTGTTTCATATTATAAGACGCTTTGACTTTTTCCCATTTAAATTTCTACAACGTCAAATTAGTTTCATTAAATCTAACATTAGATATATTTTTATAGTATATTTTTTTGTGTAAAAAATGTTGCTATGTTTTAATATAAATTAAGTTAGAAGAATTTTTTACTTAAAAAGAAATTGAACAACGTCTTAATATGAAATAGATGTAGTAGATGTTAACACTGGACGGATAGATAGATCCTACCTATATGCATTTTATGTCGATACATTTCTCGCCATCCTCTATTTTATACTCCCTCCGTCATAAATTATAGGGCGCTATTGTTTATAGGAAAATCAAATTTGATACATTTTGACTAATAATTATACTAATAATATCTATGCGAAGTATTATGCATGTTATATCGCTAAATTTATATTTTAAAATATTGCCATGTAGTGCTAATTTTATATTTATTGGTAACATAACATAAAATAAATTAATGATTAAAATATATCACTAAAGACCGTGTAAAAATTTTATAAACCTTATAATAATTTAGGACAGAGGGGTATTACATATGTAATGATAGAATTAACGTATGCAGTGTGATGCATGGAAAGTTTATCGCCATGCATTCATGTCGATCACTAGCTTGTAATGTAACCAGTACTTCAGTCGGAGTCTTCCTATTCAATCTCCAAGCACAAGCATCTTCCTTATTCTTCATCCCTGTGGCCAGGAGCTTGTTTAACTTGTGTGCGCGCGTGTAGCTCTTCATTTCCTGCATATATTTGACTCGTGTAGTTGTATATATACTACTAGTAGTAATACACTTTGAGTAGTACTTATTGTGTATATCTATCATGTCTCGCGCTGTCAGCTTCGTGGGACATGCATGGCTTGTCTTTGGTTGCATGCGCACTTGGCGCACACACACTGACATACCCGTCAGTTAAACCGCGCGCTATTATCTATCATCCGGAAATTGACACTGTTTTTGTCTGATCACGCTTTCAGGAGACTAACCACACTTATGATGACGAGAGCAATGCGATTTTGACATGTTGCTCGTCTGGATTTAGCTTGCGACCCAGGAGCTATAGCAGCTAGAGCTAGCTACACGACTAGCGCTAGCTAGTCAGCACTACATGGAAGGATCTTGGGCCTGCATGCGCTTTCTTCCCTTTCACGATGGCCATTGCCGCCCTTTTCACCAGCAGCCATCAACAAGGGGGCGTCATCGATCCAGGAGTCGGTCAAAAAGACACACACCAGCACTGCAGCATCGCCGGCCGGTGAAGCCAGAGAGAGATTGGACACCTTCGGAATGGCAGGCAGCTGCACGCAGCAGGGAGCATATCTGCGTTTGCATGCTAACGCTAGCTAGCTAGGGAGCGCGGAATATACCATGGCTGGCATGGGTGCGCAAGCCTAGCTTGATAGAGGCATATTTGTACTCCAGTACACAGGAGAAGAAAAATGTATGTGTGCGTATATACAAATGGAGCAGCTAGCAGAAGCAATTTGGCACCACATATGTGCGGCTGGCGATTGCATGATTGACCGATCGATGGCGACAGCGCAGGGCACGACATATGTGCTCGTTGTAGCGGCACCGGGTATCAGCGTGCGGGAGCGCCTTTGATCCCTGCACCCGCCATTGTCGCTTCGCACGTACACTGGCGTACTGCCAATCTGCCATGCCGGTTCGCCGGTTTCGGGATGCCAGCCAGATGCCTCCAGTATACGTGTGTGTGTTGTGTTCTCCGCGGGAGGATGACGACACGGCGACGGGATGAAACGATCAAACGAGCAGTTTGTATCTAGTGAAACAGATCGGTGGGCTATAGAGCTCCCACAGGCGCTGCATGGAGTATTGGAGTACGTGGTGGTGCTCGGCGCATTCGATTTGGGTGCAATAGCACGGTGGCCGTTCTGGCCTTCGAGGCGTTTGATCGATCGTTCGCTTGGAAAATATCTATTGATGGTATTTCTTCTATTTTAAAATATAGCTATTTCGTATTGGATTTAACACACTGATTTTAACTTATGTTAAATTCAATACTAAATTTTTTTTAGATAATGGAATAAATATACCGGCCTCTACTCAAAAGAGCTACAGCCAATTATTACATAGAAGCGTTTGACGAACATAGTGTAAATCTAATTGAATAGAACACACCGCAAGAAACAATAAAGAATCCAGTCTAACATAAGGAGATTACAATTATTGAAGTCTATTTGTAAATCTCCAACCATAATTGGCAAAAAGTTGCATAACCGTAGTCTCAAACTTCCGACATGCAACTTTCAGAAACTCTTCATCATCTTCACACATTTGTAGTTGTGCCCAAAACCGAAGCCAATGGGTTGCTCTGAAAATGACCTGCATATAGGAAAATGATGGTGATTTGTCAAAATCTATATCGTTCCTACTCAGCCATATTGCCCAACAAATGGTAGAAGCTCCAACAAGTATCAGTTTACTCATTTTATTATCAACTCCCAAAAGCCACCCATCAAAAATATAAGATACGCTAACTGGAAGATTAAAACCAAAAGAGAACTGAACTGCTCTCCACAGAAACTTCGCAAAATGACAATCGAAAAAGAGATGTTGAATAGACTCATTCTTCAAACAAAACGAACACCTCAAGCTGCCATTCCAATTACGCCTTGCCAAATTATCCTTAGTTAACACAACCCCTTTAAACAAGTACAACATAAAAATTTTAATCTTAAGTGGTATCTTAAGCTTACAAATGCACTTATTCCTGTCAATATAACCATTATTAATTAAAGCTAGGTACATATATCTCACCGAGAACAACCTATTCTGATGGAAATTCCATCTAAAAGTATCAGATGAATCATTCAATTGAATATGTACTATAGAGGAACATAACTCATGCCAACAATCAAGATTTTGACCAACTAAAACTCTTCTGAAAGAAACATTAAGCGGAACAGAACCCATTACAGTAGCAATAGAAGATATTTTCCTACGAGCAATTGCGTACAAAGATGTTTTCCTCAATTAAATTCAATACTAAATAATTGGATGAAGTATAATTTAATAGGTACACGTACACCTAGCTGGTAATCATTTAATTGAGGTTATAACCAAGATTTCTTTCGCTGAGCTGAGAGCGTTCCTCTCCAGCTATCCTCTAAAAGACGTGAAAGATCAGCATATGGTTTTTCTCACTAGCTCGCACGCCATTGCGGCGCTACTGGAAGCAGAGTGGCAGAGCACAAGACAAATAAAAAGGGAACCCAAGAGGCTGTAGTGCAGGTAGACAGAAAGCCGGAGAACCGGAGCCCACCCACCACGGGGGCGCAGCTTGATTGGGCGATTGGCTGCCATGCATGCCATCGTCCAAGCCGGTGGGCCAATGCGCACGAGATTGGGCCCCCCATGATGCGGAAGTGGGCAGCAACAGCGAGCTAGCTATGGCCCATCTAGCGCAATTTGGATGTTAGCCCTCCTAGTATCTCAACATTGCGTTGGACTGGAATTCTGGAATCAGCAGTGGCTCACACTCATTTACAGGCCCTTTCTTGCGTTCAAACCAAAATCCGAGTGATGAACGGCAAATCTGAAATAACGAACTGTGAAAAAACTAGAATATTAGGGAAGGACCTAATATCAAATAATTAGGAGGAGTGAGGCTTTAAATCCAAGTCGTCTAGCCCACCACCTTGTGGAGCTAGCCGGAAAACCCCTGGGCATTTCTCAGTAACGAACTGTGATATTGCTGGTAGTACTACTAGTACTTCCCATCCTGCCAAGAAAAAGTTGTACTAGTACTAGTCCTATGGGAGCAAAATGCAAGGCAATGTTTGACCTAATAATGCATGTTCCTAAAGTTTAACTAGTTTAGGAATAGCGTGAAATGAAATGAGCGCTGTTGAAACTAGTGGCACCAGATCAATTTGGCAAAGGCAGCAGTAAAATGTCAATTCCATGAAACTCTATTGGCGGATATGTAATTGATGACTTTTGATCTTGTAGAAACCGATTAACAAGCAGCAGGTCAGAATCGAGCTCAGTTCAGTGGTGTCACGGTACACCGACGAATTAGTACGTGGTGGCTTCCAGTGTGAATTGCAGTTCGTACTTCGTATACTATTCATATGTGAAGATGACCCATAGTGAAACCTAGATCCGCCCCTGATTAGCGTTGTGGGTAACTCATATAATAAAGATGTTGAACTAACACGCTCACTTGAATCTAGCTAGCTAGTTGCAGCAACCTTCATCCCCAAAGGTTGTATGTGTTTGCATGCATGGATGATTAGCAACACACTGTGCCGGACGGTGCCAGTCTCTATCATTTGCTACGTACTTAAGTTGACATTAGCTAGCTAGGCCTGTAGGCCAGATCAAAATTCAAATGATGTCACTGAATATTGTGGAGTAGGCCGGTACTTACGATGATAAAGTAGCATAGTCATAAAAGATTTACATAAAGCCAGGTTCTTTTGTACAAAAGCAGAGTAAGTTATGCTCCCAATTATTAGATTCTTTGGTATAGTAATAAAGGTATGGTCTTTGACTTGGCATATCTGTGGAGATACCGACGGTGGAAAACAAAGGACTTGGTTGGGTATAGCCGTATAGGTATATGCTGATAGCAGAATCTGCCCAATTTGGAATTGTACCATGAATGCTACCCGCACTATTAATCTCTGTGCTATTCTCTAGAACGTATTATCGGTCCTCCGTTCTGCTTGAGAGGAAATAGAAGCTTATGAGTTCTACGGCTGCTTAAGCTGTCAGGCAAGCATCTACCACTACCAGTAAAAAGAAAAGTTGAAATCCGCAGTCAAATGATGAGTGGCAGTTCAATCATTCTGCTACTTGGCGTCTGGCGCCAAGAATAAGCTCTAGTAGCTAGCTAGCTAGTCAGTGCGTTCGGATGCTACTAGCTCCGAGTAGTGAGCTCGTGACGAAGGCGATCAACAAATTGGCCAAATATGGCCGACATCGTGACGTTTGGAAGCCAAGAGGTCCGTGGATTTCCCTCTGACAGCATGTTGTCTTGGTTGGTTAGTCCTTGTAAGAGCTTAAGCAGCAGTTTAGCGGTTTATACAGCATCTATCTATAGCAGCAGCCCGCAGGCTTCTCTTCAGGTCGGGCAACTTGTGTGGCTTCCTTGATCCATGGGCCGTTTAGCCGTGCCGCCATCTCGGCCGTCTTCCTTCCGAATAGCACATCTGGCCCATCCTGCAGACAGATATGGGCCTTCAAGCGGCGCACGTGGCTGGGAAGTGGAAACCGTAGGAAAAGTTCACTCTATATCCCTCATATTGCTGTCCAGTTTCAAAAACTTCCATGAACCACAAAACCGGATACAACACACCCCCTAGCTTACAAAACCAGTGCACACGAGATCCTAAGGTGGTTTGAATGGTGGTTTTAGCTTATGCGGTTCCAACGTAGCTTGTTTGACTAGGATTATGTCCCACGTGACGATTGCGTGGTATTATGGGTGGATTTTTTAAAAAAAATAAACAGCAAGACCCATATGTTAGTCACAAGGGGAAAAAATGAAAAACACGATGGGGCCACATATCAGCGGGTTATCGGATAAAAAATATGGACCCACATGTCATCAACTCTCCATCTCCATCTTATCTCCTCTCTATTCCTTTTCTCTGTCCCCCCATCTTATCTCTATTCCTTTTCTCTATCCCCCCATCTTATCTCCCTCTACAGGTTGTGAGGCCGGAGGCGGGAGGCAGCCCCGTCGACCTCTGTCCCGGCCTCTAGGGAGTCAACGGCGCCGGGAGCTCTAAAGGTCGACAAGCCAACAATGGAGGAGCTTCGGAGCTTGACGAGGTGGCGTCAGGGCACGGAGCTTGAGCGGCGGATCTGGTGAAGGGTGCTGGTCGGCCCCTTCCTCTTCCCCTCATCATTGCTACCGATCCCTTCCCCACGGTCCCGCCAAACACCACCTCCGTGACCTCGACGCAGCTGGCGTCATCTCTTTCCACCACCACCACATCTAGATCCACCTTTGCATGTGAACGCGCTGATGAAGACTAGAGGGGGGTGAATAGGCTGTCCCTGAAATCTTAAAAACAAATCGCAGCGGTAAAATTCAAACAAACCCGAAACTTTCTGGTAAGGAACTCCGGAACTTCCGGCCTGCCAGGCCCGGAACTTCCGGTGTTCTAAGACAGGAACTTCCGGGTAACAAAACAGAGATGAAATTCAAATTTCGAAACAGGAGACTAAGCCAATCTTCACAAGATGGTGCACAAGTATTCTAAGCAGAGGATATATCACAGAATCATTCACAGAAACATCACAGAAAGAGACAAGAGCGATTTTTTCCCGAAGTTCGGATCTTGCGATCCTACTCTCCGTTGAGAAGCTCCAAAGATCTTGTGCAAAAACCCTAGAGGAAATCCACAGTCTTCAACCCCAAAAACCCCTAGGCAAATTTCTAGAATTGAGTGACCATCAAGATCCAACTTGTCACGCCCAGAAGTTTCCCCCTTTTTCCTTGCTTTAAATATTTGTTAAATAAATCGTCCGAAGAAATTATCTTAATTAACCTAGAGCTAATTCCATAATTAATAAATGCAATTAATAATCAGAAATAGCGTGGTGGAATTTTCTTGAGTTCCCCATGCTCCAATGCATTAACAAGATTTTAGTGGAATTTTCAGAGCCTTGGAAATAATTTTAACCAATTAAAAATCACCAAAGTGCAATATTTAATCCCAGGAAAATCCTTCTCCTCTTTTTCTTTTCTTTTCCTTCCTTTTTCTCTAGATGGGCCGTCGGCCCATCTCTCTCCCCGTGCTCGGCACCCCTTTCCTGGGCCGGCCCGCTCCTCCTTTCCCCTCCCCGAAGTCCTCCCTCCCTCCCTTTCTCTTTCGGGCACCGACAGGTGGGGCCCACCTGTCGGTCGTCCCCTACCTCCGGTCGTTGGAGCCGGAGCTCCAACCGCCCGCGCCGCCGCCTTCTCCGCTCCACGTCGCGCCTCCACTCCGCGCCCGCACCTCGCGCCCACGTCGCCGCCCTCTCCCCCGCATCTCCCGCGCGCGCGCGCCCGCAAGTGGTGGGGGATTTGAAATCCCCCAACACCCTCTCTCTCTCCTCCACCTCTCCACGTCGCCGGCCAAATAGGGGCCATCCCCGGCCGTTTCCGCCCCTCCCTCGCCATAAAAACCCTCACTCCAGCTCTCTCTCTCATTTCCCCCATTCACCGTCCTCTCCCATGCCCTCTACCGCCGTCGCGCCGCGCTCGCCGAGCTCCGCCGCCGCCGCCCATCTCCGGCCGCGTGCCGTCGCCACTAGGGCCGCCGCCGCGCCAAGCCGCCGCCGCCGCTAGCTCCGCCGCCGTGTGGGCCATCTCGGCCACCTCCTCGTGTCGCCGGAACCCCACCGGAACCCCATCTCCCTCGCGAGCCGGTGAGCTATCCATTCCCCTCCGTCTCCGGCCAGCCACTTTAGTTGTCGCGGTCGCCTTCTCCATCCCTAACTCCTCTCCTCCCCTCCTCTAGGTGTCGCCGCCGCTCGTCCGCCCCTCCTCTCGTCGGGTCGTCGTCGCCGCCTTCGTCTTCCGCTCCGGCCGCCGTGTCGCCGGTGAGTCCTCCCTCCCCCTCATTTCCTCACCTTCCCGCGAGCGCCAGCCACGCCGCTGCTCCGGCCATGCGCCACCGCCTTTCGGCCGTCGCCGCCGCTTCCCGCACCGCCGGTCACCGCCGTCGGTGGCCGTGCCTCGCCGCCGCCTCGCCTTGGTCGGCCGGTCGGCCTTGAGGCAGAGCCGAGCCCGGCCGGCGCCTCCCTCGCCTCCCCTTTGAGCCACCGCCTGGTGGGGCCCACCTGCCAGGCGCCACCTCCCTCCCTTTGGAGCCGCTGACCCGTGGGGCCCACGTGCCGGCGCCCCCCTTTCGCTGACGTCAGCCCTGGGCTTTATTGCGCAATAAAATGATTAAGGCTTTTTCTTTATTAGTAAAAACACAGTTTATCTTCTAAAATTCTTAAGTAATTCATCCGAGCTCCGTTTAAGTCCATTCAAGTCTCAGTAAATCAAGAAAAATGCAAAGAATCCATTAAAAATGGTTTTGTTTCCTGTTTCTATAGTCTTATAGCATGTTTTGCTTGTGTGCTTTGTTTGTCGCGTAGGTTTTGGCCGTTTCGTCGATCCGCGGTTTCTCGAAGACGTTGCTGAGGTCTCATCAGTTCGAGAGCAAGGCAAGTCATGCAATACGTTTGATCATATTGTACCCAATTTACAAATATCCCGCATTTCTATTAAATGTTACATTCTTTTACAATGTAATGTGGGATGGGTCCTATTCCTCAGCCACATATTGGTTACCTTATGCCATTGATAACTTGGGTATCAAAATGACTAGATGTTGGCTTAGGAAATGCTTAGCCATGCTTAGTTCAACTAGTACACAAATGGGGATCACATTATTACATAGACTCTGACTATTGGCATAGCTTTGGATTGGTGCCACCGCAAGGGTGTCAGTTAATTAAAATATTCTGAATGGCGGGTTGTGAGTGCATGGTTTTGCTGGTCGCACCCATGGCAGTTAAGGACCGGTTCACGGGAAACCCTGGGAGACTTACCGTGCTTACCACAAGCGGGAGTGGGTAACTGCTTGATCTGAAGTATAGCTCGACCCTTTCCTAGGCACCGGTGGCGAGGGTGGGCGTGATGGAGTTGGGTCGGCCGAGGTGTTCGGTTGTCCAGCTGCCGGATTCACCGCGGCGCAAGAGGGGACCGCCCACTGCCTTTTGAGGGGTGGGGGTGAAACCTTAGCGTGGTGTGGATGGTTAGGGGAGGGTTATGTGGAGGGTCTTGTCACGATTTCCCCCTTTGCAGTATCATGGTGATACTTCGGGGCATGGCGACATGTGTAGAATCGTGTCTTGTGGGTACAGTTGTACACCTCTGGCCAGAGTAAAACTATTCGAATAGCTGTGCCCGCGGTTATGGGCGATCAACCAGATTCACCGTGATTAGTCTCACCCCTAGTTTAGCTTAATGAACTGGTGTAGTTCAAGTGGTTGGTTGGGCCTGTTGCAACGTGGTGTAGCGTTGGACAGTGATTGGTTAATATTGATTAATTACTACAGCTGTTTTACTGCTTTCAACTACTGCTTTGAAATGCCTGCTTTATGCAAAAGAACCCCTAGCTTCCTTTGGTTATATCCTGCATCATACCTCATCTTCCGGTATGACTTGCTGAGTACAGTGGGTAGTACTCAGTCTTGCTCTCTTTTCCCCCACACCAGAGTTGAAGTTCTTCTCAGTTGGAGCCGTCTCAGAGAGGTTGGTTTCGTTGCTGCCGTCAAGGTTTGCCTGTGGAGTGGAGTCGCCCGCTGCTGAAGTCAAGCTTCCCGGTTTAGCTCGCTTTAATCTTTCCCGCTGCATTTGTAATCTTTTATATTTTTGTAAGACGTGGGTCTGTATGTCAACAATTGTCGTTTGTGTACCCTGGCTGGTCCTGGACAGGGATTTAATGCACATTCAGCTTAGAAATTCTGGTTCGAGAATTTCTGGGTGTGACACAACTCAACCTACTTCTAGAAATCCACCACAAGTGTGGGTTGCTCTACTTGGAAAGCCTCTAGAATCTCAGCACAAGAACTTCACTAACTTACCTCATTCCCTTTCGGAGGAGAGGAAATCCTTCACAAACTTACCCGGGACATCCACAATATGCAACGGATTCTCGCGAGCGACACCTAACCGTCTAGGAGATCATCTCCAAGAGTAATAAGCACCGAGATGACAGCCCATGAGATATTCCAAGTGCTCACCCAAGATCCTAGTCTTCACACATCTCCAAATCTTCTTCTCTCCCTCTCAATCTCTCTTTCTCACAAGAATTAGGCTCTAGATTGAGTGGAGAAGGCAAGAAACACTTGGGAGAGGCTAGCAATAGCTCTAGGTTTGAAAAGTGAAAGTGGAATGGCCAAGGAACGAGCTGGAAACGAGCTGTACATGTATAATGGCTAGGTAATGTCATCTAGCCGTTACTCACAAATTTGAACTGGAAACAAGACAGGAAGTTCCGGACCTAGAAGACCGGAATTCCGGACTACACTTAGGAAAATCTTTTTCACAAGACCGGAACTTCCGGACCTGGAAGACAGGAAGTTCCAGACTTGCATTTTTGGACAGATGGAGTATTTGCAAAAAAAAAAAGAACTCCTAGGGAAACTTGACACTTGGTTCACACTAAGAGCACTTGATATATCTCAGAGCATCACCTGGAACCCCTCTTAATAGTACGGTTTTTCCTAAAAACTCGATTTCAGAAGATAAACTATCCTATGCACTTCTTGAGTTCCGGTCCGCTTTGATTTTGTACTTTTTGGGGGGTCTCCAAGCATCCATCTTCCACACCTTGGACTAATGCACCTGAAAGCTACTCAATGAGCTCATTAGTCCCTTAACCACATTTGTCATTAATCACCAAAACCCACTAGGAGGATTAATGCACTTTCAGCATGGTTGTTACTGCCGACGCCCAAATCTTGCGACTGGCCGGCCACCGCCGTTCGTCAGCGACGAAGGTGATTGAGGCTGACCATCTCCCCTCCAGGACATCCTCCACATGCTCCGCTGGAAAGTTGCCACACATGCCACACCCTCGGTGGCTGCTGTTGGGTCATCTCGCCGACGATGACGTTGAGGTGGACCGTGTACACCATCGTCCTAGCCCGGTGGTCCTGACGGTCCCGTTGACCTCTGTCCAATGAGGAAGAGGTGGAACGGCAAGGACTACTTCCTCCCCATCCTCCCACGCGTCCCCATGCCGTGCCATGATTTTGACACACCACTTGTGTCGTTCCTATGTGAGCGATGGTGGCAGCGAGTGTCGACCTTGCCATCGGGGGTGGAGAGAAGCTCGCCTCCACCATACATACACGTCAGGAGTGTGGAGGAGCAAGAGAGGGGGCGATGGGGAAGAGATTGGAGAGGGGGAAAGAGGAGGAAGACCAACAACAGAGGAGAGAGAGGAAAGAGAAAAAAAATGGCAGGTGTGAGGATGACACGTGGGGCCCACATGGGTCCCACCATTTTTTTTATTGTTATGTGGTGTAACTGACACGTGGGCCCTATAGTTTTATTATTTTTCCAGACCAAATTGTCACGTAAGCGCCATGTTAACACCACATAGGATAAAGATCTAGTCAAACGAATCACGTGGGTACCACATCAGCCAAAATCATCATCGAAACCACCCTAGGACCTCGTGTTCACTTGTTTTGTAAGTTAGGGGATGCGTTGTATCCGGTGTCGTGGAGATGTTTTTGAAACTCGATGACAACACAAGGGACTAAAAATGAACTTTATCCAAAACCGAATCCCTTCGCCTGCGTTCGGACGCTCTAATGGGCCAAGGGGCACTGCAGGCCGCGGGGCTCGTCCTTCCGTTCGTCGGAGGCCGAATTGCAACCGCTGATGCTAAACAACCCATGAAAAAATGCAAATCATCTCGAGCCGTCCGTCGGATCGAAGTTGAATCCTGTAGATGTATCTGTTCTGTTCAGGTGACCCTAGATGCCTAGTCATATTGCAAAATCTGACATCCGTCTTTGAAAGTTTGGACCAGGGCGACGCAATTAAAATCATCTCAATATCAATCGATTTAGTAATGCTTTACCTGATCACATTTAAGTGTTGTATTTGCCTCTTTTTATTATGCTTACAGGCAGCTATATAAAAACCTCCCGCGCAGAAATACACTGTCCGATGACTATATATAACTGGATTCCCCTGCCACTCGACAATGATTTAACATATCAAAGGTCAAGGGCACGTACAACACACACAAAAGACAGAAGGCAAAAAAAAAAAAAAAAAAAAAAAAAAAAAAAAAAAAAAAAACCACTGGGCCGTGTCGGCGGATCTGCAGACGTCGGCGCCGATCTGCGCAGAACCTTGCCACGCAGATGTGCACGCACATTGATTACACTCTATTTCGTGCGATTTCGCACTGATTTTCTCCTGCGCATTTCGTCGCTGGATTTTTCTTCTTCTTTTCTTCAAGAGGACAAGAAGCTAGGACGTGATTTTTTTTTTTAAAAAAAAGAAACGATCAGAACGATCAGGCGCACACCGTCTTGAGGACCTTCCTGGCCCCCTCCTCGCCGTACCTCACCGCGGCGAGCCGGCACGACTGCTCCTTGATCAGCCGCATCATGGACGGCCTCTCGCTGGGTACGATGGAGAAGCCGTCGTGGTACTCCTCCATGCCCTCGGCGGCGAGCTGCCACACGAGTGCGCCGCCGGCGGCGCCGCCCCGCCTGGCCGAGCCGTGGACGATGTCGTACACCGCCCTGTACAGGACGTCCCGGTGCGCGTCTTCGAAGCCCTCCACCTGGTGCGACAGCCCGAACTCCGTCACCAGCACGGGCTTCTCCAGCTCCCCGTCGCCGTCCTCCACGTGGGCGGTGATCCACCGCGTCATGAACTTGAGCTTCTCGTCCAGACTGGCGTGCTGCAACCTGCGATCAGTTCATCATCCAAATTAAGCTTCAATGTTTCCCCCATTTCTGGCTATTGGTTAGCTTCTCCATTTGTGGATACTCTAGTTGGTTGGTTGGTTGGTTGGTTACCAATTGTCTGGGTAAACATGGACGGAAGCAAAGTCGATGTCTTGTATTTTGGAGTTGCGGATGAAATCCGCGCCGTAGTTGTTGGGGAACCATTCTCCCGGATTGATGTTCAGCTTTTCTTGAGAACTCGTCGGGCCGTAGAACCCCTCGGTGCCGACGGTGAGGAGGTGCTTCTTGTCGATCGATTTCACGTACGCAGACATCTCCTCCATCCAACGCTGCACACCCAAAGACACCAAACACCGATCAACCAAATTATTGCCAGATTCACATCAAGAATTGAAGTCGCGGTTAAGGTAATTTGACAATGGCACATGTCGCCCATATGACAGTGACTCACCTGCAGAGTGTCACCAGATGGATCGGAGGTGCATCTGGGCTCGTTCATGAGCTCCCACGCGAGGATGGTAGGGTCGTCCCTGTACTCCAACCCCGTCAAGTGATTCTTCCTCATCAGCAACGTCTGCGCGCACAGTAAAAAGCAACTAGATTAATTAATTAATCACTGTACTAAAGCCACCGACACTCTATGGCACTAGCTATCTCCCCTTAATCAATCCATGGCGGCTTGATTAGCAAATAGTAGGGCGGAAAGCTAAGCTCCGGGCTCGATGCGATTAACTTTTAACTAACTAACCTTGAGGTAGACTTTGAAGTAGTCGCGGATGGCGGGGTCGAAGAAGAAGGAATCGTTGGAGGCGGTGAGGCCGACGCCCTCCTCCCACGCCCACCGCACGTACTGCCGCTTCCCGCCGTACGCGTCCAGGTTGTTCGCCAGGCTCAGGATCAGCCGCACGCCGTGCTCCGACGCCTCCGCCACCACCCGGTCCAGCGCCTGCACGCGCGCGCGCATCAGCATCCGCACCAGTGGGCATCTCGCGTTCTTACTGCTGGGGAATTTGGGAATGGATGGGTTTGGTTTTGGTTACCTTGAAGACGCGCTCGTCGAAGTGGCCGGGGGAGAGCTGGAGGGCGTTGTAGGAGCCGTCGTTGAAGGCCCAGGTGCGGCACACGGTGAGGCCCATGGAGACGGCGGTGCGGAACATGCTGGACACGCGGGGGCGGGTGTTCGGCTCCACGGCGAGGTCCATGAGCCAGTACGAGTTCCACCCGTTGATGTAGAAGGGCCGGCCGTCCAGGAAGAGGCGCTTGCCGCGCCGCTCCACGAAGGGCAGGGACGCCGCCGCCGCGCGCGAGGCGCCGCCCGAGAACGGGAGGGATGGCAGGGCGTCGCGGAGGTCCACCTCGCCGAGGGAGAAGTAGACCAGCGCGATGCAGGAGGCCAGCCCGAGGATGTGGTACAGGATCAGGCCGTTGCCCACCGCCATTGTTGCCGGCGCGGCTCGGTTGCGCTTGTGCGATGGTCTTGGGGTTGCTATGGGAAGACTATGCGGAGTGGGAGAGCCTCTGGATTGTTCTAGAAGGTGGAGTGGAGCTGTGGAGTGGAGTGGTCAGTGGTGGAGTAGTAGGAGGAGCTGAGCAGCAGTTCCACTGCCACTGCCTGTGAAAGTGTTTGAGTAGCTCGGGCTTGGTAGTTAACCTGTGATGGTAGAGGGATTCTTTTGCTTCTAGGACCTTTTAGGAAGTTACAATTGTGATGTTGTCCTTGGTGAACTTGCCATTAGCACGAAACCGAGTAACCGACAGTCCAGAATTCCAAATCTGAGTATGGTATCGAAAGAGATTGAAAATGGGGCATGTAGGCCTGCTTGGTTGATTACCTTACTGAAATGGAGTAAGTAACACTAGAAATGGTTAGGCTCATTGTGATTGCAAGTTGGCAACCTGTGCAGCGCATTAGACCCTTTAGGGGTGTGCGAGGCCATTTAGGTCCTAACGGCATATTTACAAACAAAAAATAATTTATAAATAAAACTTTTATATATGTGTTCTTAGTAATCTAAAGTCAAAGACTGAAAAATAAACTTCGATGAAAAAAACCCTAAAATCAACTCCAAATTTAAAGTTGAAAATTTAAATTTTTGCTGATAAGCATAAGGGGGCTCTATACAACGGAATCCCGTTCAAACAGGATGATACCGGTTAGGTATCAGGTCCTGATACCCTTGAGGTATCATGTCCTGAAACCTAACCGTATTAGGCAATACCTATTAGGTATCATGCGATTCCTACCACGTATTAAGTGATACTCGCGATGTATCATATGATACTTATTAGGTATCAGACGATTTCTACTACGTATCGGGTGATACATACGAGGTATCAGATAATACCTACCAAATATCAGGTGATTCTTACTAGGTATTAGGGACCGAGCACCGAGACGTCATCTCCGGTGGCCCCACCCTCCACGTCTCATGCTGGAGCTTGTCGCCGGCGGCCGTGTCCTCCGTCGTCCACGCCCCACGCTAGAGGTCTTCGTCGGTGGACGCGTCCTCCAACGTCCATGCCTCATGTCGAAGCTCGTCGCTAGCGGCCACGTCTTTCACATTGAGCAGGTCCTCCACTGTCCACGCGCCACAACAAAGCTCGTCGCCGGTGGCTATCGTGAGCAGGTCCTCCATTGTCCATGCCACGCCGGAGCTTGTCGCCGACGGCTTCGTCATCCTCGCTCCACGTTTATCCACTCCGGCGAGAGTTCCATCCCGGCCATCGTAGTAGCCCACGCTCACCGGCTCCAACTCCATGTTCGACCACTCCGGCAACAGCTCCATCCCTGCCGCAGCCCACGTCCGTCGGCTCCGACTTGGCATCCGATCACTCAGGCGACAACTCCATCTCGGCCGCCGCTGCAGCACACGTCCACCGGCTCCCCGTCAACATCTCCATCCCAAGCGCTGCCATGGCCGCGTGCAGCCTCCGAATTAGTCGCCTCGCTCAGATGTGGTGGAGCTGATTGCATCCCATTCCAAGAGATAGAAATGAGATGCCGTTGTATAGTATTTCCGTAAGCATAAGCATGAGCGAAAAGATGGGACGATTAGGTGGAATGCAAGTCAGCCCACTTAACACTCCAATACTACAGAAAACATTTGTAGCGCTTAACTGCTCGTACACTTAAGTTACATTGATGAGATTTTCTTATTATAGTATCCTTTGGTGTCTTCACACTAAGATAGGATAGCTTATCATTTTGTTTGTACTTATTATAAGCAAAACAGTTTGTTGACGATTCAAATATAGTTTATGAGTAAACTTTTATATACGTGTTATGGCGATTTATAAATAAATATTCAAAGAAAATGTCGACGGGCTATACCTGTAAACGCTATTTGTAGAGTATGGAGATCGTTAGAACTAGGGTATATGCGAGATCGGATCTAAGGAACAATGGACAAGGATTTATATTGGTTCGAGCCTTCAAGTTAAGTAATAACTCTACTCCTATTTGTATGTATGTATGTATATATGGATAGTAATACCACACAGATTACAATAGGGAATAGGACGACTAAACTAATATGCCAACTAGAACTTGTTGAGAACGGCTCGACAAAATCTATCTGGTGAATATAGCGGATTGCTTCTATATGTGGCTTTGGCTATGAGTTGTAACTCGATGTCCCTTTCTGGACGGGTGAGGTCATTTATATGTAATAGAGATCACGTTCTTCTCCAAATAAGACTCGGAGAAATGAAACATGACATGGGCTTAAGGAGACCTTATCACTCCCAAGTAGGACTCTGACACCATCTATTACGAGAAGATAATTTTCTTTTTTTTATCTACCATATTTCCTTAATTAAAAGATACATTCTTGTATACTATCGGGTATATGGTATTGCTGTATTTAACGAACCAGTGTATAAGAAGTATGCCTTATTGTTGACACTAACAAAACTGCAAGAAAAAAAAGCATAAATCAAAATTTAAATTTTAAAATCTAAACTTGTACTTATGCTTATAAGTTGAAGGCTAACCGAAACAAGCGAAAAACACTATAAACTGTAATAATACCTTAATTATCATAAATTCTGCTTTACATTGATCATTTTGGACATCGAGTCATTGATACAGTCTCTGCACATATTTTATTATTGTATTTTCTAACTATATGTTTATAAAAGAACTATTAGAAATATAATTATATAAAGTGTTTATCATGACAAAAACTATCACTATCGTTTTCTTATATGAATTCTAAATATATATATAAGACGACAAAAATCGTGAAACGGAGCAAGTAAAAACATTGTTAACTGAACGTGAGTACATTTTTACTTGTGGAAAGTTACAAAATTCCACATTCCAGGAGTGGGGGTACGCAAGAGAAAGGTGAAGAGTAAAGACAAAGCTTGCCCTGGAGGAAGGGGAACACCACGAGGAGTCGAGGCCACAATGCCACATGGATACATGATTCCCTTGGATCTGAGCACACCGCCCCCAAGTCAGGTAAAAGGGACAGAGAGCCCACATGCTGAGCTACCCAGCTTCTACTCAGCCAACAAACAACCAGAAAAATGGTCCTTGTCCCTACTCCTTAAGATCTCCCTCAAGACCAACTCCATGACAAAGCAAATGGCATAAAAGAAAACGAATAGCACTGAAAGTAATGTCGCCCATTGCTTCCTGCTAGTACTGTACCAAACAATTACTCCCTCCGTCAAAAAAAAAAGACAAACCTTGATTTCCGTGTCTAACGTTTGACTGTTCATCTTATTTAAAAAAATTATAAAAAAAATAAAAAAATAAGTTACGCATAAAGTATTAATCATGTTTTATTATCTAACAACAACGGAAATACTAATTATAAAAAAAATTTCATATAAGACGGACAGTCAAACGTTGGCACGGGAACCCACGGTTTGCCTTTTTTTGGGACGGAGGGAGTAGCTATTGAATTATTATAGGGTGTATTTAGTTCACGCCAAAATTGAAAATTTAGTTGAAATTGGAACGATGCGATGGAAAAGTTGAAAGTTTATGTGTGTAGAGAAGTTTTGATGTGATGGAAAAGTTGAAAGTTTGAAGAAAAAATTTGGAACTAAACTCGGCCATAACCAGGTGACAAATGAGTCATACAACTAGGCCCTGTTTAGTTCACACCAAACTTCCCCCAAACTTCCAACTTTCCATCACATCACATCACATTCAAAATATTCCTACACACAACTCTCAACTTGTTTTCCAAACTACTAACTTTCCCCAAACTTTTTTCCAATTTCAAAAACTAAACGCAGTTGTACTGTCTCTCGTGCTATCTCTCTCTCCCCAAACTACTCCATTAATCATGGCGTGGATGCAGGCACACAGCATAAAAAGTTGGCTAAACAGGGACCATTTCTGCTCGCCAACATGCGAGCTTTGACATTAACTCCAGGCTCGGGCCATGAGAGGGATATGTCCTCGTTTTTATTTTAAGGTTTGGTATTGTGATTCATGGAATCATGGTGGTTATAGTACCATTCTGGGGCTAGGCCGCTAGGGCAGTGAATTGAATTCACTGAATTAACTTCCATGTCTGCATTCTGGATTGCTTGGACACGTTTGGCTGCATCGCGTTGGAAAGTACATATTTGATCTCATCTCTGGAAGAGCCAGAAATTATATATTCTGTCATGTGCACTTGTGCAGCATGCACTACTCCGTACACACTTTACACAGTGCACAAGCTAACAAACTCCTCGTTGATTGAGACCAAGAAGCTGTAGAAAATACCGTTGGGGCGTTGGGCGATTAAAACTATGTCAGAGCTCGGGATATTATAGGGGGTAGCAGTCGAGTCACGTTTACTCGACTCGTAACTAAATTCTTCTGTACTACTTTGTGACTGTATATGATATATTGTGATGACTGTATATGATATATTGTGATGTAGTACTACGAATCTAACATATGTATGTTCATATTTATATTATTAGAATACGTTATATTTAATACTATATTAGTTTTTTTTATGAAAGAGAGCACTCTTTTTCAGCCTCCTTGCATTGGCAAATGGCCGACAAATTTCTAGAAGTGACTGTTGAAAGGACGCTGCAGGTCTTTTGTGATTTATGGGTTTAAGGCTGGATTTACTTTTGCCAAAGTGAAAATCCAAGTAGGAAAGTGGTTTGTGCCTGAAGGTTCCTTTCTTCGGATCCACTCTTTGCAGAGTTAACCACTTCACCTAGTACTCCAACTGTCCACTTGGTCGTCGATTCTGTTACCGTCGAGTTTCCTTTCTGCATGTAAAATATCAGAAATATCGTGGCGGTGGAACCATGCATCTACCTGTTGACCTAGTAGTAAAAACGGCCATAACCAGGGTTAGTACCTATGTGTCAAGTCTTCAGAGCGAGTACAATAGCAAACTATATAAGTCAACTGTAAGCACATGTGGAGAAGAGAAGAGAGAAAAGGAAAGCGGATTACAGATTTATAACCAGCTGCAGCACGAACTCCAATACGTTATGTGTGTATGAGATGTGGGACCATATATTAATAGTCTATTATATAAATGAGCTATTAGATTGATTATAGATGAATTGGAGCTAATAGTTGGCTATACTCGTAACGCAAAAAGATCCTGAGCTACAACGAACCAGTTAGGGTGTGTTTAGTTGGAGAAAAGGAAATTTTTGGGTGTCACATCAGACGTTTGACCGGATGTCGAAAGAGGATTTCGGACACGAATGAAAAAACTAATTTCAGAACTCACCTGGAAACCGCGAGACGAATCTTTTGAGACTAATTAAGCCGTCATTAGCACATGTGGGTTACTGTAGCACTTATGGCTAATCACGGACTAATTAGGCTTAAAAGATTCGTCTCGCGATTTCCCCTATAACTGTGCAATTAGTTTTTCTTTTTATCTATATTTAATGCTTTATATATATATCCAAAGATATGATGTGATGTTTTTGGGAAAAAATTTTGGGAACTAAACGGGCCCTTACTGAACCGTAACTTGCCACTTGGTAGGGTTAGGCCATGAGCCCATGACGAGAGGTAATAAAGGCTTAAAGCTGCAGAATCTAGGTTGGTTGGAGTAGTAAAAAAGATTCAACCGAGGCCAACGAGATTTCAACTCCCGCGTGATAATCGAAAATGCTATTGGTACCAACTTGAGATAACCTATACTAGTGTGGTACTGTGGTGGAGTGATGTTGTACAGTACGGAGCGAATAGACACGGTGGTGTGGCATCGCCGGACTATGACCAGCGTGTCGTGAACCGCGAGCGGGATCCCACATGGACAACAAAGGTCGGATGGGGCTAAAATTTTTTACTCCCTGTCACATCGGATATATAGATACTAATTTAAAGTATTAAATATAAACTAATAAAAACTAATTTCATAAATTAGCTAATCCACTAGACGAATTTTTTAAGTATAATTAATTCATAATTAGTAAATGTTTACTGTAGCATTACATAGGCTAATCATAGATTAGTTAGGCTCGGATTAATTAGGCTCAATAAATTCGTCTCGCGAATTAGTTCAAGGTCATGGAATGAGTTTTATAATTAATCTATGTTTAATACTATCAAATAGCGTCTAAACTTCCGATATAATATGTACTAAAATTTAGTCTCTGCAAAGCAAACAGGGATCGATTTCATTGGTAGAGTACGAAGAGATTGAGTAGCGTGACTCCATGGAGGAAATTGTTAGGGAAAGTTCAGTTCCGATCCTAAAGTCACGTTCCAGCGGTATCATCTCGGTACTTACCTACTACAAACAGAGGTCGTGTCGGTAGAAGCCACACGCTTAGATTAAGGTCTAGTGTCAGATCCGGACTTGGCGAAGCAAACCCCAGACCCACAATCCCAGGAGTGGCAAGCGGAACATGCATACAACCACCCCTTTGTCCAACACCAACGCCACCGACAATTTCCGTCTTGACTTGAGGCTTTGCGACTCGACGAGTGATTGGTGGATCGGTGGCGTAATCGCGGCTTAGACTGCGGATCAGCGGATGACAGTCTCTCCCTACCCCACAGGCCACTCGCCCACTCGCCGACACGCGCTCGTGATGTTGCTATGCTGCGTAGTGTCCGCGAACTCCGTGGGCCTCCGGCTCTCTCCGAGTCGTCGGGTGAAACGGGCCGCCGGCACGCGCCACGCGGCCTTCTTCTACTACATGGACGCGACTGTTTCGGCGTGGGAAAGAAAAAGTGTCGCGGCGAGCCGCCGAGGCATCGCGGCTGCGCTCCGCAGTCGCAAGCGGCCAAGCGCAACGACGGCGACACGGCGTGGCGCGCGGAGCGGTGCGGGCAGCGGCGGCCCCGTGCGGCAGGCAGCAAATGCGACGCGAGAGATCGCACGATTCCCTTCCCGGGGAAAATATGTAGTGCAAACCACGTATGTAATGGAAACTTGGAAACTACCATTGGATCGAGAAATGGACGTCCGAAATTCGTCCACGTCACCATAAATTAAAATACAACTCATAGTGATGTGGACAAATCTCGGACGTCTATTTCTCGATCCAACGATAGTTTTCAAGTTTTCACTATATATGTGGTTTGTACTGCATATTTTCCCCCGTTCCCGCAGCATATGGCAGCAGAAGGTGAGGGAGGCACGGGGGCCTTGCCGTTTGCGCCCTTGGTGCCGCAGGGGACGCGGTTGGTGACGACGTATGGCCGATTTAAGCAGGAGCCCAGCCGGAGGAAGGCGCGGGCACGTGCAGGCCCAGTCTGTTTGACAGGGCTCTTAGGGCCACACTCTAGGCCTTCGTCACTCATGAGTTGATCCAAGAAGCAAAAACCATGAAAAACGCGTGTACTACTACAACGCTGTAGCTAGAGTTATTTATGAGCCCATCTAAAAAAGGAGTTACTTATGGGCCTCATGAGGATTTTATGGGCTTCTCGTGAATTGATAGGGATGACAATTTCATGGATGCAGAGCATCAGAGGGTTACTGCAGAACTCATGAGGGAGCCCTGAGACACAAAAGTTCTAGCATGACAAACCATCTACTCTATTCGTCTCAATATAAGTATAACATAGTATATATCTGATATATCCTAGGACTACGAATCTAGACAGATGTCTATCCATATTCGTAGTCCTAAAATATGTCACATACTATGTACTATGTTGCACTCATATTGGGATGGAGGGAGTACATGAAGTTGTGGAGATCGTAAGCTATCATGAGCAAGAAAAACAGATCCTAGATCAACAACAACATCAAGTGGAGAAAGGTACTTCGGTTCCAGGTGTCGCTTTTTTCAGCCTCTCGCATCACCCCTGCACAGGCGATGCGGGGGGGGCATCCCGAACCCACCACCACCAAACTCTCTCCTTCTCCGCCTCGCCACCGCCAAAGTGAATCGTCGGAAACCGCACGACGAGCAAGGATGGCAGCGGCGGGGGCTCGGGCTGCCTCCTAGCTCTAGCATGGGGAGCAGATGGTGCAAGGTGGGGATGGAGATGGCGCGGCAGTGACGGGACGAGCGCAATGGTGGCACAACAGCTTCCCAGCTGAGCTCGACTATCGGAGTGGGCTGAGTCAACGACCGGAGCGGAGGTGGTGCAAGGGGGACGTGTCAAAAAAACACGAGGCGAGACGGTTGAAGCCTAGATGCGGCTAGGTCCACCTCCCCTGCGACCAAATCCAACTCCCCCACGATCGGATCCGGCGCCATGGCGGTGAATTTACCTAGGTGGAGCAGGGGAGCAGGCATGGAAAGGGCGCGATGGCACATAGAAGCATTCCAGGCATCGTCCCCATGAAGGCGAGGCCTGATACGGCACCCGGGTGGCATTTCCGCAGGGGAGCGGGCATGGAGAGTGCATGGTGGCACGTGGAGGCGGAGCCAAAATCTGGTGCCCTGACGGCGCTTCTGTCTGGGTGGAGCAGGGGAGCGGCGCGGCAAGGGTGTGGCGACACCACAACCTAGCGCCGCCCCTGTGGAGGCGGAATGAGGAGGATGTTGAGGTAGGATGCAAGGTGGCAGATGTACATCCGTGGATGTGTTGTTGCTGGAGAGGCAACGCGGAATGTTGTTGTGACCTCAACCGATACCGTCCAGATGCTCGGGGATGGACATTTACCCCTAAGATGGAGGCTTGCAACGACGTCAGCGCGATGGTGTGGCACTGACGCATGGAGGCAGGCGGAGGCTGGTCGACTACTAGTATCGGTGTAGTGGTGTCCACGCATTTACGATGGGTGGTTGGTGGTGGAGCTTTAGAGTGGCAATTGCAGAATGGGAGTGAAAGGTAGACAAAAATCTAGGCCAGTTTGACGGGCCAACAACGGCGGCGCCTTCGGGCATCGTTCTTCCTTGTTGAAGCTTGTCTCTCCTTCCCTGGTAGGGCTGTTGGTGAAAACCTTATCTAGTCTCCTTGAGAAAAACCTTGTCTAGTCTCCTTGAGACCTGGACAAATGGCGGCAACGCTCTTTGTCGCGCTTCCTCCTGGAGACGTCATGTAGGAGGCTCCATTATTGCCAATCCGTTGTTAGACAGTCTGTTTGAAGCTCTTGGATGACGACAGGTCCGTACGAGAGAGAGGGATCTTTCTTCTCTCTCGCCCTCTCCATTTACTACCTTTTGCCCTAGTGACGTTGTTGAGGCTAGGTGTTCAGCTATCTGGAGTCGACTCTGGGCACTACAGTTGTAGCTCTTTTGTTGGTTTAGAGACGACCGGTCATGCTTAGCAGCGGTTGGTCTAATGCTGGTCCCTTCCTCGGTTGTGTGTTTAGGTGCCATCGGTGCATGGTGGTGGCGTGTTTGTTTTTCTTTTTATTGACTTTAGCCTTTCAGGGTTTTAGTATTGTATTTTTTTTCCTCCTCTCCTCAGTGAAAAATTGCGCTATTGTGTTATTCGTTTAAGAAAAAAATAGCTCCTAGCATGTTGATCGATTCAAGAGCAGTAATAATAAGTTAGTCGGCCAAAAGTCCAAAGAGTGAAAGCCAGGTCGTAGTTTATTTCATTTTTGTGAGTCCAATGTGCAATTTGTCTGTAAACTCGATCGATAAGAACTAGAGCCTAGAGTTGGCTACAGAAAACTGATCTACTAGCTGATAGAGACACTACTAGAAAAAAAAAACATTTATACAGGTGGCCATATCCTCCACTTGCATCTAAACGCTTGCGAAAATCAATGATTTTTGCAGGCAGCTAAATCCACCTGCCTGCGAAAATATTTTTCAGTGCAAAAAAAATTGGCAGCCCCCCACCCCTATCCTCCGCGCGCTATCACGAGCTGTGCCACCACGAGCTCATGCGTCGGCCCGCTACTGCCGCCGACCTCCTGCCTCCACACCGCCGCCGCTGCTACATGCAAGTCGCCGCCGCCGGCCCTCCCCATGACGTAGCTGGATCCAGGAGGAGAGGGGAGGGGAGGGAAGTCGCCGTCCGAATCTGGGAGTGGGAGCGCCGCCACCGCCTACGATGACCTCCTGCCTCCACGCCGCCTCAGCCACTGCATGCGGTCGCTGCCGCCACCTTCCCCACGACGCAGCCGGATCCGCGAGGGGAGAGGAGCGCCGCCGACCTCCCGCCTCCGCCGCTACATGCGGCCGCTGCCGCCGCACGGCCGCTCCCTGCCGCCGTCCGCCCCGCGTTGCCAGTCACCGGTCTCCCCAGTCCCTCCTTCGGCCGGATCTGGGAGGGAGGGGAGGGGAGCCGCGCCTAGGTGCCGCCCCTGAGTGTCGCCGTCGCCGACCCCGGTCATCGCCGTCGCCGTCCCCGCGCCTCACCGTCGCCGGTTCCCGCCACCCCCACTGCCGAACTCTCTGTCGCTAAGGGAGAGCGGAGAGGAGAGTTGAGGGAAAGGAGAGGTGAGGTGAGGTGAGGGCTGAGGGACTTAGAAAAAATCTTACCGATTTGCGTCTATTTATATTTCACGCCAATTTTCGTAGGCGGACGCATAAAAGATCTGCCTGCGAAAATAAATTTTCATAGGCGGACGGTGAGATTCATCCCGGTTTACATTTTTGTAGACGGTCATTTGGCTCCGAGGGTCATACCTTTCTGAAAACATAAAAGGTCAACGTTGCTAAAAAATCGTTTTTCTAATAGTGAGATGGACCAATTAAAAGTTCAATCTTCGGAAAGAAAAAAAAAACAACGAAGAAAAGTGCTCCTAAAATATAAGTTCTTTCTCCCTACCAAATCAATTTGACATTATTATGGTACTAGTAGTTCTCCTACCACTATATGTATGTTCCTTCCCTTCCGTAGTAAATATTAAATCAGCACTGGAATCATCCTCGTTTCTATCAGCTTTGCCTCATCGAAAGGAACTTATGATTTGTTTATCGAAAAAGTGAGTAGGCATGTAGTATCAATCTACACCTGCAAACACACAATTTCTTCCTTGGCCGAGTAGATCAGAGCGGTGGTTAGGCGACAAACCTCGTCGCATCATTGTCCTACTCACTCCGGATTGTTTATGAATTGGTTTTCATCACTTTATCTGCATCTGGTGGCGATACATCGGACGAGCTAATCCGAAGGAGCAGGGAAAGGGCTCCCCGTGTGTTGGCGTTGCTATCCGAAGGTAGAGGTGACATCGTCGTCGACCCTACTACTCGCGTCCCATTGGCCTGGCCGTTGCTGCTCTGTGTATGGAAAACTATATCTTTCTTCCATTATCATTTATTATTTGTCGGCAGAACCAACTAGGGTTCTTGATTCCTCCTTCCATTTTCTACCGCAAAAACAAATTTCACGTGAGACAGTACAAAATTCCTCTTAAATCCTTGTATATTCTCGTAGGAACGTAACTCTATGCTAGCGGCGGTGATGAATCATTTGCCGGTACATTGTACACGCTACGGCAGGCATTGTTTTTTTTTTTCTGTTAAGGAACTTATCCTAGTCGATCTCCTACGTGCCACGGCATCTACTGGTCATGTCATTGGCAATCATTGTTTAGTTGCTGATTAGAATTGCAATCATATGTTCCTGACAAGTTGTACTGTTGTACAAGAATCTGTGATGGAAACCATGTGTGCATCGTCTACGCGTGCCGTCTCGCCCATAGCGAATCCCAAACCGATCGTTTTTTTTTTCAGGAAGATTGTAAACCGATCTCTCACATGTTTGTAATTATAATCGCATTCAATATGTTGTGTACTCCGTACTTGTGTATAGCTCGTATTATAGACCGGGAGATCTCTGGTTTAATCAGTGCCAGCGAAGTCATGACAAGTAAGAAAAAAAGAGGGGGGAGAGTCACATACCGAGTACGACTCGCCAATTATCAGTTCATAGTTTTATATGAAATTAAGAAAACAAAGAAACGTTACAATTGGCATCCTAAACAGAATACAACTTGATAGTATTAATTTAAAATTTATTAAATTATATGCAATATCTATAAATGAGACTCCAAATTGATTTTTGTTAATTTTGGATTTCAGACTAATTAAAACATGAAAAATGTCGACGTTTGAGGTCACGACTACGGTATTTCCATGGTATGGAGATCGTCAGTACCAGGGTATATACGAGATTGAAGTAAAACAGATGGAGACAAGAATTTTTACACAGGTTCGGGCCCCTTATCTGGCAGGTAATAGCCCTACTCCTGTTGACCAAAGCCAGTGTTGCTCTTATTCATCTGAATCACACAAGTACAGTGTTTGGGATAACCTATCTAGCTGTCATCGACTTGGCGGTATAGATAACCAACACGTAGTCGATAACAGGGTAGTCTTCCTCCTCGAGTGCGAACTTATCGAGATCAGAGATGGTGCTAGATCCCTCTTGCCGGCCTCCGCATGCATCATATTAGGTCTGTCTAGGCTTATATCTGATGTCGATGTTTGGCGGCGTGTGTTGGTGTCTATTCTGACTTGTGTGTTGATTTATCCTCCTAGGGGGCTTGTATTTATACCCATAGATGTCACCTTGTCCAAGTAGAACTAGGGAGACCGATATGGATACAATCCTAATAGTATTTGTCGTTTCTATATAGAACTCTACTTGTCCTTCCTTATTCAGAACTTCTTCTATATACGAGGTATGATTTTGTATAAGACTTGGTATATGGTGGGTCTCTCCGAGCTTAATCGATTACTATTGGGTATGTGGCACCCATAACCATGATAAAAAAAATCATCAATAAAACTCAAAACCTAGTACAACTCAATATATTACTCCCTCCGTTTCACAATATAAGTCATTCTAGCATTTTCCACATTCATATTAATGAATATATATATTCATTAACATCAATATGAATATGGGGAATACTATAATAACTTACATTGTGAAACGGAGGAAGTAGTTATGAATTCTTGAATTATTAAATCCTGAAATGCGCTAAGGATTACGTAATTTGGATGGAAGCAAAGTAGATCGATTTGCACATAAAGATAAGATCACAAATATTTTTTAAAAAAATCTATCGGACCTAATGGACACATCTCCAATTGTCAAAAAGCGTAGCAAAAAGAATCTAATAAAGACAAGCAAGCACATTCCCTAAAGGTTGAATGGAACATATTTGGCCTCATCTTTTCGCTTATGTATATTTATCAACTAAAATTTAAATTTTCAACCTTAAATTTGAAACCTTAAATTTGAAGTTGTTTTGGGGTTTTTTTTCATCGTAGTTTATTTTTCAGCCTTTGATTTTAGATCGTTTAGAACACATGTAGTATAAAATTTTTATTTATAAATTATTTTTTATTTGTAAATATGCCGTTTGGCTTAGTTTAAAAAACAACCAAACGATGGGGCTGATTGATCCTTACTTTCTTGGGAGATTGGTACGATACACCTGTTGGCTTAAAAGTTAACATATATTAACTCCTAGTAATCAATCTGGATATAGCTACGTTCAAATTTTTAGAAATTTTGTTTTAACAGTGCTCTCAAGATGGGCCATTGAAGGATGTGCGATATGAAGATGATATGAAGCCATATCCCTTTGGTCTATATGTCGATAATTTAAGTCCTAATCCTTCATCTTCTACACCATTCCATTAGCAAAAATAGAGTCTATTCTTTCCTGCATTATTTTTAAACCTTCGTTGTTTCTAATAAAACAAAATAAACTTGTATTATACTTCATCCGTCTCAAAACGTTATTATCTAGAATGAGATTTAACTCATTCTAAAACAATGAAGTAGCAACATTTTAGAATGGAGGTAGGACCAATAAACAAAATATATAATGGGTGCAACTAGGAATATTTGTGTTATAGTGGCATGGAGCAAACGTACCGAGTTTTTTTTTTCTTCACGAACATGTAGAAGAATTACACTTTAGTATATTAGAAGCATACGAATTGTGTATCACTTTGGTACACCATACTGAACTACTCCCTCCGTCCCAAAAAAAGATAAACCCTGGTTTCCGTGCCCAACGTTTGACCGTCCGTCTTATTTAAAAAAATTAAGAAAAAAATTAAAAAGACAAGTCACGCATAAAATATTAATCATGTTTTATCATCTAACAACAATGAAAATATGAATTATAAAAAAATTTCATATAAGACGGACAATCAAAGTTGGACACGGAAACCTAGGATTTGCCTTTTTTTGGACGGAGAGAGTACCGCACTAGTGCAGCCCCGAGAGAGGCAGTGTAGTTCTAATGGGCGATCGATCGCCCTACCGATCTGGTAGCGATCGGTAGCCCCCCCCCCTCCCCCTCCCTCCCTCCACATGGTTTCTTTTTTTGTCACCATATTACTTTCCTATTTTAGTAAATTTATACACCTAAAGTTTATACACCTCAAGTTTACACATTTAAAGTTTAGAGACCAAAAATTTATAAGTCAAAAGTTTATATATCCAATTCAAATTTGAATTTGAATTCAAATATTTTTTATATATAGTATTTCTATACATCTCAAGTTTATACACCTAAAGTTTATAGACCTAAAGTTTATAAGTCAAAAGTTTATATATCCGATTCAAATTTGAATTTGAATTCAATTTTTTTCATATATAGTATTTCTATACATCTAAAGTTTATACACCTAAAGTTTATAGACCCAAAGTTTATAAATCAAAAGTTTATATACCTGATTCAAATTTGAAGTCGGGTATATAAATTTTTGATTTATAAACTTTGGGTCTATAAACTTTAGGTGTATAAACTTTAGATGTATAGAAATACTATAAAAATATTTGAATTTAAATTTAAATTTGAAATCGGATATATAAACTTTTGATTTATAAACTTTGGTTCTATAAACTTTAGGTGTATAAATTTACTAAAATAGAAAAGTAATACAGTGCCAAAAAAAACGTGGAGGGAGGGAGGGGGAGGGGGGTGGTGATCGCTACCCATCGCGGTTGTAATCGATCGCGCATTAGTGTTTCCGAAAGGCAATGGTGGTCGCCTAGCACACCGTTACTAACATCCTACCCGCTGCATACCGCACAGTATCAAGCATAAACTACGCGAGCACAGAGAAGATGCTCGAGACCAGAAACTGACAGATCCGTGTGAGGCGACCGTAGATTCCATCGCGCTTGTCCGCGCCTCTTCCATCGTAATAGTCAATCGACCAACTGAAGATGACGCACCTGCATCTCATCTCTATGTGTATATCCGGTTCCACTGTTGCAGGTCCGCATATTAGCTGTCGATGCGCGCCGCGGTCTCGGTGCACAGGGGCCCGAGGCCGAGCTAGCTGCACGCCGCCACACGTATATCCGCCGCAACCACGGAGCATATCCGCGCGGGTGGAAGGAGCGTTGCGACGACCGTAGCGCCGAGGGAGGGAGCGTGCGGTTCGGTTCCTGGTTCCGGTCCCGCGGCGGTGGTGGAGTCGTACGCCCGCGAACCCGACGGGGACACGGGAGTAATTTGGACAGCGTGGAGGAGCGGGCCCAGCATGGAATTATTGCCGTCCCCCGCACACGGGGGACGATGCGCGACGGTTCCGACGGGTAGTTGTTGTTAGATCGCCTTTGGTTTGGGGCCTGTTCACTTTAATAAAAAAAACCTTATTAAATTTTGGCATTATCAAAATTTTGGCAACTTACCAAAAATTTTGGTAGGATTTTTTATATAGTTAACGAATTTTAGCAGCAAACTAAATGTAGCTTTTTTTTTTGACAATTTTACCAAAACTTGGTAAGGTTAAAAATAGCATCAAAGTGAACAGGCCCTTGGATTCTGTCTCTTCCCATACGCTTTGCTGCGTGCCCCCTCCTCACTCATGCGATGCACATTGCACAAAACACCTTGGCATTGGAAGTTAGGGCTGTTTTCTTCACAAATTTTGACAATTTGTCCCTTTACAAAAACTATTTTTACAAATGAACCACTGTCAAAACTTATTTCAAATCTGACCCTTTTGCTCAACGCCAAATCGTGTGGCGCTGAATTTAGACACCTCAGCGCCAAATAACATGGCGCTGAATATACGTTGGCACGCTGACTTAGTCTCCCATCCGCCGTGGCACGGCATTCAGCGCCAGCTGATGTGGCGCTGAGATGTCTAAGTTCAGCGCCACATGATTTGATGTTGAGCAAAAGGGTCAGATTTAAAATAAGTTTTGGCAGCGGTTTATTTGTAAAATTAGTTTTTGCAAAGGGTCAAATTGTTAAAATTTGTGTGTTTTCTTCCTGTTTCTCCCTTTTCGGGAGTAAATGAACGATCAGTATGGACTATGGGATGGGCCATCGTTTTGTAGCACGAAGTTGTAGTACGTCCTTGACACGTGTAGAACTTTTCTCCTACTGTGTTACGAGGTAGTACAAGTTAGATATGACTGTGCTGTAACTCCTGGTGAGCCCAATTAGAATGTGAACCGGTTGAAGGGTGTGGACAATGATTCCCACTGTTAACATCACTCCGCGCTTACCATTGAATTTTGATTTACATCAGATATCTTCCTGATAAGATAGAGTATTACTCCATTATTTGGAATTGATCATGGGCAGATGGGATCATGGCAAGAGCATAACTCTGTTGACCATATGCTGGTGTATTTTTTACAATTTAACCCTTTACAAAAACTTATTTTAAGAATAAACTGCGCCAAAAACTTATTTTAAGAATAAACCGCGCCAAAAACTTATTTCAAAAATAAGCCGCAACCTCAGCGCCATCAGTATTGGCGCTGAGTTACAACATCTCAGCGCCGCAAATATTGGTGCTGACCTCCATCCGAGGTGGCATGTATTAGCCACGTAATTAGAGGTCAGTGCTATATTCTTTGGCGCTGACTTTTGTACAGGTTAAAGAATCAAACCTCTCCATTTATAACTAGATGGTATGATAGCTCAGTTGTGGAATTGCTCTAATCCGACACAGAGGGGCCAAGGTTCGAACCCACGGTACAGCACCATTTTTCTTGTTTCATCTATTTTACATTTTTTCCCTACCATGCTCGAAACTTATAACTAAATAATATGAATTAATGTTATGTATATTATTATTATTATCAGTAGGAAGAATTTGAGAACATATTTTCTCAATTTTATTAAAATAAAAATAAATTTAGAAAGCATATGACGATATACATGAAATTTACAACTAGGAATAACTATAAATGACAATTAAAGGTATATAGAAATTTGAGAACATTCACAACATTCTTCTTACATATTTTCTGAAGTTCAAAATAATTTTTGAATGTTGGAAAAATATTATAAAATTATTACTCTATAATAATTGGAAATATCTAAAAAGTTTTATAATATGTATCCTTTTCATATTTGTCAAGTCCAGAATAAAATGATTTTCATAAGCCAAACTTATGATCTTGGTAGCAAATTAGGCTAGCAGATTGCAAGAGAAAGTATTAAAAAAATGTACATGTTGCAGAGTTCAAATCCAAGATCTTCAATCTTCAGTTCTGTAACCACTACACCAGCGATACCTATAAGATATAAATCACCGTTTCTTAGTTTTAGCCACTGTAAAGGTTAGCGCTAAAGAGTATGGCGCTGACCTCTTATAACGTGGCTAATATATGCCACCTCGGATGGAGTCAGCGCTGAGATGTTGGATCTCAGCGCCAATCCCGATGGCGTTGAGGTCACGGCTCATTTTTGAAATAAGTTTTTAGCACAGTTTATTCTTAAAATAAGTTTTTATAAAAGTTTAAATTGTCAAAATTTTGTCGTATACTGTCCCTACCCCAAGTCCCCAAGGCCCAACCATCGAAAACAACGGCCGAGCAGCGTGAACGAATTGGCTGCGCAAAGAATCCGGCTGGGTGCCTGACGTGGATCCTTGCTGTTCCCGTGTCCCAACCAACAGGTGGGCCCCACTGCCCGTCCCCAATCGCCTCATCCGCTCCCCAGCCGGGCCCACCCGCCGGACCCACCACCGCCACCACTGCCCATTCGCCACGTCCCCTAACGCTCCAGGTTTATATATAGGCAGCCTTTGCCTGCCTAGTGGACCGAGTCGCTGAGCGCCGTTGAGCAAACAGCCCAAGCTAGCAGTAGAAAAGATCTGCTGAAACACGTCATGGTTATGGAGGACGGCGAGATGAGCCTGTCGAACCTGGTGCTCGGCTTCTTCGAGGAGGCTGAGAGGGAGCAGAGATGGCCGGAGAACGGCGACGACGACGACGAGGGCTCCAGCGGCAGCGGCGCCGCCGAGAGCAAGGCCTTCTGGCAGAACCAGCACTCCCAGCTGCATGTAAGTCCCTTCCCCTCTGCTAGCTGAATTTCGCAGCTATACATTTGCGTTCGTGAGGAACAGAATTAATTCAGAGATCTCTTACACTCCAATAGCCACATGCATATCCACGCAACACGGATGTGATCACGATATTTTCAGTTGAACTTGTTTGATTTGGGCTAAATATCTTCTGGTTCTGAGAGAGACTATGCGTGCGTGGATGTGCAGGAGGCTTTGGCCAAGACCAGCCAGGTAGAGAGCAGGATACGGGAGGACACGGAGGAGGCAATCAGGAAGATGCGCGCCGCGGGCGCCGTCTGCTCCTGCGCGAGGCGGGCGGCGGCCGGGGACTGCCGGAGCTGCACGCTCCGGCATGTCGACGAGCGGCTGCGCGACGCCGGGTACAACAGCGCCATCTGCAAGTCCAAGTGGACGCGCTCGCCGGACATCCCTTCAGGTAATTTCGGTTACCTGTGAAGCTAAATTCAGACGGCACGAAACAGCTGAGTCCCAAAAGAAAACACATCACAGCTTGCCTTGCCGTGTAGCCTGCTGCCTGTGCCTCTGTGTGGTCTAGGACGTTTGCCGTGTCCCACAAATCTGGGTGCTCCTTGTAGTCAAGAGATTTGATCTTTCCGCGCTTCCGCGAGTACAGCGCCGCAACAGTTTGTTCGATCCACAAATCAGGATCTTTTCCTATGAGAGTTGAATAAGGGGAGCATATTCGCATGCTTATAATAGTTGTCTCGCGCTTTAAATGCAAACAGTTACTACTTAACAAACGGGCATACTATCTTGTTTAACCATAGAGCCACATGACACACATGGACAAGGTCATCCTACGATTAAAAGAAAACAATAGATGCTTCCACTTCCATGATTAACCAACAGGCAACAGCCAAGGGAATGTCAGGAACCCGTCACTGTCTCTATTATTTCTAGCTACGCTCATAAAGTCGTAAAGAGTAGATCCAAACTCGTGACAGATGAACTTGCAACAGTCGCCACACGACTTGCCACGTCAGCGTCAAACTCGCACGAGCCAGAGGAATTACACCACGTTTAAATTCGCTGCCAAAACCTGCACGAGATATTCCGAAACCGGGCGCCGCGCCGGCCGATGGATCCAACGAAACTGACGTGTTTTTTTTTTCTTCCCGTGTGACGCGCAGGCGAGCACAGCTACGTGGACGTGGTGGTGCAGACGAGGAGCGGCAAGGCGGTGCGGGTGGTGGTGGAGCTGAACTTCCGCGCCGAGTTCGAGGTGGCCCGCGCCAGCGCGGAGTACCGCGCGCTGGTGACCGCGCTGCCGGAGGTGTTCGTCGGACGCGCCGACCGGCTGCGCGCCGTCGTCAAGGCCATGTGCGCCGCGGCCAAGCAGTGCATGAAGGAGAACAACATGCACATGGGCCCCTGGAGGAAGCACAAGTACATGCAGTCCAAGTGGCTCGGCACGCCAGAGCGTGTCGCGGCCGCGGCGGCGGCGCCGGTGGCGGTCTGGTCGCCGGAGAAGCAGACCAAGTTCAGGGCGTCCATGCTCAGCTTTGACTTCGCCCGGGCCGCCGTGGAGGTTGCGTGACGGCGCATGTCGATTATGGCACGCAACAAGAGTAAGATCGCCATGTCGGTCGCGTCTACGTATGCATATGTATGTATTGTGTTCTGCGGGAGCTATATGAGCTAGAAGAGTGTACCGGCGATTTTAGGTTTTAGAATTGAAGGTCAATGTTCAAATTTCAGAGACCGATGCTCAAAATTGGGATGTACTACTACTATGGCAAATGGAAATCGAATTTCATGAGCCTGTTTTTTTGCTGAATGGCCCTCCAAAGAAGGGGACAATTCATAAAATTGGGCTTCAATAGACAAAAGATGAATCATATGAAGCACTAAAACCGAAGATATGCAATTCTGCATGAGTAATATCATGATTCATGAATAAGGTGCTCGGGGGTGGACACACACATGTTAAGGGCGATGAATTCACTATGGAAGATCGAGGAACGCGCTTCCAGCGATGAATTCAGAAGTTATTCAGTTGTCAGAGGTCATGGTTTAAAAACATCAGGAAGATGTGGTATTGAAATACAGTACAAGGAAGGAAAATTTAAATCCACCTACAGAGGATCGTGCCCTCTTGCTAGGTGCGCGGTAAGCCAAAAAGACTAACCAAAATACATTGCGGTACTGGCAGATTGCACAGCAAACTGAAGGTGTTAAATTAATTTTTTATAGCTTCTAATACAAGAAAAAGAAAAGGCACATACTCCCCCGTCCTAAAAAAAAGTCAAACCCTGGGTTTTCGTGTCTAACTTTGACTGTCCGTCTTATATGAAATTTTTTTATAATTTGTATTTTTGTTGTTGTTAGATGATAAAACATGATTAATATTTTATGCGTGACTTGTCTTTTTAATTTTTTTCATAATTTTTTTAAATAAGACGGACGGTCAAATGTTGGATACGGAAACCAGGGTTTGTCTTTTTTTTTGAACGGAGGGAGTAGCTCAGAAGCTTGAACGAGTAAAGCAAGAAACGTTACAAGAAAAATGTGAAATGTTACTGGAGGCTGTAATGGCCTGCCTTCGTACAGACTACTAGAATTTCCATGTACTGCTGCTTCAAAAGCCCAAGAAAGCAGGCCTAATCTACCCCAGTGTGGCGGACAGGCCGAACAAACCGAAGAAACAATTTTCAAGGAATTGCATAGAGACATTTCTGTCACTTGTATCAAACAGTGTAACAGACGAAACAAAAAGAAGAAAATGTCACTAGCAAAGCTAAGCAAATGTTTACTGTGCTATAAAATCGCGAAGACAAACACATATATTTTTCCTATATAACAAAGCAAAAAATTGACAGTTACATTCTGAGGCCTATCCGATTAGCATAGTTTGGAAGGGAGAGGATTAACTACATCAATTTTGGTGGCGGAGGTCCAGAGAGATCATGATGGGTATGTTTGAGCTTCTGGACCCAGTGAGCTAGCCAATTCTTGTGATCATGAGTTCCTTGCAAGTTTAAGCATGGCATATTGTCCAGTGTTCCATCTTTATCTAGAACCGCCTTAAACTTGTCCAATATCTGTACTATTTGCCAGAATTCAGGCCTTTTATCTGGTTGCGAGGCCCAACATTGCTCAATTAGAAGCCGTAGTGGCGCAGGGCAGCTACTGGGGATGACCGGCCTCTCGTTCTGAAAAATGGAGTTTTCGTCATTTTCCAAAAGAAAATCAAATAGCCATAGGATCATGGAACTGAAGATATATTTGGTTGTTACTTCATCTGTTTTCAAATAATTGGCATTGTTACTATTTATGTTTAAACTTTGACCGCTTCTCTTTTTTTTGCAAACAAATTATAGATACGTGCAAATATGTCATGTTTATCGAAGCTTGAAATATCATAAATATAACCATAAAACTTTCATACATCATAGTATTATCATTTAAAAGTAATTTGTGATCAAAGTGAGATGGTCGTAGTCAACAGTGACAGTTAGGGTGTGTTTAGTTCACGCTAAAATTGAAAGTTTAATTGAAATTGGAACGATTTGACGCAAAAGTTGAAAGTTTATGTGTAGGAAAGTTTTGATGTGATGGAAAAGTTGGGAACTAAACCAGGCCGACTAGCTAGAAACGACTCAACATGTTTTATCTTATGCAATGATTCTTCGTTTTGAAGAGACGATAATCAAGCAACTGAACATGTATTACCTTATCAAAAACAGCAAAAGGTCCTCATGCAGTATGCAGATAAGAACAGGAAAACAAATTCATACCTTATCAAAAACAGCAAAAGCTGCCTGGAATGGATTCAAGTCTTCATAAGGTACCGACCCGGTAAACATTTCCCATAAGATAAGGCCAAAGCTGTAAACATCAACCTTTCGACCATAAGGTTTGTGCTTCATCATCTCTGGAGCCATCCATCTGAAAGTCCCAGTGTCATTCGCCAGAGGGTCACACTCTGCTTCTTCACAAGATATTCCAAAATCAACAATCTTCGCACAAAATTCTGAATCAAATATGATGTTCTCTGGTTTCACATCACGATGAACAACTCCTTGTGAGTGAATATATCCAATGCCATTTGCAATATCCAAACCAATTGAAATGATCTTCTCTAAAGGTAGAGATTTGTGCTCCTGCTTGTGCAGAAATGTTCTTAAAGAACCCCCAGAAAGAAACTCGGTGATGACACAAAAGACAGGTGGGCTACTGCATGCTCCAATCAGCTACATGGACAAAACAGCGATAATGAATACAGTAACGTTTATCTTTTAGTGCACACATAAATCACACAATATTTACTATTACTCTATTAGGGACAACTATTAAATGCCATATACTACATTCAGTATGCATGAGTGCATGACCAACTCTCCTAGGTGAGCTACTAATACTTGCCCTTCGGGGTAAAAAGGAAAGTACTCCAACTCAGCTGGAGGAACTGCAGAAGCTAGCTACGCTGTCTAGGAAATACATAAGCCACGAATTACAGCCTTACAGGTCAATTAAATAATTTCTCTTCGTATATAATTTATATCTTGCATATCTTGTCTAGCATGCTTGATAGTTGATCCAAATAGAATCTAAGCGCAAATACTCCCAAATAAAATAGCTCGAAAAAGTACAGTATAAGTCAATAGAACAGTGCTAACTACAAGCAATTCCTCGGAAGTTCATGCTAATCCACAACCACTCCAGAATTGAAACAGGCGTAATCGAAATTCATGAGGTTACCTTAATGACATTAGGATGGTTCAGGCGGGACAGTGTGGTGACCTCCGTGTTGAACTGCTTTTCAAGCTGCGCGGCCAGCTCTGCATCTTCCTCATCCTCAGGTTGCCTGATGAACTTCACGGCGACAGGCTGCTCCTTGTAGATTCCATGGAACAAGCGACTGTGCGCCCCGGAGGCGAACCTGTGCCCGATGAGCAGCTGCGAGCGATCGACGGTCCATTTCTCGAGCACCTCAAGTGCGGCGACCTTCGCCCTTCCATTGGCAGAGGAATCCTTCTTATGCTTCGGCTTGCCATGCGCTCTCGCCGTGGCAAAGACATGAGGAGGGCTCCTGCTCGGCGCCGGTGGAGACGAAGGCTTCCGGCGCGGTGGCGGTGTGGAAAACCTCTTGCTTGACGATTTGGCCTCCTTGAACAGCTCAGGAACGTCACGACGCAGGGGAGGGGACCTTGCTCTCTGCTTCGGCTTCGGCTTCGGCCCCTCGCCGGCAACCTTGAGAGATGAGCTACGTGCTGCAGCATCAGCCACCAGCATGTTCTTGTTGCTTGGGAAAGGAACAGGGCTGGAACACGCCCTCTGCAGCCTCAAGGTTTGCTCATCAGGATGGAAGGAGAACTCGAGAGGCCCAGATGTGGCTGTTGCCTTCGTGTCATTTTCAGCCTTATCATCCTGCTTGGTGGACACTTCTTGCGACGGCTGATGATCACGAGGCTTCTCTTGCTGCTCCGGTTTGGCGTCCGAGGAGGACGAAGCTGTCTTTGTCTCTGACAACGGCTGGGCATTCGACGATCCTGTCGTCCACGGAACAGAGGAATTCGCCGAGGTGGTGGCCGAGAGCCTCGTCCTTGGTTCCAAGTTGAGGCTCTTCTCGTGCTGCTCCAGTTTGGCGTCCGAGGACGACGAAGCTGGCTTCGTCTCCGACGATGGCTGAGCATTCGACGATCCTGTCGTCCTCGGAACGGAGGAATTCGCCGAGGTGGTGGCTGGGAGCCTCGCCCTCGGTTCCAAGTTGAGGCCATGGAGCATGAACCCTGAACCGGGCCCTCTCTGCCTCCGTGCCGCGCCGCGGTTGAACTGCTCGACGAATGCACCGAACTGCTCCCTGCCGGACTTGGAGCGGACGACGGAGTGGGAGAACCTTGTCCGCCGAACCCACGAGTAATCCTCCTCGTCCATCTCCTCCTAATCTCACGGTGACCACACACACAGAGATGATCTCGGTGCAAACGGATGAGGTGTAAATAGATTTGAGCTGGATTAAAGAAACCTCGATGAGAAAAACCCAGATCCTAGAACATCCCACAACTCATTGAACAGGCGCCACATTTGCAATCTCAATCACGTATAGGAATCTCCAATCTTGTGCGCTGCTCGATTGCTCTGACTTGAGCATCAATTCCACCAGATTCCATGAACTGGCTCCCGCCTCCTGAGTCAAATCATCAGGAACAAAAAGCACGAAATCAAAAACAGGAAACCACCAGGCAGGAGCAGCTGTCTATAAAAACTAAAAGTCGAAGAACAAAACGAGAACGAACGCTTCGATTGGTCAAACAACACGTTCTTTTTCCAACAGAAAAGTATGGATGGATCAGACGACGAACCGTGCAGGCAAGAGCAAAGAGCAAAAGAGAAGAACAAAACGAAGGCGTGCAGGAAGCATCACATGCGGGAAAGCGGAGAGCAAGGCAGAGAGAGAGGCGTGAACCCGAAGCAGGTGGCGCAACTGAGAAGATCAAACCAAAGAATTCAAATCCCCATTCCACACCCCACCCCACCCCACCCCGCCCCGCCCCGCGAAGCTCCCTCACGCAACCTGTATCCAAGATCGGAACGAGATGACGCTTACCCGATTCGGAAGAGAGACGTCGCCGGCGCCGGTGCGCCCCCCGCTCCGGCCCAAACAAAGCGGAGGAAGAAAGGCGGGCAGCGATGACGGCGCGTGGGCGGAGAACGGAGGAAAAGCCTTCCCTCTCTTCCGGCGCGCGTGGCGTGGGAATTTTCGCGCGGAGACGGGGGTGTGGTGTGGTGGGTGGGGGTGGGGCGGGGACGAGAGAGAGAAATGAGAATGTTGCGGTGGCGGCAGTCGCGATCGATTACCGGTCGAGTCGAGTTGATGAGAGCGCAACCACGACGAGAGGGGGGCACCAGATCCTATTCCGATCCTCCCACCACCTCAATCTCTTCCCCCCTCCCTGCGCGTCTCGAACACGAAAAAATCGGGGCACGAATCTTCCCCGTCCTTGTCGCTCCCGTTCGCTTTATTTCCTCCTTTGCGTTTATTAGCTGGAGTCGTAGGGTTTACCTGGAGTGCGTGTGTTGCGTTCCTTTTATAATGGATAATTATTGGAGACGACTTTGGATTAGTACAAAACTACTAGTTGTTTGGATCGGGAAAGACGAAAGAGGGGTAGACTTGAGATCGAGACGGGTGTTTAAAAAAAAACTTTTGATTAAAGAAGGGTGCTTGATCGATTCGTTCGCATAGTTTGTGTCCCACGACCATGTGGATCTCGTGTAAAGGGAGGGGGTATTTACGGACTACGGTGTCGGCGTAGCGTGGCATGGTCCGCCGTGGTCTGTTTCCCCACGCTATTCTGAAGCTTTGTCCCCGACCCGGCCTATAGGATCGCTTCTGGGAGGCAGATTTTGGAGATCTCTGAGCTAAGGTGTACAGGTTACATGTGTTTGGCACTTTGGGGTTCGGCTCATCGTGAGTCGTCCTGCCACGTCGCGTCGAGTTTTTCTTGGTGTAGGTTATTTCGGCACGAGTTCGGTAGGAGCCTGACGAGTGAGGAGGTTTTATCCGTGGGACAAGATATTGGCTTGCTTAGGTTGTCCACGTCAGCAGAATCTATGAGGAGATATATAAAAACCGTTTACAAAACAAACGGTCATCTCAAATTTGTACACGTGGATCAGGATAGTAGACGAAGTAACCAACTGCCCCTTTTTTAATGCCATATTAGAAGAGAGGGATGGAGGAAAAAAAATGCATGGACATTAAGTAATGACTTATACGGAGTAATAGACAAAACTATAATAATACTCTAATAGTACTACCAACTAAGATTAGACCGTGTTTCCTCTCAAAAAAAATTAGACCGTGTTTTATTGGCTTAATAACTCACTTTGGCCACACCCGCTGCGCCGTGCCGTGCAGCTTCTCACGTTAACCCAATCGCTCTCGATCGTGCACATGGGGTAGGCACTGACCGTCGACTGGTCGGATAATGACCATTGAATTGGACGAAACAGTTCGTTTTATGAAAAAGACATTACCATTTGCTCTGTCGACCAAATAGTATAAGGATTCCAATGGCCCAACGGGCCTGATAAATGACAGGGGATAAGTAAAAGCAATAAGTTCAATTTAGGTCCCTCATCCTACCGTTGAGTTTGAATCATGGCCTTGAACCACACAGTTTGAACTGCAAAACCAGATATAACACGTCTCTCAACTTGTAAAACTGATGTACCCGAGGTTCTGCGATAGTATAATGCCTTTTTTCGGCTTACGTGGCGACTAAGTCAATGTGAAACCCACATATCAGGGCATTTCAGTCTGAAACAAAAATTAAAAATTGGTAGATCACACACGTCAGTGACACATCCCAATATCCCATCCTCTTTTATCCCTCTCTACCCTTTTCTATGCATTTTTTCACACGATATCGGTGGCCAAGGAAGATATGGTTGGGTAGGAAGTGTGTCCGAGCGAGATGGTCGTGCAAACGCGGGAGGAGGGTGTCAGTGTCGGTAGCGGAGGAGGGATGGGGATCTCGCTGAGGCCATGGCCGCTGGAGATCATGGTACGGGTCAAGTATGGTGCAGCGTGGCACAAGGTTGTAGCCTCGCGCACGGTCGGGGTGCCTCTTCTACCTCCTTAGGCCACCCTCTTTGCTTGGCCGCCGCCGCTCGTTGCTTAGATATGGCGGCTGGCCAACTGCCATAGTAGGGAGCCAAGGTGGCCTACCGCCTAGTGCCCTCTGTACTTCTCATCTGGTGGCTGGTCCATACCGCCCACCACCGCCGCCACCTTATCTCCTCTCTCTCATTGCCATTTGCCCCTCTATTAGTCGCATCATCTCGTTGAGTTTAGAGCCTGACAAACTAGGATTTGAGAATGGAGAGCGTGGAGTGGAGTGGTGGATGATGCCTACCTTCTTCCCGCCTATCCCTTGCAGCGAGGACGCCACTGCCGTGGCCACCTGACGGAGCAGCTCCTCCATCTTGGTCGCGTGGAGTTGGTGGAACTCGTGTTCCACTGGGCGAGGCCAACACAGAGCTCCCTCATCATGTCGAGCTGCTAATCTCCCTGTCGCCTACCTTCCGCTAGCGGCTGCCCTTCTCCCCGTCGGCTGCGCGAGGTCGGCAGAACTCACGGACGATGTTGACCGGGCGAATCCAACGCAGAGCTCCCTTGTCGTGTCGGGCCAACCTTCTCCCTATCGCCCGTCTCCTATCCGTGGTTGCCCTCCTTTCCATCGGTTGCCATCCTTGTCCACGTTGCTCACGGCTGGCCTACCACCCTAGTTAGAGATGGTGAAGAGAGTGGAAAGGGGGAGAGAGGAGGAAGAAAAAGGGTCCTGACTCCGACTGAAATGCCTGATATGTGGGTCCCACGCTGACTCAGTCATCATGTTAGCTGAACCTGAGCATTATACTGCTCTAGGATCTCAGTAACACTAGTTTTACAAGTTGAGAGATGTGTTATGTCCGGTATTGTGTGTGAAGGACAGAATTCAAACTCTGACATCAGGATGAGGCATCTTTAATGAACTTATTTCTTAAAGTAAAAAGAAGGAATCAAGGCATCGAAATCATTCGGCCGAGCCCACACAGCGTGGAGATCATCTCACGTCGGAATTCCTCTCACGTCACACTGGACCTATAGCTAGGCTCATTTGGGAAATCCCAAAGGAATAAGTTCACTTTGTGACCCTTGAGAGTAATCGAAATCTAATACATGACCCTAAACCACAAAACCGAATATCTCGACCCCCGAACTCTTAAAACCGGTGCAATTTAACTCCCTCGTCAGTTTTGGAGGGCGGTTTTACTGATGTGGCGCCTACGTGGCGATATTGACCGACGATATTGACCGAGTCTTCGTTCCACGTGGCGTTGACGTGACAGTAGAATTAAAAAAATATGAGTGGGACCCATTAGTCATTCACACAAAAAGAAATGTGGGCCCACTAACATGTGGGGCCCACATGTCAGTCCTCCTTTCTTCCTCCTCCCTCTCACCCTTCTCTCTCTTTCTCTCCCCTTCTTCCCCTTCGGCCGGCGGGCGGGAGGGCGCGGGACGTCGACGGCGGAGGCATCGAGTGGGTCGAGCGGCGGCTCCGGCGGCGTGCGGCGACCCCGTTGGCGCTAGTGGGCGGGAAGGGGCGCCGTCGCGCCGTCAGCATCGATCTGGAGATGGTTGGCACAGAGGGGCACCGCCGTCGTCGCTGGAGAGGGAGGGGGCATCGGAGGTGTCTCACGACGTAGTCGGCGGGGAGGGGCGCCAGCGCATCGATTTGTACTTCTGGAGCCAGTCGGCTTGGAGGGGCGTTGGCGGCGAGCACCGCCAAGGTCGAGGGCGACGACGTCATGGACCCCCGCGACGGCGGCGTCATGGCCTCTCCTATCCTCATGCCTCTTTTTCCTCCTCCTTCCTTCTCTCATTCTTTCCCCTCTCCTGTCTACCACTGTGGCGGCGACGGCGGTAGCACAGAGAGGCTGTCGGGAGGAAGGATGGAGGGGGGCATACGGGCCACTCGACTCCCTCACGATGGAGGATCTCATCCCCGGCGGCGTCCGCCTCCCGGACCCCGACGACGGCGTTGAAGGTGACACTGCCCTTGGCGTCGACGGTGAGCGCGAGGATCTTCGAGCCGCCCTTCTCGTCGCGCTGGCCCATGCCGAGCGGGTACTGTGCGACGTGGTTCTTCGGGAAGGCCCCGCCGCCGCCGAAGTCCTCCGGCCACCGCTCGCTCTCGCCACCCGCCGCTGACCGAAGCTAGGCCGCCGCTCGCTTCCGCCGCGCGCCACCGGTCGAAGGGAAGAAGGGGAGAGAAAGAGAGAGGAGGGAGATAGGGAGGAGGAAGAAGGAAGGAGGAGTGGGCCCCACATTCCTTTTTGTGTGAATGACTAATGGGTCCCATATATATTTTTAATTTTAATGCTACGTAAGTGCCACGTCAACGCCACGTGTAACGAAGACTCGGTCAATATCGCCACATAGGCGCCACGTCAGCAAAACCGCCCTCTAAAACCACCGAGGGAGTCAAATTGCACTGATTTTAGGAGTTTGAGGGTCGAGATATCCGGTTTTGTGGTTTAGGGCCATGAATTAGATTTCAGTCACATCTGAGGGTCAAGAGAAGCCGGCCCGTGGGGGCTGCGCTAAAAAAAAAAAGAAAAAAAGAAACTGGAGCCGCCGAGAGAGCCGCGTCCGGTTGTCACCTGAGCAGTTGCGGCTCAGAAACCGAACTCCACCTCCCAGTTTCCCACGGGACCGTCTCCCACAATACGGGCACACACCCGCGCGCTTCTACGGGAGGGAATCGGCATAAAGCGAGGTCAATCATCATCCCAATCATCAATGCAGACCGCCGCGACCTCCACCTTCTTCGCGAACCCGCATGTGAAGCATTTGCCCGGACCTTTCCTCCGGCCGTCGCCTCATTACGGGGCCCTAGTCCACCTTCCCTCCTTCCGGAACAAGACACCGATCTCGATCGCCATGGCCGCGTCGCCGTCGCCGCCGCCGCTGCAGGAGCTCACCATCACGCGGCCCGACGACTGGCACCTCCACCTCCGGGAAGGCGATGTCCTCGCGGCCGTGCTCCCCCACAGGTTGGTCTGATTGGTGTTGTGGGCTTGTGGCTTGTTTTCCTGGTGACGCACGCCTAGTGTTCGATGTAATGTCTCAGAGAGGTGGCCTGTCTGGTGACTGCTTGCGTGATCGTTTCGCGTGCTGTTTGGCAGCGCGATGCATTTTGGGAGGGCCATCGTGATGCCCAACCTGAAGCCACCGGTGACCACGACAGCACGAGCTTTGGAGTACAGGGAGGAGATCCTCAGGGCGCTGCCGCCTGGGAGCAACTTTGTGCCGCTCATGACGCTCTACCTCACGGACAATACTAGCCCAGAGGAGATCAAGCTCGCAAGTACGAACTCTCACTAACACCGTTCTTTCATTAGCTACATTGCTACTGTAAGTTGAAGTGTCTATTTGTCGCGCTCAGTGCTTATGTACACTTGTGCAGTGATTTGGCAGTCGCATTTGTATCTCTTAGAAGCTAGAACAAACTTGACGTTCTTAAAATACTAGCCATCATGATTTAAAAGTGCCGTATTATAAATGTTGCCTTCTTATTTCCTCTCCCAGTCTATCGGTTGCAGAGTTTTGTATGTGATGTTTATGTTGCATATTGTTTCATATTGACATTAGAAAAGAGTGGCGTGGTTTTTGCTGTGAAGTTGTACCCTTCTGGAGCAACTACCAACTCCCAAGATGGTGTCACTGATATATTTGGGAAGTGCTTGCCTGTGCTTGAGGAAATGGCTAGGCAGGAGATGCCTTTGCTTGTAAGTATAGTTCTGATGCTCTTCTTTCAGCATATATTTTTCCCATTTGTTTTGAAGTTCTTATTCATGTCTCGATCCTTTCTCCTACTTTTACTTCGGAATGCTACTTTTACTTGCCTTTGTTCCTTGACAATGCCTAATTCACTGAAATGATGTTGCCTCTAATTAGTGACTTTCTTGCATTGTCAGCTGTATAGATAGTAAAATTGACCTTATGCCCTTGTTTTTTTCCTTAAGGTTCATGGAGAAGTCACAGATCAGCATGTTGATACCTTTGATCGTGAGAAGGTTTTCATTGAGAAAATATTGGCACCACTTGTACAAAGACTGCCACAGCTGAAAATTGTTATGGAACATATCACCACTATGGATGCGGTTAACTTCGTAGAATCATGCAAAGAAGGTGTGCACCACTACAATAGCATTATACTTCTGTGCATATCTATGGTTCTAAAATTTCATTTTCATCAGGTCATGTTGCTGCAACGGTGACTCCCCAACATCTTCTTCTCAACAGGAATGCGTTATTTCAGGGTGGCTTGCAGCCACACAACTATTGCTTACCAGTACTGAAAAGAGAAACTCATAGTATGTTCCAATTGTCCTACTCCCCTAACTCCTGCATGATCTAGTATTCACATATCTATAATTACACGCAATCGTATAGGCAAAACATAGAGGAAACTTGGCTGTACATGCACATTAAGATTTCTTTGGTTCAACAAAATGACCTTTGACCCAGATGTTCCTTAAATGGTAATGAAAAAGTAGATCTATGACAACACTGTACTTGCATTGTGTATATATATGTCATGCCAAAAATATGTTTGTATTCCACTTTTCTGCTTTAGGGAGAACTTGGTATGCTAAACAATTTTGAATTGCCTATCTCAGGACAAGCAATTGTGTCTGCGGTAACAAGTGGGAGTAAACAATACTTTCTTGGTACTGACAGTGCTCCTCATGATAAACGGAGAAAAGAATGCTCCTGTGGTTGTGCAGGAATATATAGCGCTCCTGTGGCTCTTTCTCTTTATGCGAAAGTATTCGAACAGGTATCTCTCTTTCTCTCTCACGCTGATAAATAGGAAAGATTATATTTTAAGTTAAGAGACGTTCTGCTGTAGATCGGGGTTAGCTTGCAAGTCAGTTAGCTGTAAAGACAAAGTGTGTTAAGTGCATCACAAAACCACGAATTTGTAGTGTAACTTGCAAATGATTATAATAGCCAAAATGCTGAGAAAACATTGTGGCTAATACGTTTGTTTGAAATATCTTGCATTTCAGGCCGGTGCTCTTGATAAGCTAGAAGCATTTACAAGCTTCAATGGCCCAGATTTTTATGGCCTTCCAAGGAACACTTCAAAGATTGTCCTTAGAAAGAGCGCCTGGAAAGTACCTGATACATACTCATATAGTTCAGGAGAGATCGTGCCTATGTTTACTGGCAACACCCTCGAATGGCTTCCATCCGATCAACTTGAAGAGTAAACAGAATAAATTTATGCTTGGGGTCGGGGGAGAACATTCCTGGAGTTATATTATCATGCCTTCCCCTGTCCCCAACTCTGTAAGAATCAATTTCAAACTTTTCCAGTCATCACTCATCAGCCTCCCCTTTTGGAATTCTCGAAGCAATATTGCTGAGAAGAACTTATTGAAAGCAAGTAAGCAATGAAGAAACTGCTTGTCATGCTGTTGTATACATTTGATCGAGTGCTAGAAGGGCACAGTGTAAACTTATATTGGTGATTCAGACATCACAGAACCGATAATGATGAATAAATATCAATCTTGCAGTTAACCCTTATATCATTGCAAATGAATTTTACTGATACTTTATCACAAAATTTTCTGTTACATCTCATGGCATTTAGTAGTGTTCAATGTTGATTGCCATGTTTTTGGGACATGGATGGCCGGATGGATTATGAGTGCTTCTCAACTCTCCATCTGTCAGACAATCACCTTGTGTTCCGCCATCTATCATCAACATCCAAATCGTCGTCACCGAACTCATCGTGCAGCGAACGTAGCAAGGCTCTCCGCTCAGCGCCACCCACGATGCCTCGCTCCTCCATCTCCCTCACCACCCTTTCGGCGTCGTCCCTCCTCCCCGATCTCCACAGCTCCTCCACCACCGCCCTCCTCGTGACGTCGTCGACCACCCTTCCCGCCCGAGCCATGTCCCACATCACACGCTCCGCCTCCCCAGCCTCCCCTGCCATGGCCAGCGCACTGACGAACGTGTTGCACGCCGGCTCCGTAGGGGCCAGCCCCTTGGCCAGCATTTCATCGAACACCTCACGGGCGTTCCTCGTCCGGCCCTGCTCGCTCAGCCCGTGCACCAGGTAGCTGTACGTGAGGGCGTCCGGTTCGCAACCGTAGACGGGCCGCATCTGGTGGAACACGCGCAGCGCGTCGTTGAGGTGCAGCGACTGCGCGTAGCCCTTGACGAGCACGTTGAGCGCGCGCGTGTCCGGCGGGACACCCTCCTCCAGCATCTGCCGGAACAGAGCGGAGACGGTGTCCATGTACATGTAGTGCACCATGGTGTCGCCGCCGCCGCGGGACAAGAGCGCGGTGAAGAGCGCGTGGTAGGTGTCGGCGGAGGGGCGCGCGGCGGGGTCGGCGGAGGCGCGCATGAGGGTGTAGACGTGGAACGCCTTGCCGATCTTGCGGAACTGGCAGTAGAAGTAGAGCGCGGTGCGGAGGAAGGGCCCGGGGGACGGGAGAGAGGGGAGGAGGGAGAAGGCGAGGGCGCAGGTGCGGTCGAAATCGGCGTAGAGATCGGCGGCGGCGAGGCGCTTGATCGCGACGAGGAAGGGGCCCGGGTCAGGGCGGAAGGTGGCGAGACGAAGGGAGTGGGTGAGGACCGGAAGGAGTAGGCGGGCGTCGGAGACGGAGGAGAGGGAGTAGGAGAGGAGAGGCGGGGTGAGACGGGACGGGAGGGTGGCGATGGCCGCGGAGACGGCTTCAGGGGAGGGCGGCGCAGGGTTCGGGGAGCGGCGGCTGCGGCGGAAGCGGTGCGGCGTGCGGCGGGAGGAGGTGGAGAAGGGGAGGCGGCCGGTGAGCAACGCGTCGGCCGGGGTGGCGCCCAAGAGGAGGCGGCGCAGGAGCGTGGTCATCGCGGCGGCGGCGGCGGGCGCATTTCGGCGCCGGTGCCCTTCGCCTTCTCAAAATCTGATGGAAATCCGCGCGCGAATCTTGAAGCAAATCTGACGGTTCGTGCCTCCTGAGTCTATTGCCACCAACGAACCGAACCCGGTTAAGCTCAAAGCCGACGCCCGCCGGGCAGAGGCAAAGGGGAGAACGAGCAGGCGACGACGGCGCCCAGCCCCATCGGTTCCTGGTAAGGATGGCCGCCGCCGTCTCGTTGGCGAGCCCTTTCCGGCGAGTCCTTCACGTCCCTTTCGCACGCCGCGCTATCCCCACATCGTACCACTTCTTCCCTAGCGGTAAGCCCCGTACCCACCGCTCGGTTCGATTCCGGTTAGGTCCGACGATTCTGACGCTTGGCTACCCATGGCTCGTTGTGGTGCAGGACGGTGTCACGCGGCTCTCTCCTTCGCCGCGGCAGCAGCAGGAGATTCGGCGGTTAAGGCGAGCTTGGATAGGAATGCAGCCGAGGAACTCAGGAGCATCCTGGATATGGTAGTTTGTTTTCCACCATTAAACCTCAATTATTAAGATCAACTTGTTGAGATTACTAGATTAGGTGGTTTATAGGAGTGCAATTTGTTGCTTATGGACGTTGTGTCTGATGAAATGCCTTCATGGTTAAATCATTCCCCCCCCCCACCCTGATAAACGATTTCACAAACAATTATGAGCTTCAGTTTATGTACTCCATCGAGTGAATTTTGCCACTATGAGCACATTGGTCTCAAGGAAATAAAGAAAATGCTTTGTGTTTTAGTTGTTTTGCTCTCGGCACATCAGACACATTTTTTCTTTTTTTTTATGGCAGATCAATATATTGACCCGGCTTTAGAAAAAAGCCCAAGAACAATAACAGAGTCTTATACAAGAACTGGAAAATAAAAGAAACACAAAAAGATAGCTGGGGAAACCAGTTTTCCAGAGACAAAAGGAACGTACTCCCAACCTAACCACACCCTTACAGAAAAAACTGAAACTCAGGCTAAAGCTATTCTATAGCGATGCAGGTAGCACATGAGGCCTGACTTGATTCAGTTTTATCCTGATTGCTTCACACCATCCTCCCAGCAGCTCCTGGTCTTCCTCCTTTAGCAAAATGTGCCACTTCTGTATGAAAGAGAGCGATTTATAAACCACATAAAGGGGAGACTTGACAAGAATATTTTCAAACACCCAGTCGTTTCTAATGATCCAAATAGCCCAACAAACCCCCCCAATTAAAGAGATCCAAGGTTTAAACTTTTTCCTATCTTTGAGCAGACTCATACACTCCCATAGATTATTAGGTAAAGAAACCAGATTCAAAGCATCCCTAATAACACACCAGCCAAAAACAGCTAAGGGACATTTAAACAAGATATGATTAGTAGTTTGCCACATCAGACAGATTCACTCACTATTGTTTTGCTGATTGCAAACATAACCTTTCAACAACATTGAACTAGTTTGCTTTTGTAACTAACCACAAAATAAGAATGTTTCAAGTTGTAAGTGCAGTATTTCATGTTGATATGGTGCCTTGAACTTCATGAATTTATGATGGTATCCAACTTATGCAGGCACAAAGGGCTTCCCAACGGAGAGATGTTTTCCACACCAATTTTCTTACTCCACCTATAGTGAAGGAGTGCATGCTGGCAATTGAGAAGTTAGCAGACATCAAAGCGGTAGCACAGGGGGGCTACCCACAGGTGAATTTGAGTAACATCAAAGGAAATTGTTTTATTAGCTTCCATTACCTAATCTGTCCCACTCTCACCTGTTCATTTATCTAGGCTGAGCGATGCCGAGTTTCAGTTGGACATCCGGACTGTATGACAAGCAACCCAGATGTAGTTGCTGCTTTGAGGTTCTCTCAAATTTGCACTATAAGCAGTTCCATCTTTTATATAAGCTAACTTTGAGGCCTTCTCAGCATCTCAGGGAATTTCAGATTGGAACCCTGTTCTCATGGTGACTTTCTTGGTGCTATTCTTGGGACAGGAATAACAAGGGATAAAGTTGGAGATATACTTTTGCAGGTGCACATGCCTTCCCAATCGCTTAATTTCTGGATTGTGTTGTGAACTTTGACTTTTGTCCGTCTGAGGTGCCTCTTTGTGATCTTTTTTTTTTTTGTCAGGGAGAGAGAGGTGCTCAGGTCCTTGTTGATCCTGAACTTGTTGACTATCTGACTTCCACACTTGAAAAGGTGAGTTTATATATGTTATATAATTTCTTACCTATATATGACACAGAACTACAGAAGTTATAACATTATCTTACCCCACATGTTTTCACTTATGTTGATTACATGCTATGCAGACAACAGAAGCTCTGAAGCTACTGTGTTTTTTATTATTTTTTTTTACTCATAGCACATTTAAAATAGCAGCACATGTTCCAATATTTTTGTGGTTATTTGCATCGTAGAATAACTCTCTAGATTAGTTACATGTTAGTCTTGTATTGATCTAACTCTGCCCATGAACTTTGACTGCTGTATTTTTGTTGTTATTTCAAACCCTTGCAAATGCAGCTTACTCTGAATTGTGTTTGATTCAACAGGTGGGGAAAGTTGGAGTTTCATGCACACAGATTCCTTTGCTTGCTCTAGAATATGAACCACCAAGGTTTGCTTGACATCTGATCTCATCTCAAAGTTGGCTCATTTTTATTTATTTTTGGATAAATGCCTGGACAAAGATACTCAACACTTAAAAGTACCTTTGAACCACAGGACCAAGTCATTTAAAACTGTAGAATCATCACTCAGGGTTGATGCCCTGGGTAGTGCAGGATTTAAAATCTCACGTACAAAGCTTGCTAGCTTGATCAGGTAAGATTTGTGAGCTATCCATCTTCTTAGGTTCATTAAAACATCTCTTTATCTTAACATCAGTGGTTTACTGTGGGTTATCTTCCCTTCTACCTTGGATGGTGCCATCCACGCATTATTTTGTTTAATTACCGCTCATAAAGCAATTGATATATGTATCCAAATCTCTCTTTTGTTTGTCCAGTGCTGGGGATGTCCGTGTGAATTGGTCACCAGTTTCGAAAAATGGAGTGACTCTCAAGGCTGGGGATGTTGTTTCTGTCAGTGGGATGGGGAGATTAAAGGTAAAAAATTATATGCAATCACCACATTAATAGACGACTTCTAGGATAAATTTTGATGTTGCAATTGGCGCGTAAGGTATTCCACGAATGGGGTTAAGGGAAAAGGGGCATTCAGGTGTTTGCCACTCCAAAGAATGACGTTCAAGAATTCCCATTCCATGCGCCATTGGCATGTAGGTCTTGGGCCACATGCCTGTGACACAGGGCATGTCCTTTTTTCTGAAATGGAACTTTTGGAGTGTTATATATATTTATTACTTCCTTACAAAAATATATTGGTGCTTGGATCTAAATCACTACATCAATTAAGTTGGATACCATTCTGCTTTTGCTTTGTATTGTTTCAACCTGAGAATACATCCAAAACTATAAGATTTTGTATTGTTGTGAAACTATGAGCTCAAAAGTTTCAAATAATAAAGCCACAGCCTTTACTGTGTACTGATGTTGTGATGTTCATGGCGTCGTCTTCTTTTTTGTTCATTCTGAGCAATTGTCATAACGGCTTCATTGTTGTAGACTGTCCTATAGGCTGCATATTACTTTAGACTAATGTTGCAAGAACTATGTGGATCAGACCTCCAGATGTACATCGATAAAGTAAATGCTTTGCTTTGCTGAAAATAGGATTTTATGAATCAAGGATTATGTGTTAATTTGCAAATACATAATATGAGGGAATATAACATGCTATGGAAGATGTTTGAATGCTACTAGATGTATATTTCTTTTTAAAAAGTTATGAATTCCCTATTCACTTGAATCTATATCAACCAGTTCTATGCTTGACTTGTTTAAATTATTTATTATTTATCTCTAGATTGGGGAAATTGTGACTACGAGGAAAGGAAAGTACGCAGTTGAGCTGATTCGATATTTGTAGGTTTGCAAGGGATAAATGGATCTCTCAAGATTACTGACTCAAATGAACGGTATGGATTATTAAATAGCAAAAATGTCACAATTACTATATTTTTCATATTCACTAAGTTACTACTTCAGCTTTGAATAGGATTTTTTTTTTCTCGGAGGTCCACTTATATAGCTCATTGGTATAGATCCAGACTTTCACATAAGAAGCTCACAGGTTGCTTCTAGTATTTAATGTGGTCATATTATCACCCATTCATCATTGAGAAGTAGAAAAGAGCTTACTCTATATTATTGAAATAGTATTTTTGTTGTTGTTGTTGTTGTGTATGCTTAAATTTGTACTACAGATTTGCACTCGTCTATAATTTCTCATATATTTTGATGAGGGAGTTTTTTTCATATGGGTCTATTATTATGCAGGACTCAAATCCTTTTTTAACTGCAACTTCCGTGAGGGCTTGTTCTGCTCTGAGACCAAAAAACAAGGTTTGTGTTTTAAAACCAAAAGGAGTTTCGCAAATTCATTACCTAACTTTGCCTACTGCATAACGTAGCCTATTCTATATTCATATGATCAAGTGCTACCATGGCCAACCATGAAACATGTGACTTCGATTATGACAAGATGGAGGCAAGCTGTTTATTGGGAAAACTGATGACGACTAGTCATATATTCAGCGCCCTTTTAATGCTAAAAAGCTTGACAAATGACAACGGCTATTCTTTGTATCACAAAACTATCACAATTCACAAGATTCAGTTTTTCAAGTTGCAAATTGGTGCAGGAGTCTTGTTCTCTTATAGATTGTAGTTGCATATGATTTGGACATCACTGGACTTTTGGAATAGGAGTAAGAAAAAGATCGATGGTGACAATGGTCATGAAGGCTTAACTGCCAAAAAGTTATAACAATAGCATCTTACAGAATACTTATACAATTGAAATGGTATCACACCAAAATCCAAGGGCTATAGTTTCATTTTATTACGATCCGAATTATTACATCTGATGCAATCATGCTGGATATGGGGGCTAAGGATGCCATTTGAGTCTTTGAATGTGTTGTCTCTGTTCTGACTCTTCAGTCTTCAGCATGTCCTTAAGAACACTATATTTCTTCTATTTATGTATTTTCTCACTGAGATATCAAGTCTGATCTATTAAGATACTGCTAGTACCATATTAAAAGCAGGACATCACATGCCTGTTCTTTGAGTGTGGTGTAACTGTATCTAACCTTTTGGACCTTAAATGTAACTTGACAGCTTGTGACGAGGAGCTCTTTTAGAGTTTTTTTTTTTAACACTGAGTTCTTTTAGAGCTAGAAGAGAGAGAAAGAGACAAGAATTTGTTTTAGGCACACCAATTAATTGACCAGGAACTATAGCTACAGCTACCTTGCCGTTTTCTGAAGGAGATGCCAAAAGCTTACTAACTCAGTCACATGTTCCCGTGGCTTGGAGATTCTTTTTCAAATATTGATACATTTCTGTTTTATAGCGGACTAGAGATGCCCAACAACGTTTGCTAACCTCGTGAATTCATCAAAAAGAAGGTTGAAACTACGAAGCTATTGATAGTCATCTAGTTCCCCTATCTGAATGGTAGTCCATTTTGCAATCCCTTCGCTTTTGGATGATACGTGTCTAGGCATTTGCTGTTATTGACCAAATGGGGTTTATCATGATGGTTTGGTTGTTTAGAGGTCTGGGACTGTTCAAGAGATAGAGGAACATTTGGTACGGTGACTTAAAAGCGAACTGTTAGTGAGTTTTGCGGTGAAATGTTGTTAGTGGGTTGAATGAGTACGTGGAACAGGTGTAAGTGTGAGCTACCCTTTCCAAAGCAGAATCATCCTAATTTGGACCCTTTCACCGCAAGTTTGCTCTGAGCCGGCGTGGTGCTGTGCTTTCTGGCATGAAGATAACCTTGATTAGTCTCTAGTCTATGCAATGCCAAGTCTCAGTTTGCTAGCTCCAGGCTGTGGTTTTTTTTTAATCAAGTTCTTGTTTCTTTACCAATCCATCTCGTTGAAAAATAGCAGCTCCTTCAGAAAGATGTTCATTCCGGATGTGCCATTTGCACGACAGGATTAGTTGCGACAAAATTGACTCCGGCTCTAAAATATGGGTAAAGCTTCCTTGGATTCTACGCTCACCATACTTAAAACACACACAAACCCAATGGTTGCCTTTAGCCTGTCCTAAGCCAATAGCAAACTCGCATTGCCTCCTTGTTCGCCAACGAAGACTTGACCTGCTCGGAGGATTCGAGACTATTTTACGTAGCCATGAAAGGACGTGCCATCCTTTGGATGGCATAATGTTAAAAGTAAATAATACTGCTAAAAATAACGTGGTCATTGTAGGTTTTTTTCATGCTTTGTCATCTGATCTAACCGAGAAGTTACACCACATGTTTGTGTACATTTTTGTGGTATTGTGGTGGTGATGTTCTGTTTGTGACGTTTGCGTTTGAACCGAAAATTTCCAGGCCAAAATAAGAGTCAACTTAACACCACTCGATGACCTCAAGGTGCAGCTAGCAAGAGAGCTCTCCCTCACACGTTTCAGCCTCCCATTTGCCCTACGTTACTTAAGTTCGAACCTATCACTACCGCCATAGATACTCGCGGACGCGGACACGGACACGATTAGAATCAATAGCATATGCATGCCAACAAGAGAGCAAGCTGGGGCTCGTTGCTGCGGCTAAAAATTTTAAGATCAGGAAGATCTATATATAATACCTTTTTTAAAAAGAAAAATAAGTATAGACATAGACGTTCATACTCACGAGCATCCTACTTCAAGAGAATGGGCCGGCTTATCTTAAGATTGGTAAAGTCACCACAAGCATAGGTGTAGCCATAAATACACGTATTTTTGAGATTGATAAAGTTACCATTGATGTCTCATTGTCGACTATTGGTGTAAATGTTAGCATCCGTGTCAACCTTAAGATTTAAATTGGGTAGGTTTCACCTACAAGTTCAGTCGAAACCTAATAAAAGACTCCCTTCGTTTCAGATTATAAGACATTTGGACTTTGGTCAAAGTCAAACTGCTCCAAGTTTATAGAAAATAATAATAATAATATTTTCAACTCAACACAAATTTATTATGAAAATATATTCAATTATTGATTTAATGAAACTAATTTGGTATTATAAATATTATTATATTTGTGTATAAACTTAGTTAAATTTGAAGTAGTTTGACTTTGACCAAAGTCAACATGTTATGACCTGAAACGGAGGGAGTAGAATATTATATTCCCTACAACCTTTTTAGATAACATTCCCTGTATTCCGGATGTATTCCCCGGATATATATGGTTTTGCTAGAAAATATAACGCAGACAATGCCGACACACCGGCACAACACAAATCATCCGATCCGTTCCAGCGCAGCGCGGGCTTAACCAGGACGTTTGGAGCCACGCATCCCGGAATCCACGCGCTGGCGTGCGATCGATCTGACCAAGCGAGCGTGTTAGTCTAAGCGTGCCAGGCCGTGCCGTGTGCCTCCATCCCGCGCGCGCTAGCAAAATCCACAATCCACACCAGCGAGCGCCGTGCGACCCGGGTTTTCGGTCGGTCGCATTGGCTGCTTGCTGTCGATCGATCGGAAGGCAGCGAGATGTCGCGCGCGGTCACAACTCTTTCGTTAGGGTTGGGTGCAGAAGCGCTTTGTCTCGGAATGCATAGTTTGGCCTTTGCTCACATCTGAAACGGCGCCTAGGAGTGTGTTTCTACACACGGAAGTACGAGCCAACGAAGTGTTCTTGTAATTTTCTTCCCTTTCCCCTTTCACCTTTTCTCTCTCACTCTCTGTATACTCTCTCCGTCCTATAATATAAGAACTTTGAGTTTTTATTGCACTGTTTGACCAATCATCTTATTAAAAAAAATTAGAATTATTATTTATTTTTTTGACTTACTTTATTATCCAAAATACTTTAATCATAATTTTTCGTTTTTTATATTTACATAAATTTTTTAAATAAGACGAGTGGTCAAACAGTGTAAGCAAAAACTCAAAATCCCTTATATTATGGGACGGATGGAGTATTTTTTTTAAATACTCCATGTCGTTTGCTAGTACTACTTCTATATTTAACCGTTGATGTAAATTATACTTCCTCCATTACAAAATATAAGACACAACCATCCTTAACCCAAAGACCAAGAAATAATTATTATCATCTTGAAGTTTCGATCATCATAGTAAATATAATTCATGCATCCAATAGAACTAGATAACATGAGAGTGGAGGATTTAATAGAGAAGATGTCATAGTTAATTGTATACTTATATGCATGTCTTATATTATGAAACATCTGAGAAAAAAGTGGTTGTGTTATTAGGGAATGGAGGGAGTACATGTTACTCACGCATGCACCCATGCAAGTCTGATCTGATATTTTGCACGGGGACGGTCTATTTCGAACAGATAAAAAGGGGACCCTCACATGCATTTTCTTCTACTTCACATTTTCTGCTACACGCTCTCCTTTATGACATGCTTAACCCGGAGAAATAAACTCCATCTAAGACGTAAGTACGTTACGTTGCACCTGTTGAGTTGACTTAACCACTCAAAATTAATTCCGGGAGGACAATTTTTTCTCTCGCGGTCTAATTTTCGTGAAGACTATTGGGGGGGGGGGGGGGGGGGTCGATGGCCACCTCTCGTCTAAAAGGGAAAGAAAAGACTCCGCGACCCCTTCTCCATCCATCGTGTGACCCACGCCTCCCCTCTCTGTTCAAAGGCAAACCCATTTGCTAGTGTATTAAGCCGCTCTTTCCTTTACTTCCTGTGAACAACTAGCTTAATTTGCGGTTGATTAATCGCATGGCCAGTGTGAACTGGCTGACCCGCCGGAAGAACTAAACAAGCAGATCAGAGCAAGTATAATAGTAGGCTATAAGCCGGCTAAATGCTGAGGTGGAGGAGAAAAGAGAGGAGAGAGAGAAGAAGCGGGCTGTAAACTTACAGCCGCCTTAGACACAAGAACTAAGAAACTCTGTAAGAGAGACGAGTGTGTCATATATTAATTGTAAAGAGCTAACTATTACTCTCTCTATCCATAAAAGTTGCACATATTACTTTTGACACCAAGATCAGAAAAAAATTAAATCACCTTAAATGTTACAAAATCAAGGAGTGAATACAAGCATGCAACCAATAAACATTTAGATGACTCCTTAGGTTCTAATAAAACATTTAATTTATCTCTTCATTTAAGTCTTGAATGCATAAAGACTACAAGGAGAAACAACTTATTTGGAAAAACTAAAATGTGTAATATGTGTAACTTTTGTGGATTTCTTTTAGATAATGGAATAAAACAACTACAAATAATCTTATAGCCAACAGATCGGTTATATTATTAGCCTCTCTCTCAGTATGCTTTACGGACTTGATGACACCACATGGCGCCCCACCTTAACTAGTCCTGAGCCCTGAATTTAATTGTCGCCCCCATGCATCATGCATCATCACATGAGAGTAACTAATGATCCTGATTAGTTTATGAACAGTAACATGTGAGGAGAAAAGATGCATGGCCCTCGCATCCATCCGATCGGCCACTAATTAAACAAGCACTGGATCCCCCAACTACGTACAGCTACTGCACGCTGCGCGACGATCCACCGGTGCAGACAAGTCAAACAAGGTCGAGCTAATCTAGCTACCGGTGCATGCACCAGGCCGGCATATGCAGCTTAACTGCGAAAACTTAATTCGGTTGCTCTCGGTCGGGTTTGACTTTCCAGTCCCCTTCTCCTTTCCCCCTTTGAAATACTGTGTCCCTCCTCTGTTTTTTTTTTTTTTACTGATGAAATAAAGGATGGCATGTGTCGCGTCTCTGATAGCTCCCGTTCCATAATGCATATGGCGTATACTGTGCTCGGGGTGCATACTGCATAGTGCATATGCAATTTCTGGCGAACCATAGCATCACAAATTTCCGTGTTCCGTCGGCCAAAACAAATGCCGTGTGCATACGTGCAGGCCAAAATGTGTAAGTTTTATGTTCGTTCTTTTCTTTTCTGATTAACATACAAATTCTATGTTGATTATCACAAACACACTCTCTACATAAAAACTATTTAAAATACATTTTTAAGTTTATAATAACTAAAACTCGATCAATCATACGAAGTACTGTACCAGTTTTCTGGCAAACCCTATCATGGGACACATGTACAATCACCTCGATCAACGGGGGGTGACAGCCAGTTTTAACCGCGCGCGCGCGGCGACGAGGAACGAGACGAGGACATGTTAACCGACCATGCAAACACGCAAATGCAATGCATTTCCCCCGATCGACGATGGCCCCCGCCACATGCGCGCGCACGCGTGTGACGGCTCGGTGGCCGCTGGAAGTCGGAAGCGGGAGAGATGCGCGCGTGGGTGCGTGGGGCGGGCGGATTCGCCGGGGCGCCGGGCCTGGATGGATGCAGCTGCTTCGGCTTGCCGCTGACAACTGGTCTCTACTGTCCACCCATGCAAGTGGCCACCCACAAACGCAAGTCTTCCTGCTGGTGCCTCTGGCTCTACAGCGATTTTTTACAGGTCTTTGGACTGCTACTGCCTACTGGGAAATGGAGTATTCAAGTGTAGTAGGAATGATAAAAAAGACGCCAAAATTTTGCCAGGGTAGTTTGAGCTTTTTGTAAATGCTTTCACCCTGTTAAAATGATCGAATTCTACTTGGCAGAGAGATAGTAGTGGTAGCAGTATAAATACTTCTATTTGAATTGGCGCGACTTGCAAAAGAACTTTGACCACAATTATGACTTCAGAATTCAGATCTTTGCTTGTAGGAGTACTATACAAAATCACAAGGCTGGTATTTATGAGCGCTGACGCAAGAACAGTAGCCAGGGATCAGAAGGAATCAACCCCCGAATAGCTGCCGATGAGAAGGCCAAACCGAATGACATCAGAGGAGAAACAGTAAACCGGTCAGAATTAGGAAGGGAGTTAGAACACCAAGCTCAAAATTAAGCTTAATTAATCGATTGATCCATCCTTTCGGAGTCCCCAGCGAGCGATCAAGAAACCGAAGCCGAAATCTAGAGCTCGGATTATACAATCGCTCACTGGTCACTACTCCAAAGAAGAAAAAAAAGAAACTCCCTTCTTCATTTCGAGAAGGGGGCAAAAATTACAGCAGCAGCAGCAGCAGATCAAGAACAACAACCACAAAACTAGAACTGCGAAGAGAAACGGTACAGCGAGAGCGGTAGTAGCAGTAGTTGTACTCGTCGTCGATTACTTGATATAGTTGAGGCGCGCGCAAAGGCGGGAGCTTTTGGGTCACTCACTCGGAAGGCGCGGCCATCCTTGGCGAGGTGACCGGGAAGAGCGGGAGGAGGCGCGGCGGCTCGGCGCCACGCGGCGAGGGGTGGAGGAAGAACCCCCTCTCGGATATGGCGGCGCGCTCGGCGTCCTCGGAGGACGAGGCCGGCGAGCGGTTGAAGGGCTCGCCGGTGAGCGGCGTGACCGGGCTGAGCTTGAGCGACGGGAAGTCCAGCACGCTCGGCGACAGGATCTCCGGCGTGCCGACCTTCCTGCCGGTCGGCGACGGCAGCGCCCCCATCGCCAGCGGCGCGATCATCTTGAGGTTCTTGAGGCTGCTCCGCCGCTCGTACAGCTTGAAAGCCGGCTTCTTGGGACGGCACGGCCCGTTTGCCCCCTGCCCGCCACCAATCCCGGCGGCGCTGCTGTTCCCCGCGGCCGCTGTCGCTGCTGTGGCGGCGTTCTTGGAGGGTTGCTCGGCGCCGGTGAGCATCTGCACGACCTGCTTGAAGGAGGCGGTGTCGGCCTGCACGAAGGTGGTGGGGAAGGGGGTGGTCTCGATGGTGCGGGGGACGGGCCTAGGCGACGGTGGAAGTGGTGCACGGTGGTGCGGGTGAGACGGCGAGGTGGAGGACGACGACGACGACGAGGTGGAAGACGACGGCGAGTTGGGGTCTTGCTGAGGCATGGGGAGGAGCTGCTTGGTAGAGGGCTCCATTAATGCCTCCCTCCCCTCCTCGCCCGCACTTGTGGGGTTCTTGGGTTTTGGTGTTGGGAGAGGAAGGAAGAAGAGAAGAAGAAGAGGAGACGACTTGAGGTGAGGAAGAAGAGGGTGGGGAGGTTAAGAAGGGAGATGGAGAGGAAAAGAGGGAGAAGGGGGGGAGTTAGAGATGCATTGTTGTAGGTGTGACTGAGACCTTGGATGGATGCTTTCTCTCTCCAGGGTCTATTTCTTTCCCAGCTTTGATTTCCTTTTCTTGTTGGGTTTTTCTCATTTTATTTTCCTTGTCTTTTTCCATTTTCTTTTACTCGGCTGTGTTGGGTAGTGTCATAGTGTGGTAGACTGGTAGTAGGGAAGTGGGTCTACTGGTAAACAGGAATTCATGGTCACTGTTTGCAGTTTGTTCATGGGTTTTGGTTTTTTAGAAACCTTCGAGAAAATACATTGCCTTTGCCAAGAAAAAGAGCTAAAATTATGTATGCCTTAGGAAAAAAACTTCCACAAGAAAACTGGATTTGGTATTCAAATTTATAAGAAACGGAATTTACGACGGTTTCATTTCGTATAGAAATTTGCCATGTTAAGTACATCTAACTACGAATAGAAAATTGATACGAAGAGATACTATCTAGTTATATGTACTGTAGGGAAATGGCAAGTTCGTAGTTAGATAGATTTGTTAGTTGAAAAAGTAGGATACTTCAAAAATCATAGCATGAAGCAAACACTGGTCTTAGTTGGTCAATACTATCAATGTGGTAAAATCTATTACTCAATCAAAGATGCTACTCCCTCCATTCCATAATACAAGGCACAACCACTTTTTTTAAGATATTCCATAATATAAGACATGTATGCATGTAGACAATTAACTATGACCCCTTCTCCATTAAATTATTATTTTTTTTAAATCCTCCACTCTTATATTCTCTAATTCTATTGGATACATGCATTGTATTTATTAGGATGATCCAAACTATAAGATGATAATAATTATTTTCTTGGTGTTTGGGTTAGGGGTGGTTATGCCTTATATTTTGGAATGGAGGGAGTATTGCCCAATCGAACTTACAGTTAGTCGTGGAAGAGGATTAGAGTATGGCCTGTAAAATTATGAAATCTCAAATGCATAGGATAATTCACCTTTTGCTACTACTTTTGTACGTATTACCTAGGACGATCATAATTTCTCGGCTTTCGTAAAATTTAGATGTTTTATGTCTGATTGAGTTGATAAACCGCAAGAGCAAGTGCTGTAAACATAGAAGAACAAGCTTCTAGATGCCTCGTAGGTTTAAATGTTAAAGTGGATGAGAGAAAATAGATGAAAACTTGTTCTTTGAAATTAGTTAAATTCAAAAAAATATAAAGTGCATTTTTAAATAAAGTTTATTCAAACCCCCCCCCCAAATTTTCCAACTGTTTTTGCAAAATATGAGAAATCCGGTATCTGCTTTGTGAAGCCGAAGCATAAGTAACATTATTATGCTTCGCCATTCACAAGCAACTGAAACTCAGTTTATTTTAGATGGTAGTTTAAGGTTATAAATGAATAATTTGGTATTAGAAAATCAGAGAATAGATTAAAAAAAGTAGTAAGACATTTCTACGACTGCACACTGGCGCCTCTTGTCGTAAAGGTGCGTAGCTATGAAAAGGATAACAGTACAATGACTAAATAAAGCGAAGACAAGGAAAACAGAAAAAAAATGTGGAAAACGCAAATGAGTAGGGCTCTGTTTGGTTCCATGGGCTAATGTTTAGCCCTCACCTTTTAGCCTCAAATTAGCTCTCAAGGATCCAAACAGGTGGACTAATTTTGAGCTAATGTGAATTAGCCCCTTCAAAACATTAGCCCCTCCAAGGGGTGCTAATGGGGCTAATTTTGTGTGGGGACCATAAAAAAACAGCTCTCTCTCTCTCTCCTTCTCTCTCCTCTTTCTATTCTCTCTCCACCTTTTAGTCTTGAATTAACCCACGGATCCAAACATACCATCTTAGACTAATGTTTAGCCTACTAATTTATGACTAAACATTAGCTCTCAAAATTAGCCTAGGCTAATCTTACAAACAGAACTAGGAGTACGCAGCACAGCAGCGCGGAGAGCAGTTGCAAGTGTTTAAACCCGGCTATAGGGGGTGTTTTTTTCCGGGTGAAACACGAGGAGCGCTTTACCCGTTCTGGTACTCGCTGTCGTTCATTTCGGTGATTCGGTCGCGAGCTCGACCGGTCGGAAGGCGTCCAAGGAAGAAGATAGATGCTCTCCATAAAAAAAGGGCCAGCCGCATTGACTTGCCCAGGCCACCCCCCCAAATGACGGACAAATGACGGATGTGGACCACCCCGGTGACGACGATTCCTCGCCTGCCAGCCTCGCACCGTACGTTTCTCGGGCTCCGCACTCGCCACATTTCTCTCTCTGCCCACCCCCTCCTCCTCCTGCCATGGTCCGAGGAAGAGTCAGCTCAGTGTCACTTCACCACTCCAGGTAGCAGCACAGCCGGCAAAGCAGTGGAAGGCCACGCGTACGTACCAGCTTTTCGACCGGTGAGAGTGAAACTGGAGTACTACTACAGCCAAGTCAGGCGCGCTTGCTCTGCGCCGAGCCATCCGTTTCCGTTCGAGGTTTTACATGTGTCGTCACGGCCGGGGAACGTGGGCGAGGAATATCGCATCCGAGAATTGAGCTCCACGATGGAGAGAAAAAGCTTGGGGAAGAATCCGGTTCCCCGTTTTAACGGCCACGGGAGGCCGGCGCTGTTGACTAGAAGTAGTATTTCTTCCGAGCCGCATCGGCTCCTCATCATGAGGCGAGTGGCGGTCAGTGCCTGCTTGGTCATGGGAAATGATGCTGCTGGCCACATTTCGCTACCAGGAGTGGGACTACCGTGGTCAAGGTTTATGTTTTGTTTTGGAACAAGGTTTATGTGAAAAATTGGTAAGGATAGTGTCGATCCACTTCGGCCGTAGTTGAAAATGGATCAAGCACGCGTACTCCTACGTTTTGAGCCACTCGGTGACATCTTCTTGTCCCGTTCCAACAGGATTCGGTGTTTCTGTTGGCCATGTAGCTTC